>NC_071116.1:25323750-26003125 GCF_024256425.1 Clarias gariepinus | reverse complement strand
TCGGGCAATACAGCTGTCCTCTGTCCTGTCCCAGTCCATTAGTGCTGCGTCACACACAGATCATCACATCACATTACAACCCACAGCTCGTGATAATTAGCAACAACCCCATTACAGGCTAATGCATGTTAAACCTTGTTGATGCACATTTTTGAACAGGAATTATTAAGCCGTCTGTGTGACACAAAAGCTCTTCAGGAAGAGCGGAAGCATCACTGTTTTACAGATCTCTCAACGAGGCATCCACCCCCACAGCTACTGTACAGTAGTGACATATAAATGAGGCAGAAATATGAAACAACAGTGACAGATCTCATGGTTTAATGGTTACACTCAAGGCTGTTGTTCATCCAGTATGACGCCATGACGATACACACGAGACACCAGGTGTTAGTGATCGTGTAAACTGAATGCTTTTGTGATGTGGATGCAATGTGATGGGAGAAGTTAGGTCCTTCATCTAAAGGCACATAAGATTCATAGAGTGGAGGTGTTGAGAACAATGGACAGGGAAAAGTTATTCGATGGTAAATACTTCAGGTTAGTGTTGTCAAGGTGGAGTTTCAGATCCGGGAAGAGAGACGTCAGAAAATCAGACTGATATCTTCTAATAGAGGGAAAGAATCAAAAAGCTATGCCTCATCAGCATGACAGCATAATCAGTCCTGATCATTAAGTATACACAACAAAGATTTACATCTTAGGGAGTGACATATTCTTTAATCTAGCCAAACATATCTATATTTTCTTAAAATAACTTTATAACAAATCAAATATAAGATTACTAAGCTTCAAATGTTAATAGAATTCCAAGTAAAAAACGTCTTGTATTGGTAGATCATTTTGCTTCGTTCAAAATGATCTGCCAATACAACATCATGTACAAATAAAAGACATTTTCGATTATTAATTGGTAACAGTTGACTAGAAATAAGCTTAATAATATTATAATATTTGTGTGCTTGGTGGGGCTACACAAAAAAACAACATTGGACCAAGTACTGAACCTATAAGCAGGTTTCTAGACAAACATAGGCCTTTAGGAACATTTGGCTCCTAAACCCAAAATATTTAGGAACCAAATCTAATTTTAAAATAAAAATTTTTCATAAAAAAAAAAACATATGAACTCGTGCTGATTTGAATTGGAGTTGTTAGCATGAAATGAAGTTAGCATTTGCACTGCTAGCATTACCTGATAATTCGACTGGGATGAACTTTCACTGGTTCTCCTCCGTCTCTTTGATTTAAAGGAGGCAGTGAGCTAAAAGGTAAGTTGTTATAATTTGTCATTTTTACTTTGTCCATTTACTGTTCTCGTCAGTTGTCAATTTCTTTGGCTAGGTAGCCAGCTAAGCTACGTCATGCCTGTTAGTTAGCACAGCGCTGGACAGAGATAAAAAAAAGAAAAAGGAAATGCTCAACATCATTAAAATAAACTTAACATCGATCAGACAATACTAAAAAAATAAGTCTTAAATTAATCTTGTGCTATTTTTTGCGATTCACTAAACCAGCTGCTTGTCGACACATGCATCCAAGTCCTTCCACTGTGGACAAAGTATAAGAGTACAGGAGTATGAACGCAGCCTTTCTGTACCATCATATGCACTCTTGTACTCTTGACGAAGGAAGGCAGACGGAGCTGAGCAGAGAGTCTATAACAGGATTAAGAGATTGCTGCATTTTTTGTGGGGGCGGTACGTTGGCAGCTGTCGCAAAATGAAAAGGCAAATTTAAGGCCATTTCGATCACCATCGGGACCCCTGTCTAAGGGCTTGAACATTTACTTTTAAGACGGGCTGCTCAGTAAAAATCAAGACATGTCATTGCTAGGTTTGTCCACAAAATGGCCGACAGGAACTACTTGTAGTCCCCGACTTATGAACTTTCGAGTTACGAATGTCCGCAGATACGAACGACCTGGGTTTACTTTTTGTTCAGCTCACATGTATTGTACAAAAAATAGACACTGCAGTGCACCAGATACCAATATTTACAATTATATACAATATTTAAGCGTGTAAGTGATATAACGGAAATGGTCCGGTATATTGTATGTGTGTGTGCGTGTGGGAGTGCAGGAGAAATGAGTCGGCTTCATCGCTTTCAATGAATCAGTCCGAGAGCACGATGATGGATGAGAGAAAATGTCTGTCCTGTAAATCTGTCCTAATGGTGAATAATCCTAATTTAAGAAAATCCTCAACAAAACAGAGAGTTCACAGTCCAATACAGTGGAAAACAGCTGAGTGTTTGGGATTCCGCAGACGCAGAGACAACACTTCCCTGTGAGATTACGGTTTTTGGCCACACGGAGGCAGTGTGGGGAAATATATACACTGTATATTGTACTGTATATTCGTGTCCAAGGCTTACTGTATAAGATTCGGACTTAAAAACAAATCTGACTTGCGAATGTGGCGGGGACAACCTATACACTTATCATCAGCCCTAGGACATTACGTGTCTTAGCAGCCTCAGTCACAGATTACTCACAAGTGTTTTGTATTTCACTTATAAGTAACCCTACTTCAGCTTTAGTTTTACTGCGGTTAGTTGTTAATATTTGTTATGTTATGGTTATGGTTCTGGTTCACCTTGGTTATGCTGGGTCTTAAGTCTGTGTTATAACATGTTGTGCTTTCAGTAATAAAGTGTTATGTTGCTTAGATAAAATTCCTCAATATACACTTTCTTAGTTGAAGTGCTTTTTAAAAGAGAAAAACCTTGCTTTGATCAGTTACTGTTTAAAAACAAAATTAAATCCCATAAATCACTCTATCGATGATTAAATCTCTGAGTTCATCAGGAATCAGGCTTTCTTTCTCTGTGAATTTGAGAATGATGCTCTCTCTCTCTCTCTCTCTCTCTCTTTTTCTGTCTCCTCTAGGGGAATAAGGGTGGAGTAAGTGTCAGAATGATGATGTTCGGTCACTCCGTGTGCTTTCTAAACTGCCACCTGCCGGCTCACATGCGGAACCTGGAGCAGCGAATCGAGGACTTCGAGAGCATCCTGCAGCAGCAGCAGTTCGAAGCCGGCGCTGCTGTGGGCGTCCTGGACCACGAGTGGGTGGGGTCAGGGCTGTAGTGAAGATATAGATTTCAGTTATTTTAGGTTTATCCATAGCGTTTTAGCAGCAGCAGCAGCCAAATATCTGTCTAACTCTCAGGACACTGACAAGTGAAATAGCCACAAAAAAAAAAAAATTTACATTAGCAATGAATTTGGGATTTTTATTTTCCATCTCTGCCCGCACACCTTATAGGTTTGGTTTCACTGAACAATTTAGACAGGATGGTTTTACATGAACCACACTATAATAACCCAAAATAAAAATAAAATATATGGCAGAATGAAAGGTAATACTGAAATGTGTTTTTTTTTGGATTTTTATACTAGAGTGTAGTTCAGTTCAGTTGCAGTTAACTTTTATTAGGCATAATTTAACCACATAAATGCGCATTCATATAAAAAGCGAATAACACATCACAGTAAAATGATGCTACAGTATGATTGATTTCTAACATCCAGCTCACCGCGTGTTTCCTCTTTCTCCACAGTGTCGTGTTCTGGTTCGGCGACCTGAACTTCCGCATCGACGACTACGATATCCACGTGGTGAAAAGTGCCATAGAGAACAATAAACTGTCTGTGCTCTGGGAGAAAGATCAGGTGAGGCCCCCTGGAAACTCTCTCGGGTTGCTGGTACGACAGGTTTCAGTCAGTTGTGACAGTGTAAAGTTACACAGGTTTCTTTGTATACAGAAGACATGTAATACTCTTCTGGAGCTCATCAGTGAGATGTGGAAATATCGGATTTAACCCATAAAATAATAATATTTGGTGTAATAATCATGATAAAATATACTTGGTGGCTGGCACTGTCGCCTTGGACTCCAGGGTCGAGGGTTCGATTACTGCCCCAGGGTCTGTGTCGTCCCCACGACCCTGTATACAGGATAAAGAGGTATAGACGGTGGGTGAGTGAGTGAGTGAGTGAGTGATTGCGGATAATAATCCTCTTTGTAACGGATGTTAAAGTTTACTGCAGTTTCTTTTACCGCCACAAGAGTCTGCCTCATCACCAGATTTCTGACGGCACACAGAGCCAAGGAGAAGAGCTGCTGTGTCGCTGTGTTCACTGTAGAAAGTGCAGTTGTAGCCAGCCAGAGCGTTTAGAACAGTATCAGTGGAAATAGTCATTATAAATTGGCACAAGTTGCTTGTAAAGTGTTGCCGTGCTCACAGAAATGAAGTGCTCTCACACCCAACAGTTGGTCCAATACTTTTTAAGAACTTTAAAATCAATACTGTATTTCTACTCCCTCACAAAATAAGGCTGAGCCGCGAGCCATGAATGCACCTTTGTCTTCATTTCTTAATCAGAAATCTGCTCGTAGGGCTGCTTTCAGGGAACCAAACAAGAGAAAGACCAACAGCGCAAGATCAGGACTATAGGGGGGACGCTTTAACACCTCAAAACAAAAAGTTTCTGCAGTGTGGGCAGAAGTGTGCAGACGTGCATCCTCATGCGATTTCCGAAGTTTAGGCTTCAGCTCTTCAATAAGAGCTTCAATAAGCGCACTGTTGATTGTTGAACCTTTTTTCCCCTGATAATGTTCCAATACTTCTGGCCCTTGAAAATTCCAGAAAACTGTGAGCGTTGATGAATTTTCCGGCAGATGGTGAACTTTTGAATGTTTCCGTTCCAGACTCTGCCGTTTACTTTCGGGCTTGTAGTGATGAATCCGTGTCTCGTCACCAGTAACGATGGTCTTTAAGAAACTTTTATCTTCCTAAAAGTATCGCTCCAAATTTGGTTTGCAAATATAGAAAAGGCTTCTGTTTATGCTCTTTCATGAGTTGTTTCAGTTGCACAATCTTGCACAAATCACTGATCGCTGCACGCTGCTCTTTTTTCGTGGGACAAGTGAGACATCCATGTTTGCTCGCACTGCAGTTACAAATGAACTGATGTAACACGTCTACACCTTCTCAGCAGTTACTGGGGAGACAGGAGCCTTGAACAGAAAGTGCTGATGAGACCATCAAAAGTTTTAATGTAACTGGAGTGCGGATCATTTTTGACTCTCCCTCTCCCATTTTTGACTCTCTAAATTGTTTCTAAACAATTTAGAAAATGAATTATGAGTTTAAAAAAAATTAAGATAAAATAGAAATTTATTACTTAGTTATTTAGGTAGGCGGCACGGTGGTTAGCACTGTCGCCTTGCACCTCCAGGGGCCGGGTTCGATTCCCAGCCAGGCTCTGTGTAGTTTGCATGCTCTCCCCGTGCTTGGTGGGTTTCCTCCGGGTACTCTGGTTTTCTCCCACAGTCCAAAGACATGTGAGTGTGGTTAACTGGTGTTCTTAAATTGAATTATTTAGGTGCCATGTGCTTGTTTTCCAGTTGCCTAGCAACAGCATTGAGTGTGAGCATTTTATACCATATTTTTTACATACAATTTTCAATTTTGTTTCTGTCTTTCAGCTCAACATAGCGAAAAAGCGCGAGTCTGTGATGGATGAGTTCGTCGAAGGCCCTTTAAGTTTCCCACCGACCTACAAGTTTGATGTGGGAACACACACGTATGACACAAGGTGTGTGTATTTCTGTAAGAAATCAAAAATAAAATCGTTTTATTGCCGTTGTCATTATTTTTTTTCTTTTTGTCTGTCTGTCAGCGCTAAGAAAAGGAAACCTGCTTGGACAGACAGAATCCTGTGGCGTCTCCGCAGGACGGGTTCCCCCGTCCCGTCCCACAATGCTGCACTGCAGCGCGGTCTCACCTCGTGGCTTGGTGGGGCGACACAAGTCACGCCGCTCTTTTACCGCAGCCACATGGGATATACCGTTAGCGACCACAAACCTGTCTCAGCTCTTTTTTCACTGCAGGTCAGACAAAACAAAGATGTTGATGTTTACACAGATGCCAGACGTCTTTAGTGCTGCTTTAAAACATTCCTGTCTCTGCAGTTTCCCTTTAAACTGGATCTGCCTTTAGTCGAGCTGGAGGTAGAGAAGGAGTGGACCAAAGTGTCGGATGCGACAGCCAGGTTTACTACAGCGTCTGGTTTCCAGAGGAGCTCCTGGGATTGGGTGGGATTGTACAAGGTAAGAATGAATGCAGTTCAAATGCAGTTCATGAGTAAACACCGGACTTTAAATAAACCTTGGTAGCAATTTAAACAGAAACCGTCATCACTTCTGCATGTTCCGCAGGTGTGTGATATTTTAGCAGCAAAAGTAGCAGTAGTACCGTTACATCCTTGAGTTGAGTTCCTTTCACTTTCATAAAAAAAAAAAATGTAGATTTATCTCTCTGGAGAACAGGAAGGGTTAAAGTGTTGAAAAAAATCACATGCTTGATTGCCCCGCTATCTGTGACCCGGAGTCAGGAGAGCAAAAGTGGCTGTGTTATTTCTCTCTCTTTCTCTTTCTTTTTCTCTCTCGGAGTCTGTCAATTTATGTTTGCAGAAGAGGGCATTTGGCATCATTCATTCATTCATTCATTCATTCATTCGTTCATCGTCTACAGGTTGCAAGGGGCCTGGAGACTATCCCAGGAGACTTAGAGACGTAGGCACACACGTACACACACACTACGGGCAATTTGGTATCGCCAATAAGCCTAATCTGCATGTCTTTGAACTGTTGGAGGAAACCAGGGTACCTGGAGGAAACCCACCAAGCACAGGGAGAAGAAGCAAATGGCACGCACACAGACCTGAGGCGGGAATCGAACCCTCGAGATCCAAGGCAACAGTGCTCACCGCTACGCCACTGCACCGCCTAAGGGTTTTGTTTTTTTTTACCACCAATTTAGATTAGATTTTCTCAGCACTTGTACATTGTTGTCAGACAGGCAGAATGGTTTATAAGATTTCCCCCAATGGGACTGTGCCTGCTCTTCTACATTTGAAGTCTACTCATATTTCTCATCCCACTTTGGTGATGTATCCATAACCAGGGTCACCGGCAGCTGTAATCCTGTATGCACTGTGCAAATCTTTTTTTTTTTCTTTTTTAGATTTTAGTCAGTTTTTAAGTCAGCAGGCGTCAATGGCGGTCAATGCACCTTTCTGGCTCTTTTTTTCTTCTTCTTTTTTTAACATTTAGCTTATCTTGCGTGTTAGTAGGGAAATAAGTACTTCGGAAATAAGCCAAAGAAATCAACTGAATGTTTTTGAAAATAGAAAGCGGTAGGTAATGATGCCGGTTTATAACACGTCATCAGCAGCTGTGCACAGACTCACTCACAGCTGTAATGAATACGAACAAGGTGGGTCATTTTCTACATCATTCTAATTTCCTTTTTTTTATATAAATACAGTTAAGAAACTAAACATTAGTTTACACACACACAGACAGTCGTGTTTTGTTGTTTGATTGACAGGGTTATGTTTGTTTTGCGGTTATGAGCATTATTATTATATTATTATTATTATTATTATTGTAGATGTTAAACACATTATGAAAACTTAAATATAAAAAGGATAAATTGCTAATGCAGACCCTTATCTGCCTTTATGTATGTGTGTGTGTGTGTGTGTGTGTGTGTGTGTACTTTGCCACAATATTATTCTTGTTATGCTATAATACTGTACAATGCTCAACAATAATAGCTCCATTGTTATAAGATAAAGATCTTAGGCGTAGCTTTCTTTCCACTTGTTGTCACATAAATATATTAAGTCTTATTATCATCCTTGATACTTTACATTCCAAATCCTAAGAGTTATTATTCAGGACCTACAGTAATTGAAGAACAGTATAAGATAATTAAGCCTATACATGTATTTGGCTGAAAGCTGTGTGTGTTACCTGAACTGCCTTTGAGTTATTCTAAACATGTAACAGACATCCTTCTGTAACAAAGGCTTACGTGCCAAGAAAGTGCTTGTTAAAGCTCATGTCTATTGTAAAGGTATTTTTGCTTTCAAGACAGGAAATAGTTGATGGTTTATTGCCAAGCAGCTGAGCAATGTGAATGCCAAAAACTCGTCACTGTTAGATACGAAGGTAACGATTAAGCCACGTGGCACATAAATGTAGGTACTGATTATTGACACTGATTACGTTAGTTTGTGAGGTTATGATTCGATTAAAATGAAATTTTAATACAAGAAGTGCGTAAAGTACTGTATAAGGCATCATGTATACTACTATTATTAAGACACTACAATCAGATCATTTTCATTTGATTAATGTTATTCAAGTGGTTTAGTAGCTAGAACTGTCACCTTGCACTTCCAGGGCCCGGGTTCGAATCCCGCCTTGGGTCTGTTCAAATGTTCTCCCCGTGCTTGGTGGGTTGGTGGGTTTCCTCATGCAGAGTGGGTTAACTGGCGTTCTCAAATCACCCTTAGTGTGTAAATGAGCATGTGAGTGTGTGTACAGCATGTGTGGGTCCTGTGATGGATTGACACCCCATCCAGGGTGTACCTCGACTTTTGCCCTAAGTCTCCTGGGATAGGCTCTAGGCCCCCCGCGACCCTGTATACAGGATAAAGCGGTAATGATGATGAGTGAGTGAAGAAGTGAGTTATATTAATCAACTGTCAACAATCCTTTAAGCCTTAACTGATGCTTTGAGTAGCTTTTAATTTCTTAAACTCCTATGTCAGAAGACGTGTCCCGTCATTGTGGGGAAATATATATTTTTTTTTCAGAAGGTAAGAATTTTAAAGCCTTCATCAAGCAAAACAAACAACTATGATTACAGATTACTGGAAGTAATAAAAGTATGTTAAGAACTGTCTAATTCCCTACAACCTGGAAGGATAGTGCTAACCCATCAACTTCACTGAAGAAATCTGGTTGGGGTAAAAATAAACATTATTCATGAATGACCATGATCAGAGATGACGTAAACTCTTGGTGAAGTTTTAAAAATCGACATTAGAAATCACAGCCCTGTGTAATAATATAATAGCGAAAGTAACAGCACTTCCACACACAATGTGATGAGAACTCACAGGATTGGGACTAAACAGCTGTGTGGCCTTAAGAAAACCACTTCTAAGTGAGACTAATCGGGGAAAAAAGGCTTCAGGTTGCTAGGGGGCATAACGATTGGACTGTGGATCAATGGAAAAAGCTCATGTGGTCTGATGAGGCAGTAAGGCAGTGCTATAATCTGGAGTTGCTCCAGTTACTCAGGTCAATAAAATAAAGTCAACTGACAACCTGAATGTACCGAATGACCTGGTCATCACAGCTATGGAGTTTTTCCTCCCTGATGATACAGGTACATCACCGTTAAAAGTATTTGAGATGTGCTGGAGAAGAGGACTTTACAGTCTCCCGTCATCAACCCAATACAGTTTTTTTTGTTTTGTCCTTTCATGTTGAAGAAGATTGGAAGAATTGTTTAAGAAAGTCCACCCTAATATTAAAGGTTTGTTCAGCATTTATGCATATCATGATTCATGAGCATGGAGGAAGAAGAGGCAAATACATACTGTAGCATTGTGAGCACTTACAAGTGTAAAGGGGTCTGTTGCAGAAGAGCAGATTTACACTTTTTGACAAAATGTCTTCCAAAAGCTCTCTTGAGTTTTATCTGTGGAGGCACATGAAAGCACATGAACATGGTATGGTGTACTACAATGAAGATCATTTAAAGCACAAAGATAATTTAAAGGAAAGCATACTAAGTACAATTACAAGCAAACACCAGACATGTTAACACGTGCTCATCATGAGAAGGAGCGGTGACACTGTGCTTTTTTTTTTTTTTTTACAAAGAAATGCCAAACATGCCAAATGCCAAATATAGGTGGAGACA
Source organism: Clarias gariepinus (assembly GCF_024256425.1). NCBI lineage: Eukaryota > Metazoa > Chordata > Actinopteri > Siluriformes > Clariidae > Clarias > Clarias gariepinus. Next base: position 25,993,329 of record NC_071116.1, on the reverse strand, counting down.
TACTTTAGTACTCTCTGTTACTCGCTTGACCCCAAAACGCCACCTTGCTTGTGCTGATCATATTGTTACAGTGGGCCGAGGGTGAGCAGGTGCTTCCTTTTAACACTGAATTTAGAAAAGGAAACTGAAGTCATTGTCAAACTTAACAAGAGCCAACCAAATACAGTTTATAATCAGGACTAATACAGCATATAACTGATGAACATTTTCATAAAAACTCATTCATCATTCATTCATCATCTATATTGCTTATCCTGTACAGTCTATCCCAGGGAACTTCAGGTACAAGGCGGGGTACATCCTGGACAGGGGGCAATAGACGGACACGGTGCCAATCTATTGCAGGGCACACAGGCAGACATTCACACACTACAGGCAATTTGAGAACACCAATCAGCACTAATCTGTTTGTTGTTGGACTGTGGGAGGGAACCCACCAAACACAGGGAGGGAGAACCTGCAAACTCCAAGCACACAGACCCCAAGGCAGGAATGGAACCCTGACAGTACTGTATGTCATACTGGGATGACAATATCCACAATGTTATTCAGTTAGGTCCAAACTAGTAATGAGATGAAGTCTTTAACGTGACTCAGGAGAATGAGTAGTCTCAGAGAGTGATTTGTTCATTTTCTACTGGGCGTGCATGCACAACACATTACAAAACCTCTATAGATTATGTACAGGAAACAGAAATGAGTAGTTAACTTTGAGTCTTGGTCCAAATCGTTAATTCTTTTGTCACGTGACTTCCATAGACGCTATGCAGTCTCAATACACAATAAACAGAATTGAGCTTTTTTTTTAAGAATCCTCTAGTCCGAATTATTTGTTCTTTTGTCACGTGACTCTCATGGAAGCTAATAGCTTAAAAGAATGAACAATTTGGACCAGAAGATATGAGAGGTGAGCTGCTCATTCTGTTTATCACAATATGTCCTTAGCTGCATTGTAATATTTTCCTACCTGGAACTAGAGCCAAATTTTGTTTATGTAGACGTGTTAGGGGTCTGTTTGTTGTAACATTTTCTGATCAAAAAAACTAAATGAACTAAATGACTCAAAAAAAGATTTGTTCATTTTGATGAACGAGATTCAAAGAAACAAGTCACTAAAATGATCCAAACTTCCTATCACTAGTTCACATTAATGGTCTCAAAGCTGCAAATATATTAGTTTTTCAATGTTTTTATTCTGATGTGTATTGGTATATTACTTCTTGTATTTGTAGTAGTATTGCATTCGTAAATTACTGTCAATTCAAAGATAGTTATTTTCTTTTTATTTACAGGTAATACATAGTAAAATTTCGCATCTTTTCATCTGTAATTTGTTCATTAAGGATATTGCTTTTTTAATTTAACACATATTAAATAATGCCGGCACAGAGTTTTTGTGTTCTTCTCATACTGTAATACGTTTAATAATGATCGGTTGCCTAGCAACAGTTCTTTTACAAATATAACCAGGTAAATGATCTGTAGTTGGTGTCTTCCAACTAAGTCAGTAAGATTTCAATCAGATGCACCATTTTGACCTTGTTGATGCTGAGCAAAAGCAGTGAAATTAATTTCTACAAGAGTATCGAATGACTTAACTTACTGTAAGCTTTTAACTGTTGGTAGCTTCTTCATGTCTTTCAGATGTGTTGGTAAATTATTGAGAAAGACTCAATCCAAGACGCTGCAATTATGCTTATCTAATCCATTTTCCAGGAGTTGCACCATATTGAGAAATGTCAGCGTTGTGTCACAACTTGAACTCTGAGCTATCAGAAAAATTGCCTTGCGAAAAAGTGTGAACGAACATATTAAATAATTCTCATAAACACAGTTAATTAATTACCTCTGATTAAACTTTGCACTTTACTACAAATGCATCATGTGAGTTTTAATGCTGCTTTATATGTTTTCTGTTTCCCTCCTTCTGCCAGGTTGGATTTAAACACCACAAGGACTATGCAGCCTATGTCTGGGCCAAATCAGACCATTCCACTCAGGTAGTTTAACTTAATGTGCACCGTAAGCCTGAAAAGCCCTCAGATAATCTGCTTAGTTCGTGAGATTACTCTAAAGACCTTACGATGGTCGAACCAGCAAAAATATCTGATTTCTGTACTCAAGTTCTCGTATTGCTTTCAGGTGACCTTTCCAGAAGAGGATTTGCCCAGAGATGCAGGAGAATACGTGCTGGGTTACTACAGCCATAACATGAACAGCATTGTCGGGATCACAGAGCCGTTCCAGGTTGAGTCAAATTCACCAATACAGTCACCTGGTGTTTAGTCTTAGCACAAAGATTGGCATTAGTTTGGCTGTAAACCAGCTGGTCATAAGTTCTTTGCTCCTTTGGGAGACATGGGGGACAACAGGGGAAAAAATACGATGGAAGAAAAAAAACACATTGGTGGGGAAAAAAAACTGTTGAAGGAAGGAAAAAAAATAATTGGGACATGGGACACACAAAAAAAAATCTGCAGAAGGATAAAAAAATCTGGACATGGGGCAGGAAGAAAAAAAAACAGAAAGCGCAAGTACATATGGAGTATCTTGTAGACTAATATTTAAATCATATATATATTTATATATATATTCTCATTTCTTTTGACCTTAAGAATGTTTCTGGGTTCCTGTCCATTGCAGCCAGTGGACAGCGCTAACTTTACTTTAACACTAAAATGCCCTTTCCGCATTTTGCCGCTGGAAGACTGACCCAGAACTATGAGTCACTTATTTCTTTTCTCTTCCCTAATTTTGATAATTTTTTCATTCCACAGATTTTTTATCCCTTTAACAGATTTTTTTTTCTTCAACAGATTTTTTCCCCCGACCCATTTTTTCCCCTCACTCAGGTCCAACATTGAGATGAAATAACTGTCCAATAACTCAAGAGCAAGGATGTAATTAAGACAATGTTAAAAGCCTAAAAGCATAATTTTACAATTATCATCTGTATATAAGAGCACCCCTTATAGTTCCTTATTGGCTTTGGTTTTATACTGTATATAATATGATGAAAAATATTTACAGCTAGACAAAGTTACTTTCATCTTTTAAAAGTCGCTTCATATCGATGCTTTATTTTCCTTTCTTTTTTTTTGTCTCTCTTCAACGTTTTTTCCTTTCCACACCACTCTTTCACCTCCAGGTTCAGTTACCTGTCTGTTCCCCTCCCGCTCCTCCATATCCATCCCGCTCCGACAGTTCAGACGAGAGTTCGGAAGATGACAGCACTTTGGTCCTACTGGCGCCCAGCTCACGGAGTCCGAGTCCGAGGACGCGCTCCAATAAACGGCAGCAGCGGCACCATCGCAGTCGCAGCCCGGCCGTGCCCGCCCTGCAGTCCCTCAGTCTGAAACCCAGAGACCCGCCTGTTTCGCCTCGCCACGCCGCAAACACCAAGAAGGAGCGCCTGTTTTCCCCTGAGTCGTCCTCACCCTCTCTTAGTCCTTTGAGTCCGGCCAACGGCATCAGCGTCCCCGAAGCACTCGTCGCCGCCATCCTGGGGGAACACAGACCACCTCAAGGCCAGATCCTAGCCAAGAGCCCGGACTCTAACCGATGACCGCACATTTGCTGTCCAAGACTTGTAGAATGCTAATGCTACACATCTGAGATTCATGTTTTATTTTATTTTATTTACTTTCATGTTGTTTTACCTCACACTACAGTCTAATTCCTGCAAATTCATATTTAAAATCAGTCCTGATTCAATCTGTCCTTAAAACCATCAGCTGTGCTTTTGAGCTTTTTGACTATGAATCAATATGTAGCTTGTTTAATGTTATCTTGCTAACGTCTGGTGAACAGTACCAGACTTTTATAATAAGAACTACCCTGCTAACATATCATTAAATTGATTAGCTAGCTAGCTAGCTAGCTGTTGAGAATCAAACTCGTCTGCTCTGTCTTCAGCTACAGCAGCTTGCTACTTTGCTAGCTACTGTTTTGATGACCGAGCTAGTGTTAGCGTCCACTCTTCAGACACTCTCAGTGCTAAATTAAGCAGCTAATACAGAGTGCTTTCACATGTTTAGCAAAAGCAGAGCGCTTTCAGATGTCTCTTTGTAGCTAGTGGACTGCGTGGAGGTCTATGGGGTTTGTCTTAGCAAATTGTTATATTGATCAGAGTGTGCCAGTTGGTGTAGCACAGTTTTAGGCTGTTTATCTTTAAATGTCTGCTCACTGGGATGATCAACATGCATTTCGTTCTTTTTGTCAAGCATTAACGTGTTCTCTCTTCAGCAGATGAGCTTTATTAACTAAAAAAAGATCGCCTGTACATGAGCACACATATAGCTCGGAGTGAATTAGCCTACAGAAGTTTCTACAGCTCTAATTCTTCACATACATTTCCGAAGTGCATCATTATAATATCTGAGGAAGAGGTTAAGAAGAAAGAGTCGTTAGTAGTGGCACACTGTTTAATCAAAGTAGAATTCACACGAGAAAGCAGGTTAAAACACACCACACGTTCTAGAAATTTGCATCAATTGGCATAAATTCATTTTGCCAATATTTCCAGTTTCTTGAAGAGCTGAAATGTGCATGCAAATTCATAAGAAAAAATAATAATAATAAATCTGAGTCAAAGTATTGGATGAAACAAGCCAAATATATCTTTAGTACAGTCGCATGGAACAGTAGATCTAATAGTCAAGGTCTGGGGATACACATTTTTTTAATCTGAAGTGAACTTTTCTGCCACTGTTCATTCATTCATTTATTCATCTTCTTTACCACTTATCCTGTACCGGGTTACCCAGGCTATCCCAGGAGACTTTGGGCATGAGGCAGGGTACATCCTGGACAGGGTGCCAATCCATCACAGGGCACACACACGCACATAAACACACACTATAGGCTTTTTGAAAACGCCAATTCATCTAATCTGCATGTCTTTGGACTTGGCAGTTTTTGAGTTCATGCTTGCTTCAGAAGGAGTCTCTTTCTTTTTATTCACTTATTCAGATAAGCATTTTAATTAAGCATCAATGCCATAGACATAAACTTAATAAGTTGTGTCTAAAACTAAAATGTTTTTTAAACTCGAAATTGAAAGTGCAACACTGGAAGAAATGGCTTAGTGGTTAGCACTGTCACTTTTTACGTCCAGGGTGTGTATGAGTGCGTGTGTGTGTGAAGTTTGCATGTTATCCCCGTGCTTGGTGGGTTTCCTCCAGGTACTTCCAGGTTTCCTCCCACAGTCCAAAGACATGCAGATTAGGTTAATTGGCGTTCCCAAATTGGTCATAGTAAATGAATGTGTGTGATGTGTGTACCCTGCAATGGATTGGGATTGGTATACCCTATCCCATGACCAAAGTGTCCTGGGATTGGCTCCAGGCTCTCGCGCCCCTGTACACAGGATAAGCCGTAGAGAAGTTGAATGAATGAATATATGAATTTTATTTTAGATCATAACAGCAAAAAGATCAAGCATGTGCATTGTGTCATTTCATGGCAAAGTGTTTTATTTATAGAGATTCAGAACAATGATAACTTATTCAGTGTCCCACAGCCTTGTGGTTTTTAAGTTTTTATAGAGCCGTGTTATAATTATATCTGGCCCAAAAGTTTTTTCTGATGGATATCATGCATGTTTTTTTTCTAACACTGTTATTATTTACCTAGCAGTGCTGCGGATTGGATAAGCTAACGCTAGCTGTTTATGGATGAGAAAAAAAAATCAGATACTTATCGATGTTACAGTTTAATGTGATCATGCGAAAGTCTGGTTCATGAGGAGCCTTTTCTCAGTCAACTGCTAGAGCGAGGCTTTATTATATTCTGCTTTATACACTAATCTAGTTTCTGTGTGTAGGACGGGCACTGCGACAAATTCTCTCTTAACGCTCATAAGTGTTTGTGTGTGTGTGTGTCTGGCTTCCATGCTGTGAGCTTTATTCGTTCTCGCTCTATGACTTGTGATATGCAAACAAGATGTCTTGTGATTTCTTTTTAATCTGTTTAATGGAAGAGAATCTTAAAGAACATTCACATCATGATTGTATAGAAAAAAGAACAAAAACAAAAGCCATAATTCACAGGATCTTTAGCCTTATTGATCAAAGCAGCTCCGAACACACAGGATGAGCTTGTCAAAATTAATGGTTGGACTTTATGTATGTAATAGCTAGAACGACATCATTTTAAGAAAATAAAACATTCAATTCAGACAAGCTGGAAGACAATTCACCAGCCCCAAAAGAGATCTACCAGTTTGACCAGCTCAGCTCTTGTTTTGTTTGCTGGTCAGATTAAACTGGATTTTTCAGCAAGAAGGTCTGTCCGTGTGAACGGGATCCAGCTGTTATTGAGGTGTGATGAGTGCAATAATTTGCATAGATTTGTAGATATTCCTTCATTATCACATGTAAGAAAAAGAAATATTTTTCTTTTAAAGCCATGAATAAGACAAATGGGTGTGAACTTTTGAGGTAAAAAAAACATGAATTCTGACACTCAGTTGCTGTAATGTTTAGATTTTCTACTAGAAAAAAACGATTATTGTGATATGCAAACGTCTATTAGAGTAAAAGTATATTTTGTTTAACCGAGAAACCAAAGCAGGTGGGGGTGCAAACTTTTGCACTTTACTGTAGCTTCTCACCACTTTACAGCCAGACCCAAAAATAAATAAATTAATAAAATTAATATAAGACTTTAGACTACGACTACACACTGATTTTTTCAACAAATTACGTTTTGTCAAATGTTAACAGCTAGCTAACTTAGCTAACCTATCAAGCTAACATTAAGTGTAAAAAAAAAATCATATTGCATAATGTAAAGCGTAAGATATATGGAAATTTATTTCGCACTTACTGTACTTCTGTTCCATTTTTGCTCATAGACACTGGGGAATATTTGTGGTTTTTTTTTCTTTTTTTGTGCTTTTTTGTTACGAATTATCTCCAGTGTCTAAAGCGGTGGTCTAACTTTCAGGGAGGGATAAAATGCACATGAAATAAATCAACCTGCCTGATTTTCTGCAGCATTTAGTTATTGTGAGTCACATAAAGATGGAGTGAGAGCTTTTTTTGTAGATTGAATGCTTAAATACATTAATTGTGCAAAATAAAAAATAATAAATAAATGAGAAGCCTGTGTTTTTATTTATAAAAGTAGCAAATTTAATGTTCAGGAAAATCAGCTTCGTGGATATTCATTAAACACTTAGAGTTTCTTCTTTTTCCCACCTTAAATTTAGTCAATTTCAATTAGAATATCTATTTCGTCCAGGCTGGAATTAAACCAAAAGTCCAGTCTAAAACACATTTGTTATTATTATTTATAAAAATATTTATATCAAAGAATCTGAGATGTAATTATTTATTGATGTCACATGGGGACACTTGTAATATTAATAGTTATTTCATCTTTTTTTTTAAGGCAAAGATTAAGGCGGAGACGAAGCAATGGTTAAGTTCCACTGTATCACTATAAACAGGTAGTCAAACACCATGCGAACTCCACAGAGAAAGACATACAAACCCGTTGTGATGAATTTTATGCTGTTGAAGATTGTGTGTCAATTATTCTGATTTATGGGCAGATCATTAAAAATTGAGATTTCCTGTCATTTCACTTTCTTGCTCCCAGACAATGAGTTATAAATAAATAAATAAATAAATATATATATATATATATATATATATATATATATATAATAAATATTATAAATAAATACATTAAATTAAAGTATGACTTTAGCCTATGATTATGTGTACACACTGATTTTGATCCATAATAGTTAATAAATATTTAGTTTTTTTCCAGCAGACCACGTTTCCGTCAAATGCTAACAGCTTGGTAACGTTTCCAGCTAACATTAAGTGGAATCAAAATTATATTGTATTTTGTAAAGCATAAAAGATTTGAAATTTTATTTTACAATCACTTCTACAGGATCTGCAGAGCTGTCACTAAAGTCTATTGTTTTTTTGCTCATAGACACAATGGATTATTTATTATTTTATATATATATATATATATATATATATATATATATATATTTTTTTTTTTTTTTTCTCTCTCTCTATATTGTCTGTAGTGTCAAGTGCACAAGAAGATCGTGCAAGAGCTGAACGTTTTTGCAGATTGAACGCTTAAATACATTGATTGTGCAAAATATGGCATTTATTAACCAGCCTTATGCCATAACATTGTCATTTAAGAAAGAATGTGAATCGTGATACAGAGTACATTGACTGTGTTTTGGTTGAAAAACAGAGCATGTTTCTTAATATATAGTTGTTTGGTGCTTGGGGATATAGAATAATATTTGTGCCAAAAAGATTTTACTGTATAATTTAAACATGCATAACAAGTGCGGAAGATGTTAAAGATGTAAATTGAAAATGTTCTTTGCACAAAGTATTTTGCAAGGTTCCAATCTTTTCTTTATGTTCTTTCTTTATGCATAAAAAATAAAAGCATTTGTAAAGCATACAAACTCCTTGGTTAGCTGAAGAAAGTTTTAGCTAGCCGAACATGTCTATTATGGGCAAAGTCTCAGTAAGAATGCGACCTCGCTACTGTATGTGATGTTACCTCGTCACAAGTTGTCAGTGTAATTTAGGTGAGTTTTAGAGTTTTTAGAGCAATTTAAATGAGGCACTTTAGCTAAACTCGCAGGCTAAACTGGTTTGATTCTTAGTAAGCGTGCCAACATTACTAATATGATAGCTACTGTACAGCTACTGTAAAGCTAAAATGTAATGGACACTACAAAGGAGGAGTTACAGCTACATTTTTTATCTGTCAAGACTCCATTTTTTGTTGAAAAGGGACAAACCAGAGAGCTGCTTGTGGAGAAAAAGCAAGTCATTATAATCCCAAAAATCAGCCTTGCTTGTTCAAAACTTTCATAGGAAAATTTATCTTAAGGATTCAGCCTGTCGTTAGACACATAATTAATCTCTTGCATAAATCAGGGAGCATATCAGACTCTTTCCTGTCACTGTGTGCATGAAGTTTGCATGTTCTCCCCGCGCTTGGTGGGTTTCCTCCGGGTACTCCGGTTTCCTCCCACAGTCCATAGATATGCAGGTTAGGCTAATTGTCTTTCCCAAATTGCCCGTGGTGTATGAATGTGAGTGTGTGTATATGTGTGTGTGTGCCCTGCGATGGATTGGCACCTTGTCCAGAGTGTACCCCGCCTCGTGCCCTAAGTCTTCTGGGCCCCCGCGACCCTGAATACAGGATGAAGCGGTATAGATAATGAGTGAGAGTGAGTGAGGAAGCATATCTTCTTAAAAAGACTTAAACCACTGCTCTTTTTTAGTAGAGTTAACCTGAAAACAAGAATTGAGACTATGGCACAGAGTGTAAAAAAATTGGTGTGACTTCTTCAATTTGGCAAATCAAAAAAAAAAAAAAAAGGGAAGCAGACAAGGACAAAGAATCATGGAGGACGTCAGCTTACACCAGCCCTAACCGAAAGATTGGGATAAGAGCGATAGATACTGAGCAAAAGAATAATGCCTTGGGGGATACATGTGTGCTTAACTAAGTTCCCATCCACCCCATCCTAACCTGGATCACCTGTACATCCAGTCCAGGGTCAACCCTGCAAGGCTCAGTCAACGAGCTCCACCTCAACAGGACACAACAAGAAATACCTGTGCGTGAAGTCAAGAACTCTTGGAAAGGAATGACTTCAGGTGGGTGAAGACTTGTGAAAAGAGCAACAACAGCGGGAGAGGCAACATGAGGAACAGGTTCAGCTAAAGAAGGCCAATGTTATTCTTACAAAAAAAGGTCTGTTTAGCACTACAGATGTTTCAGGAAACCAATACTGATTAGTTTTTTATTTAAATTGAAATTTGTTTAAGCTCATCTTAAGAACATCACATTTTCAGAAGTGCATCAAGTGGCCACTGTTGGGCCCTTGAGCAAGACCCTTAACCCTCAATAATGTAGGTCACTCTGGATAGTACGTCCGCCTAATGTTGTAAAAGTGATGTTCAATTTCAATTCCTAATGAACAGAAGTTTAAAACACCCTCAGTGATTATTTATAATGGATGTTTATTCTATATTAGACAATTGATCTAGCTAGCAATGGTAAGTTTAGCAACAGAAAGCTAAAGGAAAGGTCTTACATTTTGGTTCGTTCGGAGCTACACAAATTCTCCAAAGCCTCCTTCCATTTGTAAAGCAGCCAGCTGTAACAATAAAGACAGTGTTTAATCTTGGCACAGCATTTATTCCATGGCAGGCTGCTGTTTCTGCAAATCCACCAAATCCACAACATAAATCTACGATACCTGAACTGAGCATTAAAGTCCATAGTTCTAAACATGCTGTGCCATTTCACCTAATTATGAATAATTCCAATAATATAAAAATCTCTAAGCTGCTAAGCTATAACTATTAGCATGTGATATCGAGAAAGAGTTTAATGAAACAGATCAGATTTAGCCACAAGTCAGATTTACCCATTTTCTCTTTTTAAATGTACTCAATTGATGGAGATGTGTCTGGTATCCAGTATTTGCTTTTTTATTAGTGTTATGCTTGAACTATACTGTAAGTTTGTGCCTATGTGGATAACATTTCAGTTTTCCGAATATTCTTGCATTTAAAGTCAAAATTTTGTAAATGCAGGCATTTTTAGAAGCGCATAGAGGATAGAAGATTTATTACAGACTTCAGTACATGCATATTCAACAAGAAGCAGTGCAACAGATCCTCTTTGTCATGCACATCCACATACCTACGGGCACTGGGGGCTAAACGGTTGAGGCTTTGGATTACTGATCAGAAGATTAGGAGTTGGAGCCGCAGCATTGCCAAGCTAGTGCTAGTGTTGAGACCTTTAACAAGGCCCTTTATTCTGACCCCAGCTTCACAACATGCTGGGAAAGGAACCATTTTGACTGTAATATTATATATATTACAGTACCTGTGCATTTTGACAAGTATTAAAAGCTAAAGGAAATCATGTATTGCCAGCTGACCCTCTCTATCATGAGATTATTTTTTCCTTCTAATGAAATTTGAGTCCATTTGATCAACTTATAGTGGACGTTCGACTTGAGAAATCACATGAGGAGGATGAGAAGCATCACATCCATTGCTAGTTAGCTACATTATTCTCAGTGCAAAACTACATTACTGAACCATCCAGTCCAGCTGCCAAAACACAGCTGGAACAGGTGGAGTATCTTCAGGTGAACCTAGAGCAACTTTTACAAGGGTGAGTCAAAAATGATGCTCTGTTGGCCACAATGTCTCATCAGCGCTTTTCATTCAAGACTACTGTCTCCCCAGTCACTGCTGTGCAGGTGTGAACATCATCGGTTTATTTGTAACTGCGGTAAGAGCAAAAATTAACGCCCCACTTGTGATTTGCATGGTAGTAGAAAAGCGTGCAGTGATTCGTTTTTTTGTGGTCTGAGGGTGTACCCGGTGCCGTTTTTTATTAAAGACTTTGTTGTATAGTATTTTAGACTGATAATCTCATAAAGGTGAAAGTTTCTTAAAAAGAATCATTACTGGTGACGAGACACAGATTCATCACTACGAGCCTGAGAGGAAACGGCAGAGTACGGAACAGAAACATCCTCAAGCACAGACCGAGAAAAAGTTCAAAAGTCAACCATCAGCTGGAAAATTCATCAACACTTACAGTTTTCTGGGATTCTCAAGGGCCAGAAGTATTGGAACATCATCAGGAAAAAAAGGTTCACAATCAACAGTGCTCATTACAGCGAGACGCTTATTGAATTTTGGATAAAACGCGAAAAATTGCTATCCAAAGGCGTTGTCATCTTGCATGATGATACATGTACACACACTTCTGTCCATACTGTCGACACTCTGCAAAAACTTTGTTTTGAGGTGTTAAAGCTCCTCCCCCCTGTAGTCCTGATCCCACTCCATCAGACTTTTATTTGTTTGATGCCCTGAAAGCAGCCCTACGAGGATGAAGATTCACTTCTGATGAAGAAGTGAGACAGCAGTGCATTTATGGCTCGCTGTTCAGCAAGGAAATAAAAAAGCTTGTGACAGATGGACAAAATTTATTAAAAGGCAAAAAGATTATGTCAAAACATTTATATATACATATTTTGTTTTCTAAAAGTTCAATAAAATAAATTCTACAGTCAGAGTGCGGATAATTTCTGACTCACCCTTGTACTTTCTGGCCTGATAAAGAAAATACACTTTTTTTTCTTTCTGAGTCATTTTATATGGAAGTGCACTGCATTCACAAAATAAACTAAAAGAAATAAAATATAAATGCTTTTTATTTTTTAGGATTTTTCATAATAATGATTTACTAGTTATGGAATAATACGTCATAATTGCTGTATATGATAGTATGTCTTAACTATGATATAGTAAGTCATCATTATGAGATACACAGTCATGATTATAAGTTTTTTCTTTCCAAAAGGGACTTTAATTATTTTAGACAATGAAAGTAACTGATACAAATACATGAATTTATTCCTGTGAGATATTCACGCAAGACATACAGTATACATAAAATGTACATTACTATTGTAACTATTATAGATGTCCATGAAAATGCATTTGCAAACTGTCCCATTCCCAGAGTGTCCCCTGATTTGGATAAGAGTCTGTTAAATATTACCTGAAAATTCTCATGGGTATAAACTGGGGCTCTGTTGCTTTGCCAAAATTCAGTATCAGTAGTTAAGGAGACCATCAGATAAAAAATAAGTAGCCTTCAAATAAGTAGTTCACCAACATGGTTTCTTTTAAAGTCAACAACTTTTCTGAGAAACAGGACATTTCGGAGAAAAGTCCCTCCTGTGCTGAGGGAAATGCTTCTGAAATCTGAAAGTGGAACTTCCAATCAGAACAGTGTAGAAGCACTAGCTCTTATCTTTACATAGTTGAAATCAACAATTTGTTTGTCCAAAAGCTGTTTGACATTTTTTTTTCCAGGACGAAACACATATCGAAGGTTCTTGGGTTTTACTGTATATGCAAAAACTGAAGCAAGCGAAAACTTCAGGCACGTTTAAGTGCAAACGCTTTAAACAAGGCTGCACTTCTCTCGTTCGCGTTAACATTCAGAGAGTGGAACGCCTGATCATTGGAAATCAACGGATAACTTGTCACCAACTTCCTGGGAGTTATTGCCCCATCCCTCGTACAGTCCTGGGAAATCTAAGCCATTTCTACATGTTTGGGCCTTAAAGGAGTTCCTGGGAGGCCGGCGTTTTGGACAGCATGGTTCATGTTAGCTAGGAGAGCCTTAAACTACAATAAGTGGAGCGAGGAAAAGTGATATAACTGAAACAACATTTAGGCAGCTTTAGTATCTCAGTCATTTATTTCTTATTCTAATGAAGCAATAACAAAAACCCCTGATGTATGCATGATTGAGTGCAATTTGGTGAAGGGGAACATTGTGTGAATTAGATCTCTTTGCCAAATCATTCCTTCTGATGCAAGCTTTGGCAGTCCTAACCTTTGGACTAGAGAGGTGTGTTACAATTATAACTCCTTATATCATCACTATCTAACCTCGTGCTTGGTGTTTACAGTAGTGTGTGTGTGTGTGTGTGTGTTTTCTGGTCGCTCCCAGAGGTGTTGCCAAGTCTGGATTGGCGGAGCTGGAACACACCCACGGTGTTGTGTAAGTTACGCGAGGCATCTACTCCGTGTGTGTGAGACCAGAGCGAGGCTGATTGGGTGTCGGTAAAGACCACGTGAGAGGCTGCTGGGAAAGTTGCCTAAAAATACAGGCCGCTCTGATCGGAGCTGAAAGCTGAGAGACTCATCGTGGCTGCATGACTGCACCCTTTTAGTGAACTTTTGTGAAGCTTTTTTATGCCAGAAAATTACAATACAGTGCTACAAAAACACTGTGATAAAATACTTCGACTTGTCCCGTCTAATTACAAAAACACATGAAGTGATGAATTTGAATCTGAAAGGGAAGCAGAGAGAGCTCTCATTAAGAGATAAGAAAAGGTAAAGGTTGTAAGATCCTACAATGAGGTTTTTGCTAAACGTTATGGTTCAGTGCTGCTGGGTAATTTGGGGTCTTAAAAAAAAGGCGAACTGAAATGAACTCCTTTTGGAAGGAGAGTTGTATAATCCTACTTAAAAAACTTTGCAGTTCCCCCAGTAACAGCCCTGAAAACTTTCTCCAGCGTATAAAACCTGATTCTAAGTATGATATCAGCAGAACATATAACCTGCAGTTTCAATGGCTTACAAGCATATTCCTTCATTGTGAAGGTGTTCGAAGATTAAAAATTTATAGATGTTCCTTTTTTTTATAGTAATTTAATGATTAAATCTATATCAATAAAAAAAAACAGGTTTGGTCTGTATATTAAACAGAACTTGCATTTTCAGTGATATGCTCATGTTTCATACATTGGACGACCTGAAACCAGTCTCTGAAAATGCTATGTCTGTATGTCTGTATGTCCGTCCAGCCAGATTTGATCACAGCATCACGCGAAACAGTACTTAGATCTCTGCCTGAAGTTTAATCTGCACCATAAGTGAAATCGAAATGTTAGGTAAAGGCGATGTTATGAACAGGTGTGTCCCAGATTTAATAATCTACTTTAAAATAAGATACTAATAATATACCTGCTCATTGTACACAAACACCTGCACCAATAGATATTAATCAGGAAAGCGAAACTGAATATGTTAAAAAGTTGTATAAGTGAATTTTAACACACTGGAGTCGTTTTAAGACAAAACTTTGGTTGAGATTTTGTTGATGATTGATGACGTTGATGATTCACAAGTTGTAAGATACTCAACCTCACAACATTTTATTTCTTTGTATTAATAAGTTAGACAGAGAGACAGAGAGACAGACAGACGTGTACGTGGGCTTTAACCTGAAATAATAATATCACTGATTACATTAAAGCATCAGATTATTTTAAGCTTTAATCTTTTAACTATTTCTACAAATTCTCTAAAAAGAAAAAGTGCATAATATATTTAATGGATATCTTTAACCCTAACCCGAACCCGAACCCTACTTAAACCCTTCACTTCATAGCTGTATTTCTGAATCAGATAAAAGTGTCTGTTAAATAAGAATATCACCTTACACCTCTACAGTAATGTGTATAAACCGTGGGTCTGTTGCTTAGACTAAATTGCCAAATCATTAGTTAAAGCGTGTGTAGTCAGGGGATAAAACTTATACTGTAGTTCTGTTAAAACAAAAGAAAAAAAAGAAACAGTCTTCGAATAAGTAGCTTACCAACATGGCTTCTGAGAAACAGGACATTTTGGATAAAAGCTCCCCCTCCACTGGGAAAATCCTACTGAAAATCGGAAAGTGTAACTTTCAGAACTATCAGAACAGTGTCTCTTATCTCTTATCTTCACGTCCCTGAAATCCACAATATTTCAATATTGACAAACAGTGCTTGTTCATGCAGTGCCATGTGCAATGTGCCAGACTGCAAAACAGGAGTTACAGTAAATGAAGAGGTTTTGAATGAATGAGACAGACAGGAGGTAAACAGCTCTGTTGTCATTATATCTGTATCTTACATTAGATTATCTGTAAGTAATGAAAGCGGAGGCGTGGCTCAGTGGTTGGCACTGTCGCCTTGCACCTCCACGTTCCGGGTTCAATACTCGCCTCGGGGGTCTGTGTGTGTGGAGTTTGTGTGTTCTCCCTGTGCTTGGTGGGTTTCCTCCAGGTTCTCCGGTTTCCTCCTACATTCCAAAAGACATGCAGATTAGGCTAATTGGTGTTCCCAAATTGTCCGTAATGTGTGAATGAGCGTGTGTGTGTGTGTGTGTGTGTGTGTTTGTGTCCTGCAAAGGATTGGCACCCTGTCTCCGCCTCTCCTGGGACAGGCTCCAGGCCCCACGCGACCCTGTTCACAGGATTAAACGGTATAGATGATGAATGAGTAAGTGAGTGAAAGTAATGAAATGGTCTGTTATACTCTTATGACAGGCTCACTTTATACAATATTATTGCAGTTTCTCCCTTTGTTCTTTTATAAACAATTCACACACAAATATACTTGGATAGCCAAGACTATTTTTATGCATTAATATTTACTTCTTTATTATGAGAAAATGAGAAAAAGAGAGAGTAAGAGAGTACACAAAAAGTGTATGAAATTCTTTTTCAACATGCTTAACAGGACGCTGTCACACTGTTCTGCACCATCGCCATGGCAACTCTTTACTGTGAGACACACTGCGTAAACAAAGCAATGCCACTAACACACAGGTGTACGCTGATTTGTGAAATGATCCACTCCTTTTTTAAAAAGGATTTTTCCCTTCGTTCATATCCAGTGCCCGACCACACCCCCACTGCCACAATAACACACATGGACCTCTTCTGTACATTGTACCTTTAAATCCATTCGTAATTACAATTAAATATGTGGAATACCCATATGAATAGGAAACATACCACAAAGTAAATCGATTAAATAATTTTAAATAATATGATTTTTTTTTAATGCAACCAGCTGAATGTTGAGGAAAAATTATTATAGAGCAATAATTTAGTAATTTGCATGAAAACAAATACGAGTCAAACGCCTAAAAATGCAAATTAGGTTGCAGTTAAAACAGACTGCTTGCAGACCAAGACGAGCCGTTTAAGCTCGCCGTGTTGAAAGGAAACAAGAGAGTTAACATGCAACTGAAGTAAAATAATGCATCATAAAACCTCCTCAAGAAGGAATTCCAACATGTAACTGGTTAGTTTTTCCCTGACAGCTGTGTTTAAAATATACTGTAAGAATAAACAAAAGATTATAAAGTAAAACATACAAGAATAGACCAAGGAAGATGCAGAAGTGTCAGAAAGACAAAGTTAACACAATTTGCCTTAAAAATAGATAATGCACAACAAAACAAATAAACAAACGAGAGGAAACATGAGTTGATGATTGTAACAGAACTGTTCGGGAATCGGCTGAATGAAATGGGATTTATGTATCGAAAAGATAAACAAAAACCAACACTGACATGTAACCTAAATTACATTGAGTTATGATATGGCGTTGCATGTCAGGTAAAGGACCAGGGGGAATGGCAGTTACTGCCTCAAGAGTCAGTGCACAGCTATACTTTGTATGAGGGGTGTTCAAGTTAAACAGAGACTTTTAAATCTGCAGAATAACAGATTAACAGTTATGAGAGTAAATATTCCTTTATTTCTTGATATAATTCGCTGCTACACTAATGCACTTATCCCAGTGTTTGAAACTCTGGCCTCCCAGGAACTTCTTTAATTTCCCAA
Organism: Clarias gariepinus; assembly: GCF_024256425.1. NCBI lineage: Eukaryota > Metazoa > Chordata > Actinopteri > Siluriformes > Clariidae > Clarias > Clarias gariepinus. The sequence continues at coordinate 25,976,082 of NC_071116.1, read as the reverse complement.
ACATGTGGAAATTTCTTGAAGTGAGGTCATGACTGCCTGGGGGATGTGGCAGTGACTCCCAGCAGAGTTCCTGTAATGTGCAAGTGGTATTGGTGAATAATGTGTTCATTTCCTACGGACTGATGAATATCTTTTCATGGATCAAACGTTCCCCTTATGAATGTTTACGAGCGAGACGTGCGGCCTGCTTTAAAGCACTTGCTCCACTCAGATGTTTTACTGCGGCTTAGAGTCTCATCACCATACTGTGATTAAGTTTTATGTGTATGTCAGTTGGATGTACGGCTTTATTCAGTAGAAACTTGACTTATACGCTTGAATTAGACTTAAATGTATAAGCTTTCGTTCAACTCACTTAAATGGCCAGAAAACATTCAGGATCTCAATCTGATTAATTTTGTTTTTAATGGTCCATGAGTAGACTCCACTCTGCAAAACTGATCTCTCAACTGTTGTCTGAAATTCATTCATTCATCAGGCTATAGAGGAGCAACAGAGTACTAATAGAGATTTTTTAAAAATGTTTGTTACATTTGATTCTTTGGGTCCAGTGAGCAAAATTTTGTCATGTTAATACTTCCACCTAAGTGTTGCTTGTTCGTACGTGGTCCACCCCTGGACATGAGCAGCGCTGGAGGTCCAGAGTTCACCTGGACATTTCCTGCTTGAACTGCTGATGAACCTGAGTTTTATAATGTGTGTGTGTGTGTGTGTGTGTGTGTGTGTGTAATCAACAATTTGTGGTGAACTTTGCACATACATGATAACAGATTGCATAATCGGTGACAGCTTTATTTCTGAGCTGATCTGAAACAAGGGTTATTTTTCCATTTTCCAAGCAAATTCCATATTCCAGAACCAAATAATCCACTTGAGATGTAATCTCACTATCCGATTTGCATATACCTTTATTTAATCTAAGAACGGTCAAAACTACAGTATTAGGAATAAACATATAAAAGAAACATTTTGTCTGTACATTAGTCAGAACTCCCTCTGTCAGTGATATCCTAATATTTCATACATTGAAGGATCTGAAACCAGTCTCAGGAATTTTTCTGTCTGTCTGTTCATGCAGATTTTGTCACAGCGTCACACAAAACTGGCAGGACAGAATTTAATGAAACTTTGCCAGTTCTTTGGTCTCTGCCTGAAGTTAAGCCTGCATCATAATTGAAATCAAAATGTTGAGTAGACGTTAAGTTAAGCGCAATTTTTTGGCAGATTTTGAACCGCAAGTTTTGACAGCGTACTGTGCATGCGTCGAACTGTGGGCGCGTCTTAAATTCATTAAATTTAATGAAACTTATTGCAGTACTTAGATATCTGCCTGAAGTTTATCCTGCACCACAAGTGAAATCAAAATGTTGAGTAAAAGTGATGTTTATAAACAGTTGTGCGGTGGATTTATGCTGTAAAAATTAAAAATAAATAATAATAAAGCTATTTAAAAATTAATTTACAAATTTTTAATAATAAGCTACCGATAGATATTAAAAGGAACAGCTAAACTGCATATTTTTACAGAAATAGTATTATTATAATAGTATACTAAAGTGAATTTTAACATGCTAGAGTCGTTTTAAGGCAAAAATTTATTTTTACAGATTACAGAGTGTGCGCTTTGACTGACGACGGAATAAATACAACTGAGAGTAAACAAGGCGTCAGACACTCAACCGTACAAAATGTGATGTGAGAGTTTTGCTGTACAAAAAGACAGAGATACAGACATGTACGTGGGCTTCAGCCTAAAATTATATCACTGATTACATTAAAGCTCATTAGATTATCTTTAGCTTTAATCTTTTTATTATTTCTACAAACGCTTTAACCGTCTTTAAACCCTTTACCAACGCTAATACTGTTAGACCGTCTAATACTGTTAGACTGTGTGTTAATATCAAGGATGCTATGAATTACAGTATTTGCATCTCCGTTTGGACGCCGTTAAATCTTGATCTTGAACATGATTGGCTGGTGAAAATAGTCGACGTCTCTTTTAACCAATCAGATACGGGCGGTCGGCCCACGGACGAGGAATATAAGCGACCGCTCAGCCACTAGCCGCTTCATTCATTCAGGGTGCAGTCTATCGACAGGGTGTGTTTGATTTTAACAACAATTTTATTTTAAGGGCCAGGCAAACAGCTAAGTAGCCAGCTAGCCATTCTACTAGAGTATTAGCTAATTTCACAAGTATATTCATCAGAAACATGAACGGCCACGATAACTCCATCATTGATGACTGCTTCCTGTTCACTTCCGAGTCAGTCGGTGAAGGACACCCTGGTATGTATATATATAATGAAAATTATTGGCATCATGTTTTTATGGTACAGATAAGCTTCAATTGTAGATGTTTTGGGCCATAAAGACGAGCAGGTTGAGCTAATTGAAACTGTCTCGCGCGATACCTGGGCGCAGTTAGCATGTTAGCAAACAATAGCTTCTTTAATTGTCAATTTTCTTTTTCTTTTTTTTTTTTTTTTTAGCGCGCATTTCTTTCTAAAGTTTAACGATTGAAGACACCACGTGTATTTATATAATTTCAATCTTGGATTCTAGAAATCTTAAATATGTTGTACTTGTATTAGGTTTATAGGCGGCTTGTTTGCCGGGTAATCCTGAGCACGCGCGTTTATCAGGCCGAATCAGGGCAAGCGCGAGCTACAGGCCAAAAAAATAAATTGTATATACATTATAAATAAAGTGTGTGTGTATATATAGAAAATGGCTGTAGAGGTTAATTTTTGCTAGTATGTTTTGTTAAATACACCTAAAACGAAAAATGTAATTTCTGTGGAGTGATGGAGAAACATCGCGCATGCGCACGACGCAAGCGTAAACATGTGGCCATTCTAAAGCTTGAAGGATGATCTAATTTTTCTTTGCCTAGATGTCCATGATAATTAATATTTTAATTATTTACACAGTTTGTCGACACAGTTTTATTTTCTATGCATTCTACTAACATCTTTTTAAAAGTCCTGTATCAGTTTTGTTTAAATTGAATTTTTTTAACAATGTTAAAAAAAGAATTTCTTTGATCATTCTTTTTATGTTCTTTAACAAAACCAAAGAGCAGAGATAGAAAATATATTTATATAGAGGGAGAGGAAATGATGTTTGTTAGGAAGGTGTTACTCAATCCGCAGTCTTATTGTATGCTTTTGTGTCTCCACGTGTTTGCGGTCTTGCATCAGCCTCCATCCAGGTTGCCAGATTTTTCTTCTCATTTCCCCACCTTGCAACCAAAGTAAAGTTATGGTTATGATCAAAGTCCTAAATATGTTTATTAAATTCACTTTTTATTATTTTTTTTTTGTAAAATATATTGTGTAAGTGAGTATTGTTTTGCTTTTAAATCTGTGTGCTCTTATCAGGTCAATCAAGGCTTTCAGTTTAGTCTCTGTGCCACGTGTGATTTTACGCGTGTGTGTGTATGTGTATATATATATATATTAATTTTGTGATCATTTTTGAGCAAGTGCCAGATTATTCTCTTGTATAGGGTGTTAATATGAATGTACTGTCAGTGTAGGCAGAAACCCGAGATTATACATGTATATAGAGATTTCCATACCTGAGATTAATGTACTTGGATTTTTTTTTTTCTTAAAATCGAAATTGTGCTCATCCACATGAATGTTTTAAAGATGTTCATGCGGACAAGAGGTTCTTACTAGAAAGTGTAGTACTACCCAAACTGGCAACCCTTGCATCGGAGGGAAAATCTTTCAGTTGCATTTTAGATTCAAGCCCATGTAATTACAAAAATCACAATGTTTAAATTTAATACTTTGTGCCATTAAGTTTTCTTGTGCAATATGCAAGCACATGCTGTTTTCCTCAAATTTTTTATATAGATATATTTTTTTTAATTAATAAATGTGATGTACTCACTAGTGTGCTCCTGCATAAAGCAGTGTGGGACAGGCTGATGCATGGGTGCCTCAAATCCTGGCTGTGTTGTAGCCGATTTAAACTTCTTATCTCTGCTCTAAATATAGAGTCCCTCTGCAGGCTGCAGGGTAGTAACCCAACTCAATCATAACCCAGCTGTTGAGTTCAGCGCATGCTCTGGTTCATGCTCGGGGATTAGTAGAAAGCAGCAAGCATTTGGCAAAAAAAAAAAAAATGTTAAAGGCATCTTCTTAATGCAAATTTGTTCCCATGTTGTGGTGCTAAATGGAAAATGTTAGCTGCTGCTTGTTTGTTTAAAAAAAAAAAAAAAAAAAAGGCATGGGCAATTTGTGATGTCACCGTTGTTTAATTTTTCTGCATTCAGGGTTATGGAATAACCATCGTCGTGGTTTAATTAGTAGAGTTTAACTTGCCATTGTTTCTACCATTATGTTGCAATACATGTTTGTGATTGCATGCATTATTTGTGTTTTTAAAACAGTTGTAAACTCTATGGAGATGGGATGAGCATTTTGTACAGAATTTAAATTGAACATTTTTTAAGCCTACTGAGTTAGTCCCTTTGATGATGCTAATATGATTGAAGACTTAAAGCACTGATGTATGCGGTGTGATAAAGCATGTAATGTCTGTGTACCCCTGCGTACAGATGTCTCAATCAGCCAGTAAAATGACCTGCTCATATGTTACAGTAGATTCAGTAGAAGCTGCTTTGGCTGCGGTTCGCTTCGTTGATCTCGAGGGGTTGATTACATTCGAATCAGACCTGATCATCTTTAAACATTAATAAAGCTTAGTTTTACATCATGAATCAGAAATTTCTGCTTTATATTTATATTATATTGCAGTAATATGACGGCGTTTTATACCTTTGATGTGAATGTGTCGTATTTTACCCCCCCAGATAAGATTTGCGACCAGATCAGCGATGCCGTATTGGACGCTCATCTCAAGCAGGACCCCAACGCTAAGGTCGCCTGTGGTACGTGTTGTTACAACTATAATAGTATCACTGCTAAACTTGAGGCTCTGTAAATGAGGATGCACGTTAACTGAACATCGTGTGTGGCTATATAATGCATAAACAGAAAATAATCACTAGCGATTTCGTTACATATGTTTCAGTTTAAGATTTTATATATAGAAATTTTCCTTGGATTTTATTCTTTCTTATGATCTTGCTGCAATCTTGTCTCCTTCCAGAAACTGTGGCTAAGACCGGAATGATCTTGCTTGCCGGGGAGATCACCTCCTCTGCCAATGTCGATTACCAGAGGGTTGTTAGAGAAGCCATAAAGCAAATTGGCTATGATGACTCCTCCAAAGGTGGGGCTTTAACATCGAACCGGCTGTGCAAATAAAGTTTATTTGATTTGGGTCAGATGTGTCTTTTGGCCGTTGTTGTGTCTTGAGTATAGGTTTGTGGGTCTATAGGATTGTTTCATATTTTTGATAGCTAGATATCCATATCCCAATGTTTGTTAGTGAGCATGAAAGTAGGATATTTGGCTTTAATTTAATTCTAGAATGCTGTATTAAGTGTTTATTTTGTGGTCATGTTGTAGTTTGTAGTGTGTGTTTATTTATTTTGTAATGTCTGTATTGTGACTTGCATTTTTGTGGCTCCCTCATTTTGCTTCTGTGGCTCAAACCCCCCTTTTTAAATGTTTTTTTTTTTTTATTTTTATTTTTTTATAAATTGCACAGGGTTCGACTACAAGACCTGCAACGTCCTTGTGGCCCTGGAGCAGCAGTCCCCTGATATCGCGCAGGGCGTCCACCTGGACCGCAACGAGGAAGACATCGGTGCTGGAGACCAGGTGAGCATGTTGATAAATCTCTCGTCTTTAGAATATGGTGTGGACCGAATGCTGGGGACCGGCGGGTATTTACACAAGGCTTCATCGTGAGTTGGGATGACTGTAGCATGTGAAGTAACACTGAGACCTACTTTTTGCGGTTTTCAGGGTTTGATGTTTGGCTACGCCACTGACGAGACGGAGGAGTGTATGCCCCTGACCATCATCCTGGCACACAAGCTGAACGCTAAAATGGCTGAGCTGCGTCGCAACGGATCTCTGCCATGGCTGAGGCCGGACTCCAAAACTCAGGTGAGTGTAGATGTAGATTTTATGCCCTTTTTTAAAAATTATTATTATTTTTTAAATAGATTTAGATTTCAGCGAAAGAGTGGATTTTTGAGGAAGGAGGGGGAAGCAATAAAAGATGTATCATGGAAAGTGATGTGTTTTGCTTCGGGTAATTTTTTTTTTGTGGAAACGTAATCAGTAAAAGTTCAGCTGTTAATTTTCTCCTTTGCTCTCCTTAGTCCCATCTGTAAGTAAATGTCATGTTGCGTATAAAGCTTCAGTCCAGCTGTCCTGATTTTTCTAAACATCGGTCAACCTCTATTCCAGAGATTTATTACCTCGTCCAAAGTTAAATTCCAGCTCTTTGTCTTCCGTGCAGGTCACTGTGCAGTACCGTCAGGACCGCGGCACCATGATCCCCTTGCGTGTGCACACTGTGGTGGTGTCTGTGCAGCACGATGAGTTCATTAACCTGGACGAGATGCGTGACGCACTAAAGGAGAAGGTCGTTAAGGCAGTGGTGCCCAGTCAGTACCTGGACGACGACACTATTTATCACATGCAGCCCAGTGGGCGCTTCGTCATTGGAGGACCACAGGTGAGGGCGGGGGGAGCATGCAGCGTGACGGGACGTGTGTGTGCCTTAACTGGATTACAGTATTGAGTTGTTAATTGTGATGTAGGGTGACGCTGGTCTGACCGGACGTAAGATCATCGTGGACACGTATGGAGGCTGGGGAGCTCACGGGGGTGGCGCGTTCTCCGGGAAGGACTACACTAAAGTGGACCGCTCCGCCGCCTACGCTGCCCGCTGGGTCGCCAAGTCTCTGGTGAAGGCGGGCCTTTGCAAACGCGTCCTTGTGCAGGTGAGGATTCAATCGAGGATCTTTTTCAATCGAGGATCACAGTATAGTTTAAAATGGATTTACCTTACCGTTTGTTTTTTTTAACTCTCAGCTATCTTATGCCATCGGCGTGGCGCATCCTCTCTCCGTGTCCATCTTCCACTACGGCACCTCCGAGAAGAGTGAGAAGGAACTGCTGGAAATAGTGAGGAAGAACTTTGACCTCCGGCCTGGGGTCATTGTCAGGTAAAGTAGGCGTGTCTGTCTGTAATAGTCTTAGTGTAACTCTATGTTGTAAATTGTATAAACTGTGCCTTAAACATTTTCTTAGACTAAACCTCATGGTTTAAAAGCATCAAGGCTTAAATGAATCACATTTGTGTCTAGTTACCTGTCTATGAAAGGCAAACAGTAACCGGGTATAAAGGAGTTTATAATTAGTTTGTACACAAATTATAAGATGCAACACTTGTCAGTTTCACGTGGCTTAGATGGTTGTATGTAAAATATTTCACTCACGAGTTTCCTGAAGCAGCTATTTATGCTGAAAATGTTTTGGTAAAAGTTTCCGATGGCGTTTTCATCTCGTTCTCCTGTGTTCCTCCAGAGACCTGGACCTGAAGAAGCCGATCTATCAGCGCACCGCCGTGTACGGCCACTTCGGCCGCGATTCCTTCTCGTGGGAGGTGCCGAAGAAGCTTCACTACTAAACCTGTAACGGCTTCTCCTTTCGGTCAGCAGGTGTACACTACAGAGAAACCTTGCTGCTTTGAGGAGAAGGATGTATCCTCATGCCTAACCTTAGACCCCCTTCCTTAAAATCAAATTATCCCAAAGATAGATGAATGAATACGTCCTCCCTCCTTTCGCTTGCACCCGCTTTCAACACTTGTTGACCACCTTAGGAAGGTCCGTCTCGTGACCGCTTGCATATATACTTTTTTTTTTTTTTTTTTTTTTTTACCCTTTCTGTCCCATACTTCTCCTCCTTTCCTCTCCTGCATCCTGCTGAAGTTATAATGGTACAAATTGATATTTTAAATGCAGATTGCTATGCATTTCCACATGAAGCACTGAAGCCAATCACATCTTGTTTTTGTTTTTCTTCCCCCCTGCAAGTACCATTTGTGACAGCATTTTTTTTTTCTTAAGCGACGCATTTCAGTCAATATCGTGCTAAAAACTTGATCAGTGAAATGTTGAACAATCTGAATGCCAGCTTTGGGTGGAATCAAAGTATAACTCTAAAAGACCTGGTTCGATTAGAGAACATGCATAATATATATTTTATTACGTGACACGGTGTTATTTTTTTCAGAAATCTGTTGACTTCTCAGTCCTTGCAGGCCATATTTATTCTGGTGTGTTACAGAGAAGCCAGAAGCTGCTACCAACTGTGGCTCTGAAGGACTGTGAGATTCTTAACTCCGCCCTCTTCTGCTTATTTCTAAGATTATTTTTATAAAGTTAAATTTTATCTCGGTAGCTCTGTTGGCAGTTTATTTTTTTATTATTATTATTTTTTTCCTAGACCAAGGTGAAGTCACTGCACTTCCCCCTCTGCGCGCGGTCGATAGTCGGCGTAGTTACAGAGAAGCTGATCTCCCTCGCCGCCACAGAGGGGTCGACTTCACCACTTGAATTGCACCAGTTTTCAAGCCCTGCTGTCCGTACGGAAGTAGTCAGGGAGCCGTAGAGCACTGGAAAGTTGTTCCTTTTTGTATGGGGGAAACTTTTTAAAGGATGATCCTGCGCGGCAGTGTAGCTGGACGCCCCAGTGTCTCACCCTGCGGCATCCTCATGGCATCGTACAGAAAAGCTCTGAGGCTCTGACGCCGGGTGGCTCTGGAAGCTGTGACCATTGTTGCCTGTCTTATCTTATTAGATTTACTTGATTGACTGCAAATGAAGAGGGATTAACCATACTGTACACGCACACAAAGTATTTTATTACATATTGGATGACCTGCCCTGCACCCGAGGCGGAAGCAAGAGTTTGGCCAGTGTTGTACAGAGAAACTGGCCTTGTTTACGTTGCTCTGCTCGGGAGCGGTCAGAGTCCTTTACATTTTTTTTTTTTATTATTATTTAAATTCCAGCCATAGGTGCACCAGACTGGTTACTGGAAGAGCAAAAGTGCCTTTTTCTGGTCTGTTTTTTCTTCCCCTCTCTCTCCATCCATGCCCCACTCCTTTTTTTTTTTTTTTTTTTTTTTCCCCCCCCTTCCATCTGCTCTGTCCACCAGAATTTCTCCCTCTGAGATGTATGCACCTGCAGCTATTCCTAAATTTGTTTTTTTTTTTTTTTATTCCATCCCCCCACCATCCCTACTTTTCCCAAATGTTGATACTGTCTCCTGATTGATTAAATAAAACGTCTGCTCCCATGTCCTGAGGTTTCTTTTGAGTCTTGTGTGACGTTTCTGATCTGGTATTCCAAAAATTTATTTGCAGATTGACATTATTACATGTTCTGATTTTGGCTTATTTTTAGGGTCTTTATTTATTTTTTTAAAGAATGTCTTCCTCCAGTCTCAGGTTTTATGTATTTACACTGTATGCCCTGCAGTGGATTGGTACCCTGTACTGAGTCCCGTGGAATCGGCTATATTCCTTTTCTGTAGAGGTAGTGAGTATTTTAAAGTATGATGAAAAATCTTTGTAATAGTCTCAGTGATGCGTTCACTGGAAGCACTGACTGATTTGACTGAGCCCAATTAATAAAGTTGAGAGTGTGAGGTCATGTCCGTTAAAATGTATTTTGGATTTGGTTTATGTTCAGATAATTTTATTTATTTAAAAAAAAAAAAAAAACTTTTAAGATTTGTACATTAACATAAAACACGACCTGTAGAATTAATGCATAAATGTAATACAACATACTAATTAAATTGGGCTTAAAATGTCAGAATATCCATGACTTGCATAAAGGTCGTTAGCTGACTTCACTTTATGGCCATGTAACGTTGCTGAGCCTAGACCTAAGTAATCAGACTCCAGATTATAACGCTGTCCTCAGAGGCTTGGACAGTGTCGACTATGCATGATGGATGCATCGCTTCATGCACGTCCCTTCTTACCCTGACACACCCATCACTCAGGAATAAACTCGATCAAGACTCATCAGACCACATCACCTTTTTCCGTCAATCCAAAGTCAAATCTTTATACGCCCTAGCAAACTAGTCTCACTACCAAGTCGTTTTTTTATGGACGCAGCTGTTAGTCCCAATCATCTGAGTTCTTATCACATTGTGTGCAAGTGCTCTTTTATTTTTACTATTAAACATAGCTATTTTTATTTAAAACCATCAGCAAGTGTTTAAATAAACTTCATCCATTCATGGTTTTGTCAGTCCTATTTCAACAACATCGTTGGTTCCTCACTGTCCTTCCAGGTGTTGATAATGTGTTCAAGGATTCTTAACACACATCCAGTAATTTAAAATCTTTTTGACTGTTCAGAAATGGCAACTTTTATTTACAACCCAAAGTGTGTGACAGAGGACAGCTTGGAAATGGTCTAAAAAAATTTATATGTTGAAAGACAATTTTACTTTTAGTGTTTTGTTTTAGTGGATTTCTAATTTTTTACATTTTTTTTAATGATTAGAATCATAGTTTAAATTTTCATCTATAAAGATAATACACTTACTCCAGTTCTTTGAGGTGAAGTATAAGTCAAATGCATCTTTAAAAACAATGAGTGTGCCCTTAAATTACTGGTCAAGACAGTAGCCGTTTAAAAAAATATATATTTTTAATACATTTAAAAACATTATTGTCTAACTTCTTAAACAATTAGGAATGGCTGGATTATTAATGTATACAATTTATCGATTTAAATATTTTTCTTTTATTTAAAACAAATCACAAGTGCTGCAAGGGCGTTTGCCTGATTTTGACATTAGCAGAACATGAATACAAATGCCATCAAATGTAGATTCAAATAAGGGAGACATTTAAAAAACTTTATTTCTACACTTCGTATCGTCGGTGTAACCATTGTACAAAGTCATGCATGTTTTGAAATCACAGTGTTGTGGATTAGTTGGTCAGAGGTCAAAGTTCAAACCACTGAGCAGCCTTTTCAACAGCACCGGTGGTTTGTTTTTTTGTTTTGTTTTTCTCTCTCCATATGCGATCAGTTCTGTTGTTTTTCTTGTGGTGTTGTTTTTCTTGTGGTGTTGGAGTTATGACTACCTAATTTTTTACTAAGTAAGAAAAAGATGTTAATTTGTGTCTAGAAGTGAATTAGTACCAGACTGGGATGTGGTTTCCTGTCCAGAGCGTTTTTGTTTTCCATTTTACGTTACATAAAGAAGAAAGTTTGGAATGAAAGTTTCACTGAATGACCCAGGAGTTCTTTGAGTAATAATGGAGACGCCTAGAACAGAAAACCTTAATATCTTAAATGAAAGGTGTCAGATTTTTATTTATCATGATTTAAATTGTTTAATTGTGATATATATATATTTGATATAATAATGAATGTGATGTAATAAGATGCACTGCCTTAACAGATTTGGCTGAATCGATTTCTGACACAGCGGTTGTGTTACTGTTGGGAAAAAAAAATTTGCACAATAATGGTGTGCTGTTATTGGGACTTTAATCAGTGATAGGGTGGCGTGATACAACCTGACCTGGTGGTGTGATAAGCATGTGATTCTTCATCACCGCCACAACCCCCTTATCTCTGTCTCTCATTCTCATTTAATATCAACTTTAGCCATGTTGCTGAGAAACTAAATCTATAGAGTAAAAATTAAACAGTAATAATGGCTAACATTTATTTTTTAATAATAATAATAATAATAATAATAATAATAATAAAACAGTGATATAGTGGCTAGCACTGTGACCTTCTACCTCCATGTTCGAGGGTTCGATTCCCTTCTCAGGTCTGTCTGTGTGTGTAGTTGTGTTCTCGTGACTGACAATTTAGGAAACAGCGTACCAGTTTAAGTTCATGCTAAATTTATTCACCTCCAATTTATATTGAGTTATATAGTGTAAAATCTGCAGTATTCTCATTTTCTTATAGCTCTACTGTAAATGCAGATGTGATGGTGTTGATGCAACAAACAAGACAAGATAAGATGCTATTTAGAGCATTTGAACACAACGTAAATGCTCATATTTAAGATTTTCTTAGATAAACTTGATTCAGTGATGGATTTCTCACGTCATTTTGAAAACGGTACACAACTGGGCAGATTAGGGTAAACGTTTAAATGTCAAAAAGTGTCACTGTGACACTGACCTCGCTTTCTGCAGTACAGGTCGATCCTGTTGAGCGGACGTTTTGTCCTCAGTGGAGCTTTCTCATGCGCTGTGAGATCTTTCAACCTTAAGTTAAAAAAAATAAAAATAAAATCCTTGCACAAGACGATAGTTTGAAGGTGTGTCATATACAGTACCCAAAACAGTTAAATGTTAAATAACATGCATTTAGTCATTGTTACAAATCAGATTTTGTTTCTAGGCTAAATACATGTGTACTGCACTTACTTAATGTGAACTGAAATGCTTTTGTAAACCTGGAACAGCCACAATGATGTTATGATCATTTTACACCACATCAGTCACTACGTGTTGCTTTTTAATTCCAGTTCCTTAGGGATGTGTACTGTTTTAAAAACCTGATTTTCTGTACACACACTTCAGGATTTTGTGCTTTCCTAAAAAAAAAAAAAAAAAAAACCTGCATAAAGCTGATCAGGGAGTAAACATCATTGTAAATAGAAAAAGAAAAATCATTAGGGGTCCAAGCACTACTCTGTGCACTACTCTTGGACCCCTAATGATGATGATAAATTATTTTTTATAATTTTTTTACATTTTTTATCAGGAGAGACACTTTTAGTATCTGTCTACTAGGGGTGGAGTTAAATCTAATTACTTTATTCAGCAAAACACAAATAGGGTTTTTTGTAATTGATATATATATTTCGAACAAATATTTTTCAAATTTGATTTGATTTTGGAACCAAAAACACATGAAATAGTTGGTCTGTGAGCATGGTGTGTGTTTGTGCTGTCTTCTGTGACAGCAAGACAAAAAGAGATTAGATAGAGATTCGGATTAGGCAGAGACTCAACATATAAATCCATCCATTTAAGAAACTCTGTAGTCCAACTAGGCACCATGGAGGCCAATGGTGGTTACCATGGTATTTATTCCCATTTTTACGACCTTGGTAGGACCTCCGGTCAACATTCACACGCCCAATTCACGATACCATTCAGTGAGTCTAATCTGCATGTCCTTGGGCTGTGGTAGGAAACCAGAAACCCATCAAGAACGGAAAGAACCTGCAAACTCGCAGGGTGCTCACAGACCCTGAGGCGGGAATCGAACCCGCACCCTGAAGGTGCCGCTACATATATATTGTGTATATATACAACACAACACATAAATATTACCTCAAAATTAATTACAGCGTTAAAGACTTTATGAATTTGATACTCATATCCAGTTGTATATTGTTCAGTATGTCTGAGGAACCTCATGAGTAAGACGCAGTTGCCTGGCAATGAGTAGCTGAAATAATAATAACTCCTATAGCGCCTTACACCCGAGACCCTTTCACAGCCACAGCCTTATGGTGTAGGTTTACCATGACCTATATGGTGTGAAACGGTACCTCGAGACAGGAGAACCCCAGCTGTGGACTCCTATTTTAGAAGTAACACATGGTAAACTTTTTTATTAGCTGTACTGGACCAATACTGAATCTCAGCCATGCATTTGGTTTTATGGTCCCATAAAAGCTTATTCTGGTCTAAATCATTGTGGTGTTATCGGCACATAGTTTTAAAAGTGATCTAGTCAGTTCTGTTTTTTTATTAAAAACTAATTAGTAGCCTAATTGAAACCACTGGAACCTTGACCAGGCAGTGACTAAGGATGAATAAATAAATTTTATTATTTATTATATTAATAATTAAATAATTTACACTTATTAGTATGCTTTAAAAGGAATACTGAATACTTAACTAGGATTTTTTTTTTTAGGAGATGATGTTCAAGTCAGCACAGACCCCCAAAGAAATGGCTCGATCTGTGTCAGTTAGTATCATCTTCTAAGAATTGCTTGGAGACGTAGACATCAAAAGAAAAAAATTAACCAAAAAAAATAAAACCCATACATCTCGGAATTTTTTTGACATTTGACTTTAGGCGACACCAACTGACCTGAAGCTTGCGTGGTTTGCATTCTTTAAGCATATTGGAGATTTCTTTGCACTATATGTCATTTAGTTTTTTGTAGACAATAGACGGCATTCTGTGAATAACTTGAATGCTTTTGATATTCGTCCAGCCTTTGCTTTGAACATTACATTTAAAGAGATCCTCTAGAGCGTTGTTTAAAAAACTGGTTTTATGGCACATTTTTGTGAAGTAATAACCTACGAATTTTTCATTCTTTACTTCACCTTGTCACAGGTAAGTTGAAAATAGATTGTAATAATATTAATAATAGTTCAATTTTATTCAATTTTATTTGTATAGCGCTTTTAACAATTGACATTGTCGCAAAGCAGCTTTACACAATCAAAAGAATTATTCAAGTTTGTATGTAATGTGAATGTGTATGAATCAAAACGATAAGACCGTCCCTGATGAGCAAGCCGAGGACGACGGCGACAGTGGCAAGGAAAAACTCCCTGAGATGGTAATAGGAAGAATCCTTAAGAGGAACCAGACTCAACAGGGAACCCATCCTCATGGGTGAAACGGATAGCAGGGATTGATCTGATTCATACTGTGTGAGACTGGAAGTTCAGTATAACAGGAGATGTGTTAAAGTTAAAATGAAGTCCAGTTCGTTCTCGGAGGCTCAGGTAGACTGTAGGAAACTCCAGTCCTGAAATATCGAGCGACTGAAGTCAACAGGTCCTCAGAGAACAGCTGTCTGCATCAGCCGAGGACAGGACCGTCTTCGTGGAAAAGTGGAACCGTCCCCAGTCACAACACGCAGCTTAGGCAGACCACACGGGCATCCATGCGATGAGATCTCCAACCAGAAGCAGGACACCAGGACAAGTCAGACAGTTCCAGAGGGCAGAGGGGGTCTGGATCACTGGCAGCTCAGAAGTGACATGTATATATTGACAGAGACACAGGTAGAGGGAAAGAGAATGGGAGAGAAATAGAAGAAGAGAGAGAAGAGGAGAGAGCAGAAGAGAAGGAGAAGTGGCAGTTAGGTATGGTCACAGTCAAACAATGTATAATGTGATTGTACAATATATTCAGTGCAGAGTGCAAGCAGGGACTCCGGCAGGACTAACTATAACAGCCTAACTAAAAGGGAGAGCCAGAAGGAAACACCTGAGAAAATCCTGAGATGTAAAGCAACCAATCACCGTCAACAAATATGAGTGATCAATGAGAGTGAGAAAGACAGCATCTAAACATACCAGTTTACCATAATACTCTACGTCCATGAGTCCCCCAGATCTGCACTTTTACCTAAGGGAAATCTATTTACAAAAATGCTTGGCTGAATAAATAGGTTTTTAGCCTAGACTTAAACACTGAGACTGTGTCTGAATCCCGAACATTGATTGGAAGACTATTCCATAACTTTTGGACTTTGTACGAAAAAGCTCTGCCCCCTGCTGCCTGCATCCTTTGATTGAAGTAGGCGTGGCGGATCGTAAGACACAAGCAGTTCAAACAGATACTGCGGTGCAAGACCATTTAATGATTTTTTTTTTTTTTTAAGAGATGATGTTTAAGTCAGCACAGACCCCCAAAGAAAGGGCTTGATCTGAGTCAGTTAGTATCATCTTCAGAGAATTGCTTGGAGCTGTAGACATCAGAAGAAAAAACTCAGAATTTTTCTGAAATTTGACTTTAGGCAAAACTAACTGACCAGCAGACCTGAAGCCTGCGAGGTTTGCATTCTTTGAGCATATTAGAGATTTCTTTGCATCATATGCCCTTTAGTTTTTTGTAGACAATAGAATAGGCATTCTGTGAATAACTTGAATGCCTTCGATATTTGTCCAGCCTTTGCTTTGAACATTACATTTAAAGAGATCCTTTATACGTCAAGAATATTATTTTAAAATTGATGCGAAATTTCACAGGGAGCTAATGCATTGTGGACAAGATAGGGGTGACGTGCTCGTACTGTATTTTCTGGTTCTACTGAGGTCTCTCGCTGCTGCATTCTGGACTAACTGAAGCTTGTTTATGCACCTAGTTGAACAACCAGACAGTAAGTCGTTACAATAGTCCAACCTAGAGGTGATAAAAGCATGAACTAGTTTTTTTGCATTGTTTAGTGACAATAGATTTCTTATCTTGGCAATATTTCTGAGGTGAAAAAATGCTATTCTGGTGATATTATCTACATGAGCTTTTAATGAAAGACTGGGATCTATATTCACACCGAGGTCTTTCACTGTTGCGCTTGATAGAACAGAAAGGCTATTTGAAGTTAGTGTGTGATCAGAAAGCTTACTTCTAGCTGCATGCGGTCCTATGACTAGAACTTATATTGATGATATCTGTCTTATCACTATTAAGCAGAAGGAAGTTAATGAACATCCAATCTCTTATGTCCTGCACACATTTCTCAACTTTAGTAAGCTGGTTTTTCTTATCTGGTTTTGCTGACACGTATATAACAATGAAAACTAATACAATGCTTACGAACTATGTTGCCCAGAGGAAGCATGTAAAGAGAAAAAAGCTGTGGGCCTAAAACTGAACCCTGTGGAACACCAAAGTCCACTTTAGAACATGCCGAATGGTCACCATTTAAATCTACAAACTGATAACGATCAGTCAAATAGGATCTGAGCCACAAGAGGGCTGTTCCCTTAATTCCTACTACATTTTTTAATCTGTTAAGGAGAATACTATGATCAATAGTGTCAAAAGCTGCACTGACATTGAGTAACACAAGTATAGTGACGCAACCCTGATCAGAGGCCAATAGGAGGTCATTTCATACTTTAACAAGTGCTGTCTCTGTGCTTTGATGAGGCCTAAATCCTGACTGATACAGTTCGTTTATGCCATTCCTATGTAGACATGAACATAGTTGCCGTGCTACTATCTTTTCCAAAATCTTAGAGATGAAGGGGAGCTGACAGGGGTCAAAGTCAGGTTTCTTAATTAGAATAATTAATAATTAACTAATTAACTAATAATTTAATAACTGCTAATATAAAGGATTTGGGAACATACTCACTGCTGAGTGAAAAGTTATTATTTTTAACAGGTGTTCTGTTATTGCTGGTACCATCTGCTTGAGAAAATGTGTCGGTATAGAATCTAATACACAGATTGACGATTTTGAAGGAAACATGAGTGAAATTAGGTCACTCTCTAAATGGGAGTAAAGTGTTCTAGGTTCTGATGTGGTTTGATTAGTTGATCAGCTATATAACTTAAATTGTCTGGTTTCAAAGCCTAAATGTTTTGCTTAATATTTATGATTTTGTTTCATGAAGAGTTCCGAAAAAGTGCGAAAAACGGAAAAAGGCAAAAGTCCAGTTGTATTAGAACATAAAACTAGTTAATATTGTTATTAAGCATAAACGGAAGGCAGTGTAATTCAAACGCTGAAACAAACAAACGAGGAACTTTCGCAGTAACAATAAGAAGATTAATATGAGAGGCCATATCTATGATTTAAAATCCCTAGAAATATTATTGCAGACCAAATGAAGTTTGGCAGACAGAAACCTTTGTTCTCTTTCTGTCTAAATGTGCAGACGTGTTAGATTATTTTTCTTATGGGGTCCTCAAGATGGTTAAGCAGCGAATACACTCTATTTTAATAAAGTTGCTGATTAAACTAATACATTAAATTGGTTTGTATCAAAATCAGAAGTCCAACCCATGAATAGGATCCATGGGAATAATACTGCTGGTTTCTGCCATGTGGGTTGTTTATGATTGTTACGGTCCTTGACTGTTTGCTGAGAAATTCACATGTTTCATGTCAGAACTTAAACTGCTCTGGGCTTACTTTTACTTTCAGTTACATTTCCAGGAAATAACTTGATTCACCGTTTTTATTCTCAGAAAAAAAAAAAAAAAACTAAGTAACGTGTCTGAAATAATTTGCGACAGTCTGAGATCCAGGTAATATGAAATAAAAATAATAAACTTCTTGACTGGATACATCTACTGTAAATGTGAAGACAGGAAGCATGGAGGGAGATTCCAACCTGAACCATTACATGGCCACACTTGGAACATCTTTCACACATTTCTTTTTGTTCATAATTATACCAACATGCCAACATCACCATCAGGCCAAGTCAAAATGATGCAAACCTCTTTAGTACACAAGTCACTTATATCACTGACTGTGCACCTGTGCAGTATCCTTTGACCAAGACTTGCGTACATGTCAGCTTGGTGCTAAGTATTTGTAATAATAATAACTTCTATGCTGTCTTGCTTACACCCAAGATTCTCTCACAACTCTGTCCTTCAGTCATATGGTGTCATGTTTCCCTGACCTATAGGATGAGAAACGGAGTAACCAGAGAAGAGAGCACCCCGGCTTCTATTTTAAAAGTTCTGTATTTGTGCTGGTCCACATGGCAGACATGTAGATGTTTCCTAGTATGCAGATGACGAGGACTCTTGGCCGTGCATTTAGTTTACAAAACATATAGAAAGGATAATTTTTTACTTTCAGTATTAGGAAAATTGAAAGTGAGAGAATCATTGAGGCGCTGGAGAAGGTTACGCAAGATATGTCGTGTCACAGCATGTATGGTAGAAGCTGGACTACCGACTTGACTTGTCACAGTCGGTGCACATAATAAACATTTGTGAAGCTTTGTGAAATCGGTTATATATAACTATAGTTTGAATGTGTTGTTGGGATTTTAATAAATATATATATATTTTTTAACATAAAGCCTATTTAATTTTGTTTGCCTAGGACATGTAGTTACTCAGATATTCATATTTTACTTACTCACTTTATCCTGTATACAGGGTCGAGGGGGGCCTGGAGCCTATCCCAGGGCACAAGGTGGGATACACCCTGGACAGGGTGCCAACACACATATACACAAACTCACAAACTAGAGGCAATTTAAGAACCAATCAGCCTAATCTGCAGGTCTTTGGACTGTGTGAGGAAACCGGAGTACCCGGAGGAAACCCACCAAGCAATGGGAGAACATGCAAACTCCATGCACACAGAGACAGCAATCGAACCTAGCTGGGAATTCAACCCGAACCCTGGAGGTGCAAGGCAACATTGCTAACCACTACACCGCCTATTCATATTTCAAATGATTTTGGGACACCCTGTACATCTGACTGAATTGCACAGGGTATGTTTAAGTCACCCTGACTTGGAAGCAGCTTTATGTCATCTTGGGTGCAAATTGATTTAAACTATTTCTACTCATCATTCAACGGACAATACTCCACAATGCCAAAGTAAAAACGTGCTTTTATTAAAAAAAAAAGACTGAAATATCCCATGTACATAAAATATTCAGACCCTTTCTTTATTATCATTGGTCCAGGAGATGCTTCTACATCTTGATTAGAGATCACCAGTGCCTAACTGAATTCATTAGACAAAATTAGGGAAGGCAGGCACCTGTAGACAGTGGACATGTGAGACAAGATTGTGTCAAGACACAGATCTGGGAAAAGGCACAAGAAAAATTTTGAAAGTGCCCAAGTGCCTAGTGTAGTCTCTATCATTCTCAAACGGAAAACAACCATCAGTCTTCCCAGATCTGGTACCTAGCCAAACTGAGAAATTTGGTCAGAGAGTTAACCAAGAACCCAAGGGTCACTATAAATGAGATCCCGAGTTCCCTTTTGGAGACAGCAGAACCTTCCAGAAGGACATCCATCATTGCAGCACTCACCAATCAGGCCTCTTTAGTAAAGCGTCCAGACAGAAGCCGTTACTCACTTACAGCCTTCTGGGGGGTCTGTCATAAAGCACATAAATGACTCTCAGGCTATGAGAAACAAAATCTTCTGGTCTGATGACAAAAAGATTGAACTATAGGAGATCCAGAAATTAGGTGCTGTGCATCACCTCATTAAAACACGGTGGTGGCAGCATCATGCTGTGGGGACAGGGAGATTAGTTAGTATGGAGGGGAAAATGGATGCAAAAAAATAGAAAGATATCCTGATTAAAAACCTTCTACAGAGTGCTTATTTATGTATTGTTTATAGGATTATGAAAAAAATCTATTTAATTTATTTTAAGATGAGTGTAAAGAGTATCAAAATGTTTAAAAAAAACAAAACTCTAAAGGGTGTAAAATCACTGGAAATTTTCAAGTTTTTAATTGTAGTCAAGTTAAATTTTATTTGTACAGCGATTTTAACAGTGGTCATTATTGCAAGGAAGCTTTGCATATAATTCTGGGTTTTTGGTCTTCAATGCACTGTAAATCATGCACAATTGGGATGCACATGAGGTCAATTTGGAGTGGCTTTGTCAAGGGTTTGAAGACTGATCTATATAAGAGGGTTTAGTTTGGTGTTTGTGATGGAATGACGCCAGCTGTCTGCTATGAAACTTGCTGATTTCTTTATCCGGCAACATCTGTTAACATCTGCCCACAGTGCCAAAACTACCACTAAGTGGTTTGCCAACCATGATATTACAGTGCTAGATTGTCCAGAGAGGAGGATGAGAAACACCCAGCCCAACAATACAGATGAGCTGAAGGCTGTTATCAAAGCAACCTGGTCTAGACTTTTCATTTTTTATGTGTTCCAAGATACGGATGTGTTTCTATACACACGAGAAATTCTTTGCATACTTTAATGTTGTTGCTGTCATAACAGTCATGTTTTATACTTGTTGCATGATTACAAAGGCAGAAGGATTTAACCTAGATGTAGATAAGGACGTGAATATACTGTAACAACGGTGTCCAGAGTTTAAAGTGACTCAGCTCGATCATAAACACATCACTGTGTCATGTGTAGGAACTTTGACCAGACTTTTAGAAAAAAAAAAAAACACACCATGCGATTAAGTTTATAATATCTTAAGAGGTCAGAATAAACTTGCTCAGTGGTAGATTTTATTTTATTTTATTGCTTTAACATATTAGTTTAAACAATGGCAGGTCAGAGCTCAGGTTCACCTTGTAGCCCAGATAGGAAAAGCAAACACACACATTTCTGTTAAATCATTTTAGATTGCCCGGTCACACTCAGTGTTGCTGATGTCATGCTGACAAGCTGAAATCCAACGGAGTACAGAGCTGTTAGAAAAGATAAACATGGAAAAATGTATTTATTACATAATATACAAATTAGAAAAGTGTGAGATGTTATACTTATAATCAGAAGGAAGAGCATCTGTGTGCTGTATCCAGTGCTGTTTTTAGAAACTGATTGTGTTGCTTCAAATAAAGTTATACCACAATACCATCATTCATTTCTTTATTCTGACTGATCAGGAGTTCGGATTACACTTCTATAATTAGCTATGAAAGTTGTTCTGGTTGTATTTTAAAACCACACTTTCATATTGATGTGTTTGGACCATGTGCACTTCACATTGGACGCTCCACAGAAAACTGATTTTCACGAGTTAATATATTGATCTTTTTTTTTGTAAGGAGATGTTTATTTAGCATTTTTGGAAGGGTCTCCAGTTTGCTGCTTTTTCACCACCTACTACATGCTTGCATTGTTACTATCGCAACCAAAACCTATATAAAGGCGCTAAAACTTAATCAGATTTGATCATTTCGTTCAGTTCAATAGAGGAAAAAATAAAGAAATGACATGAAATGTCAAAGATTCTATGACATGGTTACAGGAACTAAGTGTTTTTAGGAAGCATTAAATATAAACAATTTGTCTGATTTATGATTTATGTTTTAAATCTAAAACATAAATCGGAGAAATTCTGGAGACGTTGGAGACTGGAGACTCTGGAGTTTTTTTTTTTTTTTTTTTACAGAAATTTTGATTACTTGTTTCAGGACAATTATTATTATTATTATTATTATTATTATTATTATTATTATTTGCAGTAAGAGATGTATACGTAGTATAGTATGTATTTGTTTATAAGCTTTGTTTTTGTTTTTTATATGTTTTTCAGCACTTTTTTTTTTTTTGTTTGTTCTTTGATGTTTTTGTTTGTCCAAAAAATATTTTTAAAAAACTTAAAAATTTTTTTTTACTGTCAATGGATTTAAAAAAGCATGTATCTCAATCCTGTTAGTCATTAGCATTGGAAATTTTCTGTACTATAAGAGGAGTAACCCCTTATGGATCTGCTGTTTTTTTTTTTTTTTAAAGAATTATTCCATGGGTACAGGGTTCCTTGTCGATTATTATAAGTTTCCTAGCGTGCAGTAGCTATAGGAACCCAATCGCACTGGTACAGTATAATGCTTGCTGCAACACTACAATTATTTCAGATTTCTTCGTTATACCAAAGTATATATACAGTAACACTAAAGAACTGAATCTGAACCTACCTCTACTTCCACACGTTGGTCTGGCAGAAAGAGACGACCTGGAAGGAAATTATCACACAAACACTGTTACTGAAAAATAACCTCAATTACATCATTCAGACTCATTTATATACTTCAGTATGTGGAACCGAGTAAAGAGTCATGACCATGACATCTATAGTCACAGGAGTGGATGGTAGAAATACCCAGCATTGGGCTGCTATTTATTTTCCTTGATAAGTATGTTCGAGGTGTAGTTTTGAGCTTAAAAAGAGATCTAACATAACAGCCTTAGCCCTTCTTAATGCAAATGTCAGTGACTCTGTCAAATGAGGTAAGTCACCCCAAGGGTGCTCGCCAACAGGAAACAAAGGTATGTGTAGAAACCTGCAAAGATCTGTCTGAAACAAGACCCGGAATGAACAAAACTCGGAATTTTAATTACATCGGAATTTAAACATGTAGTTAAAATTCCAAACCCACCAAATTTCTCACCACGAGTTATTTGTTATAATCATGTGAAACAACAGCATTCCTCTGTCTGAAAGGTCTAAGGTGCTGTGCTCAGGTCGCAGTCTCTCTCTCTGAGGCGTGGGTTCGAATTCCACTTCTGACAAGAAGTCAGCACACCGGCGCGGCTCTGAGTTACTGATTGGGGAGTATCAGTAACCCTGTCCGCTCTTTAATAATACAGTACAGGGTTACAACTAGTTAGCTAGAAAGAGGCGAACAATGCCGTCCGCTATTAGTTTAATTAATGTTAAATCTTGTTGCTATTAATCTCCACGAGACTCACAGATGATCAACATCAACTTTAATTGTGTTTAAAATACTTAAAATACTGTTTATCAGTAAGTCAGTTGGATAGATATGCGGAAAAATCCGTTTCTTTGTGGAATCCTTGTACTTGTGAGTTCGAGTACATCCGTCACCGCTCATGAACTGTTCCTGGGTTGAATCCCAAATCCTATAAAATGGAAAGC
This sequence comes from Clarias gariepinus, assembly GCF_024256425.1. Lineage (NCBI taxonomy): Eukaryota > Metazoa > Chordata > Actinopteri > Siluriformes > Clariidae > Clarias > Clarias gariepinus. The sequence goes on along the minus strand of NC_071116.1, from coordinate 25,952,782 downwards.
TGTAGAAATGTACAATCCCCTGTTTCACACAAACACCTGCGCCTTTGGTTTGAGTTAGAGAGAGATTTGGGATTCAGCCTTGTGTTTAAAGCTTGTTTAAGATGATAATGTTATCAGTGTTTTCATGCTGCACGTGCGTCCGTGACTGGTTCTGAATGTGGTTTTTGCTGCGGGCCTCCGGTGCGTACGGTCCATTTTGAGGCCCAAAAGAGGGTGACGGACACGACGACGGGCCGGTGCTGTGATGTCAGGCGCAAAAGTTCCCTACGATCTGGGTTTATACTGCAGATTTACACAGCAGGTTGCACCATCTGCTGTCTGTCCAGTGAACCCCAGAAGCAACAATAATAAATCATTTTCCTTAACCTGAATAAACCCAGTCCTTAATCACAGGAATGTCTGGGTGTAAAGTTAAATTTGGGACAGAAAATAAGCACAAAAGATGTAAACCTATCGGAAAGGATAGTTTCCTGCAGTGTGGCTGGAATTACATGATGAGCGTAAGACTATGGACATACAGTATTAAACAATAAAAACTGGACCCTGAAAGTTAAAGTTGGATTCAATAAGGAAATTAATACATTAATTAATGATAATAATAATAATTCATAATTAAATGAGATTAAACTCTCACTTAAATCTTACGGTCACGTTCTCGCTCTGTCACACACACTTACACTCACAGACAACTTACCCCACAGGTGTGAGCGGTTTGTAGGTCTCGGCAGCTGTAGTTGGGCCCCAGTGTGCAGGGGTCACCGGTGTCTCCCTGCTCCGTCCTCTTCCTCCCCGTACACAGATCGGCTCTCTAAACAAATGGATCAGACACTCTGACTGTTCTGACTCAAACACTTAATTAATGATTGAAAGAAATAATGAATATCCAAACTACTGTAACAATATGTTATTATTATTATTATTATTATTAATAATAATAATAATAATAATAATAATAATAATAGTGGCAGTAGGATGGCTTATTGATTAGCACTGTCATCTTGCACCTCTAGGGTCTGGTTTCAGTTCCCACCCCGAAGTTCGCCTGTTCTCCCTGTACTTGGTGGAGAGAACATTTAATTCCAGGTACTCCGGTTTCCTCCCACAGTCCAAAAGTTTTGCATATTAGACTAACTGCCGTTCCCAAATTGCCCATAGTGTGTAAATGCCTGTCCTACCATGGTTGTAAATATGAGAATAAATACGATAGTAATCACCACTGGCCTCCACGATTCCCAGTTGGATTTAGGTTTCTAGATGGATGGATGGATGGATGGATGGTGCAGTAGTACTGTACTGTATTAGTGTATGTGTGCCCTCTGGTGGCTGATAAAGGCATTACAGAAGTCTTTGTACTGTAGACAGTATGTCTGTACCTCACACACATCCAGAGCCACTGCCTCTTTTCCCAGAATCCACTGGAGCTGTTCACCATAGCGCTGAGTAAAACTCTCACACTGCAGAAAAGAAAAGAACATTCTCATAAGATGAAGGTTTGACAGAAGTGATCGGAGGGGTTCATTTACCTCCAATGCTTTCCAAACATCTCCCGTTATGTATAAAAGAGAGTTCATACATGACAAGGTCAGACCCAGTTTAACCAGTTGATTCGGCCAGTTTATTCATATTTTTCTTGCCCCAACTTAACTATATGTACGTCAGAGTGAAGGCTATATTCCTATAAGACTAGTGAAGCCAAACACATCTTTTTAAACTAATGCAGGATTTAATTCTCCTCGTCTACATACACGTGCTCATCCAGTAGATCACTACCCAAGGCATAGGGCTACTGATGAGAAGATCCCACGTTCAAGCCCCATCACTGTTGGGTCCTTGACCTTTGACCTAATGCTCAACTGCTCAGATGTACAGTATACTGAGATATAAATAGAGACGGGTGTCTGCCAAATGCGGTAAATGTATGCTAGTCAGAGGCAGCATGAAATAGCAGGACATGGTCAAATAGTAGTACAGTACCTCTGGGTGACAACAGTATGTTTAGCATTTTTTTGGTTGCTCATGCCTTTCTAATGTCTTCCTAATAACTTTGTAGTAATCACATATGAATACCACCTACACAAAGCAAGGACTATAAGGACATGGGTTGATGAGTTCGGTGTGGAAGAACTTGACTGGCCCTAACACAGAACCCTGATCTCAACCCCATCGAGCCCCATTTGCTTAATCTTAACCTTTACTTCCAACTAAATGTCTACATTGCTGGTACAGCAAGCAAAATGGTTAAAATATCAACTCAAAAAACATACAAAGGTATAATTCAGATCTGGTTATTTAAACAGTGAGCACTACACGCAAAAGTTTGAATTCAAGACTGTGTGAATGAACTCTGAGTGAAGAGGTCAGAGGTCTTTAACCTTGGGCAGGATGCCGGGGTGTGACTGGCACACGGAGCGCAGGAAGGAGGTGACTTGAGGCTGAGTGGCGTTCAAACCCAAACGGAGACGAGTCAGGACAACCAGAGTCAGACATGAGTCACAGTCTGAGAGAGGAGATACCACTGAGGACAGAGAGAGAGAGGGACGTGAAGGTGAGAATGAGAATGAAGAGGAATAAAGAGAGAGATACAGATGAAAGAAGGAGAAGGAGAAGGCGTGGTACTGGGTGGAGGCGAGCTCTGACAGAGACGCAGCACAGAGCAGATGGAGTTGGGCGATGATGCGTTCAGGAGAACCTCGAACAGCTTCTTCACTGATCTCTGAACCACCCGTGAGCACTGACTGCTTATGAGGATGGGGAGGAGGGAGCACACTTGATCCAACACACCGATCACGGCACTCTGGCACGAACACAACACACACTTTACTCACACGGCAAACAATCTGAACGTGAAAGTCTGAACAGATTTAACAAGATCTGTTCGACTTTTGTCCAATCATTGTGCAAGACATTTTCACGTAATTCATTTAATTAATGTTTTTGAATTGATTCTTTCCCCTAATTTATTCATTTATTTAGAAAATTTGGTTAAAGATGATCATTTATTTCTATAAGAGATTTGTAGACATAACTAATTAGTTGTCTCACAAATTGTTCACATTATGTGATATGTTATTCTGTATGCGTGTGTGTGTGTGTGTGTGTGTGTGTGTTGATCTCACCTCTGTCTGTGCTGTGGGTAGGAGGCAGTCTAGCACGTTCAAAGCGTATGTGCATGCATTGCATGGGAACGAAGCTTCCATCTGTGGTGTGGTGTGTGTGTGTATGTGTGTGTGTGTATGCACAACAAAAGGAATATGATCATTCACACACCAACAAAGCAAGTACGTCAAAAAGTTTTCTGCCAGAAATTTCTGTTCTTAATCATATTTGGGTGATAAACAACAGAGTGCATGACAGGAATCAAACATCTGGAACATGGTTGAAGCTGTAATGTTTACATGGACATTTCTAGGTTTTACCACTAGAGGTCGCCAGATACCAAATATTAACAGAGCATCCCAGTTGCAGCTGTCTGTAGTTTTACAAGCACACACTGAGCTGCTATTTTTTATTAGATCTACCAGGCAAATAACTTAGTAGCCATACAGTTACACAATGTAATCCATCTTGTTTTGTACGATTCACTTCCCAGGTGCATAAATAGTCCAGACTTATGGAATGAGAACCGATCCTGTTAGTGATTCTTGAGCTGGGTTTGAGGTTCACTACATGTGTCTGGTGTGTTTACCATGGTGGCAGAGGGTGTGATGGTATTCTGGATGTAATTCATCAAAATGTCCTCCATCTGCTGCTTGACCTCTCCGTCACACAGGTTCAAGTAAGCGCACACCTGTCCAGGGTTCTACAGAAAGACAGAGAAAATGGAAACACCGCCTTTGTCATATGATGCAGTGACCTATAGGGTTGACCTACATGTGACGAAAGAAAAAAAAAAAAAAACATTAAGTGCCCTAACGGGTGACTGACAGAAGTTGTCCTTTTTAAATGTAATATGTGTCTTCTGTCCCTCAGACAGCCTGAATATGAGGAGCCACCACCTGGGAAACTGATTCAGACCAAATAGGGTTTATGATGTTTAATAGATCAGTGCTGAATCTTTCAAGACAGGATCGATTGTGCTGCCAGGCTCTACGCAGGAATTCACTGATTCTTTCTGACTGGCTCACCATGAGTGCGGTAAGGAAGTTGAGGACGAGACGAAGGTTTTTGTCGACTTCGCTGTGGCATGGCTGCTTTATCTGCTCGGGCAGCGAGTCACACACCTCCTCCAAAGCACTCATCAGCATCGTCTGATCGAAAACAAACATCAAAACACATGTTTTACAGAGTAATGGATGAAATATTGATAAAAAAATATATAGTCCCATAAAGAACACACATTTCTCTTCTTAGTGCTTATTACATTTATTTCAAATCAAAGAGAGTGAGGTAGGGAAAGACAAATCACAAGGAAAATCAAACCAGGTCAAAGCTTCTCAGCTGGAATTTCTTGTCTTTCAATAATTAATCATTTCCTTTATTTTCATGTTGGTGAACTCTTCTTAACCTCGCTACAGTCATGCAAGCAAACAAGAGCCACAATCATGCACATTGTCTTCATACCACAAATATAGGCAGGGGCCAACATTTAACTTCGCTTCTGTCATAGACATACTGTAGATATGTTTCTGTCCTCGACTGCATTGCAACATTTTAAGGAGTCTGGTTAGATAAGGAGAATTATGAATAATATTTTATGATGGATCTGTACAATTCTGCTTCGCTATTCATTCCTCAAAGTAAAGAATATGAGAAGACGTGTGTGTTCTCAACGTAGGTCTAATGGATAAGGAATATTTATCACAATGTCATGGCTGATAAATGTTATGATGTATTATATATCAGATCAGATCAGTTTTATGCCTTTTTTTGTTTTTATAAATAAAATATAATTCATAATATGAATTCATTAATAATTTCATGAAAGTGAAATAGTGATTATAGACTTTAGTAAGAGGTTACATTCTGTTCTCATGCACATTATTATTGCTGAAATAAACTTTAGTAACAACATAACAAATAAATTGTATAAATCTGTAATCTTTTTATGCATACGATAATTCTGTTTTTGCACAGACAATGAATACGAGCAGTAGTTCGTCCCAGAGACGGGAAATTATTACTCATGTTTGATCAAATGTATTATGTGGAAGTATAAAAGCTTGTTATGTATATATTATTATTTCATATATGTAAATGCATTACAGTTAGATTAAATAATAAAGTAAAATGCTTCTGTAGTGGATGTGTAATAGCAATCGTAGGATGTGTGTCAAGATCAGGAGATTAGTTTAAAGCAGCAGCTTAAAAATATTAACACAGACATGCTTACGGTTTTTCAGTGCAAACTAAGTACTGTAATTGCTGATATTTATGATTATTGAAATCAATTTAATAAAATGTCTATCAAAGTATTTTTTTTTTATTATAAAGTGTATAAAGCAATAAACCAAATTTAGAACAAACAAAAGTCAAAGTGCTTTTAAGAGGCAAAGAGTCATTTGGAAACACGACGTTAATAGTGACATTGAGTACAGTATACTGTACAGTACGTTCCCACCTGGAAGTCTTCCTCCAACAGCAAGTGTTTCAGGATCTCCATGATATGGATACAGTCTTGGCAAACTTCCTCATCCTAAAATGGATCATCATATTAATCACAATGAAATGATATTACTTATTACACTTATAATTTTTATTTTTACATTTTTACTCAATAAATAAAAATAGAATTATTCACTAGAACAATGCTGATCGCTTGGGTTAAACTTCATTTTCCTTTAAAATAAGTGGACAACTCATTGTTTTAACATTGTTTTACAATATTCTTTTTTCCCTAATCTAAGAAAAGCTGTGGCGCCTGTAAGGCTAAAGCAGAAGTGGGAGTATTGTACGTCCTGATAAAGGTGTTGATGTTGGTGTATTTTAGATGCAGGTGTGAGAACAGCCTCAATCAAACCGTAAGCCGAACAAAAGCAAGTGCAGATTGTTACAGTGATCAGGTCAGGTTTATTCTCAGTCCGAGCTGTAATGAAGGAACTGATACTGATGATGTAATGTGAGTATGGAATGTTTAGAGACTGATCCGTCATAACACCACCACCTCCACCTGACTGGGTGTTTCCTTCTGTTGTTTTCTGGTTGGACGTCAGGACGCAGCAGTATACTAGTTTAACATCATACTTACATTATCACACTCAGCCTTATAGAGCATCACCTGCTATAAGTATATTTTCCCCCAATAAAGTACTGAAACATAGACAATTTCTGCCATTGATAAGTTTTCTTCATTGAACCCAGAGAATGAATGTCTGCAATGTGAGTTCTTGGGTAAACCTGCATCACCTTAACATCATTACTCTCCGTCAGAACCGCTTGCACTTGGTCTGGACTGAGCATCCTCGCTGTGGCTGAAAAAAAGAAGAAAAGAAAAAAGCTGATTTATCTCACATGACCTGAACTTAAGATAATCTGTGAAGTTCTGCATGTCGTGTTGGTTTCTGATAAGTTCTCTGAAACACTCTGGAGGATGAGGTGGCTGAGCCTGTGACTAGCCTGTAAGTATGAATAAGTGTGTGCATGGTCCACTAAGATGAATAAATAAAGAATATTCCAAAGTGCTGATGTTTTATAAAGAACGTGGTACTGGTACTTAAAGGCGTCTCACCTAGATGGAAAAAGCAAATTTTCAGATAGGATCACATAACAGCATTTTTTTAATAATACTTAATGGTTCTTATCTCCCGATCCATGCTTCGGTTTTTGTAAATATGTATACACATTTATATTGTTATGAAAAGAAACACATTTCATGCCCTTTGATGTAGTGTCCGTAACTTTTTTGTATTTAAATCTTTCAGTGATCTCTGAACTGTCCTTCAGATGAAACTTTGGCCAACTTAGATTTTACATGAAAAGACAAATTGCTAAATTGTTAAGATATTGCAACATGAATTTGACATGGTTACATACACTACAGATTGGTTTTTTTTAAAGCTTTTACCAAAAAACTATTTCAGCTACAATTGTTACAGGTCATATGTTTCTAGAAGTTTACACTAATTTTTGTATTAATAAATATAGCAAAAAGAAATATGAATAGTTTGCATTTTGAGTGATTATTGTTTAAATCGAAACTGAAAAAAAATCCGTTTTAAGGAAACATACAAAATCAACAATTAACTTTTAAACTTTTTATTGAAGCAAGACTGATTGTTCACTTCCTTGTTGTATAAACTCCATAATTAACATACTGTACGTACTTACATAAATAAGTAGTTTATTTGGCACACACATTTCCTGTATTATATGTTTCATATGGAAATATATTCAGCTTTAACAGGTTTAAATGTTTATGTATTACTAAGAAAACATGTAATAACTAATACAGAAATGATATACATTAAACCTGCTAGAGTTTCAAAAGTCTATAGTAATAGTCTTATATAATGAAATATATATTAATATTATTTTCTATGACAATAGCTCATTTGGTTTTACAGCTGTGATACCTTACAGTATGTTGTAAATCAACAGTACCTCATTATTCATGTTCATTCAAACACAGTGCATACTGTATACTGTAGAAATATATAACATTATACATATCAACTAGATATAACTGCTACATGTTTTGGCCCCAAAAGTCATTAAAAAACAGTTTCATAAAGAAACAGGTAAGGAGACAAAAAACATGAATTCTTTTAGCTATTACTGAAGCTTACCAATGCTGAGAAGTGGAAGGAATAAAATCAGCAGGGTCCTGGGGAAGGCCATGTTCACGTCCCTCTTCAGTTTGAAGAAGTTCTTCTGTTTTGGCTCACTACATATCCTCACTATATATACTCTTAGGAACAGGAACGAACACCCTTAAACCTTCGAAAAGCATTTCATGTGTTCAGGTTTGTCCAAAACCACAAAGCCAGCCTGAGCTGATAAGAGTCAGAGATTTGACTGAAGTCACGAACGGAACTTTCTGGGGGAGAAAAGGAAGAAAAAAACAGCTCCAGCATGTATTTGTTAATATTTTTTTTTACTTTAGATGATAAACCTCCAATGGTGCAATAAGAAACAAAAGATGAATATCAGCTCCAGTCGGCGTTTTGATACTAGGCCTCTTGATGTCTGATCTTTTCTATGAATCTGAAATGTACTTAAATATTTAAAATACACCTCTATACATCTCTGCTTTGGGTTAAGTTTATTCATTCACATAATATGATCAAATACAGCAACTAAGAGCAAACACTCAGACAGTGTGTATGTGAGATCAGTTTAACATTTAATAAACAGCACTATCACAATGTAGTGATGTAATCATTTAGCTAAGACCCCATACTCGTACAGATGATGTTGATCTGATACGGTTCTAATAAGGAACAAAAAGGATGATAACAAATTTTACATTTGTCTAATATTTTGTTATACCCCTATGCTCGTGGGATTACAGAGGTGGACCTTATCTGAAGTCATATTTTGCTAAAACATTTACGTCTGCACACTTATTTACTTTAAAACAAATACTGTGTATAGATTCTTACAAATTTTATTTGGACACAGTCAACATTTCACAACTATTATTTAATGCTACATTGATGTCCTGTTTATTCACTTAACTGCAATCAATAAATAATAAAATAATACTTTTTACTTTTTAGCAACATCTTGCTATTAATTTTACTTGGCCACTGTATTTATACAAGATTAAAATATCATGATGAATTTGGAGAAGGCTTGGTATTAAAATTGTATTACTTGATTTTATTATTGATGTTATTAGAAATTATTGATACCCTAATGTATTGATACTCTTAATGTTATACAAATTATGAGGATAAAATAAATGGTTAAAACTAATGCGAATGTCACTTTTTTGTTGTCATTGTTCTGAGGCAGGATTTAGTAATGTATCCTGTGGGTTTTTTTTTTTTTTTTTTAATAACAAGAAACCTGAGATGGGGTGTAAATGCAAATACTGTAAATATAAAAACTCACTCACTCCATATACATATTTCTTCCTAATTCTCTTGTTCTCTTTAACCAGAGTGGAGGATTGACAAGCTGTTGAAGCTGTTGAAGCTGTAGTAGTTCATGAGGGCCGGAGTGACTATGCAGCAGCTTTGGGAGTCATGTTTGGTCAGGTCTGTGCGCAGTTCTAAATTCCAAAAGGACTGGAAGAACACCTACAGTATGTGACATCCTATATTTAATAATGGAAAATATTAAAATATATATATTTACACACAGATGGAAGAATTCTCTTTCAACTGATTCATGACAGCTTTTAGGAATTCCTTTAGGATTTTTATCTGTAAAAAATTATAAATCATTAGTCTCCTACTGTACCATAAAGAAAAGACACAGAGTATTACAGCCATACAAGCAATAAAATACACACCCACAGCTTTACGATTAAATGAATGGACCAAAAGGTGTAGCCATTACTAAGCTTACTATGCATTTCCTCCTTTACAGATTGCAATAGACCTGTCTTTAAGCATGACTAGACGTGACAATTCCAAGTGTTGATAAATCTGACAGTGGACTGTCCCAGAGACAAATAGCTAGGAATCTTAAAATGCACTGGAGAGAAGAGGCATAAAGATCAGAATAAGCAAGACAGAGTACATGAGTGTAAATGAGAGAGAGGGTGGGGGAAAGGTGCAGGTGCAAGGAGCAGAGGTACGGAAGGCGGAGGAGTTAAAATATTTAGGGTCAACTGTCCAAAGCAATGAGGAGTTTGGAAGAGAAGTGAAGAAGAGAATGCAGGCAGGGTGGAATGGGTGGAGAAGAGTAGCAGGAGTCATCTGTGACAGTACGGTTATCAGCAAGAATGAAAGGGGAAAGTTTACAGGATGGTAGTGAGACCAGCAATGTTGTACGGGTTGGAAACTGCTGACAAAAAGACAGGAAGCAGAGCTGGATGTGGCAGAGCCAAAGATGCTTTATTTGCTTTGGGAGTGACAAGAATGGACAGAATATATTAATTTAGGGACAAAGTTAGAGAGGGCAGCTTTAGATGTGCAGAGGAGCGATGAGGAGAATGTTAGAGATGAAGCTGCCCGACAGGAGGAGAGGAGGTTTATGGATGTGGTGAGGGAGGACATGAAGGAGGTTGGAGTCACAAGGCAAGATCTGGTAGATGTGGCACAGGCTGTGGCTTCCCCTAACTGGAGCAGCTAAGAGAGCAAGAAGAAGAATGTGTTTATTTATTCTGTATGAGTGATTATATTATTACACCTGGCATTTTAGATGCTTGTCCTTATATATTTATAATGATTCTAATACACCTGGCATTTTCTTGTTGTATTCAATGATGTAATTCTTTAATAATAATAATAATAATAATAATAGTATATGATCTACTAGTTTGTTCTGTTTAACCGCTGATCCACACTCCAGTCCAGTAGGTGGCAGTAACAAAAACTAAACACTGTCTGACAATCTCAAAAGTAATAACGAAAAGTGTAATAATAATAATAATAATAATAATAATAATAATAATAAACAAAAGTATAAACAAAATAAACCAAAGTAATAAAAATTACTATAAATAATAATAATAATAATAATAATAATAATAATAATAATTTTATTATTTTATTTTAAAAGAAATTCTATTTTATTATTTTATTATTTTTATAAAGAAAAAAACGACGACGATAGAGCGCTCACTTCCTGGATACAGAGCATTCACTTCCTGGATACAGAGCATTCACTTCCTGGATACAGAACGAACACTTCGTGTATACAGAGCACTCACTTCCTGGATACAAAACGAACACTTCCTGGATACAGAGCGCTCACTTCCTGGATACAGAGCGTCACCGAGCGATGGTTACCAAGCATGGCGGCGCTGCACTGGACGTTTATATTAACGTGTTTGGGAAATGCAGTTTTTGTTAAAAGTGCAAGCTCGAACCAGGTCAACATCACGCACATCGTTTCTAAGGACACTGTTGTCCCCTCTACAGCTAATAATCTGACCGGGAGACAAGAGGACAGCGCTCCTACACCGCCTCAGTTCCCCCCGACCTCCCCAGAGCCGAGCGCCGAGGCTGCGGTGACGGACGGAGGACTGATCCCTACAGCAGGCTCGGCTTTTACCGCGACTCAACTACAGACAACACACACACCATCCGCGCTTACAGCCGCAACAGAAACGCCGTCATTGTTTACCACAGATGGCGCAAAAACGAGCAACTTGGCCACAGCGAGCTCTAAAGCAGGGGGTCGGGCTGTGTCCTCTCTGCCTCTTCCCCTGGCGGGGTCTCTGCCTCAGCCTGTCACACAAGGTACAAGTTTAAAGCTCCAGTATCTATTTAAGAAGAAAAAAAATGAAGTCTTACTTCCACAAATGTCCTGGAAGATATTTTTTGTGATGAACATTGTTGAGCCGTAACTTCAGGACATGTGTAACACCTACATATACACTATATGGACTAAAGTATTTTATACAAACCTGTTAATTACTGAATTCAGGTCTTTCAATTAATCAGGTCTCTTATACCCCGTTAAGGACAATCTTAATGCTTCAACATACTGAGACATCTTGGACAATACCATGCCCAAAGCAAGACTGTAAGCATTTACATTTAAGCATCTGGCAGACGCTCTTATCCAGAGTGACTTACAAAAGTGTTTTGGGGTTTCCTTCTTTAAATAAGATCCGTTACACTGGGTTACTAAGTACTAAGTACCATCAGTCAAACACTGTTCCACAGAGACACTCCAAAATCATGTGGACACCCTTACAAGATGAGTGGAAGCTGTTATAGCTGCAAAAGGGAGACCAACTCTATATTAGAGTATATTGTACAGTGGGGCAAAAAAGTATTTAGTCAGCCACCAATAGTGCAAGTTCTCCCACTTAAAAAGATGAGAGAGGCCTGTAATTTTCATCATAGATATACCTCAACTATAAAAGACAAAATAAGAAAAAGAAATTCAGAAAATCAAATTGTATGATTTTTAAAGAATTTATTTGCAAATTATGGTGGATCAAATCAGTATTTGTATGCACTGTATCAATAACAAAATTTCATCTTAATACTTTGTTATATACCCTTTGTTGGCAATGACAGACGTCAAACGTTTTTCTGTAAGTCTTCACAAGGTTTTCGCACACTGTTGCTGGTATTTTGTCCCATTCCTGGGACACAGACAAAACACCTACCACTAAGCCACTGGTTCCTTGATATTTCTTTTCCAGTAGTATCATAATCATTCGACATGAAATGAAGTGATTTACACTGATGCTTCTCTCTGTGTGTGTGTGTGTGTGTGTGTTTGCTCCAGTGTCTTCTGTGTGTCCATGTAACGTACAGAGAGAGCGATGTGATATAAACTGCTGCTGTGACCCGGACTGCACTCAGGAGCTGCGGCTCTTCACACAGTGCTTAGTGCAGAAAGTCGTGTAAGCTTTTACACACACACACACATTAGCAGTTGTTTTTTAAACTATGAGTTGTATGTGTATGTGTCTTGCCACCATTATTGTCTGACATACATTTTAAGGGAATTTTAGGGCATACATTTAAGTTTGGATATGCAGTGTAAGTACGTTCCAGTCACGTCTTTTCTGCCACGTCTTTTTTTGTTTGTTTCATTGGTTCACTTAGATTGATGTAGTCTTATACCCTGTCTGTTCTGGCACATAGTTTAATACAGTTCTTAGATTTCAAGAAATGTTATTATGTTCTAATTATTTAATTAAATATTATGTAATAATTTATTTAATAAATAATTTTATGCTTTATAGACAAACATGGCAAAACAAAACCTAAATAAAACATACACATATAAAAGCATTCTGTACCAGCTGTAACCTGTACCAGGGATGATTGTGAGAGATGAGTGTACAACACATTACAGTACTCTAACCTGGAGATAATAAGTACGTGTAGTTTTACTTTCCTTTCAGTGGAGAAGGTTTAATGCCAACCATGATGTTAAGTCTACGAGACACTATAGCAGATACAGTGCGAAAAGCTGGTCTTTCCTCGTGGATTGCAAGCGCTTAGACAGGATGACTCCACACACAAGTTATAGTATCAGTCTCTGAATTTACTGACATTTAATCAGACGTGTAACAACCACAAACTTAATACAGATCTGCAACTTTTTAAGTAATAATAACTGAAATGTAATGTATTTTCCACAAAGGTAATAGCAACCAAAACATAATAAATACTAGAAGTGCTTATAGTAATAGCAAAAGGTCCATAAGCAGAGTCAAGATTAAAGAGATTTTATTTGCCATTTGTACAAATACCAACAGTAAGAGTGCACTGGGTGGTTTTGTACAGAAGCTCCCAGAGTCAGTGATAAAAAGAAAGATCAGTACAGTGAAACCTTGGATTACGAGCATAATTCATTCCAGAAGCTCGTATATCAAAACGCTCATGAATCAAAGCGAATTTCCCCCCCATAGGAAATGATGGAAACTCAAATTATTATACTGTTACACTACTTGAGATTTTCAGAAATTCTTTATTGCACGTTTAAGATCATAGTTTTATGTTTTCCTACCTATATATTGCACTGAGAAGCAGATATTTTTTGATAATAAAAAGGTGAAGAATAGTAACTCAGGTTTTCTTTCTATCAGATATGTGTACCGTATACTGATTATAACAGCATGCATTTCTTCCCTTATTTCTTTTTCTGTGGCTGGGGAGAAGCTGTTATAGAACTGGGCTTTGTGTGTGATGATACTGCCCAGTCTGAGGTTGTTTGTTGTGCATTAGCAGAAAGTGAGCTGGGTGGTGTGTGACCCTGAGGGTACAACAGACAGTGAAAGAAATGGAACAATATTTATTCCAAAATATTTCACATGTATATAAATATAATTTGCATTGACCTGCATCTGTTCTATTTTGAAGTCATATACGCCCACTGATCTGATTTTAAAATGATTTTTATTCAAAATTGAGTATTGTTCCTACTTTGACGCGTACTGATCCGAGTTCATCACATCTTGCATTTAATTTGCTCTCAATAACAGACAACAGTTGTCAAGAGTTGTGATGTACTTTTTTTATGTGAGCTATTGCAATAAATTTTATGGTGTTGGCAAAAGTTTTGTCATTACATCATCCCCTACATTTAAATCTCAGGAATAAAAACAGATTCTACCTTGTATACCGTCTCCTGCTTGTGTGTTCTGTCAGTGGGGACGCGAAGCTGTGCAGTCGGGATGCAGCCCTGTACACGCTCACTATAATTCCGGGTGGTTTGTCCCAAGTCACGCCATCTGTACAGCAAGAGATCAACCCGGACGTCTTCTGCATCCAGTCTGCTAACTGTAAGTGCAACACGGCTTTACAGAAGCACAATTGTGCCAGGTGTGTATTGATAATGATATCATCGACCACATACTGACGTGCTAGAGCTACTAAGTGTTCAGGGGGAAGCTGTCTAGGTGGAACATATTCATTGCGGTTGCTTCTGTCTTTCCGTTTTGTTATAAGATGGACAGGGAATGTCCTTCATCGACCCGACGGTTCCCACCGAGACTAATTTCGACAGCCTCTTTGACCGCTTTGTGGGATTCTTCTTCAGAAGCCCTTCTGCTGCATCGCTGGCACCTGCACAGGGAACCTCTCCAGGATACGTGGTAAAGTGGTGCATTATCTCATCGTTTCAGTATATTTTCAGTAACACTGATGTCCTCAGGTTTGAAATAAACAGAGAGCGGTGTGCAGAAGGTTTGCTGCTGCAAGGTCTAGAAGGGTTTTTATTTTACTAGCTAGCCATGATACTGAAGTTATTAACATCAAACAATTAAAAGAAAGACAAGTTAAGCCAGGTACAGCGGAAAAAAAAAAAAAGGTCCAGATCCAGGTGTTCACTGAGTGAAGGTCCAGGTCTACTCAATCTCTTCCAGTTCTCCAATGAGAATCCATGCCGGTGTCCACATACTTTTGGTCATATATGCAACATGCTACATTGTTCGATCTTGATTTGTTGGTTATGTCGGATTTGCATGTTATGACGGTTCTCATTCATAATTACAAGCTATGTTTATTTTATTTGAATGTTTTTACACGTGGTGTAGTGGTTAGCAGTGTCGCCTCACATGGAGTTTTCATGTTCTCCCTGTGCTTGGTGGGTTTCCTCCGGGTACTCCCGTTTCCTCCCACAGTCCAAAGATATGCAAGTTAGGCTAATTGGCGTACCCAAATAGCCCGTAGTGAGTGAGTGTGTGTATGTGTGTGTCCTGCAATGGATTGGCGCCCTGTCCAGGGTGTACCCCGCCTCGTGCCCTAAGTCTCCTGTGATAGGCTCCAGGCCCCCCGCAACCCTGAATACAGGATTACATGTCTGTACGACCATCGATACGTCTTTACTCACAGAAATAACCTTAAACACCTCCTTATTTCTGTTGGTTCGCTCCAGTTTTGCTAGCACAGACTCATTGCACCAAATACCTCCTAAATCACAGACTTTCCCTTTACTTTCTCAGCTGTCCTCCACTGTTAAAATGAAATCTTGGTGCTGGCCCGGCATTATACACCTGCAGTGGCAAAAAGGCACACAAATTCTGATCCGACCGTCCTCATTCAAAGTCTCATAACCACGTTTTGGTCAAGAAAATATCTGCGATATACGTAGGACCTCATACAAAAGAGACTCGGATACGGTCTGATAAACCTCAGATTTGTGCAATCAGACAGCAGTTTTAAATTAGAGTAAAAAGGGCCCCTGAGTGGCGCAGCAGTAAAGAGCTCTTTCAGAAGGGCGGGATGCGAGACACTCTAGCGCTCTGCCGTCAATCACGGATTTGGCCAATCATTTAGGTTTCTAATGGACCGCCGTAAAACTGCTTACTTGACTGCATGAAGTGGATAGATGTTATTCTTTCTGTTGTGTTTGTCTGCAGTTTGGAGATCTGATCCAGACCATGGATGTCACCGAGCAGCGAGGTTTCTTCAGGCTTCCAGCATCTGCTGGTGCAGCGAACTGTTTAGACACGAACCCAGCAGGTAAACCGATACAGCCTCATTTTACAGCTGTCCAAAATAACCAGCTGGTCATGATTACAAAATACCTCTCAGGATACCTTCCTGACTTTGAATTTAAAAAAAAAACGGGTTCCATGGTTTTTTTCAGAGTTTCCGTACAAAAAAAGAAAGGCTCTAAAGTGCTGCTGTAGGTTTTTTGTTTGTCTAGCTGTATGGATTTTCTTATCATCACATGTGTTTGTGGTATATAATAGTGATTGCTCTATCCATCTTTCTCACCTCTCTCTCAATCCCTTACATACTCAGCAAACATTAAGAGAACTTATTATTATTATTATTATTATTATTATTATTTTTGCCATCTTTTTGTTTGTGACCGTTTTTCTCTGCAGCTTTTCTGAAAGATCAGACGAGCAGATGTGTGAGGAGCTTTGCTTTGTCAGAAGACTGCACAATGTTAGATGCGCTGAACCTCAAGACATACACGAGTTTTAGTGTTTTTACGGTGAGTCCAGAGTTATTATGAGTTATTAAAGTTATGGCAATGCTGTATTGTACCTCTATGCATTATAGCAACTATCTAAATAAAGTTTTAATATTGATAGGCAGCTATGATTAATACGAAGCTGCACATGAATCTCTGATCCCATTTTGCTCTTTTCTTCTTTGCAGGGGAAGGACACCGGTGCTGATGTAAGAATTCAAATTTATTTTATCATGTTTTAGACATCCTTTGGAAAGTCATGGCACATAATCGCCACCCTACTTGTTAGATGGCCTCTAGATGGCGTAAGAGCTAAAGCAGTCACAGGACTGACTGGTGTGTTTTTTGTGTGTGTATGTGTGTGTCAGCTGGTGTCTGTAGCAGTGGAGACCATTACACTGCAATCACTAGATGGCACACAGACTCTGGTGAGGACGGATTCTGCTGCTGCCTCGAACTACACACCTGTGTTTCACGGGCAGATCTGCAACCAGGTGGTGCTGCAGGTGAGCGGGAATAAAACCTTTATTATACTGCCCACTCCCTTGGTGGGAGGAAGGGCTGATATCGTTTCACCTTTATGTATGAATCAAAGCTTTATGAGCTTTTTGATTAAGGCCCCAGTTTGTTGTTCTGTCGTACAGAAAGATGGCGGTGTTTACAGGTCATATGCTTCTGGACGTTTACATCAATTTTAGTATCAATACTCATAAAGAAATATGAATAATTATTATTGTTTGAAGCGAGACAGTATAATGCTGAAAATGCCCTTTTTGTGCACATATAAAATCATCTCTCTAAAACGTCTGAAGTTAGCAACTTAAAATTTTGTATATATATTTTTCTGTATAATCTGTATAACAGAAAAAAAATCTGCACCACGTCTGTGTTTTGGTCGACAGCATGCACAACTACAGTTTGTCAGTATCTACTGTGCAAACTTGGATTTTGTTAATCCCAAGGGAGTTGCAGATTAGATATGTGATCAATATATATCAAATAGATATGGGCTTACATGTCATTTTATATGAAAACACAAAAAAGGTCAAGTTACATTGTGGTTGTTTGTTCTGTAATAAAAGTCTAATCGTAGGGTGCAAAAGTTTGCCAGGATGTGATACACGCACGGAAACCAGTTGCCTGGCAACCATTATGCAGCTGACAATGGCTACTTACTTAATGTTTATATGATGAGTAATTTTGTACATATTAAAATGTATTTGTACAGTATAACTGGTCTGTATGCACAGTGATAGACACTTCTATCCTAATATGCTGGTCGCTAAGGAAAACATGTTGCCTAGCAACGTTGCTATGCTATGTACATTTCACAATGGCTCCACATCTGGAAATGGTTGGACTATTGTTTTGAATATTTGTGCAAAGTTTTATGCTTTGTTATTATCTGAACAATTTCTCATCTATCACCTGGACTACACTGCAGTTCGGTCAGTCTGGACTCAACAGACCACATCATCTTTTTTCACTGCATCCAAGTCCAATCTAATCTGTATTACCCCGCAGACTGGGTTTCACCAGCAAGTGGTTTTCTTACAGCATGCCCTCACAGCTGTTCAGTCTCAATCCTGTGAGTTCTTGTTACATTATGTGTGTGAGAAAATACACCTACTTTCACTATTCATATAGCTCTAAATTCTTCTGTTTTTTTGTTTTTTTTACAATGCCACTTCTCCAAGCATTTAACTGATCATGATTTATTTATTTATTTATTTATCACATTTCTGCAACGAAGTTGATGCTAACCTCTATCCTTCCAGGTTTTAATAATGCATTAAAGAATTCTCTGCCCAGTGCCAGCGATTTTTCAAATCTCATCAGCACATGTGGTTTGTTGTCTGAAATCTTATTTCAGGTTAAGTACACTGTGAGGTTTGGTGATGCTGGACAGATTGTGAGGGTGACGGCGTCGTTTCTTCTGGGTGCAGTCGATAAAAACACGCTGCCCATCCAGCAGGAGTTCCAGATAAAGTTTGTTCAGGTGCTCATTAAATGGACTTGCAAATGTTAAATAGTTAAATGAATTATAGTATGAAGTATATAACTATATGTATAGTAAATCTCTGTGAAATAAGATAATTTAATAATAAGTACATTTGAAATGTTCTTAGTGCATCTCAGTATACAGTAGTATATTTCCCAGGAGTCCAAAAGTGACGCTACGCTTCGCTCCAGTGGCAATCCTGGTTATGTTGTTGGCCTGCCCCTTGTGGCCGGATGGAGAAGTGCAGAATATCCTTTCATTAAATCTCTCATCTGATATACAGTGTGTACTGTACCTATAAACCTTCCTGCTTTACTTTAAGTGCCCTGGATCTTGCATAACACACCCCAACCTCTTCTTACACGTACCCAGCTGAAATTATCTTCAAAAACTGCTAAGGTATAAAATAACCTTCTTATTACTGCAGGACTTTTTTCTTTTCACACAAAAAATTACTTACAATGCAACAAGAATAAATATAAGTATTTGTGAATACAGTAGTTCCAAGTGACTTATCATAAAGTATAAAATGTAATAAACTGAAGCGTAGCAAAAAACAGTCAAGTCTTTTTATATTTTAACAATTTTAGTTTACAAAACAAATTTAGCTTCCAAATTCCATTTCCACCCTTTATCATTTGTCACAGGCTGGAATCTGAGGATCAGATCATTTCTCATTTTAATGCTAATAATTTTTAGAAGATTTAAACATTACTCACAGATTTATCTAGTTGAAATAATTCTACCTGTTTATTCAAATTCAAATTTAAATTTTATTTGTCACATACACAATCATGCACAGTACGATATGCAGTGAAATGCTTGGACAACTGCCTGTGACCTTAAAATAGAGACAATGAATAGAAAATAAATATAAAGGAAAACAGGAGGTAAATGCAGGTAAAAACTAGTAAAGTATTTTTGAAAACTAGTAAAGTATTTTTTTTACTTGTAGATCAGGTACACAGGTTCGTCTCCATGATGAGATCTGTATTATTTCAGTCCAGCACAAAGTTTCTGCAAACTAAAACTCTTTCCGCAGAAGTACTGATCATTTCATCTTTCATCAGAAATATAAGTGGAAGAGGAGGACAACAATAGCTCCAAGTTTTTTCAGGAACTTAAAAGTCTCAGAGTTTAGGCTGCATTAAGCAATTAATCGCAACATGATTTTATTAATCGCAAAGTAATCTTGTATGTAGTAGACGTATGAAATTTGGAAATGTTTGTTAAGGACGCAACGATTTGACTTTTTCAAGCCCGATACTGAGACCTGGGTTTTTCTTATTAGCCAATACCTATCTGTCATTTGTACTTCTCCATGGTCTTTATTTAAGTGGTCTATTTAAGTCTGCTATTTAAGTGGTCTGATATCCAATATTAATTTCGGATCAGTGCATCCCCGATGTTAATGCTGTAACTCTTATTGATCAGTCTCTGGTTCCTTATCTGTTTTTAACGGGAATTATCCGGAGCTCAGATCCAGACGGGTCTCTCGTGGTCTTAAAGAGTTCTGCAGAGCAAGACTGTCTGACCGGCCTGTCTCAGCGCACACCCGTACTGTTTGGGACAGATGTGGTGTCCGGATGCACCTTTAGGTAAAAAATGTAAATACTTAAACATCATGTATGCATTTGCAAATAATATAGATGAATTTGTAATCGTAAGTGTGTTATTATTGAATTGTAGGCTTGAGGACGGTGTGAACTGTTCATTAGTCTCTGAAGTCATCTTGGCGAGACTGAAAGGCCAGACTTTTCCGGATTACGTGGCATCATTTGGGAATTCTCTTCCTCAAAACCCCATGGACTGGATTCCTATTGAGAATCAAACCGTACCCACGGTAAATCCTTGCATGCTGTACCAACTCACCTACTCATTCCTATGAATCAGGGTTTCAGCATCAGACAACAGATAAATGAATTACTTGTCAGGTTTGTGATGATGGCACGATGGTAATCATGTGACTGACTGCCTGCTAAAACCTGATAGGCTGAAATCACAGATTGTCCCTAATCCACTTGGAGTTTAATCAAATTTTACACCAAACGTAAAAAAACAACTACTGTGCTGTGAAAAAGTATTTGCTCCTTTCCTGTTCTGTTTTTTTTTTTTTTTTTTTGCATATGTCTCACACAAATGATTCAGATCATCAAATAAATTTTTATAGTATACAAATATTACAGAAGTTAATACAAAATGCTGTTTTTATATTAGGATTTTATTTATTAAGGGGGAAAAAAGCTGATCAAACCAGTCTGGGCCTATGTGAAAAATTAATCTCTCCCTTGCTAAATCATGAATGAACTGTGATTAACCACAATCTAGGTTACCCAACATGCTTTTCAAGTTTAATATGAGTCCTAAGTTACAGCCGTTTGAGTAACCCAAGCTCGATTTGCACACTGCAGCTATTTTGTTTCCAAATCTCAAAATCTTTTACATGACTATTAAATTTCATGCTCAGTTGAGTATTTTGACACCAGAATCCTAGCACTACTTTGTAAAAGTATGTTTCCTATTTTGGTGCAAAGTCTGAGACTTAAAGATCAAAATCTTGGTAATTATCTTCTTTTAGAATCGGATAAAAAGATATTTTGTCTTTAGCCCCCCCAAAAAAGGTAAAATGACCAGTGTTGAGTGAGACTTATCTCACATGTCGGAGTAACTTCAGCCTCACACAGCTTTATCTAAAAGACAAGTGAATCAAGGAACAGTATTGTGGTGAAATCACGTGGTATGAAGCTGGAACTTGACGGCGTCTTCACAACAGTGGCTTTTTAAGTAAGAGTACACATTTGGTAAAAGCAAATTTCCCAAGAGTCAATATGAAGCAATCAGGCTCGAGTTGTATCATAAATGCTGTTTTAAAGTCATCTAACTTTACTGCGTTGACAGCAGGTGAATGTGATCTATTCTCGTCCTGTTCTGCCGTGTCACCATGACAGGACTGGAAGTCTACAGTCAGATAGTGGGAGCTCAGGTTTCAGCTATGAACTGGTTTTTCTTCTTTCTGCTTTGAGACCTGAGCTGTTGATTATTTAAACAGTTTTTGTAGGACTTGTTCAAAGTGGTTTCAAGTCAGTGTGTACTGTACAAAATTTATCAGTGTTTAAACACATACGATGCTTTCTTAGCATGGGAAAAACTAATATTGACCCAATAGTGTTTGTCTTTTACTTTAATTTTTGTCCTTTTGTCCCTAGATCGAGTAGTGACAAAATCAGGTGGCCTGTTTAACTTAGAAACACATGAAGTTTATCATCTTTCACGTGACTTTAAACTTCTTTACAGGTTACGCAGGGATGCAGCATCCCAGTGTCCTATCATCTCGAAGTAAGATGGACCAAGTTTGGTACACTGGTGAACCCCCAGGCCCAGATAGTGAATGTGATGGAAACGATCAAGACCAACACCAGCACCTTGGTAGTTCTAAGCATTTCACACAGGTTACATGCAAAGATTTGATATTTGAATCTGCAATATATTTAAGTGTTAGATTCAGGTGGCCCCGCCTCCAAAAATATCAGAGCAGTCGAATATTTTTCCGAACAAAGTACTGTGAAGTGCAAAATTTGATGTGTTTAATTCCAAAATGAATGTTAAGATAAAAAAAAGTGCTATTTTATTAATCTAGCATGAGAATTGCACTGAGAGAACACGGACTGCAAACACAGATGTAGGTAAAATTGTATACTGAAAATTACCAGGCCTTTTTTTTTTTTTTTTTTTTTTTTGCCTCAAGCAAAGGAGGATCGAAAATGATATTTGTATTATTTTTATTATTATAAAATTCTTTCAACCTACATTGGTAGTTTTAAACAGGCTTTTGATTCTCTAATGTCAATCAATGAGCAAGTCAAAGCAACTGCTGTTGTCCTGAACACTTCGCTGAGGTCTTTTCGTCAGTCACACAGAACTTAGATCAGATTCAACTTTGTCACTGCACATAGGTCCGTAGGTACAAGGCAAGGAAATACAGTTTGTATTACCAAATTTTGCACTTCACGGTACTTTGTTCGGAAAATATTCCACTATCTGCAGTAAAATCATCAACTGTAAAATTCTGTATTGATGGCATGCCTTCGATAAACTTGTTGCAGACCATTATTGGGAACTGCAGGTCTGCACTGGTACATAAAGATGATAAAACACCTTTGTAAGTTGATAACAGTGGTGCCTTTATCATGGACTTAAGAATCGTGTGATCCAGTTTGTTGGTTTCATAGCCCGAGTGGTTCATGAGTAATGCAACAGTGGATTTTTGCTACTTGAAAGCTGTAGTTTTAGGTACACTTTGTTCCTCCTGAAGGACACAGAAAACAATATCACCCGTGGAATTTAAGCACCACTGCTTGGCAAATTGATACACTACATTGTCAAAAGTTTGTGCACACCTAACCATCATAGAGAGTTTTTAAATATCCTTTTCCAGATGTTGTTCCTCTTTTCCTGTTATAACAACCTCATGCAACAGCGTTAAATATGAGATTAGTGCCACAAAGATTTTTTAAAGTCCACTGAACTACATTAGTGTTTTTTTTTAATGATTAATATTGTTTGTCTCTCTAGCCATCTCCCTCGACCGGTGGTGGTGTCGTCTCAGTTGTGAGCTCCGTGAGCTTCATCGACGTGTCGCGGTCAGCCAGCCCAGGATTCAGAGCTCCTCCGACCATCAACGCCAAGCTGCCATCAGACTTCTTTTTTCCGTTTGTATAAAACAGGGAACCTAGTAAACCTTTCAAATGGAGGTAATTTCCTGTCCAATGAAATCGAACAGGAATACAATGCCAAAATTAGAGTTCTATGAATTAGAATTTTGGTTGATTTTATATTGTAGCCTAGATTTGGTATAGAAGTTTAATGCCTGTGCATTGTTAGTTACAATTTAGGTTGAACTTTACATTCACACAGTTTACATGCTAAGATTCGATATATTTGAATTTGCAGTTTATTTAAGTTGTTGATTTTAGATTCATTTGGCCCCGCCCTCCCAAAATATGAGTAGTGGAATATTTTTCCAAAAAAAAAAAAAAAGTACTGTAAAGGTTGTAAGCACGTAATTTGGTATGTTCAATCCCAAAATGAATGTTAAGATAAAACCAGTGCTATTTTTATATTTTTAGCAAAAGAATTGCACTGAGGGAACATGGACTACAATTACAGATGTAGTTGAAATTGTACACTGAAATTTTCAAGGACTTTTTTTTTCTTGAGCAAAGGAGGTGCAAAAAGAAAATCTGTATTATTATTATTATTATTATTATTAAATTCTGTCAACCTACATTAATGACAGCTTTGATGTCAAGAACAGCTTTGTATTATCAATCAGGACGTCAAATATATACATCACCTCGATCAAGGCATTTATATATAAAATTGCATTCATTATTATTATTATTATTATTATATTGACAATGTCTCATAGTTTTATACTATTGAAATTACTGTAAATAGTTATTCTGTATGAACTGTACATATTGCACTCAGAGTTACATTTTTTACATTTATTCTGTATATATACCACTTTCAATTAAAATAAAAAGAAATACTCGATTCCTTTACAAATTATTAGGTTACGTACATCATTAAACTAAACAGAAGCCTAAAAAAGAATTCTTAAAAATATATTAGTGCACATTCTATAACGCTGCATAAAGTATTGGAAGACAATAAAATTAATGAACAGTGGTGTCATAAACTTTAAAGAAAAGCTAAAGAATAGGTGCACTGTCAATTCCCTTCTTCAATTTTCCCAATGTTTTATGTGCTGAAAAATGTGATATTTGACACAATGAATGGCCATAAATGTCTCAGATGATGCATTGGATTGGAAATTGGAACTTTTGTTTTCAGACTCAAGCTGCATAATGAGTAGAGGTGGGGATTCTGGAAGTGGGTGTATATTAGGCAGCAAGTGAACGTCATGTCCCTGAAGTTGATGTATTGGAAGCAAAAAAAAAAAAAAAAGGCCAATGTTGCCAGTCTGCAGTGGTCAGACCTTCCAAAAATGGTCCACAGAAGGAGCACTGGTGAACTGGTGACAGGGTCATGGGCAGCCAAGAGATATTTTTGATACAAATGGGAAGCAAAGGCTGGCCTGTGTAATATGATCCAATTATAGAGCTACTGTAGCTCAGACTGCTGAAAACATTAATGCTGGTTCAGAAAGAAAGGTGTTAAAACACTTTGCACATCGCTGTTTGTTGCATGTGAGCCCACGCAGACCTGCGTCCACCGTCAAGAGGGGCCACAATGGGAACGTAAGCATCAAAATTAGACTATGGAGCCATAGAAGAAGGTGGCCCGGTCTGATGAATCACATTTTCGTTGCTAACCTGTAGATGATATGACACCAGGATTTACGATGGAAAGATGATGAGCCAGCGGAGGCAATGCTATGGCCTGGGAAATGTTCTGCAGGAAAATCTTGGGTCTTGACATTCATATGGATACTACTTTGAGACATACCGCCTTCCTGAATGTTGTTGCTGACTTCTTGATGACAACAGTGTTCCCTGATGGCAGTGCCGTCTTTCAGCAGGATAATTTGGAAACACTGTTCAGGAATGGTTTGAGGAACACAGTGAGTCTGAGGTAAGGTTCCAATAGAGCATCTGTGGGATGTGCTGGAAAAGCAAGTCCGATCCATGGAGACTCCACATGGCAACTTATAGGACTTGACAGCTTACAGTGCCAGATACCACAGCATAACTTCAACAGTCTAGTGGAGTCCATGTTTTGACTGTGGACCTACTCTATATTAGAGGGAGGGTCAGAATGTTATGGCTGATTGGTTTATATTTACCTCCTAAACACTTCAGTCAGCATTAACAAGGTAATACATTGATTAATCTAAAACAAATATACAGTAATGTATGTACAGTATATCACAAAATACTGCTTTGTTTACTGATGTTTAACTCAGGATTAAGGAGATCCAAGTAGGAAATCTAAGAAATTCAGAGTGAAACAGTGTGTTAGTTGAGTCTGTAATTTTGCAATGTTATTGTGAACCTTGAGTAACAGTTCAGATGTAATGATTTATTTTCACTTCAGAAAGCTGCAGCAGGTCTTGCTATTACAGACCAGATTTTTTTGGTTTAGCTTAAATTTTTTCGGTTTACCTTAAATGTATCATGCTTGATTTTGCCTTGTAGCACTGGCCTTAAATACAAACCTAGAACTTTGACCTATAGATTCTTAGTTTAGCATATTTCCCTTCATTGGCTCACATTCATCATGAAGGTTGTGTGTTTATAATGTGTGTGTGATGTACAACTGGTAGGGGTGCGTTCTGTTCATTAGTACTCAATGGAGTGCTTTGTTAAGAGTGCCTTCAGCCTGGTGACCTCTTGCTCCTGTAAACAAAACCATGAAGTACATATTAATGCACCGGAGATAAAAGACATTCACTAGCATTTCTTATCCCAATAAAAATGGCCAGGCGGTGGATGCAGACATGGCAGAGAGAAAAATTCTAATAGAAGCAGTAAAAGTTGTCACTCACTCACTTATCGTCTACACCGCTTTATCCTGTATTCAGGGTCGCGGAGACCTGGAGCCTATCCCAGGAGGCTTACGAGGCTGGGTACACCCAGGACAGGGTGCTAATCCATCGCAGGGTGCACACACACACACACACTATGGGCAATTTGGGAACGCCTATTAGTCTAATCTACATGTCTTTGGACTGTGGAAGGAAACCGGATTACCCAGAGGAAACCCACCAAGCGCGGGGGGGAACATGCAGACTCCATGTACACAGAGGTGGGAATCGAACCCAGACCCTGGGGGCGCAAGGCGACTGTGCTAAGTAATTTTTCACAATTAAAAAATAAATTTTTAATAATTTACATAAATATTTTCTCTGCTCTTAAACATTACATAAATTGAAAGTGTAAAACTATAAACACCATGTGGCCATCAATGCTCTCAGCCTCAGGTCACTCGCTCACTCACCAGTGTGACTTTGTGCTCCTTCAGCTCGCTGATTTGATTTTGTAGACCATCATTTTCTTCTTTCAGTTTGTTCACTTTGTGATCAGCTTGACTCTTCACTGACATCATAATACCTAAAGGAGAAAAAAATGTATAAAAGGAATCGATATTGGGCATCGTTTAAACAAAGTGTATGTGTGTTGTTGAAGTTTGAAGAGTTGTGTGTTATATTTCAGATTTTTTGAGCTTAGGTTGAATCTCAGTGATCTAGAACCACTGTGTGACAATTTTTTTTTTTCTAACGATATTTTGTGCTGAGATGATGGTTTTGGACAATGTTAATACATTAAATGATATGGGCAATAGTTTGTGGACACCTGACTATATACACCTTGTCCTTAATGTCTCTGAATGCTGTATAATTCAAACTTCCCTTCAACTAAACTAGAACTAAAAGACACGAGTCTATTCCAACATAAAACCCGATGCACGTATATTATATAAAGCCATAAATTTATACATAAGACATAACTGTATTATCTATTAATCACTAACTAGGATCGTTGTAGTTTAATTGGTCACAAGAAAAATTCGTTAACAGGGACGCCGTGTAGGAAAGCCGTTCGTCAGCATCGGTTTGCGATGTTAAACACCTTCTTTGGTTAAGGAGGAGTGCATTTTGGTTTCAGAAAGTAAACAGTACGACGCTAAACAAATAAATCGAAATAGCTTTTGTTCCTTTAACCATGTGAGCCGTACCATTAATGATCCTGGCCACCCTCCACAGCCTGAGCAGGATGAGCAGGCCCATGCCGTCAAAGGCGTTTTCTTTGGAGATGTACACGATGTCCAGGATGAAGGACACGATCACGACGATCGCGTCAAACACCTCAAACTTGTGGTGAAAGAACTCGAGCCGATAGGCGTACAGCTTGAAGCCCAGCTCCACCATGAAGAAGGTGAGCAGCGCCAAGCTGAGATAGTGAAACACCTGCAGAATGGCAAAAGGAGGAACTACTGATGAGGATTTTACTCTCTGGTTATAAAAGGAGACTTTGGATCTTGCTTCAGCTCACCTGTGGAGCGATGTGATGCTCGTCCGCTTTGATTATAGACAGGTCTAAGAGCAGCTCGCACAGCACAAATAAGGCATCCAGGATCACCAGGCACACAACAGTTACCTAGAGCACAAAAAAAAATTAAATAATAATAATAACTGACATTATTAACAATTATGGTTTCTGTACTACTGTAGCTTTATAGTATGAAATATAAGAGAAGGAAGGTTAATTCTTTAGTTTTAATAAGGCTTTTTTATAGCTAATTAGTAACCTCATACACTTTGATGATCTGTCAACAAGCTCTCATATTCATAAAAGTTATTGCAGTGTGTCGACGGTGTGGGCAGACGTGTGCGGACGTGCAATGTCATGCAGATCACAATGCCCTTGGATAGCGGTCCTCTGAGTTTAATCCGAAGTTTAGGCTTCAGCTCTTCCTGATAATGTTCCAAATCTTGCCCTTGAGAATGCCAGAAAACTGTAAGCGTTGATGAATTTTCCATCTGATGCTCGACTTTTTCTTTTTCTTGGTTGGTGATTAAGAATGTTTTCATTCCATACACTACATACATGTACGTAGTGAGGAATCCGTGTCTCGTCACCGGTGATGATTCTCTTTCACCTTTCTTAGAGTATCCAAACAGAGTTGTTCTGGCACCAGGTACACCCTCAGACCCCAAAAACAAACAAAACTAATCGCACTGCTCTTCTTTTGTGCAAATCACAAGCGAGATGTCCATTTTTGCATGCAGCGCAGTTACATATGAACTGATATAACACGTTCACACCTGCAGAGCAGTGACTAGAGAGACTGTGGACTTGGACGGAAAGCACTACATTGTGAATTGGTTGGTACGAATGTTCATGGAACGGCTTTTTAAGGATATTAGACCTTCATGAACTGAATTTAACTAAAATGCATGATACATATACAGCAGCCATTTACCCATTCCAGTTTCTTCACATCTTGATCAGTAATTGAGCCAAAATACAAAAAAAAAACTAATTTCTTTTCATGTGTATGCTCTGTTTTAATCAACATTAAATACACAGATAATCCAATACTGAGTTCATAAATCTTAAAAGCAATCACTACTGTTATTATATTTTTATATTGCTGCAATTTGTGTTTCTATAATCTCCACAGAAATTCCTTTTCCACTTTTGTGAATAAAAGCTTCTGATTTTAGAATATGATGTAAAGCCGTGCTGAATGTCTCAGTTACCTGAAATTTCTCTGTACTGAAGAGACGTTTCAGAGCGTCTCTGAACGTCAGCTGTCCAGCCGGTTGCTTTGCAGCCTCCAGGTCTTCGCTAACCTTGTGTAGCTGTTCCACATTCCACGTGGTGATGGGACGGTGGTTGTCGCCCACCGCCGTGAAAAACCTCAAACAACGCACCATGGTCGATCCAAAGCGGCCACTCGCCAACTAACAGCTATAAAGCTTTGTATGAGAAAAGAGATAACATCTTCAGTGCATTTAGCTCAGCCTTGATTTCTAACAAAATGTATACGACAATTTTTTCAGGGACAAATCCTACCTTGATCATTTAAGGATTATTAATTATTTAACTCAAGCCAACAAAACTGCTTCTTTTAGCAAAACATGAGCCTTAAAAGAGCTTACTGGCCTACTTGCCAGGTTTAAACTCTTCAGTCTATTTAGTTGTGTACTCCTATGAGGGGGGGGAAAGGAGAAGCTAATTGTGCATTTTGCTTTCCACACATTTATGTCACAAGAAAATTATGAAATCAAGTTTAGAGGTGCAACATACAGTAAACAAAGCAACACAGGAACTGGAGATATGTTAATGTAGAGGAAGTGCATCCTTTCTATATCAGAGAGCCTGAATGGCTGTGTCTGTGTGTGTGTGTGTATCACTCCCTGGCCACACCAATACCTCCACACATTCATGCAATTATCCAAAACGTCGGCCCTTTTCCTCATTTTCGGCTGTCTGGGTCCTGTGATCCTGTACACACTGTAGCCTACAGACTCTTGGTCTTGGTCGTTCATCCTCTGCAGAGTTTTATGTGTTGTGAGTTTTACGATGCTTTTCTACTCACCATAGTTATAAAGAATGCTTATTTGCTTCCTCTCAGCTCAAAACAGTCTGGACTTTTTTCATCTGCACTGACAGAACTGCTGCTTTTACTGGATGTTTTGTCGTTGCTGTTTTTCTCTTTGTAAATTCTGAAGAATCTTGTGTGAGAAAGATCGAACACGATTGAAGAGTTTCTGAAACACTTAAACCAGACCATCACAGGGATTACATTGTTCCTCATCCTGATGTGAAGATTAACTGAAGCTTTTGACTTTTATCCATGTGATTTGTATAAAACATGCTGCAGCCGGATGATTGGATAATTGCATAAATGTGCTGATGTACACGTCCTCCTAACGTTTCAGAAACAACAATGCAGCGTTTAGTTTTTTTTTTTTTAATGGACTCCAAAGTCCTTCAGAGATTTGTTTTAAGGCACATCCTAGGTCAGTGTTGTTTTAAAAGGACAAAGAAATTGAGCCTGGACTGAGAAACAACAAAACACGCTGTCCTCAATCCTGTCCCGAGATGAAAAACCGACAGGAACAACAAGTTCAACTCCGACTAAAACCTTAAATATAAAGTTCAACGTGTAAAACTATGTCGTTTCCTTTGGTAAATAACCTATTTTCCCATAGACCTTCCATGACTGCTGAGTGAAGTTCAGTACAGCAATCTTTACCATCCTTCCTGGTCTGCAGGAAACTCAACAGGAAGTAAAATAGTTTGTCAAACAGCAGCTCAGGAATTTACACTAGCTATAGTTTCTCTGATGGAACCAGTTTAACTCATAGAGTGTTTCTTTGATTTGTAGATTAAACCATCGATGTTCCTTACACTTTATTTTCTTTGCTTCAGCTACTTCTAAAAAGTTTTCATCTTCTCCTCCTCCTCCTCCTTATTTTTTGGCTTTTCTTACGCTCACACTGAGCTGTGTTTACACCTGCTTTATTTTGTCCAAATGCCTCCCTTCCTTTTCCTTTGATTAAGATAAAACTGATTTTTTTATTGTTTTGTGGCTTAGGTGATCTTCATAGTTCCTCATTTTCTAAGGATGAAAGTAAAATGCATCACTGACTTGAAGCTCGTTTTGGGAAAAACAAGGCAACAGTCAAAGAAGTAACCATGTGGATGATGATCATAGTGTTACAAGCTATTAGTGCATCAATATCCTCATAACTTCATTCACTAAGCACCTTTACCAAGGGTGTAACTTAAACAAGCCATTACTCCAAACCCCTGGTGACCTCTTCCTTACTGTGGTATTAATCAGAGGCCTGTGGTGAGGACGTGCATTGTTGTGTGCACCTGCGAGGAGTGGTGACATACTATATCAATCACTGCAGAATTTTTGAGTTCAAGTGTAACACTTTTTTAGCACAAAGTGTGTTGCGCTGCCTATGATGTTGCATAAGCAAATTATGGTTAGTTAATTTCACGATAGCCTTCACACTACCCAGAATAGTTGCAGAATAGAGTAGTTTGTTTTGCATAGTTTTTTATTTTTTTATTTTGTATATAACACCATTTATTTTACCTTCTAATACCTTTTGTTTTGTCGCATTGGTCTTTTATACAGTTTATATTTATTTACAGTTATTTACTTGCAGTTGTTATGCACTAATTGACCAATTCCTTTTTATCATGATTTTGATAAAAATGTCTTTTGTCGCCTCGCACCTCCAGGGTCCAGGGTCGATTCCCGGCCAGGCTCGATTCCCATCTCTGTGTGCATGGAGTTTGTATGTTCTCCCCGTGCTTGGTGGGTTTCCTCCGAGTACTCCGGTTTCCTTCCACAGTCCAAAGACATGCAGATTAGGCTAATTGGTGTTCCCAAATTGGCCGTAGTGTGTGAATGAGTGTGAGAGTGCGTGTATGTGTGTGCATCCTGTGTGTGTGCCCTAACTCTCCTGGAATAGGCTCCAGGCCCCCCACGACCCAGAATACAGGATAAAGCCGTATAGACGATGAGTGAGTAAATGAGTGAACTGTTTGGTAGCTGCTAAGTAACAGATGATGATTTATTAAAGTAAAAGGTCCCTATTTATAGGCTGTCCATCAAACAAAAGAACTCTGACGCGAAGGGGAACATGTCTAACACGAGGTTTCCCATATGTTACCTGTTAGTAACATTAGCCTTGTAAGTTTCCCTGAAGAAATTCTGTAAACAACAAGCGCATTAGAATTTGTAAGTATTTAAAATGTTTTAAAAAGTGACTGGTCTCATCTGGAGTCAACTTAAAAGAAAAGAAGAAAGAAATCATGCAGACACCACTCTTGTCATAAGACACTGTTGCAAGCATCACTCATATGGCTTCTGTTTGTTTAGATGGAAATTACCTTAAAATTACTTAAAATTTTTCAGTATTTCCTAATTTCCTTAAAATAAAAATTGAACATAAAGCCAGTAAAGCTTCTAATTGTATTCTGTTTGACCATTTCCCTTGCAATTTTCTCTTTTCCTCTAATGTTCATCTCAGTAATCTTTATAAAAACACTGCTTGCTATACAGGCAGATAGTCCTAAATTAAAAATAAAATAACAGCAAACGCAGTACAATCCCTTCCTAACTGTTCTCACAAAGAAGACGTCTACAAATATGGCAGGAAGAAAAGGTGCAACAAACTTTTTCAACTTAAGATACGTAGCTATATTTGGGCAATAAGTGACTTACAGCCGTGATCATTATTTGTGTTTGTCTAGGATTTATTTAATTTGTTCCTCTGGTGCTGATGTTTTTGACACCTGGACTTTCAAAATCTAGCACTCAAAAAGGGCCTGTTCAAAGTATTAATAAATTTTTAACAGATTACACATTTTGGAATTATAAATAATTATGCATTCAAGGGGTGTGTTCGTTCACCTTTTATAACCTTGAACGGGGAATTAATTTATTTTTATATAAAATCGTCTCAACCCAGACAGACTGGTATTCTTAGAGGGATAAACAGATATGTAGCTGCATGTTTTCCCCCTCAGGTCTTTTTCTTTCTTTGTTTTCTTTCACATAAAGTTCAGTGTAGTCTCATTTTCTGACATTGAAAGAACGTCTACCTAATATCTTAAAAGTTAGGATTTCATATTTGAGCCTGTAAGAATTATTTGACATAAAAAGGAGTTATCTCTACTCTCTTGCTCAGTCTTCCCTGCTGTTATCTTCCTGTCTCCTCTTGCATCTGTTCTTAAAGATGTGAATGCTCCAACGCTCACCTTCTCTTTTTCCTTCTCTTTATCTCTTTCTGTCTCCTTCCCCCTCTCCCCCTAACTCGAGCCAACACCTGGTGATTCGTCTCTGGACGGACACCTCTCTGTCCTCCTCTCCTTTGATTCAGTACCTGACCTCATCAATGCTCTACAGAATGAATGGACACGAATTCCCACAGAAACACTCCAGAATCTTCAAGAAGAGTGGAAGCTGTTATAATGGTAGCTGCAAAAGGGGGACCAACTCCATATTAAAGTGTCTTTGAAAACAATATAATTTGGCTAAATACATTTGTCCATAGAGTGTATGAAGACCAAAATCATTTGAGATATAAATTACATGTATAAGAATCTTTTGTTCAGGTTTCGAAACGAAACTCTGGGTTTGTTGGAGCTGTAATTTAACCTGCGACACGGAGTAAGAGCTTGTTAGAGAATCCGTTGAGAGTGACGGTTATTTCATTTATTAAAAAAAAAAAAAGACCTCGCGCAGACTGATCTCGCGCATGTTTCCCTGACATACTCGGTTCGGGATAACACGCTGCGTACGAGTTTAACTTGTTTTTAACTTGTATTTTTCCGACCAATCACAGCCTGACCGTAAACCAGCCCGTCTTGTGGTTATCTCGTGATTTTCTTTCACATTCCCTCACGCTGGCGATCCAAACTTTCCTTTTTACCGCCTGGAGTTCACGTAAAACTACAATATGCCACCAATCAGAACGCACGATTTTAACACGAAACAAACAACGAAATCTCGCAAAACAATGTGTAAAAGGTTTCATTTAGGGTTTAGCTGGGGATCCTAAATACCCGTACATGCACACTTAAAATAATAAGTAAATACATTTAAAAAATAAAAAAAAGCACATCAGTGTTCCTCTACCTACCGGATGTTTGGTTGGTTGGTTGGTTTTCTGCTCCTGTTTCGATTTTTCAACTCCTTTAAAGTGAAATCTTTAGTCTTCAGACCAAACTCTCCATTTGTTTGGAGAAAACCTTGACCCTCCTAAAGACTCCGCCTCTGCCTCTGTGTTTCTTCCTCCAGACTGATCTGAGATCAGCACACTCCAGAGTCATTCACACACTGTACATAATGCTTTCTTTTTAACTCTCTCTCTCTCTCTCTCTCTCATCTTATCAATTATAATAAGAGAATAAGGAGATAATATTGAGGTTCCCTTATGGAGGGGAAAAATCATTTTCTTTTTATTTATCATGTCCCATTGCACAAAAAAATAAATAAAAGAAATCCACTTCAAAATGGTATCAGCTCAACATCCTGCCAGTGATTGAAAAGATTTAAATTTGATGTGGATTCCTGTGCATTTTGTTTTTCAAGGACAAACTCTCAATCATTTATTTTTTCCTTGCCCATTTGTTACGCCGTTTGGTCTGATGTACACAGCTGGTTGTCACTAAAATTGTATAATATACTCACTTACTCACTCACTCATCTTCTATAACGCTTTATCCTGTATACAGGGTCACCAGGAGCCTATCCCAGTGGACTTAGGGCACGAGGCAGGGTACACCCTGGATAAGGGAACAATCCCTCACAGGTCACACACATACACAAACTTACATGCTCATTCACACACTACGGGCAATTTGGGAATGACTATTAGTCTCGTCTTTAGACTGTACGAGGAGGGTGAAGTACTCAGAGGAAACCCACCAAGCATGAGGAGAACATGCAATTTCCATGCACACAGACGCAGAGGTGGGAATCAGACCCGGACCCTGGAAGGCGACAGTGCTGAGATCTCAGGTTAGCACTTTCCTAGACCCTCCACAGTTTGCCTACCGCCCTCAGGTCAGTGTGGATGATGCCATCATTTACCTTTCTCAGCGAACTCTTTCTTACCTGGATACAGCGGGTAGCACTGTGAGAGTCATGTTCTTTGATTTCTCCAGTGCCTTTAACACAATTCTACCTGCACTGCTGCAAGAGAAGCTGGAGAAGATGCATGTCGACATCTCCACAATCTCCCGGATCACCAACTGTTTAACGGACAGACCACAGTTTGTAAGGTTGCAGAAATGCATGTCAGAAAAAGTGATCAGCAGTACCGGAGCACCGCAGGGGACAGTACTCTGTCCTTTTCTTTTTACATTATACACTTCAGACTTCCAGTACAACTCAGAAACCTGTCATATGCAAAAGTTTGGAGCTTGCAGTGGAGAGAAGGATGTTACACAAACTGTTAACCATCCTGGAGAACACCTTACATGCCGTCCACAACCTGCTAGCTAAACAGCGCAGCACTTTCAGTAAGAGAATGCTTCAGCTCTGCTGTGACAAAGAGCGCTACAGGAAGTCTTTTCTGCCAACTGCAATTGGACTTTACAGTAACTCTGCTCTGTGTCAAGAGAGAAATCTCCTTTTCTGACAGCACATTAAACAGGTTCATATTCATTCTGTCCCTAATCACATCCTCTTTTTTATTAGTATTTGCATGTTACATACTTGCTGGTTTATTCTCTCCATATAATCATCATAGAAGAATATTTTCATATTCATATTTTTTGATAGCGTTTTTCTACCACTTTGGTGCACCTTAAATTTGATAGAATTTGTATCTTATTAATGCACCTTAAATTGTTAACAGTGTTCCTTAATGCACCTTAATTGTAAACTGGGAGGGGTACCTGGAGGCAACCCACCAAGCACAGGGAGATCATACAAACTCCATACAAACAGGATGGGAGAATCCCCAACTTTAAAGGTGGGGTAAATATAGTTTAAAACTAGCGAATACAGACATGAAAACTTGTAAGAGTGGGGGTTGACACTAGTATGACAAAATACAAAAGATCAGACCTCTCTATTTTTTTTCATATATAATAACAGCTATTTAACACACACAGGTTCAGTCATGTTCAAGAACATGCACGTAGTAGAACAAGCACACTAGTGTGTGTGTGTGTGTGTGTATATATATATATATATATATATATATATATATACACACTGTATATGTGTGTGTGTACTGTATTCACACACACACATGTATGCATGTATATATACTGTATACACACACACACACACACACACACCCGATCAAAAGTTTAATTCCTTGGCCTTTCCTGATTTTTATTTCTTTTTACACATTAAAAAATTACAAAATCACAGCCTTTTCGTATTAACTCTTAATACGAACTTTTTGTTTACGAAGTCTGTTGCTCTTTCCTCCCTTACATTGCTGCAATGCCGGACACTTTTGGATTGCAGCTGATTCGGAGACCAAATCCATGAGCAACGTTAATCCTAATTTAGAAATGGGCCGCAGGCATACCTCGGGAGAACAACTTTCTAAAAACCTTCTAAAACAACTTCGCATCTCTCTCACTGGCGAATAGACTGATGAAACGTTACACAACTCTGCGTGGCACCACCAACAACATCTGACAACAACTTCCACCTCCAACTAAAACCACTTCTGGATGCAAGAAATTCTCCACACCAGTGTTCAGAACTGGCAGAGCCATGACGACAGTGTACGCACACAAAAAGAAGAGTCTGTCTATGTTTAAAGTGCCATGCACCAACATGTGGAGACTGGCTTTCCATAAGACTGGACAGTATGTGAATATACAGTATACATTAAGGTATAATTGTATATCATGACACACTTGTCTCTGTTTTATTGACAGCTTTGTGTTGATATTATAGACTAGAATGTACTAGAATTGCTGGCGTTTTATACAGCAGTATAATGCAGTGCAACAAGAAAAGAAGAAGCTTCTCCACCAAGTCATGAGACTTTACTTCCTTCAGTAAGGTTCTAGCAGGGTAGCGGCTACTTCTCTATACCAAACGATGTTCATCCATCAGTCCTCTTCCACCAAGCACTGAGCTTTGCAGAGATGCACAAGAGTCTTTAGACATCCAGGCATTTTGTAAAGCAGCTTTATAACAATATCCATTATTAAAATAACTGATTAGATTAGATGTTAAATTAGATTAAATGTTTTACTCTGTTTTAACACCTCACTAAGGCACTACGTAATCTGGGTGTGTATTTAGTTTGAAACTGTAAATACTATATTATACTAATAATTAGTACCATGGGTACAGTAAGATAAGTGTGCTGTGGCAGACATGCTCTCTCTCCTGGCATGCAATGTCTCCACCTAGTGGTGGCTGTAATTTTAAACTCACTGGGAAATTTTAGAGGCGGCACATTGGTGTAGTGCTTAGCACTGTCGCCTTGCACCTCCAGGGTCCGGGTTCGATTCCCGTCTCTGTGTGCATGGAGTTTGCATGTTCCCCCTGTTCTTGGTGGGTTTACTCCGGGTACTCCAGTTTTTTTTTTCCCACAGTCCAAAGACCTGCAGATTAGGCCATTTGTCCGTATTGTGTGAATGAGTGTGTGAGTGTGTGTATGTGTGTGTGCCCTGCGATGGATTGGCACCCTGTCCAGGGTGTACCCCGCCTCCTAATTCTCCTGGGATAGACTCCAGACCCCCGCGACCCTAAATACAAGATAAAGTGGTATAGACGATGAGTAAGTGAGAATTTTAGAGTTTATAGAATTTTGTTCTGACCATTTAAGCGTACTGTAGCTCATCAGTGTGCATCGAATTGTCGAGGCCACAGGCGAGTGCATAGAGCTAAATATTAAGCGTACAAAGTAAAACATATCATTCTGTTGAGACAACATTGCCATGATCGTTATGCTAATGTCCGTTAGCATGTTAGCTGTATTTCCCATTGTGTTAGTGTCAAGATAATAGACTAGGAAATAACATATTGTAAAAAGAGTTGAATCCAGTATAGGCTTCCAGAGCCGTCATAGTTATAAACAAGTCCTGCACATGATACGTATATGATTGTCACATTGGGACACTTTCTAACACTTTTTTTAACACTTAATTTTAAACCTGATCAATTGTATTATACTGCTGTGGGTTTATTTACTTAATATTGGACCATGTTTAACTTGTATTTATTTAAGCTGTATATGTAAATGTATAGATTAGCCTTTTTTTATTTGTGTACTTAATTGGTACCCAAGCCCTATGACATCATAGTGTTCTTGTTCTTTCTAAGAATTGTACTTTTTTCCCCCAATCATCCAGGGAATTTTGGAGGCCTTAACATGCTCAAAATGAAAATCAGCTCACAGGTTGGAATCTGCATGGCATTTTCTCTCTCTTGCGCTGCAGAATTGTGGGTAATCGGCTCCCCTGCTGGGTCTTAATCCATGTCTCTTACTGGTATACTAAACATCCGTGCACGCATTTACTGTAACACTGTGATTACGTGTGTGTGCGTAAAACATATTTTATTTTTGTGTCTGTATGCGTGTGTGTACAGCGTGCGTGTAAAGCAAAAGCAAGTCTCATTAGAGAGGTTAAAGATCCATTTTCTCTCTCTGTATCAGCCTGCTCTTTGTTACTGTGTGCGCATGCGTCATTAAACACCGTGCCACACACACACACACACACAGACCCCTCCTACTTTTGCCTTCACAGACACACACACACTCTTTCTCTCTGCTTTACACAGAAACACTGTTCTGTCGCGATTCTTTTCAAAGGTAAAGTGCAGGTTAATTTGTTTTATTTTTACTTTACAGCAGTGATTCCATTAGTGTGTCGCTCAATTGAGTGTTATTAGAGAGACTTCTTGTTTATTTTTCTGATTAAACAGAGTTTCCGTTGTGTGTGTAAAAAGAGTGGGGGAAGGGTAACTGTGTAAGATGAGTAGGGGGAGAGGGGAGCTTACTTTAGATTCACACACACACACACACACACACACACACACAGCGCCTGCGCGCACAAACGGAAATTTTTGTTAAAGGTAAAGTGCAGGTTAATTTGTTTTATTTTTACTTTATATTTTGTGTTAATTAATTTTATGTATTTATTTTTTGGGCTGTGGAACGAATAATTTGTGTTTTAAATATTTCCTATGGGAACATTTGATTTGGTTTACGAGTGTTTTGGAATACGAGCCCGCTTCCGGTATAAATTATGTCCGTAATCCAAGGCTCCACTGTACATATATGAGTAAAACAGGGAGA
Organism: Clarias gariepinus; assembly: GCF_024256425.1. NCBI lineage: Eukaryota > Metazoa > Chordata > Actinopteri > Siluriformes > Clariidae > Clarias > Clarias gariepinus. Next base: position 25,914,050 of record NC_071116.1, on the reverse strand, counting down.
ATATCGAGCTGTTGTGAGTGTCAGGAGAAATTCAGGCAGTTTTTAAATCATACTTTTATTTTAACTCTCATGTTTGATTTAATTTAGTTGTTGAGTCAAGATTATGAGTATTTTATATGGATCTGCTGAGCTGCTTGTGTTCTCAATCTTTTATGTAAAAGCTTAAACACTTTACATTTATATCCTCAACCTATTAAAAGGTCTGAATGAAACTATTTTCTTCCAATAAAGCTTACATCATCACATCAGGATTTATTTATTTAATTTATCCTAATTAAATACATTAAAAGCTTACCAACTAAATAGCAATCCTACCTATTAAACAATATGTCAATTGAGTAACCTATTACACAATTAAACAGTCAATACTCTGACATAAAGAAAAACTTAAAGGATTTACAGGTTTTACTAGTTTTACTAGTTCTGCCAGTCGTGTAATGACAATCAGCTGATGATTAATAGTATTTGTAGAACTGTTGTGTAAAAGCAACATCACATAAGAGGTAATGCTGTTGTACTGAATAACAGCATAGCTAAAAACCCATGGTTTGAGGTTTTCATCTTCCCTCCGGTCTGTGCGCGGAGAGTTTGCATGTTCCCAAGTGATTTAAGTTTTCGTCGGGTAATCTGGTTCCCCCCTACACAAATACTGTATATGCATTGTAGGCTAATGGTGTTGTGAATTTGCACATCGATCATGAGTGTGTCAGTGTGTGTGCCCTGTGAAGGGTTAGCCCAACATCCAGGGTGTTCCCTGTCATGTGCCCTAATTACCCTGGGACAGGGTCCAGGCCCCTGCGACACTACACACAAAAAAGCAGTATAGAAAACTGAAGAATGAATAGCCTAATATCAGCTGAGTATAAAACAGCTATACTGTATGTGAACTGAGTTGTTTTTGTTGTTGTTGTTTTTTTTTAAATAAAAATGAACTGAAAAAGAAAATTAGGCACATGTAGTATGTAAATAGCCAGTACTACCCCCCCAAATTATCGGTAGAATCGTACAAAAGAAAAGAGAAACACTTTAGAGCCCGGATATTAATAAAATCTCATGTGGAACCTTTTTTCCAATTTTCCTTTTACTATTTTTACTAATAATTTATCATAAAAACCATCCTTCCACTTAATGGTGGAATTACATAATAGTAATGAATTGTTCATGATCTTTTTAATGTAACCTCTGTGTGTATCAGTGTGGCAGTGTGGTAGTGCCATACACGCGTGTACATGTTTCATCACCCTCTAATATACAGATAATTGTTAGTGTTTATTATTTGTTTAATTTGTTTTGGTGAAAGGAGGCCTCACACCTCCAGGGTCGAGGGTTCGATTCCCACCTGTGTAACGTTTGCATGTTTTCCCCGTGTTTGGTTTGGTGTTCCAGTTTTGTCCAGCAATCCAAAGACATGTTTGTGCTTGTGTGCCCTGCGATGGGTTGACAGCTCGTGCCCTGAGTATACCCTGGAATAGGTGCTAGGTCCTCCATGGCCCTGTACAGGAGGTATAGAGCGGAACAGTGAGAAAGTATTGTGGTACAACACTCAAAGAAATGGAAATTTTTTAAATCCAATACTTAAATACACTGGCATCTCACATGAAAGAGAGTGAGAGAGTGATACTTCTGGCTTTGTACTCAGTCATTGTGCCCCTTAGAGGGCGCTGTGTGTCAGATCATCTCACTATTCCTTTGCAACCATGGAACATGAACCAAGATTTTTTTAATGAAGATACTATTTTTTAAAGCATGTTCTCTATATAGTAATTTTACCAATGGATATTGTCACAAAGCAGCATTACAGAAATCCAGGCATAGGTTTAGACAAGCCAGGAACAGGAAATGTTGGCAATAAAAAAAATCTCCTTGAGACTTGAGATAACACGACGACAAAACCTTGACAGGAACCAGCCTCAAACCTGAAGACTTATCCTCATGTAAAGTTGTAGAGAATCGTAAATTGAGTTTCAGCTTTGAATCTATATAAATTATATAGTAATATGGTCAAGTATTTTCTCTAAACCTGTTAATTTAGGCCCCTTATCCCCAGTGAAGGACAATCTTAATGCCTACCAGGATACCAAGACATCTTGGACAATGCTATGCTTCCAGCTTTGTGGCAACAGTTTAAGGAAGACCCTTTTCTATTCCAACATGCTGTGTCCCAGTGCACAAAGCAAGGCCTAAAAGGACGGGGTTAATGAGTTCAGTATGGAAGAACTTTACTGGCCCTAACACAGAGCCCTGACCTCAACCCCATCGAGCACCTTTGGGATGAACTGGAACGGAGAGTGTGAGCCAGGCCTTCTCGTCCCACATCAGTGCCTGACCTCATAAATGCTCTACAGAATAAATGGACACGAAATCCCACAGAAACATCCTTACATTTCGCCTATAACACTGTTTAATTAATCTATAGTATATCATAATCTCTAAAAGCACTTTTGCCTGACACTTTTACGTAAACTTTAAACTCTTTAACTAAGGCGAAACCCTCAAGCTAACATCTGCCATATTAGTCTGTGTCTTTCGTCTGGGAATAAAAATGTACATAAATTAAAATAAATTAAATAAATAAATATTTCACAAAACATAATTGAAACAATTGCAATTGCAATGGATTGGCACCCTGTCCAGGGTGTACCCCGCCTTGTGCCCTAGGTCTCCTGGGACAGGCTCCAAGCCTACTTCTTACTTCTTGACCATTGTTATAGATAAAAGTCCTCCATAAAGTGTCAGAAACCACGTAATTATGATCATGTTTGACATTCTGTATGCCTTCTCAAGGCCCTTTGAGGTGACCGTGATGATTTAGGATTTAGACACGCAGTTACACACAAGGCTAAACTGAAAGCTATATGGTTTCACTTGTCTGATTATTGCTTGAAATCATAGTGAAATTTTAAAATATATATACCTTATGAGATAATTGTTTCATTTTTTCCTCACCCATCAGCACATGGTCAGATGAATGGGCCTAAGTGTTCACTGTGTGGTATGAATGGGGTGTACAGAGACCTTTCCCGCCCTCATCCCCCAGTCCTCACGTCTCCTCTGCTCCCCCTCACACACAGCTGGACTTAATGAGAGTATAAAACTCTGAATCAGCCTCTGTTCAGGCAAAGGTTCTCCGCTACTCGCTTAGAGAGGAAAAAAAAAAACCCTCTAGCTAAAATGTTATGTACCTATTCCCTATGTATGACAAAATGCATTATGGGATTTATGTATAATTTTGCAATGCATTATGGGAATGTATGACTCCACTGGCTTCTCAGTGCTGTGCTTTGGGTACGGATATAAAATGAAAAAATAAATAAGTATACGTAGTTAATGGCGGCACGATGGCTTAGTGGTTAGCACTTGCACCTCAAGGGTTCGAGTTCGATTCCCACCTTGCAGACTGTATATGTAGTGTTTGCATGTTCTCCCTTATACAAGTTATTAACAAGCTTTGAACATTTGTCCCTTTAACACAGGAAATACACAGCTTTTCATGTAACTGAGAAACAAAAACACAAAACATAAAATTCTTCCTTATGAAGAATTTATCGTGTCAGGAAACGTACGGCTTTATCGACTGATACGAAGCGCTGACATTGGTGACACGTTCCAAAAAGTGTCTCCACACAGGAAACACCAACATATAAGTGATAACAGGGTTTTATTTTTACTTTTTGAATCTGTTTTAATGCCATGCCAGCCTTGGTTTAAATTGTATCGAATAGTATTGAAGTACCGTACAGATGAAACGGTTTGAGCTGCTGTTATAAAAAACGAACCATCACATTCTGACCTGTCCGTCTACTGTACAGTATATATCTATTAATGTCTTTATCTATCTGTCTTCAGTGTATATGTGTATGCGTGTTTCCTCGGTGTAATGTTGGAGGTGGATGTGTCAGTGTGAGGCTTTTTGTTTGAACTAGAAAGAGCGAGAGAGAGGGGAAAAAAAATCACCTTTATTGCTGAATTCTCACTTCCCTGCTGGGAGCTTTTTCACCAGCTAGCAGAAGTGTTTCTGAGGTACACAGCAAAAACCTAGTGCCAAATGAACCCAAGGTGTACGGAGCATACACAAACACCAAATACAGATGGAAGATAAGAGCACGCTGTAGGAGTTAACCCTCTGTGGATCACTGATACTCCTACGTGTTCAATTTGGCCGTGAATGATTTCATTTAATAATTTAGCTTAGAATTAATAACTGTACAGGTTTTTTCCCCCTCTTTGTTTATGACAGGGAGAGTAGCTTCTTAACCGCTGAGTTAGTGATGTGCTAATAAGTCTAGCATCATATCCATAACTGGATGCTATTAGTTTTTTTTTTTTTTTTTTTTTAAAGAATATTTCTGCTTTAATTAACATTTTTGGGTGGCGTGTTTATTCAACGAATCACTGCATTATAAATATTTTATCGTACAAAACTAAAAGAATCACAAACTGGCCAAAGTGCTCTGCCAAACAGCAGCCTAAACCGGTTGCTATAGTAACCAATTAAAAGCAAGAAGTTGATGTTATCACCCTTTATGCTAACATAAAAACTGAATGAAAAAGAAAACACACATATTGAATTTAAAGACATTTTTATAACTTTATTGGGCATTTATGCCTTTAGTGGTGTTAATGTCTGGCAGTTTTCCCAGGAGAATCAGGAGGGTTTAGCCAGAGAGGAGGAGTGGAGATGTACAGGGTTGCCAGATTGTTATACCCTGAAATCCCCACCAACAACAATACTGCACAAATTATTTATAATACTCTTCATTTGTAATACTTTACACGAATTTGGATAACGCACACACATAAACACACAAGAAATATATATAATATGGTACTCTAATGTTTTGGGCAAGTTTTAAAGTTATAAAATCACTTAATGTAGCTACGGAATCCCGCTGGTGATATTGAGGAAAAAATATTCTGTGGTCACGACTTACTAGGGCCTGAAAATGAGGTACTATGTTCTGGCCACGACTAATTAAGACGTGGGAATGAGATACTACAGTATGTCCTGTCCATGACTTACTAAGGCGAGAGAATGAGATACCATGTTCTGTCCATTGGAATGAGATACTATATTCTGTCCATGGCGTTGGAATGAGATACTATACTCTGTCCATGACTTTCTAAAGCGAAAGAATGAGATACTATGTCCTGTCCATGACTTACTAAGGCGATAGAATGAGATACTATACTCTGTCCATAACTTTCTAATGCGAAAGAATGAGATACTATGTCCTGTCCATGACTTACTAAGGCGATAGAATGAGATACTATACTCTGTCCATAACTTTCTAATGCGAAAGAATGAGATACTATGTCCTGTCCATGACTTACTAAGGCGAGAGAATGAGATACTATGTTCTGTCCATGACTTAGTAAGGTGTTGAAATGAGATATTATGTTCTGTCCATGACTTCCTAAGGCGAGAGAATGAGATACTATGTTCTGTCCATAACGTACTAAGGCATGGGAATGAGATACTATGTCCTGTCCATGACTTTCTAAGGCGAAAGAATGAGATACTATGTCCTGGCCATGACTTACTAAGGCGAGAGAATGAGATACTATGTTCTGTCCATGACTTATTAAGGTGAGAGAATGAGATACTATGTTCTGGCCATGACTTCCTAAGGCGAGAGAATGAGATACTATGTTCTGTCCATGACTTACTAAGGCGAGAGAATGAGATACTATGTTCTGTCCATGACTTACTAAGGCGAGAGAATGAGATACTATGTTCTGTCCATGACTTACTAAGGCGAGAGAATGAGATACTATGTTCTGTCCATGACTTACTAAGGCGAGAGAATGAGATACTATGGTCTGTCCATGACTTACTAAGGCGAGAGAATGAGATACTATGGTCTGTCCATGACTTACTAAGGCATGAGAATAAGATACTATGTTCTGTCCATGACTTACTAGGGCAAAAGTATGAGATACTATGTTCTGTCTATGGCGTTGGAATGAGATACTATGTTCTGTCCATGACTTGACTGTGTGTTTGGTTAAAGTTCTTTGATTAACATCTGTTCTTCTTTTTCTTCAGCACATTCATACCTACAGGGAACATGTCATCTTTACAAATCTGCTAAGCCTAAGTATCTCGCAGCACAAATGATAATCTTATGGCAACGAGATACTAGAGTCATGGCCACGATTTAAGTAACATGAGCTCAGGACTTGATATATTTCTCAATATCACTACAATTATGTTGATCTCCATATTTAGATGTTTATCACCAGTATGGTCTAAATACCCCTAAATGCAGTTGCTATGAAGTAGCTTTTGTTGTAGTTTTGTTGTGATTATATTCCCTCAGTTCCAGTACAAGTGAGAGGTTGATGAAAGATTAGATCATAAGTATTACCTTGTCTCTCAGCTCTAATCACACCTCAAACCGCACCACGTTCTCTTGGCTGGTCCCACCATCTCTTAGTGATCGAGGAAGATGTGCATCTAGACTCTTCTCTGTTCTACAGTAGCACCTACAGGTAGGTGATGGAATGAACTTCCTCTAGATGTCTGTACACCTGAGTCTTTGGCAATCTTTAAACGACGGGGACGGTTTCTCCTTCTTCAAACTTCTTTATCTATTTGTGCATGTTATTTTTGTTAATGGTGCCATTTCATTTGATTCTATTTCATTTATATAGCACTTTAAACAATGGTCATTGTCTCAAAGAAAAACACAAAATCAAAAGTAAATTATGAAAATGTGTATGAAATGTGAGAAAATGTGTATAAATTATAATGCTCAGATAGTCCCTGATGAGCGAACAGAGGGCAACGGTGGCAAGGAAAAACTCCCTGAGATAATAACAGGAAGAAACCTTGAGAAGAACCAGACTCAACAGGGAACCCATAATCATTTGGGTGATAACGGATAGCAGAAACTATTTTGCAGTCAGTCATACTGTGTGTTAGGAGGCTGGAAGTTTAATTTAACATCTGATGTCTTTAAGTTAATATGGAGTCGAGTTCGTTATTGGAGACTCAGCTAGACGTAGGAAATTTCCGTCCTGAACTGTTAAGCGACTGCAGTCACAAGTCCTCGGAGAACAGCTGTCTGCATCAGCCGATTCCAGGACTGTCTTCATGATACAGTGGGACCGTCCCCTAACATCTCCATAAACCTTCTGTGGGAGACCACTGACTGTAACAAAAGGGATTTTTCAAAGAAGATTCGAGAATTAGGTTCAACAATAAGGCAAATGCATGCCATGCGCTGGGGTCTTTGCATAGAAGAAGTATAGAAGGAGACTTATTCTATCTGCTTGTGCAATTTGAACCCCTATATCAGTTAATAAAAAAAGTAACGCCATTACTACAGGCCTTGCACAAAAAAAAAAAAAAAGATTTTCTATGGAGGAACGAGATATTTTACTCTGTAGACTTTGTTTCCACACTGTTTTTAGGTTGGGTTTAACAATTTCCTGTCTTATAAAATTTCTAATAACTAATAGAACAACGTTCTTTAGATTTGGTTACATAAACAATACAAAGTCTATTTAGATTTTTGTTTATTGGTGAGGAATTGAAGCTGAAGGAGCAATTTAGCTGGAAGTTCAAACTTAAACTGGAACAAGCAAGAGCCAAGAGCAGAACCGCAGGGAGAAAACAAATAAGGTAATAAAATGTTTGTTTTTTTCTATTTTTGCCCCTAGTGTGTTGAGTCTGATGGCATTTCCATGCTTGCTCTGAATACTCAGGGCCGATTCTGGGCTCATAATGACAAGTTTATATTCACACAGAAGAGTTTCTTTGGAACAGTGGCACAACAGTGCAGTTTCACATGTCCTTTTTTCGCACTCAGGTTTACAAACTTCCAGCCGGGAGCTTCGTCTGCTTGCTGAGTTTTACCATTTTCCTCCAATAATAACACTCAAGTGGCACGAAATGGTTATTTTTAGATGCGTGTCATGTCAGTGTGCAAAAACACCTCCAAATATGGAGTGGATCTCATTTAAAAAAATGTTTTTTAGCCATGTAAGCCAAAAAAATCATGATGCTCTCTGTGCAAGAGTAAACTAATTACTATGCATGTCCGAGTTCTGAAACTTAACTGATTGTACCAGACTTGTGGCTCAGGGGGGAAAAACACATCAGTGAAAACAACCTATGAGTAACTCCATTGTATTCAGATAAAATTTCCAGTAAATATTAATTAATTCAATTAATCACCATTTTCAGAAGGTTACAGTACACTTTGTGGCCGAAAGTATGTGGACACCCATATGTGGACACAATTGTATAGAACGTCTCTGTACACTATTACAGTATTACAGAAGGAGGCCCTCGATTGTCCGACACATGACTGAACTAACTTTTGGAATAAAATTAGAACACCAACTATGTACTCGCTGTCTTCGCCTGAACTTCACTAATGCTCTTGTAGCTGAATGATCACAAACCTTCTCCAAAATTATGGGGAAATTCTTCCCAGAATAGTGAAGCTTATTATAATAAGAGGGAATAAAAGAGGGAATAAATCTGGAATGGGACGTCTAACAAGAACACATGGATGTGGAAGTCAGGTATGTTGACCATATAATGTTTCTTCACCAGGACAAAGCAGGATTCATCTGACTGTTCTTTGCACAATTATTACTATTTGGACTGTTGTCACTTTGTCATAAATACACATGCACATCAAGGTTGCACTGCATTTCAATTTCACTTATTAATAATATTTATTCATGCTTTTTTATTTTTTAATTCTTTTTTTCAATTTTAATTATTAAAATTAACCTACATCTCAAATTCAAATCAAATTCAAATTTTATTTGTCACATACACAGTCATACACAGGACGATATGCAGTGAAATGCTTATACGACCGCCCGTGACCTTAAAGTCTAAATTATCTAAATTATCAATAGAAATAAAAAATAAATAAATTAGGGAAAGGAATAAAGAATAGAATATAAAAACCTTCTTTCTACAATAAAGAAAAACTGCAGAGAAAAGAACAAAATATAAAATATGGGATATAAAAAAATATACTTTTTAAAAACCTTGCTGTACAATATATACACAATAATGACTGTACAGTACGCAAAATGTGGAAAATGTGCGAAAGTGTGCAAAATGAAACAGATATAAATGTCCAGAAAGTATGCAAAAATAAAATGACCAGAAGTGTGCAAAATAAAATGAAGTATACATCTACATGTCTTTGGACTGTGGGAGGAACCTGGAGTACCCGGAGGAAACCCACCAAGCACAGGGAGAACATGCGAACTCTATGCACACAGACATAATGCAGAAATCAAACCGGATCCTGGAAATCATTCATATAAATATATAAATACTAAATGTATTTCTATATGTTATATATTGATTGATACTGATAGATATATTTGATAATATTATGATATATACACTATAATATACATCATACTTTTTTTTACTTTTCCTGAATCCTGAAGTGTGTATAATTTTTTGAATTTTTCTATCTATCTATCTATCTATCTATCTATCTATCTATCTATCTAATGATGGAGTGGGGGTTTGTTCCAACATGGCAACCCCAGCTCAGCTCCTCTTTCATAGACTGCTCTTTCATAGATCTTCTCAGTTGCCTGTACACTGACAGAAGAGTTTGACTGCTTTCCCTCTCATCAGACACACACTGGGGTAAGTCATCACTGATTCCTCATAGATTTCTAACTGGATGAGGGTTTAATGCCCTGACTTTAGATAATGCATGCTCATTAAACTGAAACTAGAGCTTTAGTGAGTGCATGCTCACTAAACTTTAGGCTTTTGGTAAGAACAACTATTTTAAAACCACAATTGAGATAAAGACATGTTTTTAAAAACCTTCTGAAACTACAGTGTGGATAAAGTCATGAGTCTAAAACTACAGTGTGTAAGAGACAAACCATAGACATGTCATGTGTTTCCTAATGATTTAAATCATTTGTGGGTTTGGATAGAAAAGATTTCCAAGACTTGATAACTAAACTGACTTTAAAGTAAATAAAAAAGTGATTAAATAGAAATTTCCTTTAACACAAATGAGGCATTACAATGAACAATCCTGGAATAAACACAGTACTATACTGAAATGGACTATACTTAACTCTGTGTGTGTGTGTGTGTGTGTGCGTGCGTGCGTGCGTGTGTGTCTTGATTACTAGAAAGGTTTTCAGGATGCCATGGAGCATTACTGCTGCAGTCTTGGCATTTCAGAGTGAAAAGAGATAATGTCAGACACACACACACTCACACACTCACAAACACATACGCACAAAGCTCACCTCACCCTGAAGCAGTTTGGTTTCCTGCATTTCAGGATTCAGTCAACCTTTCTAGCTTCTCTCTCTCTCTCTCTCTCATGCACACACACACACACACACACCTTGATGTCCTTACATATGAATACATCTAATTAATGCTAAGCTTTGACCTAAATTTAACCTTTGCATCAGTAATCGTTTCTTTTTCTAAATAAAAACTGAGAGGAAAAGCAGTTTTTTCTCCTGGAGGCCAGCCTAACATTCTCACAAGGTCGACACACACACACACACACACACACACACATACATAAAGCTCAGCCTAAACTACTTTAGTACATTTTCAAATGTCACGTTTTCAGATGGCAATTGCATTAAACCAGCTGTTATGACCGTTAAACTCATTTATCCCTTTTATTTCCTCTTATTTCCCTGTCTACACACATACACACACTTTTATGGCATACACACTCAGCGTGCTGTGCATTCCAGGAACGAGACATGTGGGACTCCCTGTATCCTATATACTCTCCATATCTGTGCGCTAGATAAGATATAAAATACCATTTCTTGTACAGTATAAGTATCGTGATATATTGAGAGTGTGTACTCGGATTCATGTTCTTCACTGCCAAGAGTGAAATCCAATGTGATCTGCTGTTTTAGCCCATTCAGGGGTGCTGTTAAAGGGGGTATGAGTAATGATGACTCCAAAGACCCCTGAGTTTTCAGTGGTGAGGGCAATCAAATATTATGCCAATGGGAAAGTGTTGGCTTCATCATGATTGGGCGCCCAGGATCCCTGAGTCAATCCATCTCAAAGGTTTGCCAGGTTGCGCTTTTCGAGATGCCTTTCTGCTTACTGCAGTTGTAAAGAGTGTCTGGGAGTCGAGTTTTATCAAATGGACGTCTTACTTATTAAGCAGAAACGTTTTACGACTCATCCAAGTAGCTTCTTTAATCTGAGGAAAGTTGGTAAGTTCCACATATTTGTATCCTTCAGGGTCAAGGATCCTCCTCTGCCTGAAACGGCTCGTTAGGTGAACAGTGGAGCAGATGAGAGTGGGAGGGAGAGTCATTAGAGATTGGGGTGGGAGGGTTGTTAAGAAGAACCAGCAAAAGTTGGAGATTAGGGAGAGTCGTTAAGGTGTAACGACCAGAGAGAGTACCGGGAGTCCTTAGGTGTGGCTCTCCTGGTGGACCTGTAAAGAGGTATTGATCTTCATCGGAGGGATGAAAGGGCAGCATGGAATAGAGGAGACACCTGCAAATTAATCACTTTTATTACACCTCTCTCGAACCACCTATACACCCCGTCCAAGATTTGTACATATCGTCCTCAAATGTGTGTCCTGATTGTACACAGCTGATTCTGGTCCTGAGGTGTGGCTCATTCTGTGCTTGTACACCCTCTCATTTATAGGCTGATTTGTCTCCTCAGTGTGGAGCTCCTAACACTCTTCACTGCATCGCACTGCGTATATTATATCGCCCTTCTTATGTTTCAGTGTCTGGTCTTTCGGGTGGACGAGTCTCTGTGTTAGCGTGTTGGCAGGTTAACTTGAAGAAATCTGGCTAGTTTTCTCTGTTTTCCAACCACAGATTCAGTGAAAATCCCAGAAGATCAGCACTTTCTAAACAACTCAAAATTCAAGGAGATTCCCCAGCATTACGTTTTAGTTGTCAACATGTTGTGGTGATGTTAATATGACAACAATATGAACGTTGGGATAATGCTGGTGTTCGATTGTGTCTGAAAGTTAGAATGACTTTGATGAAATGACGTGGGAACAATGTTGGCTACATGATGATTGTTTTGAACCACACAACTTCAAAACAATATTAATACCAAACCGATGGTCTGGGCAGGACTCCAACTCTAGCCGCTGCAGGGAGAGCACTGTGTGCTTACTACTGTGCTTACTACTGAACTACTAGGGAATGCAATTCTTAATGCAATAAAGTTATGCATGCTAATAAACGCATGTACGTAACAATAATGTCCACCGAAATACACAACAGCAATTTAGCAAAATAAAATTGAAAAGCAGCCAAAAGGGTAAAAAACAACAACACATAAGAGATGCATGACATGTGATTTACATGCTGTGTGAGGGAAGCTGTTGTGTCTGTCTCAATCTCCGATCAGAATTCTAAACCCAGTTAGAAACTTAAGGGACCTTCAATGGGTGCAAACATTGCACAAATAAATCTTAATCTGCATAAATTGTCATTTTATTGAAGTCATTCTAACTTCTAACGATGTTAACAACATTGCAACATCTTTACAACTATGTTACAGTGTTCAGGTGACATTAGGGCTTCTTCTGATTTGGCACCAGCAACCATCCCACGGCCCAGTAACATGAACATCACCCAAATCAGTCTATCTGTACAGCTAGCTACTGTAGATAATGACTGGCAATGGATCTATGTTTTTACATTTTGTCCCTCAAATGTCTCCATATACCAAAAAGAAATCAGAAAATAGATTCTACATGTTAGCTTTACTAAAATGAACTATATATATGTAGATTAGTGTTACTACACATACTGTAGCCAGTAAGTCAAGCACCTTTGATAGAACATGCCATGGAACATTTACTTATGAACAGATGGATGTCATGTTACAAACACTAGCGTCACTCTGATGCTAATGTTAAACCGGAAAAAAAAACAGTTTGTTTGCAAGTAGGGGTTTTTTTTCTTCTTTTTTTAGCAATGTAGTCAAGACAGTCTTTACATTTTTTTCTCCTCCTTCAAGAGGAGGTTGAGTTATTTGACTTGCCATAACCTTCCTGTCAGCTTGAACTAGTCGGTTCTTTCGATGAAGAGCTTTTTCATGAACATGTTTATACCTTCAGACTGTTGTAGAGTTTGTTCTATAGAGTTTACATACAGTAGAGTGGTGCAAAAAACAGAAAACATACAGCAAATGGACAGTTGAATCTAGGAAAATATTTTTAGGTCTTTTATCTTAAACTTAATTTTGAATAAAAATTTCAATTAAAATTCAATTCTGTAATTCCTCATTAACTCTTTAGCTGGGATACACACTTCACTAGGGATGGGACTTACCAGGGACCTCACGATACGATACTATCACAATACCTAGGTGTGGATTAGTATTTGTATTGCAATTCTATAAATATCACGATTTTTAAATTTTCAGCCTTTATTCTTCACACATACATTACGGCATAGTGGAATTCTTTATTCTTTGCATATCCCAGTAGGTTGGGGTCAGACAGAAGGTCAATCATTATATGAATGTAAAAACCAAATATGAACTTTAAACAATACAAAAAGCTTAAAGACAAGTCATTAACGTTTAACACATGAACGTCAGAGTGTGAGTTTTCTTACTACACTTTCATAGAAGTTTCTCCTCACTTTGCGGCCTCGTAGAAAGAGAAGTGACTCTGCTGCAGATTGCAAAATGAGGAAATTTAGCAGAAAGCTGTCCTTATGTTGCCTTCTGTATGAGTTTATTTCAGGATCAAAACACTGTCTGGCTCAGAAGGATGGATTATACAGAGCTGAAGCTATTCTTACTCAGGTAGCGCTTTCCTACTAGAATATTACATTAGCGTTAGCTGAGAACGCTGCAGCAGGTGGCTTCAACCATCTCAGAGGAAGCTCTCGTGAATCTCCGGGTGGCTAACAGAGATTTGGATTAATTAAACTGAAAAATAATTAAACATTTAACAGAGTGTTACATAACATAACTTTGTTTAAGGGTTGTATAATGTGGCATTGGTTAGGTTGAAATACTTACTGCAGTGAGATTTATTGCTAAAGCTCAGCCTCTGAATGCTAACGCTCAACCGAATTTTCCCCTTTTTTTTCTTGTGTAAAATTGCAAATAAAAAATGTATGTGAGGAATTATTATTAAAAAAAAAACATTCATCTTTAACAATATAAATATGCTGCTATGGCTAACTATGTGCTAGAACATGGTTAGCCATAGCAAAAATTGTTTGTTTACCTTGTTACTGTTAGCATCATGCTAGCTACCCGACTTCATTCATTATTAGCATTTAAAGTGTTTTATGGTGTTGTATATTGTTCAGTGTCAATAGAAAGAGCTGTGTGTGTGTGTGTGTGTGTGAATATGAATTGAGTTGGTATTTTACTGGAAGCACAGATGGCAGATTGAGGAGATCCAGTTTAATGAAGGGGAGAGAGAATCACCTGAGGCCTGAAACCACACTTCAAACACTCCTTTCTCTCCTCCACTCTCTCTCTCTCTCTCAATCTAATCCTTTCTCACCCACATCTGCTTCCCTTTTCTCTCATTTTCTTCTCTTTCATCTCTACTATCTCCTGCTTTTCCTGTCTGTGGGCAGTATGTGTGTGTGTGTGTGTGTGTGTGTGTGTAACACCTGGAACAACTTTCTTGACGCTGTCCTTCACTCTCGGCTGTAAAACCGAATAACCTCTTTTTTCTTTTTATCTTTCTGTCAGTATTTTTTCCTGTCTGTCCATCCGTATCTCTATTTTCCTCTTAAACTCTGTCTCATTGTCTCTTTTTTTGTTTAATTTCTCCTTTCCATTATCAGTTCTCTCCTTTTGTTATCATTTTCACCTCTCCTTCCTTCTTTTTTTCTCACATTTCTGTCACTTGTATTTTCTTCATATTTCAGTTTGTCTTTGAGTCACTCTATCTGTTTCTCTCTCTATACATTTTTCCCCTTCACTCATCATGTCTAGTATATGACAGGAGGCGGAGCCATCCTGGAAGAGACCACGCCCACATGATAGAAAAGTTTCATTATATAAAAAGATTTATCAGCGAGAAGGATTTGCCAGTGACGCTTTACTTTTGTTTCATCCATTATTCACCGTTCTGTAGTTTTCTAAGCTATATGTCTGAGTATAGAGCACCAGGAAGTGCTTTAGACAGAAAGGATGTATGAGAGCACGAGCGAGACGGAAAAACAGTTAAAACGAGGGAGGATGAGCAACAGGAAGATCAGCCAAAGTGTGAGAACATGAGTGATGGATAAAGAATGAGAGAGAGAGAGAGAGAGAGAGAGAGAGAGACAAACAGAAAGTCTGAGAAACAGAGATGAGAGGCTGAAAGGGATCTCAGAAAAGAGAAGAAAATGAGGAGGAAAAGTGAGTGGGTGAAAGAGAGACAGACAGAGAAAAATGAAGAGAGAGAGAGGCAAAAGAATCACAGAGCGAGAGAGAGAGACAAACAATATCAAAGAGGAAGAGAGGTAAATAGACTCACACTGAGGGAGAGAAAGACGGAGAGATAGATAGAGAGAGAGAGATTTTGTCATCATTGCCCTGCAGACAGGAAACTGTCTAAGAGAGAGGAAGTTGTTAAGTACACAGGCACAAAGAGGAGGGGTGCCTCTGCCTCTAGCGCTCTCTCTCTCTTTCTCTCTCTCTCTTTATTTCTCTCGGTGTCTGTCTCTTTCTTTTTTGTCTCATTCTTTGCCTCCCACCACTCTCTTCTGTCTCTCTTTCTCTGATTTTGACCTCTCTCCCTCTTTCCCTCCCTGTCTGTTTTTCCTTCTTTCTTCTCTCTTACTCTTTCGACTTGTGTCTCTCAGTGTGACTCTCTGTTTGTCTTTTTCTCTCTCTTCATCTATAGTGCATGTCATTCTGGGTGTTTTTGCAGGAAATGTGTGCAAATGTTTGTGTGCATATGTTTGCGAGAGAGAGAGAGAGAGAATGAGTGTGTGCAGTCGCTGCAGTGTGTCCGGTGTGAACTGCTGTGTGTTAAATGGTGAGTGTGTAAGATTACTCAGGGTTTCCACGTGCTGATGCCAGTGAGATCATTAACACATGAAAAACTTGATGTTCTTCACTTGATGCATGGAGACACTTAAAGCCATAACAGCCATAACAGCAGTGTCAACACTTCGTATGCCTAATCTCGTGGTGTAGCACACATCGGGACGTAACGGGTACAAAACGAGAAGTTGAGAACCAAGCCGATAAATATTTATAACCTTAATAAAATCGATGTAATATCAGGTACAGAAAAACATAAAAGTAACCAGGAAGGCATAAAGTCTGAGGAGAACCGAAAAGCTCAGACGTGCAAGAAAAAATGGGAATGGAGGGAAAAAACTCTGCATCATTTCCTATGTGTGTTACAAAGCCAGCAGGACTGGGGTTCGGACAATAATGAGAGTAGAATAAATTGCCTGGATTTGCTAACTACACAATTCCTGAACACGTCCTCAGGCTTTTAGTGTAATTAACCCTATCTGTAGGGGCGTGTTGAGTTGCGTGCGATCCGGGGGATAAAAAACAGGGCGATGTTAAGTGACTAAATAGACATCTGGAAGCTTGCTCTTTACTTAATTAATCATCAAAATCTAATCTATAGTGAGGAGTACTGCATCGTAGTTAGCCCCATGGTGCCAGACTTGGACTTCTATTAGCGAAGACATGCTCAAATTATTTCACAGGAGACCAGTTTTTAGTCATTTTACATATTTATTGGTGCATGAACAAATAACATGGGATAGAAAAAAAAAATCCTGCCTTTTGTTCTTTTTCCATTTTTTTTTAACGACCAGGGCTTAAAAACAAGCTGTTTAGATTTACCCCCTGATGTGACCTCATATAAGAAGATCCCCTCCCTCTGCTGTTCTCTTGAGGGGCGTGGCTTAGGAGTAGTTTTTACATAGACACTGAAATGGTACGTTTGGAAAAGGAATGAAATAAAGGGTGTACAGTTTAAGGTATGAAAAACTGCATTATCTGAGGGGTGATTCAGCTGGAGCATTAACACACACTGGTTAAAGAAATAGGAAAATATGGGACATTTAGTCAGAAGTGATGAAGTAATAACGAGTGTGTGATTGTGTCCTGTGATAGATCGATAGAATCTGTGGGATAGATTTCAGGCCTTCCTCCCGTGACCCTAAGACCTAAGTAAAGCATGGCGGAGAAAAGAAGACAAGACCTGCAAGACAGAGAAGTGATGGAGAGGTTATTAAAGAGAAATAAGGTAAAAAAAAAAGAAGAGAGACGGTGAGAAGGACAAACTGATAATAAAGAAATGTGAAAAATGGGAAGAAGTCAGAAGGAGGACTGGAGCGAAAAAGTAGAAAATGATGTTTAGAGAAGGAATCGGAAAGAAGGTGAGCAAGAGAAAAGTGTGGGAGTACAGGAGAAGAATGGAGAAGTTGGTGCAAGTCAGGAGAGAGAAAAAGATGGGATGATAAAATGGAAAACATGAGGAGAGACCTGAGTCACCGGGAAACACAGCAAGTCACTGACCTACGGGACAGAGAGAGAGAGAGAGTTCATCCTGGTCACTTAAAAAGGTCTCCAGCCTGGTCTGAAAGTGGGTTAATGAGTGAGAGTGTGTGTGTGTGTGTGTGTGTGTGTGAGAGAGAGAGAGAGCCATTGGTGGGTCACGTACCCAAATGGGTGTGTATTCCTGATACTCTCCTGTTCTCTGTACTAACATAACTAATCCTTTCATTTGACCCAGGCTTTACTTGTCAAAGAGCTGATTGTATGGGAGTCATTACACACACACACACACGCACACATGTGTATGACTGACACTTACATGCACTTTACCTTCAGTCTCGCCTTCACCTACTTTTCTAACAGGGCTTTTCTGTTAACCGATAAACCCTGCCTCTGTGTGTGTGTGTGTGTGTGTGTGTGTGTGTGTGCACGCACGCGCGTGTATGAATGCCACGTCTTTTCCCTGTGTGTTTGCTCGGCTCTCAGTACACTGCTTCTTTCTCCTCCCGTGGTCGTTTTTAACACTGCCCTCTCACTTTCACACATCACCCACCCCGTCAGGTTCGGCATCAGCGCCGCCGCCGCCGCGTTGGTCTCTCTAAAACAAGAGCAGTGTGTTTTCACACTTAAACCCTCCTGCCCTTTGCTGCTTTAAATATCACACACACACAGCTTGTTTTCTGTTTGATAAAGTCAATATGGTATTCATATTCAAAATTCAAATTTTATTCCTCACGTACACAGCGGTACACAGTATGATATAAAGTGAAATGTTTATACGACTGCTGATGACCTCAAGAATTAAAAGGTAAGTTTGAGATCCACTGCCAGATAGATGGGCAGATAATAGATGATGGATAAGTCCCAGGTGATCCAGCTTGGTGGTGTGTGTGGAGGGAATTATAGTGTTAAATGCTGAGCTCGACAGTCGACAAAGAGCATTTTGACATAATTCCCCCTTCTAGTGTCCAGGTCCAGGCGATGCATGGGGGACATGAGAGATGACATCATCCGTAGACTGGTTCGGGCGGTATACAAACTGCAGTGGATCCAGTGTGTCAGGTAGTGAAGAAGTGATGAAGTCTCTGACCAGCCGCTCAAAGCATGTCATGACTACTGAGGTCAGGGCTACAGGGTGATGATCACTGAGGGATCACCGAGGGAAGCAGGATGGGGTTTCTTTAGGACAGGAACAATGATTGCAGTAGACATTTATCTTTTGTCCAAAGATTTTTAATTTTTAAGTCCAAAACTTTCCAGAAAGCAGAAGTGCTGAACTATACTGAACCACTTAGGAGTCATTTTATTTGCATTTTATGCCAAAAGAAGTCATCAGTCAGTTTAAAACATTCTGCTTGGCTCTGGCTCCACCCACTCACTCAGGTTGGCCCCACAGTTTTTTTTCTTGGCTCCACCCCTTTGGTCCTCTGATGTTTGAAATAATACACCTGTCCAATCCACTTCAGTGTTTTGTGACCACACACCTGTCCCCACCCCTTCCATCCCAAAGTTCCACCCAGATACCCACACACTCACAGATCTCATGGTCATGGGTCTGTCCGAGCCTCTCTTTCAAGCCATCAGATTTTTTTTGAAAGTCTGTATTAAATCAAGGTGAATATAACTACACTACCATCGGTCTTGGTTGTTATAAATGATGCATTAAGCACAAATTTCGCCCTTTTCCTTCTAGTTGGTCATACAGCTAGCTCTGGTTAGCCACATAGCTAGCTCCAGAGAAAGAAAAGAGTGAAATTTGAACTGAATTTGTACTACTTTGAAAATGATCAACCCCCGATTCAGCTCAGTGTGACTGCAGAAGCTCCATACGAGTCTCAGCTGAAATTGGGAAAGCATTTTTGCATGGAACGAGGGTTTTTGACCCTCATTACTTACCTTGTACTTACATTGCAATGACAAACTCCACGGTCGGAACTGCCTCAACCTGAAACCAACATTATTCTCAAAAAGATATATTAAAAAAATTATGAAAACGTATTCATTGATATACAGGTTTCTTTGCATTGAACTTGGATGCAATTCTTGACCGTATGGCTTTTATGTATTAATTCCTCTCCCCCCTCTCTCTCTCCTCTCTCTGTCTCTCTCTGTCTCTCTAGGTAACACAAAAGAAGATGAAATATGCAGGAGTCTTATATTAAACACAGAAGATAGCACGGAAGCAAACTGCTGACTGAGGAAGACGAAAAAGTGGCTGCTTGCAGAAATGAAAATCTTCTTGGACATCTAACGTTCCTCGACACGCCCCATTTTGTTCGGCTCGTACAAAGGAGAAGTATGCTGACTCCTCTGATTTAAGCTCCGAGGAGCTTGATATGGACCTGGCCATGTGAATTACTTTCAAAAGGTTTCATTCCTGGGGATTTGAACATGTGGACTGGCATGTGTTCACCACTAAAGTATCCGCATGGATTTCCAACAAGTTCTTAAAGACAAAGGACAGGCTTTAACATGACCTGAAATACAAGAAACACCCACGTGAAGGTGTACCTTTTTTTTATGTCGTTGATTCAACCAAAACCGTAACCTCCTTTTTTATTAACTAATTCATCGATGAATTAATTAATCTTTACCGTTCGCGAGCTTCAATAGCTGCTTGGTTCTCCAGCTGGACCGAAATGTGACCCAAAAATAACATCCGAATAAGAAGCTGTAATTAGGGACAATCATATCTGTTTTGGAACAAACCTAACTTCAGTGTCCTTTAGCATGAGAGGGTTGCTCACTTAGACAAAACTTTCTCTTCCAGATTTCATATCAAAGCCAGCACTAGCAAGGACAACGCTAACAGCTTGTTCACATGTCCAAGATGACTTTAAACCCCTGACAGATTATATTTTAGTTGACATATGAAATGCTAAAGACCCTAACAGGATGTTCCTTTTTCCTATGAACCAGAACTTGACAAGCTTTTGATTTGATGCCTCACATCAGCGTCAAAGATAAAGCGACAGGAAGCCGAGAATGTTTGTGGCTTCAAGGACTAATTTATCAGTTTAAGATTTCATATCCAGAATGGGATTAGTTTTTTTGTTTTGCTTTTCTGTAGAAATGTTGCTTAGACGATAGCACAGACATCGGGAACCGCTTGACTTGTACCATTTTTAAGCATTAAACATTAGCAACAACATGAGCAAACCCCTCAATCAAGCTAAAACTACACAATGGATATGACTGTTTATGTGTGTATATGATCCTGTTTTGTTCGAGATGTTGCGCAGAGGATTGTTTTTCTGGTTCTCTCGCATCGGTGGCATTTTAGTCCTCATTTGCTGCTTTCTTTCCCTCCTCTACGTCATCACTTGCAACCCTCACACTGACGACCCCTTGATGGCACCCAGGCTGGGTGTGCCAAGCTCTCCAAGAGGGCCTGGGGTTCCTGGAGTGCTCAGCGGCACCCTCTTGGGTTCATCGAGCCACGAGAACTATCAAGCTTTGCTTCAGGAACATGAGGAGCAGCAACGGCAACATATTTCCAGCCTGAAGAAGCAAATCGCAGAGCTGAAGGAGGCCCTGCAGGAGCGAGCCGAGCGCCCGAAGGAGTTTCAGGAGAAGGCGGGCAACGCGGCGACGGATCTCAACGATTTTCTGCGCACCCAAATAGGCCGGGCGGAGATCAACGCGGGTGTCCGCTTGGCAAACGAGTATGCCGTGATACCATTCGAGAGCTTCACGCTGCAGCGTGTCTATAACGTGGAGACGGGACTCTCACGCCATCCTGAGGAAAAACCAGCAAGGAAAGATAAACGTGATGAGATTAACGAAGTGGTGGAGAGTGCCTTGCACACACTGAACTCGCACAAACACAATATGGAAGATAAATTTGGTGCAGAAAAGTTGTACAGCAGTGCTGATTTTATTGAAGGTGAGTTCGGCTCAGCTGAATTGGTACACGGGGAAGTAAAATTTAGAAGAGAATTTAGTTTGCTAAGTGCTAAAGCAAAACAAGTGCAAAACCGCCAATGGTATAAGTTATAAGACAGTTATAGTTGTCTTTAATGCAATTAGCTTAATTGTTTTTTTGACTATTTCATTGACACTTATAACTAGTTGGTGGCACAGGGCGTAGTGGTGAGCACTGTTGCCTTGTACCTCCAGGGTCTGGGTTTGATTCCCACCTCGGAGTCTGTGTGTAGAGTTCTGCATGTTCTACCCCTGCTCGGTGGGTTTCCTCCGGGTACTCCAGTTTCCTCCCACTGTGCAAAGACATGCAGATTAGGTTAACTGGGGTTCCTAAATTGGCAGCAGTGTCTGAGTGAGTGTATGTGTGTGTGCCCTGCGATGGACTGGCACACTGTCCAGGGTGTACCACACCTCATGCCCTAAGTCTCCTGTGATTGGTTCCAGGCCCCAGCGACCCTGAATACGGGATACAGCGGTATAGACGATGATTGCGTCATAACAAGTTGCTGCTTTTGAGTTTCTCGGAAATAAATCACCCAAGAAAGTTCACATTTGGTAAAAAGTGTTTACAAAAACAAATATTTCGTTGGGGAGTGTTATTCTGATGAGACGTCTGCGTTTAACAAGCATCAGTTGTGAATGTAGCGGCAATGTTCTGACACGCTAACTTTAGCCGTCTGCTTTAGATGATCACGCCAAATTCGAGTTAAAGTTTCTAGTTTAATATTCTCAAAATATCACAATCTTTAGGTATTTAGCTCAGATTTAGACCTTATTTGATCAAAATGGTCACAAAGGCTCAGCGGATGAAAATACTACAAAGCGCAATTAACATAATTCCTTATCTCTGTTTCACACACTTTCCCCTTCCAGTGCACTTTATTGCCCCAAAATATTTATTTTCTGCCTAAATTATATCAGATTAAGCTAATTTTGCATTGCTTGAAGAGCACAATCGCTTCTCCAGTCAGTTTCCTATCAGGAAATCCTGTGATGGGGGAGTGTGTGTGTGTGTGTGTGTGTGTGTGCACGTGTGTATTTGTGTGTAAATGCAGTAGGAAACCAAACCAGCTGCTGCTTTATCTAGCACAGCTGAACCATGTCTCTCTCTCTCACACACACACACACACACTCACATCCAGAGTCACACAAACACAACAGGGCAAGGTCCCACACAAAGGTCACCCACACACACACACACACACACACACACACACACATGCACAAAATGGAAAGAACAGATTAATCCACTGAAATCCTCACACACCCACATCAGAGTGTGTCATGGGAAAACCTCCTCAGCATTGGAAGAGTTAAATCATTTAAATAGTGGTTAAATATAGCACCACGAAAACAATCGAGGTTTTCAATAAAGACGTTTGTGAGTCAACTACAGTAAAAAGCCACCCGATCCATTTACTGTTCAGCTAAAGTTAATATGACAGAGAGAAAACCCGGGGAGGAATCCTGTCATGTTCTTTATATCTGATGAACTACAGTAACTGTGTAAGTGAACATAATGAATATAATTATTTACTTAAGCCAGTTAGTTGGCGCTGCCAGTGATGATTATACGCTATTATTAACATCATTTAAAATATCCTCAGTAATCTTGTCATTGGCTCATTAGCCAGACACTGATTATTATAAACGTTTATTTTTATAATATATGAACGTTGACAGGATAATAGTTTTTAGAAACAGTTTAAAGCTGATCAGCTTTAATATTCAGGTTGAAGCCCATGTCTGCCTGTCTTTCTGTACTTACAGTATTAATACAAAGACTTTTGTAAGGTTAAGAGTCGTAAAAGTTGCACTTTTTTTCATCGTAGCTCATTAAAAAGTTTAAATGATTAAATCTGGGACATAACTGTTTATAACTGCTGCTTTTACTCAACATTTTGTTTTCACTTGTGGTGCAGATATCTTGAAAAAGTTGCAAAAGTTGAATTCGATTCTGTCCAGCGTTTGATTTAAGACACGCCCACAGTTTGATGCAGGCGAAGTTCGTTGTCAAAACTTGCGGTTTCTAATCTGGCACAAACCTGCTGATAATTTCCCTTCTAATAGACAGTTTGATTTCATTCATAGTGCGGGTTTAACGTAAAATTCCTGATAAGAGAGCTCATATTGGCCCTCATTACCTAAAAACATACCTAAAGTCATTTGAGTTTATGTCTCCAGGGTCCAACACTTCCACATTCCCACTTTGATCTGCGATTTCCAGACAATGTCTCCTGGGTCAAAGTATTTTTTTTGTCATATTGCCCCGGATTGTCTCTTCAAACTGTATAAGAAATACAATGTAAGATTCTCAATGTGACTTTAGTACTGAACATGTAACTGATAATTAGTCCGAGCAGTTTTATTGGAAATTAAGCAGGAAGGTTGTTAAGTAACGCACATGAAGTTGCGTGTTCTTCTATTGTTCCCATTTCAGTAGTAGAGGAAATGTGGCAGTGTGCAATCACAGTGTGCAAGACCTGTTTAATCTTGTTGCTTTTTCCTGTTGTTGACATCTGTTGACTGAACATGACCTTGCTGCGTGTTGGTAGGAACGTGTGATTGGGTGTGTGACACACTGCCCTGAATCCCTTTATTTGCACGTGTACAGTGCCGTGCAGAAGTCCAGTACTCCTCATTCCTTCATATGTTGCCACCAAAGAGCCAGACTTTCTCGAATGTTTTTAACTAGTCTTAAGAACCAGTTCTTCAGGCTTCCTACATGACTTAGTGACTTAAATGTTTGGCAAATTTGAGCGAGTGAGAAACAGGTGTACTGATGACAGATGATCAGGCCGTGATTAGTTTACTGCTGATGCTGAATGCTGAGTGATCGGAAGAGACGAGAGAGGAAATGAGGTCGCTGCCGAGGTTATTATACAGTACATTAACAATTTATTTTTTTATTATATTTATTTATGGTCCCACAAATATTTGTAATTAAGTTTAAATTAACTTAATTTACTTTCATTTGAAGAAATGACTGACTCAAGACTTTTCCACAGTGTTGTACTTTCATGTTATTCTTTTTACCGACTTGTTACATTTCAACTAAAGTTAAATAAAGCATACACATCAAAAGGCCCAGTGTCGAATTAACACCACACATCTGCCGTAGTGGCTTTGACCAGTAAGCAGGTTTCGCCCAACATGAAACTTCTTTGCAGACTTCCTCCAATTCACGTGACATTTATAAATGTGTGATTCACACCTCTGGCTACATAGATATAATAATTTCAGCTCCCATGTCTGACAATAGACATGTGATCTGGTGTGTAAAGATTTACAGTAAGGATGTCACAATGAGTACGTAGAGACAGAGTGTTCTTTACGCCTATTTATTCTTTATTGCTTTATTCTGCAAGTAAAGAATAAATACTGCTTCTTATTTTTTACTGCTTGTGTCAACAGACTGCAGCAGCCAAACTGATGACAACACATTCCCATATTAATTACAACGAGATTTACAGTTAGTCTGCTTTTGATTGTGTTTTGCTGAAGCAAAGTGAAGTTGAATTTAGACAAAAAGTCTTTCGTGCAAACCTTTGGGTGAACCGGGTTTCCTCCGTGAGCCAGGAGTCAGAGAGTCTTCGCAGAGCGTCTCTGATTTCCAGCCTGAACAATAAAAGCTTTGATGTCGTTCAGCACATATCCGATAAAATGCTTTTGTTGTGTAGCTGTGAGAAAAATGACACTGGTGTTGATGGATTTAAGCGTCTAATAAAAGAAATCATGTTTATCATGGTCCCATGCGTGACAGTTTTCCAGCTGTTTCTCACCAAAGCTGAGATGAAGCCAGAGAGAGTGATGTTCTGATCTGGTGAGAAACGACTAAGGAGAAGTTTGTCGTGGTTTACAATATTACAATGGGTCTATTTTTATTCAAATAAAAATGTAATGTTTAACCCTTCTTTAGCGGGCACAGTGATCTACATTTACATTTACATTTAGGCATTTGGCAGACGCTCTTATCCAGAGTGACTTACAAAAAGTGCTTTAAAGTTTACATCATTGGATACATACTTACACTGGGTCTGTGATCTAGTGGTTGGCACTGTGGCCTCGTACCTCGGGGTCGTGGGTTCGATTCCTGCCTCGGGTCTATGTCTGCCTGTTTTCCCCCTGTGCTTGATGGGTTTCCTCCACGTACTTCGGTTTCATCCCGCAGTCTAAACACATGCAGATTAGGCTAACTGGCATTCCCAAACTGTGTGTTTTTTTATTTTTATTTTGATAGCATGATAGCATTGTGTTTTTTTGACCTAGTATTGTGTTAATATGATTTAGCATCATGTTATTTTGACTTAGCATCATGTTATTTTGACTTAGCGTCGTGTTATTTTGACTTAGAACCATGTTATTTTACTTGGCATCATGTTATTTTGACTTATCGTTGTGTTATTTTGACTTAGCATTGTGTTATTTTGACTTAGCGTCGTGTTATTTTGACTTAGCATCGTGTTATTTAGACTTAGTATCGTGTTATTTTGACTTAGCATTGTGTTATTTTAATCATAGGTTTGTGTTATTTAACTTAGTATCGTGGTATTTTGAGTTAGCATCATGTTATTTTGACTTAGTATCATGTTATTTTGACTTAGCGTTGTGTTATTTTGACTTAGCGTTGTGTTATTTTGACTTAGAATCATGTTATTTTGAGTTAGCATCATGTTATTTTAACTTAGCATCATGTTATTTTGACTTAGCGTCGTGTTATTTTGACTAAGCGTCGTGTTATTTTGACTTAGCGTCGTGTTATTTTGACTTAGCATCATGTTATTTTGACTTAGCATCATGTTATTTTGACTTAACATTGTGTTATTTTAATCATAGGTTTGTGTAATTTTGACTTAGCGTCGTGTTATTTTGAGTTAGCATCATGTTATTTTAACTTAGCATCATGTTATTTTGACTTAGCGTTGTGTTATTTTGACTTAGCGTCGTGTTATTTGAGTTAGCATCATGTTATTTAGACTAAGCATCATGTTATTTTAACTTAGAATCATGTTATTTTAACTTAGCATCATGTTATTTTGACTTAGCATCATGTTATTTTGACTTAGCGTCGTGTTATTTTGACTTAGCATCGTGTTATTTAGACTTAGTATCGTGTTATTTTGACTTAACATTGTGTTATTTTAATCATAGGTTAGTGTAATTTTGACTTAGCATCGTGTTATTTTGAGTTAGCATCGTGTTATTTTGAGTTAGCATCGTGTTATTTTGAGTTAGCATCATGTTATTTTGAGTTAGCATCATGTTATTTTAACTTAGAATCATGTTATTTTAACTTAGCGTTGTGTTATTTTGACTTAGCGTCGTGTTATTTGAGTTAGCATCATGTTATTTAGACTAAGCATCATGTTATTTTGACTTAGCGTCGTGTTATTTTGACTAAGCGTCGTGTTATTTTGACTTAGCGTCGTGTTATTTTGACTTAGCATTGTGTTATTTTAATCATAGGTTTGTGTTATTTAACTTAGTATCGTGGTATTTTGAGTTAGCATCATGTTATTTTGACTTAGTATCATGTTATTTTTACTAACTATATTGTAATTTTTAACTATTTAAAAAACTATTTTGTCTTAATATGTTCTTACGTTCACTTGACTTAGTATCTTGGTATTTTGATGGACTAAGTTGTTATTGTCTTATTTCTTTTTTATTTATCAAGGTTTTATTTTGACTTCTTATTATGACTAACATACAAATAGGTTTTATCCTAAGTCATTATTTCGACTTGCAAATTCATGAGTCTAAGTCAAACAATAAAAAAAAG
Source organism: Clarias gariepinus (assembly GCF_024256425.1). NCBI lineage: Eukaryota > Metazoa > Chordata > Actinopteri > Siluriformes > Clariidae > Clarias > Clarias gariepinus. The sequence goes on along the minus strand of NC_071116.1, from coordinate 25,886,874 downwards.
TATGATTTAACAATATATATATATATATATACATATATATATATATATATATATATATATATATATACAGTTTATATCATCGATCACTACCTACCTAGTAGCTGGGCAGCTTTTTTTTCTTTGAAAGAAGATTGAAAAATAAAACAGAAACACAGATTGTCATGCTGTCAAGAAACCAGAAAGGACAAACGCCTCTGTCCTGAAGGCTTTTCCATGTCAGAAAACTTAAAGTTACAGCTTTACCTCTGACAGCTCTTTCTTTCAAGTCTGTTGTCTCAGCATGCCTCCGTTCTAATCAGCAGCAGTGCGGCGTGACAAAGTGGCCCGAAGTGATTCATTTTCATTGTAAGCTGGTGTTTTTTGTGGTTCTTTTTGGATACATTAAACATTTTAAGCCCGTCAAATAGGCGTCAGGAATCGTGAGGAGCAGATCGTTGTTTTCGGCTCATTCTGACACGATCATGATGTTCTGCCGTGATGCACTTTAGATACAAGCATCCCTCTAGAATTTTTATTTTTTGTAATAAAGGCAGTTGATTCTTGATCAGATGGATGGTTATATGTATGTTCTGTAGCTACAGTAGCTTGTGAATTTTGGCAACTGATAGAAACTAAAGATAGGAACACCCACTAACAACCAGCGTAGAGCAGTTTAAGAGCCGCGAGGTGAAAAATCGTTGGTGGTCTGAGTGCCGAGCGCTGTTATCAGTGAAAAAAACTTTTCTCAAGCATATTTTAGTCATGCGTCTCACAGAACGGATTCACACCAGCTGCATGGTACAATATATCGATTATTCTGCATTTCTTTCTGTGTCCTTTTACATTTGCGCATGTGAGTAAAATGTACACTTGTTATTTAAAGCGATCGAGAGGAAGTGTGTTGATCGGATATCACAGAAGCATGAATAAACTGTCTTGTTTTTGTGCGTCTGTTATAATATTTTTTTTAAAAAGAGAGAAGTCTAGTGTTAAAGTAATAGAAGTAATGGTTCTGTTTTCTCTCTCTCTCTCTCTGTCTGTAGGTTTAGCACGAACGGAGAAGGATAAAGGAACGTTGTACGAGCTGACATTCCGTGGAGACAGGAAAAACGAGTTCAGGCGTCTCGTCTTATTCCGTCCCTTTGGCCCGTTGATGAAGGTTTCAAACGAACATGTGGCGACGTCTCACACCACCATCAACATCATCGTACCGCTTTCACAGAGGGCTGACAAATTCAAACAATTCATGCACACCTTTAGGTAAAAACACACCCTTCGTAAACACCAGCAGGATTTATTCCTAAAAACACATTCAAGACTAAACTGTATATAAACTGTATACATTCCAGCTGTTTCCCTGACTGTCGAATATTCTAGTTGATTACATCATTATTATACATTTATACAGTAAACAAGTTACTTCTGTTTCTTCTGCTATATCTGTTATTTCTTATGTTATATCAGCTATAAACAACTGTTAACTCACCAGCCTCACTTTTTTCATGTTACTCAGAAACTGCAAACATCTCAGTCCTGAAGTCTTTCCCGTTTTTTAAAAAAAACCTTGACGTCTACTAACTCAAAGTGTCTATATAATCTCCTATTCTTTAGGAGGTTAGCACTGTCATCTTGCACCTTTAGGTTCCGGGTTCAATTCCTGCCTCGGGGTTCCTGCCTGTGTGTAATATTTGCATGTTCCTTCCATGCCGGGTGGGTTTCCTTCGGGTATTCCGGTTTCCCCCCCCAGTCCAAAGACATGCAGATTATCCTAGTTTGTGTTCACAAATTGGCTGTATTGCATGGATAAGCACATGTGTGTGTGTGTGTGTGTTTGTGTGTGCCTGCAATGGATTGGAACCCTGTCCAGGGTGTCCCCCGCCTCGTGCCTTAAGTCTCCTGGCCCTGGTATAAAGCGGTATAGACGATGAGAGAGAGAGAGAGACGGTGACTATGATGCATTAGAACAGGTTATGAGTATCAAGTAATATTAACTACGCCTAAAGCTGCTGTTCTAGAAAATAAATCAACAGCTGAATCAGACCACTCAGAATTGAGCATTCAATCATGCTGTGGTATAAACAGTGTGTAAATCATTATTATAATTATTAACCTTTGTGTCCAGTATTGTAACAACAGCATGAGGAAGACATGGGCCCGTACTCTCAGAAAGCTGATCATTTAATGCTTCGATGTTCTGCTCATAGTGAAAGTAAGAGCATTTCATACTGCATACTCAGCACACGTTGTGATGAGAACTCGCAGGATTGGAACCAACCAGGTGTGCGGCCAGAAGAAAACCACTTGTTAGGGAGACTCATCAGAAAAAGGCTTCAGTTTGCTAGCAGGCATAAAAAAGGTCATGTGCTCTGATGATCCAGTTTGTGCCTATTGGGCGTGTCAGGGTAAGAAGTGAAGCGCATGAAGCGATGCACCCATCATGCATAGTGTCCACTGTACAAGTCACTGTAGACAGTGTTATGATCTGGGGTTGCTTCAGTTGCTCAGGTCTAGACTCAACAACGTTATGTGGCAATAAAATGAAGTCTGCTGACGACCTGAATGTTCTAAACGACCAGGTTATCACATCTGGAGTTTTTTCTTCCTGGATGGCACGGCCATATTCCAGGACTCAAATTGTTAAAGAGCGGTTCTGGGAGCATGAGCAATCGTTTTCACACGTGAGCTGGCGAACCACATTGCGTAATGTCATCAGTACTAGTCAAAAGTTTGGACACACCTTGACATTCAGTGGTTCTTTGTTATTTTTTTTTGTTTTAATTTAACTAATACTGAACGCATTAAAATTATGACATGTTGTCATATGTTGTATATTCTAATAATTAGATTCTTCCAATAGTAGGAGCCACCTTTTGCTTTGGTAACTTTGGTAACACTCTTGGCACATGAGCTAGTCACCTTGAATGGTTTTCTCATAGTTTGGATATCTTCAGTATTAATGTACAATGTTGAACATACTGTAATAAAAATAAAGAAAAAAAACACTGAAAAAGAAGAAGGTATGTCCAAACTTTTATTGTAAACATATTAATACTTTAACCTGGAAGTGACATCTCAACCGTTTGGAAGAGGCCTAAATTGGGGTCTTAACACAATTAAAATTGATCGTAGTTATTATTGCGCAGAAAAAAAAATAATAATAATGAAGAAAAAAAATCTAGTTCTTTTTTTTCTTAGTGTGGATGTTAAATCTACGGAAATAACAAAACAAAATTTGGGGATTTGTCTTAAAACCTACTGTATGGTCTACAATGACATCTCACAGTGCTCTCCCTGAAGAGGCCCAGTCTCATTAGCATGACTGTGACTTTCGGTAAATGTGCATTACTGTACTTGCAGTAATGTCAAAGTCAACTTACCTATCAGGAAGTCAAATGAGAAAGAGGAAGTGAAAGAGACAAAAGAGACAGAAAAAAGAAGAAGCAGGACTTCATTATCGACTGGAGTTTTTATAGCAGGTGTTATAATAAATAGAGGATAGATTTATTGCTCTGTATATTAATTAAATAATCTTGCGATGTACATTGAACTGTCTGTGAAAACTGTTTTAGCCATATAGTGTGAGAATGAGGATAGTGGATGCAAGTGCAGGTTGACTTGAATAGAATTTTATCAAAACAAACTCGTTAATCAAAACAGACAACGGTCAGACACAGGAGAATGGGAATAGAGATTGAAAAGGTGTTGTAGCAATCAGAATCGAATGGCTCGGTATAGAGAGACTGGTGTAGGTGAAGTCAGGTGGCTTTTATTGTCATTTCAACCATAAACAGTACAGATGGTACAGTCAATAGTGGAATGAGACATGTCCCAAACACCGTCCAGGACCATGGTGTTGCATAAAACTACATGAGACCACATGCAACTCAATTAACCTCCAATACAGGACTGTGTGACATGCTGTATTAAAGGACAGTGCAGCAGTACGCAGTTCTAACGCAGTTCTAACGTTAATAGCAGTATGTTAATATAAAGTGCTAAGAGAGGTTTTACAGTATAATAATATTAATAAATGTGGAGCATGTCAGAGCGTGATACAGAGCTTTGCAGCAGGAGTGTGATTGTGGAAGTCACAATCTTTTATACAGAGTCTGTGAGCATGTCCTTTTATGTGTGTGTGCGCGTGTGTGTGTGTGTGTGTGAGAGAGAGAGAGAGAGAGATTAAGTTGCATGGACTTAACTCACTCAGCTGCAGGAACTGTCTCATCCTAAAGGACCGAATGGACGGAGCCTGGCGGTTGGTTCGAACGTGTGTACATAACTCAGTTGCCACAACCTACTCTAGCTTTACTAAAATGCTAAGCTGGCTAACATAAATGTCTACGCTAATTGTGCATTTGATTGAACGCCGTCATTCATTCCCTATTCATCCATACGTCCTACAGATAATGCTTCGCTAACTTAATGCATAGCAGACAGCTAGCGGTTTGCAATGCAGCTGTCACTCTCGTCAGGGTGTCAGGTTAACTTCAGGGTGTGAACTGGAGCCTAAAGAATTCGATGATAATTCTGTTACAGCCGTGACTTAGTAAATAATTCATGCACATTCATTCACACGCTCCGGGAACTTTGGGAACGGCAATTAGAAAAAAGTAATCTGCATGTTTTTAGCACGGTGGGAGGAAACCGGAGTACACAGAGGAAACAAGAACATGCAAACTTCACACATACAGACCCTGAGGCGGGAATCGAACCCAGACCCTGGAAGTGCAAGGCAACAGTGCTGATCACTAAGCCTCCATGCTGCCACAAATATATTGTACATATACATATATTGATACAGGTTATATTGAACCAGAAGTGCACAAGTGGTATATTAATTACCAATAAATAAAAAATGCATATACTGTATAGGCAAATGCATGCATAAGAACAGAACATACAAAATAGATACAGATGAAACATAAAGTAGCACAAAATCAGCATTTATACTTATGGCCAGTGCAAAGATGCATAATGGATAAAGCAGTGCAGTAAAAGTGAAGAGACGGTGGAGTGGTTATTGAACCATCATCAACTGTTCAATATGGAAACAGCCGCAGGGGGAGAAAAGCTCTTTTACATTCTGTTTATGCGAGCGGGGAGGCACCTGTGACACCTCGCTGACGGAGGAGGGTAAATAGTCATGATTAGAGTGAGAGGCGTCTTTGAGAATGATGATCTTTCACCCTTTGGTATGGAGGTTGAATAATATGGAGTGGCGTTCAAGTCAAACAATGACTTTTGATTCTGCAGAATAATGGAACAGATTTATGAGAGTAAAAACTCCCTACACTTGTGTATATAATCCTCTGATACACTAATGTGCTTAGCAACGCTGTGAAACGCTGGGATGTAGAGTGGACAATATACTGTCATACGCACCAAGTCGTGCTCCAGATCAGAGTTGGGGAGGGGGAGGGGATGGTGGAGGTGAAAAAAAAAAACATTGTTTACAATTTAAGTTGCATTAATGAGGTATGACAACTATGACAACATTATCTTTTCCTGCTGAAAGTGTTTCTGTGACTGGTCTTGGTTTTGATTGCGGGTCTCGGCAGGCGGCTGCTCTCTCCTCATTACAGCAGATCGTCCCGACCTATTATCACCCACGCTGTGAGCGACAGGTAGTGTTGTAATTCCCGATATAGAACACAAGAGAAGCAGAGTATACATATAGTGAAACGCCCCGGTGCTGTTACCTTCTATTATCATCACTCGTGGAATGTCTTTTATTTCATTAGATTGCTCGGTCAGAACTAACTGTTGTTAAACCACAACAAACCCTACTGGCGTATTAAACTCACCAAAACCTTCTCTCTGGAATTCCCATGATTTTAAGATCGTCTTGGGATCAAAGTAAAAAATTTGGGAAAGTCCCAATACTGAAGAGAATATGTTGTTTCTAATGGTTCCTGATGGCTTTTATACAGAATATTTAACTCTCATGGCAATCATTCACCCTTGAACGAAGGCAATATAATAGAAATCTTCATTAACCTGATTTAAAAAACATCAGATCTTTTCCTTTTATTTAAAAAAAATCTCAAAGGTACAGGAAATGCTAACTCAGTTAGCAGGCTAGTAGCGACACTGGAAAAATTAACATCTGACTATATAATTGAGCTGGGATAAAAGCATTCATGGCTAACAGCGACATTACAGCGATAACAACAGTAGGATAATAGCAGCGCTGTCTCGGACGACTTCGGCTTGATGAAACGGAATGTAGGTCACCAGAGAGTTCACGCTGGATAGCGAGGGCTTTCTTATACGTTATCTTATGAAACCTGTAATTGGGATCCGTTTAAAAACTTCCCCGACTCAGTACTGCGCTCTCTTTAATTATGCATTTCTTTCCATTTGAAGACCGGAGAATGCATTTGTACTGTGTATATACAGTAAATTGAATCGTTGGCTGTATTTCTGCCAGCTGAAGAGCTTCCTACTGTATGATGAGACATTCTAATAGCTGATGTCATGTTTACAGTCTCTCTTACATTCATAATGGAATATATATATATATATATATATATATATATATATATATATATATATATATATATATATATATATATTTTTTGTTCTCTATATTGCATTGAACCTGCGTTCATTTTTATTTCTAACGTGTCATTAAGCGCAGCTGTCCTTATAACACTTTATAAGTAGTAAGAAGTACAAAGACCGTAAAATAATTTTAAAGAAGCATCAGAAATTATTGGATATCTATCAGGTATGCAAATGTGCTTCCAACTCTAGTCTTGTCTGGTCTAGTATAGGCGGCACGGCGTCTTAGTGTTGCACCTCAATGATCCAGGTTCGATTCCCGCCTCAGGGTCTGTGTGTATGGAGTTTGTGTGTTCTCCCTGTGTTTGGTGGGTTTCCTCAGGGTACTCTGGTTTCCTCCCACAGTCCAAAGACATGCAGGTTAGGCTAATTGGTGTTCCCAAATTTCCTGTAGTGTGTGCGCCCTGTGATGGATTGGCACCCTGTCCAATCTCAGTGTAAGTCTCCTGGGATAGGCTCCAGGCCCCCCGCAACCCTGAATACAGAATAAAGTGGTATAGACAATGAGTGAGTGAGTAATAGTATAATATAATATAATTATATAATATCATATAATATGCTGCCATTTGTGTTTGTATGAGCACAACTCTTCACCCTAAGGCACATAAAACCGTCTGCCAAGTTAATAAATCAGTAAAAGGATTATTGTCTCAGGACCGCCCACCGACATAATTACTAATGCAGTGATTCAATGTTATACCTGAAGTTAAAGCTTAACCTCAAAAAGAAAAGAAAGAAAAAAAACCAAGCATTCGCCCTTTAGTCAGGAGATCATGGATTCAATACAGATGATGTTTTGACGGACACTAATCCATGGCTGTGAATCTGAGTGGGGTTTCAATCAACACTATCCAGTCATGAGCGTCTGACAGCCTTGTGTTAAGAGTCTTCAGGTCTGAAGGAGATCTGCCTGGTGTCTGCTTTATGATTTACACGCCCCAGTGCTTGTGTTTGCTGTGTCCCCCAAACGTACTGTACAGGAGTGTCTCCAGAGCTGAGTCTGTCTGGGCTGAGAGTTTTTTTTTTTTTTTTCATTTTTCACATGTGCAGGACGATTAAAAAATGGGAATGCCAAGTCAGCACAAACCTGGAACATTTGGCGTCTGACTATGAGAATTCGTCTGTGTCCCACTGCTGGCATTTCACAACATTGTTTGTGTGTGTGTGTGTGTGTGTGTCTTTATCTCAGGGAGGTGTGTATAAAGCAAGACGGACGAGTACACCTCACCGTTGTCTACTTTGGCCAAGACCAGATGAACGAAGTCAAAGGAATCCTGGAGAACACGTCCAGGTACTGCACATACCTCTGTGTCAAGCAGATCGAACTATGTCTTTTTTCTACACACACACAGCACACACACACACATGACACACACACACAGCACACACACACAGCACATGATTGTAGGGCTGCCGTTTGGGTGGAGATCGCACAACGTTAAACCGGTGCAGCTGGCGATCTTTGACCTCGAAGAAAATGATGGTGTCGTCTGCCAGATGAACTCTGCATACCTCTCGGCTTCCTCATGCCTTCTTTTCTCTATCTCACTGTTTTTGTCCTGCTCTCTCTTTCTGTCCTTTATCTTTCCAGGATCTGTCTAACTTGTAGAGATGAGAGAATAAAAATCGATTGTTTTTATTTGAAGTCACAATTCCTCAATATTCCTCCAGGTTAGCGTAGCTGTGGTTTCAGCGAATTTTTTGCTACATTTGTTTAGAATTGTTACAAAATCTGAAATTTATTATCATATCAGGAGTTTTAAAAAATCATGATATTTAATGAATCGCAATACAAATTGAATCAGCATCTCATTTTCGTGATAATATCCTATCTGGTCGCCCCTGGTGATTTCCGTCCCTAGTAACTTGTACTGTATTAACAGCTACTTCCTCAAGCGTAATAGCGAGCACGTTAGTTAGTGTTAATCACCTGACTTTGATTTTGATTGGTCAGAAGTTGTTTTGTAACAGCGGCTCAGACAGCGGTTCCAACCGCAGGGCAAATCAATGAGCTCATCCTGATACATCACCGTTTCTATAGTAACGAGCCGCACAGGAAGAGGAATGATGAGAAACGGATTGTTGATACGGTGGAGTTTTTTTCCGAGGAGACGTTTATTCTGGGTTTTTGGAAGGAGTCTCCAGTGTGAGCACTTTGTACCAGTCAGGGGTAAAGCTGTTGCTTTGGGTTTTAAGGACAGAAAGCAACTGGAGACCAGTAAGGGAATCACTGTTTATAGGATAAAAGCGAGTATGACATCATTAATTTATAAAAGAATCATTCTGTAATTAACCCCAGCAAGTTGCTTTGATCAAAAAGGATCAAAACAGCAGCTTATATATGTGCGTAAAAAAATCCATTGTTGGTCTGCCAGTCAATATATGACCACAAGTCTGACACACAGACACACAGATGCACACCAGACATCATTCTGAAAGCCAAACACACTCTGCCCATGATTAATTTATAGCACACACACACACTCTATTAGACCCCCCCGCTTTCTGAAGCCTTTATATTGTATTCTGTGTGATGTTCAGTCCATTCCGCGGAAACTTTTGGTCTCCGGTTTAAAGCGAGCTGAACACACATCTGCGAATCGATAGCCATGAATAATTTGTGTTCATTTGAGACGCAGAAGAGATGGCACGAACACATCAGCTAATTCAGCCAGAATATTAATGCACGACTAAATTGCAGTTCGTATTTATTTTCTCCTTCCCAGGATACTTCAACTTTGTCTATATATTTTAAAAAAGAGAAGTTTTGCTAAAAATAAGATACTGACCCAGATGTCCTTTTGTGTACCTCCCTATGGTTAACTATACTACATTATACTTATACAAGAGTGTAATTAGCTTCTTTCTATCTCACGCCAGTGCTAAAAGTGTTACAAGATAGGATATTATAGTGTGGTATAAAATAGTATAGTAATAGTAGGATATAATATATAATATACTACATTGGAAAGCTTTATATGCTGGAGTGTGATGGGATGAAATGGTTTGCGCTTGACCATCTTAACACAGGCTTGTTAGCACACGCTACCCCTTAAAACCTCAATGAAAATGTGTCTTTCTTAGATATCCAGCAAATTCACACCGATTGTTAGCGTGGTCAGTACTACCACAAGAATGACCTCCTACCCTTCAATAATAATGTAAAGGAGATGAGAATGTAGGGTAACGAAGTAGAGCACACAGAATATGCTGTATTAATATACTGTAGTATAGTATAGTGAAGTATAGTATAGTGAAGTATAGTTTAGTATAGTATAGTGAAGTATAGTATAGTGAAGTATAGTTTAGTTTAGTATAGTATAGTGAAGTATAGTATAGTGAACTATAGTATAGTGAACTATAGTTTAGTATAGTGAAGTATAGTATAGTATGGTATAGTATAGTATAGTATAGTATAGTATCTGTAGTCCAGCTAGGAACTCTAGGATATCTATCAGGTATGTAAATGTGCTTCCAACTCTAGTCTAGTCTAGTCTAGTATAGGCGGCACGGCGGCTCAGTGTTAGCACTGTCACCTTGCACCTCAATGATCCAGGTTCGATTTCCGCCTTGGGGTCTGTGTGCATGGAGTTTGCATGTTCTCTCTGTGCTTGTGGGTTTCCTCCGGGTTCTCCGGTTTCCTCCCACAGTCCAAAGACATGCAGATTAGACTAATTAGTGTTCCCATTACTAACACTAGACTAACACAAAGACTAATTGCCCGTAGTGCGTGAGTGTGTGTGTGTGCCCTGATGGATTGGCACGCTGCCTTGTGTCCTAAGTGTCCTGGGATAGGCTCCAGCCCCCCGCGACCCTGAATACAGGATAAAGACGATGAGTGAGTGAGTGAGTGAGTGATGTAATGGAAATGAGAGGTTTAGATGTAAGATTAGTGTACTTTATTTGTAGAAGCTTGTGGTGCAGGTGTGTGTGTGTGTGTGTGTGTGTGTGTAGGAGGAGGATTCAGGAGACAGGCAACTTTGACAAAGTTTGGTGCTCCTTTTATTTATCCAGGGATTTGGGTTTTTCATTGTGAGCATTTTCCAATCTGCTTCTCTTTCACTCATTAAAAATGAAATGAAATCCAAAACAGTAATTCGTTCACAGTTTGCAAACTCAGGTTTAAGCTGAAGGTGAGTGTGTTGTGCCGGCTCCATTGGCTCCTTCTCTCTCTCTCACACCATCTGCTGAAAAGAAAATACTCACAGTGTAGTAGTACAGTAACACAGATGGACACAAGACTTTTCATCCGTGTCCCCGACTTATATTTCATTTTATGCGATATAATGGAAATAAGTGCCTTGGATATTTCTTCTGGAGGATGACAGGATGAAACTAAGTGCACTCCTGTGCTAGTCTTGACAGCCTTAAGGCTTGGTCACAATTTGGTGAAAATCTAATACTAGTAGTGTATTTTATAGTACAATGCCACACAGTATAGTAAATTACATTGTATTATTGAACTTGTAGTATCTTATAATACAGTAAAGTACAGAATGGAGTAGTATAGAATAGAATTGCATAATACACAGAATAAAATAGATGTAGTAGAGTATGTACTATTTACTATACTATAGTACTATACAGTAATCACTGTGCATGCAAGTGTGTATAGTATACTGGTGCTGTATATTAGGAAATAGTCAATGAAAGCTAGAACATACTATAAGTAGATTAAATACATATAATAATAATAATAATAATAACAATAATAATAATAATAATAATATTATTATTATTACTAATAATAATATTAATAATATTACTAATAATAATAATATACAGGGTGTCCCAAAAAGAATTAAAACTTTTTAGCAAATTGTTATTGAAAAAAAACTTTTTCTACATGATTGTCGTTCTTTGTAAGCACACACAAACATCTCTCCCACTCGTGATGAGCTCGTGTTAACACATCTGGTGTGAAGCGTCTGAAAGTGTTCCAAGTTTGACAGCTTCCAGATCCAACCGTCATTTCAAACATTCTTTCATTAAAGATAAAAAAAAATCCAAAAAAAAAAAAAAATATATATATATATATATATATATATATATATATATATATATATATATATATATATAAAAAAAAAATAATTCCTACATAAAGAAAAAATATGTATATTATTTATTTTTTCCATTTTTTTTATGTTTCCAACTGTTTTCAAACGTTAAATAAAATAAAAAGTGGAATCTATTAGAAACAAGAGGCTCAGATATCAGTCCAGGAATATAACAGTCATAACATCAGAAGGAGAAGCTGCTCAGCCAAGTCTAGTTACAAATTTAAGTTCAAACTAGAACTGGATTTTTATTTGCATCACCTTTAAACATCAGCTTTCCACCTTTCCACTGGGATATGGAACTCTATTATAAATCTTTATTAGGGCTGTCAATATTAACGCGCTAACCCATGTGATTAATCTAGAAATTGTAACGCATTACTGATTTTTAAAACAATATTATTACAATATTATTAACGCCGGTTAATCATATGACCCAGTTTAGCCCTAATGGCTTCCCATAATCACATTGTGGGTTCTAGTGGGGATAATAAGATGACATCACCAGGTGTGCTGAATGGCAAGCCTCGTTATACTTGTAAAAAGATTTTAGATGAAAGTTTGGATAAAACCAAAGGTTTGTGCTCGAGCCACCTTCAAGGGGAACTATTCTTTACAAAAATACATTACTTGGAAGATGATTCCATACTTCCCATAGTACCCAGCCGCTCTATGCAGTGCCGGTGACATTCAAGAATTTTCATTTATAATTTGTTGAATTTTAATGTTTAAGAGAATATAAAACTGAATAATCGGTTGTCTCAAACCATTTTGTCATACATTTCTTTATTCTGAAAACTTTTAAATTGCGATTAATTGTGAATAATCACAGACTAGGACTGATTAACTCGATTGAATTTGTATATATTGTTAAGGATTAAGTTACTTTTGCACCTTTACTGAGTGTGTTATAACCTCTGTAATTTTATTTAATTTACTTTAATTTAATGATTATGTTCATTCAGAGCTATGAATGTGAGTGATTCATGCCACGCCTCCTTCAGGGAGACTGACAGGCACAGAGGCCACGCCTCCTTCACTAGAACCGAAGTCACAGAGGCCTGGGTAAAACATCACGTGTTTATGGGAGTCATTTAAGGAGTTTAGTGTTCAGAATCTCAGAGTCATTTATGAGAATCTGGACTGAACTCGTTGGAGACAGTCCCAAATCATAGATCTAGCATGTGCGTGTGTGTGTGTGTGTGTGTGTGCGTGTGTGAAAATAAACCCTGAGCTTCGGTACAGTGGAAAAAGGGTGAATAACCTGAAGTGGAAGAAAAAGCTGCCTTTCTAGACAGTCTACTTCTCCTGAAAAACAAACCAGTATCGCAAAAGGAAATATTTGCAGTCTGCTTCAGCCGGGGTTAAAGCATGCACACACACACACACACACACACACAGAGTCAAATCTGCCAGGCTCTATTCTAACTGCCCTGATTACTGCCCTTGTCTACATTGTTATTGGCTCATTATAGAGAATTAGTGGTTTCTAAAGGAATTTGAAAATAATCCAAATCTGTGTTCTTATGAGCTACAAAATGAAATCTGGGAAAAGTGGAGTGTAGAAGACTCGAGCCGAGACAAACTCAATCTGTGAACAATCGAAATGACTGTCTCGGACCGTTTGCACATGCCTCTGTGTGGGTCCTAATCACAGGGTAATTAGTTGGTGATAAAGTTGCACATGTTGCTGTTGGTCTCAGTTCAGGGCTTCCACTTGTAATATTTTCACCCGGTTGCCAGATCAGTGAGGGAGCTGGTATTTGGGCGGCACAGTGGCATAGTGGTTAGCACTGCGACCGCACACCTCTACGGGGGTGGGGGGTGATGTTCAGAAGAAGATTAAAAAAATGAACGATTTTTGGATATTTGATCAGAAAAGCATGAAAGAGAGAGAGAACTCACTGATAAGAGAAAAAAATTTTTAGACTGTGGTGACGTACTAATCTGATGGAGAACTATGATGATGCACAGCATTACAGAGTTTAAATCAGTGGTCTGAAGTGTGTTCTGATCCAAAATCCATCCCCCCCCCCTCTCTCTCTCTCTTTATCTTTTTCTTTTGACTCAGAGAGCTGAATTTCCGTAACTTCACGATGATTCACCTGAACGAGGAGTTTTCCCGAGGCCGGGGTCTCGACGTGGGTGCGCGAGCGTGGAAAAGAGGGAACGTTCTGCTCTTCTTCTGTGACGTTGACATCGTCTTTACCGCTGACTTTCTCAACAGCTGCCGCCTGAACGCGCAGCCAGGTCAGTGAGAGAGTATAAAGCAAAGTAACAGAGAGACGCATTACGTCATCCCTTCCACTCCCCTATGGTGAAGCGTGGTGGTGTTAGCATGTGTTTGTTTTTGTCATGTTTTGTTAAATAAAATAGCGCTCACCACGGAGAGCTTAGTGGTTGAAGGAAAGACACCCTGACATCCCTGAGTTTATGAAGGAACTCTTGACGGCTCTGTGCATCTGGATTGTTTCTATCGATTATGAACGAGAGGAAAAGTGTATCGATTTTTAAATCCATGTGTCTGTCTCTTTCAGGAAAGAAAGTGTTTTATCCGATCCTGTTCAGCCAGTACAATCCCTCAGTGATTTACGGAGGCAGCGATCACGTCCCGCCTCTAGAGCAACAGCTGGTAATGAAGTTTGGTTTAATCAACACGCTGCTAATTTTTATAGAGCTGGATTGTTAGCGACGTGTCGTTTTAGCTGCTAGAGCTTCAAGTGAAGAGAGTTCACAGTAAAGGAATATCGCTGGTCAGCTGTTATGTTTCTGTAACATAATGAACGTGATTCAGCTTCTTGTCTTTCTGTCTGTTGTTTTGTCCTTGTCTTGTCTCTATGTCAGACTGTATGTACTTCTGTCTATATATCATTAGATTGAGACGTCTGTGTGTGATGTTTCCTGTGCAGGTGATTAAGAAAGAGACAGGCTTCTGGCGGGACTTCGGGTTCGGGATGACTTGTCAGTACAGATCCGACTTCATCAATATCGGTAAATATCACGCCAGACACGATACACTCTCGTTTTTCTTCTAAGTGCTTGCTGAATTAATTCTGCATCTCGAGAATGTATGATGACCTTCCCAGGAAACCAAGACCAAACCTTACCTCATCATTTTGCAGACACTTACTCAGAGCGACTTACTGTACATTTGATCTGAGCAGTTGAGGGTTAAGGGCCTTGCTAACGGGCCCAACAGTGGTAGATTGGTGGTGGGGGGGTTTGAACCTGCAACCTTTTAGGCGGCAGTTCAATGCATTAACCAATCAGCTACCCCTACCCTTACCTGAAGTTCTTTTAGAGTTACCAGCCTCAGAAATCGGCGATTAACAAACAGCACCTGAGAATAGAGCCGTTATGAAGGATTTACAGAGCAGAAGTAGCAGAAACGTCTCAATATCAACTGTTCAAAGGAGATTATTGTCTATTTTGGACGCCTTCAGCATTGTTTTACAGTGTAGAAAGAAATACAAATCAGGAACGGCCCTGAGATTAGAAGGCGTGTCCAAACTTTTGACTGTGAAAACAGCCACGACATCTGCTTGCTTGACTTCCTTTTTTTTTTTCAATTCCATTTTGTCTTCATAAGCGCAATTTTAGACTGAGATGAATCTAAAAATACCAGATTTAGAAAGTCACACCCATGTCAGCCCAGACACATCCATTTCAATTGGTGTATTCTCTGTCCTGTGTGCGCAGGTGGATTTGACGTGGATATTAAAGGGTGGGGCGGTGAGGACGTTCACCTCTACAGGAAGTACCTCCACAGTAACCTGCTGGTGATCCGCGCTCCATCTCGCGGCCTTTTTCACCTTTGGCACGAGAAGCACTGTGCCGACGAGCTCCAGCCCGAGCAGTACAAGATGTGCATGCAGAGCAAAGCCATGAACGAGGCGTCGCACGGGCAGCTCGGGATGCTGCTCTTCCGGCAGGAGATCGAGGCTCACCTGCGCAGACAGAAGCAACAGAGCGCCGCCAAGAAACCCTGACGCGTGAACCGTGGTGACACATAGGCACAAGAAAGAGAAAATAAATACAATACTGAAAACACTTGCGTACACTATGTCTGTGAAGTACACAGGCTTTGGGCTTCAATGCTGTTTTAATAGAGACGCTTTGACTCCTTTTAACGACGCAGAAGTGTTACAGCAGCAACAGGGTATTTCCATGAAGCTCATGTCAATGGGAGATGATACGTCAATCGGCCGAGTGGTTACATGTTTAACTTGGATGTCAAGCATGAGCTAGCTAATGACTAAGGCTAACGATAAAGCGAGGTAGCATGTAGTCTTTTAAAATCTAAATACAGGTAGTCCCCGACTTACAAACATGTGAGTTTCTGAAGATGTGAACGGACCGCGGTTCTACTTTCGGTTCAATCATGGAAGTAGCTCATGAGTATAGTACAAAAAAATAGACACTGCAATGCATCAGATACCAATATTTACAATTATATACAATATTTTCAGTGTGTAAGTTAATGTATAAAATATCTAAATTCCGGTATATTGTATGTGTCTGTGTGTGTGTGAAGGTGCGGGAGAAATAAGTCGTCCTCACTGGTTTCAATGAATTAGTCCGAAATCACGTTGTTGGAAAAAAATGTCCTGTAAAGCTGTCCTGATGGAGAATAATGCTCAACAAAACAAAGTTCACAGTCCAATACAGTGGAAAACAGCTCTGGTGTCCGGGAATTCCCTGGTGATTTAAAGGCACAGAGACAACACCGTTACATTTGATGTTGATTCAATTCAATTCAATTTTATTTCTATAGCGCTTTTAGCAATTTTCATTGCCGCAAAGCAGCTTTACACAGTCAAAAGAATTATTTAAGTTAGTATGAAATGTGAATTTGTTTTTGGTCACATGATGGCAGTGTGGGGAAAGGGGACAGGGATTTATTCAAGTAGTATATTGCCTATTCGTGTCAAAGGTGTATTAGACTCACTTTGTCAGACTTAAGAACAAATCAGACTTACAACCTTACTCCCGAACAGAACTCGTTCGTAAGTCAGGGACTACCTGTACATAAATAGTAGAAACAAGCTGAAACATTCAGAAGAATTCCTTCAGCAAGGTCACCGAGCATCTCCCGCTAAACCAATTTCTGTTCTGCTGGATGAATGCGGCCATCATTCATGATTTATGTTATTTTTTTAAAAACTTTTTATATTTTTCAGAATGCTGGCCAATCTAGAAAACATCCCAAACTCGAGACCACCTAATAATAATAACAACATCTTTAACGTTCATGTTTCTATCTTTTTTTTTACATTTTCTTACAAAGTTGTACTGCGCAATATACAGTAAGTGACACACTCTGGACAAAAGAAAACACTTCATGCTGTACTGTTCTAGAAAACTGAGCAATGGCAGAATGGTGTGGTGCGACGAAGCAGGCTTATTGTTACCACCCTGAGGTATTTTATTTCGTTTATTCCACGAGTTTAATTGTTTAATAAAAAAGAATGTTCTATTTTTATATGCATTTATAGTTAAGCTTAATGATGTCTGCTAAACCATCAGCTAAAAACAGCCCTTGTGTCAGAGAAGCTCTCTGGATGTTACAAAGCGCGGACACTGGAGACTCCTTCCATTAATGTCGGACGTCTCCGCACAGACACGGCCACCACATCAACAATTGAACACTTTTTAATTAAGTGCTTGCAGATTACAGCTAGAACGATCGTCTAAGCTGTGGATCAACACGTACTGACCAATCAGAAGCGAGAAAACAACAGCGTCTGTAATATAATTACACATAAGGATAGCTATGTGATATTTACATGTTATGTTTAGTGATCTCGAGCATGTACACAGGATAAAGCGGTATAGACGATGAGAGTAACTCCCCCTTATTCGATTTTCTCAATATAAAATGTACTAATGAGTCTGATTTCTAATGAAACACTAGCATTCGCAGAACTTGAGCAGGTTAGACGGGGCAGCGGTGCACATCACGTCATTATGTTATGGTGCCCTCTATGGGTGATTGGACCCATTGGAACTGCAGCCATTTAAAATGATGTGAACTAAACAAGCGGACTAATTTATAGAGAAACACAAAATGATAATGTCTAAATAATTGGATTTATATTTTTCATTTTATGTTTATTTTTGCTGCGAGATTTGGAAATGATTATGTTAATGTACACTGTACTGATAAACCTCACGTAAAAGGAGCCATTCTACATTATTTGGGAATCTCCAAAGGTGCACGTTACATTAATTTGTCTATGAGGTGGACGTTATGGTGGCTGTTTAGACATAAAGCCCAGGATGAAGTCCAAGAGCTAAAACTTGTTTAAACTAATTATTAAAAAGTACAAAACCCCTAATTTTATGCTTTAGTTCAGTTAACGTTACGTGCTATTGAATACACTTCAATGATTTGTGCGCCTTTTTTGATTCCCGGCTCGATGCGCATGGAGTTTGAATGTTCTCCCCGTGCTTGGTGGGTTTCCTCCGGGTTCTCCGGTTTCCTCCCACAGTTTAAAGACCCCTCTGTACCTGGTATACAGGATAGAGCAGTATAGAAGACAACCAACAATAATCTATAATAGACCCGTTATACTATAATATACAAAGGTTTCTTCAGATGTTCCTCCCAATATATGCTGGGGAACATGATGGAGAGAAAAGTAGATTTTTTTAAAAATTTTTTACTGTTGCCATGTAGAGACCTGAAGGTGTAACGTCTGTACGCGGCAGTACTTTAATGAAGGAAGTAATTGTAGCAGGTACGAGGAAAAGCACTTAATTACAGTAGAGTTTCTGTGTGCAATTACATGTACAGTACTAATGATGGACAGCCTAATGATTCATAAATGATTTATAATCCCTTATCAAATGTATCAATCCTCAAACACTGATACTGTAGATATATTTTATTTCCCACACAATCAGTACACTTGTCTGTGTCTCTCCTCCTTTCAGACAACAAGACGAGACTTTACAGAATTCATGCCATGCTTCATCATCAGACTTTTATTTCCTGCAGTTTCTATGCGTCTTAATTTATTGTTTTTTAAAATTTTTTAGACAGACTGGATATTGGGTGAAAAATATGAGCCTTTTGTTTTATCTGAAGTGTTTATATACAGTATGTGAGTATGAGTATGAAACTGCATTAGTGTTTCGCTCCATTGTCTCATGAAGGAGAGAAAGGGAGAAATAAAGATGTGAACCAGACCATTTTTACATTTTAACCTTTACAGTGTGTGTAGATCAATAATAACCAAATGCATGTATGAAAACTCAGAGGAAACAATCACAAGTGTTCGAGCCGGACGTTACTGAAAGAACCAAATGATGCTTCGTCCTGAGACTCGATGCCTTGCTGTTGTAAATGATTTGAACTGAAATGTTTAAAATGACGCAGACAGAAATACAGTAGCACTAGATATGACGAGTGGTTCAACGAACTACGACTTATTACGATTTATTTCTTTAAGCGGCTGATGGCTCGGTCTCAGGATTTCGCTCCTGGAAGAAGCTTTCACTGCGTGATTTTACTTCTGCTACAAAATTAAAACAATTGTGTTGACAGATCTTTGCAGTCGTGATGATAATGACAGAACCTTTGTGGTAAATCATCAGCCCTGTGTGTTCATACCATTTTTGTTGACTTCTTGCATTTTGGACAAGAAGCCTGTAAGTTCCAATGTCACCTCTGAGCGACTGTTTATTCCCCGTCTCTGTGCAGGGATCAGATTACAGATAAATCAGCCAAATAATTTAATTAATAAATAAATGTAAATGTTCTCAGCCAAAGCACCATTTTGTGTGAATATGCTTTTTTTAATTATTATTTTTATACATGAAATGAAATCATAAGCCATACAGTATGTAAAATTATTCAGTACTATTTTTTTGGACAGCCTCAGATGCAGATTGAGCCAAGTCTTAGATTATTTCATTTCTATAGACAATAATTGACTTAGCCTCTCATATTTACCCCCATATAATATATTTTTTAATTTATTTATATTATACTTTATTCTTGATTTGAATCTTTTTTTTTTCTAATGAAAGACATTTTTGCACAGATGAAATATGACAACGATTCAAAGCAAATCTTCCATTGATGGGTGTGTATGTGTAAAACAGAAATGTTCTTAGATGTTAAAAAAATGTGAAATGTTTCCCAAATAAACCTCTAATGATGATGCATCAGTAATAATATATTTACATACTAATGTTTCTATAACACAACGAGTTTCCCTTAAATGACTCTCATGGCCTGAAGGTTATGGTAAACATAATTCGTTTTATATACAGTAGATTGGTTTTTATAAAATGAATTACATGAAATGTCAAGCTTGTATTATTTTTTTAGTTGATTTATGGACACGGGGATGAAATTTAAATTAAAATATTCTAATTAAACATTGTGTCATGTCTTGTCTTTCAGCAGTGTTTAGTAGTTTTCTTCAAGACGGCATCAAAATGTTTAGACACACACACACACACACACACACAGATTACTATCTAGCCACAACCATGTGAAAAGTAGAAAAATTAGTTAGTAGTGTTATAAAAATCTGTTATATACTATTATATACTATAGTATTATATACTATTAAAATCTAAAATATCTATAAAAAAGCTCGCTCTGTGCACAGAGACATTGTCATTGCAGTTGGCTCCGAGACACCTCGGCCGGGATCACCAGCCGTGAAATGTTTAACTGCGGCTAAGAAATGTTTCACTGCAGCTTATCACTGTACTGTACTTGAAGTCTTCTGTAAATGTCAATCACTTTTACACCTTCATTCACCGGTTTGACTAGAACACCTCACGTATTCCTACTGTGTACAGATTAGATCAAAGGTTCTAGATAATTGTATAGAAACTTTGTATGCCAGGACACTTAGAGCATGAGACAGGGTACACTCTGGACGGGGTGCCAATTCATCACAGAGCACGCGCGTGCACACACACACACACACACACATATATGTACTAAAGTAGTTGGCATGTGAAACATATTTGACAATTTTGCTAGGTTTATTATAACCACATAAACATACAAAAATGCAGTGCGCTAAAGCAAAACTGTACTGTACTGTACTGTACTCTATACTGTATACTATATACAATACAATACAAATTTAAAAACAACCAGTGTTAACCAAAGTGCTTCACAAAAGCAAAAAATAAAAAGAGAATACACATACGAAGGGATTTAAATAATAATTTTGTAAATAATAAAGAAGTGAAATTTAAGTTAAGGAATATTGAACGCCTTAGAGAAAAGGTAAGTTTTCAAAGCAGATTTAAAAACTGACAATGTCTGAGCAGATTTAATATAAATCAGAAGGCTATTCCATAGCCTAGGACCGATTACCGAAAAAACGCGATTTTTAAGTCTAGTTCTAGAAACATAGAGTAAATCAGAGTAACTTGATCTGAGTAATCTCGACTGTGTGGATGGATACTGTGGAGCCTGATTCCGTAAAGACTTAAAAACAAATAACAAAACTTTAAAATCAATTCTATATTTGACCGGTAACCAATGCAGTGAAATCAAAACCGGTGTAATATCTTCACACTTACGCTTTCCTTTAAGGAGTCGGGCTGCAGCATTTTGAACCAACTGCAATCGTGCAACACACATCTGGGGGGAACCAATATACAAAGGGTTACAATAATCTAGTCGTGACCTTACGAAAGCATGCATGACAATTTCAAAATTCTTAACAGACAAGAAAGGCTTAACCTTTGCTAAAAGACGAAGATGGTAAAAGCAAGACTTTACCACAGCACATATCTGCTTGTCAAATTTAAGGCTATTATTAAGTAAAAAACCCTAGATCCCGAACACAATTAGTACTGTATGGTAACATATATTAGCCATTCAATGTTTCTGCCATTACTATGGCAACAATCCTTATGGTACGTACACACACACACACACACTCATGCGCGAATTCACACACTACAGTCAACTTGAAACCACCAATTAGTCTAATCTGCATGTCTTTGGACTGTGGGAGGAAACCGGACTACCCAGGGGAAACCCACCAAGCGCGGGGAGAACATGCAAACTCCATGCACACAGACCAGAGGCGGGAATCGAACCCATACCCTGGAGATGCAAGACGACAGTGCTAATCACTAAGTCAGTTGCTGTCGTGCCGCCAGTTGCCAATTTTTTATGTATTAAATTAAAGCGTTTAATGTTAATAGGTCAACAATGAGTTACAGGACAGCATGTTATCCGCCTCCAACCTGAAGATATATAACTATTTCTTATAGAATCGTTTCTTTTTCCTTTGCAAAACTGATTTTATATTAAAAATACAATAATGCATAAAACTTACCATTATCTAGTTATTGAAACTGATATACCTGAGATGTCTGTTATCTCCAATACTGGATCTACACTGGATCATGATCAAACATTGACTGGACAATTTCATTGCCTTTCGATGAATTATTTTGTATTTTTATCTACACTAAGATGAAGTCAACCACCAGAGAGCACTTTCATGTGGCTAAAACATAAAAGCAGTACTGTAGTAGCATGAATGTGGACATACTGAAATATCCAGTAGGTGGTGATATTGCACTGTTTGACTGTCACTGTGTGATTCCTGGAATAAGAGGAGACAAGGACAACAGGAGAGTCACAGGACATCTGGTTATCTCTAAAGCTTCTAAAAGCTGTGGCTTGATTTCTTTTTCTTCTTTTCATTAAAACATACACGGCAAGAAGGAAAGAAAAGCATTTAAAGATAAATTTCAGAGCTCCTCTTGTTAGTGAGGATTTTTTATTTATTTATTTGTACAGAATATTTTATTTTTATCCTAGTTAAACTTATTTTCTATTGTGCACTTTTTTATTCATATTTATTTCCCATCTTTAAGCTTTTATTTTTAAGGTCACGGGCAGCCGTATAAGCATTTCACTGCATATGGTACTGTGTATGACTGTGTACGTGACAAATAAAATTAGAATTTGAATTTAGTGTTGACTAGACATGAAGTTGTGTTTGAACAGCTGCTTACACACGTCCCACCTGTATAAGACAGCACTATTGATCATGTTTAGTTTTAGAGATTTAAAGAGACTGGACTTCCTTCTTTCTTTCTTTACTAGGAGGTTTGCTGAAGGCTGGAATGTATGCTCCCTTATCCAGCAGGAATTACATTTTTATCTCATTACACATGTGGGATTTGAACCTGGTACCTTCTGATCAGTAATCCAATGCCTTTGTTACCCCTTTCCTTAACAAACATATTCAACAGCAATTAATCTGGAACAACCCAAATAGCCCACCGCTGAAGGGCCACCGCTGGGCCAATGGCAGTGCATACGTTGGGTCAATGTTGGTATCAGTGGTTGAACCGAAGCCATTTGGGTGGGGCCAAAGATAGGTTGGCTCAATGTTGGCCCAATGTTGGTTCAGTAGATAATGGCAAGTTTGGCCCAATGTTGGTTCAGTAGATAATGGCAAGGTTGAAAATTAGAGATTAAATTAGACCCAGATAGCACACCGCTGAACGGCCAGCGCAGGGCCAAAGTCATTTTGTCCATTAGACCAACGTTGGCCTATTGGTGGGGGCAAAGATAGCTTGGCACAATTCTGGTTCAGTAGATAATGTTGACGATAAAGTTGGACATTTTTAATTAAATTAGACTCTTTTCATCATTGGCAATAATAAGAAAACACATATATCTCCAGAAATGTATTTGCAAACATGATAAAATTATTACAAACTAAACAAATACACGTAACCATTATGATGATGAACTACAAAGTAAACCCCTAGTACAACCACTTTTTCTCTCAGCAAGGTGGATGAAAATAAATAAATACAAACATACAAGTTCCCATCGCCTCAGACTGTCTATACAACAGGTGGCTCTGCATCTTCCTCATCATCATTCACCTCGGTACTCTCACCATCGGCTTGGTCACTGTAGCTCAGCTGTTCTTTATCATCATCATCTTCTTCATCATCTTCAACATTACAGCATCTTTGGAGAACTGTGACTCTAGTCTGGGTAAATACATCAATAATTTAAGCATTGTACATTAAAATGTACTTTGAAATATTCCTTTTTAATCAGCAACATTATGACATTTTCCACATTTGTCTGAACTCAGTTCAACAACAGTTCCAGTATTGGAGCACACATATTTTTCTCCAGATGAAACAAAGTAAACAAAGCAATTCAAACAGTAAATAATCCAGAAAAATTGTTTCAAAAAAACGTTTCACATGCCAACTACCTTAGTACATATATTCGATAACCACAAAAATGCAGTGCGCTAAAGCGAAACAATATGTACTGTATACTGTATAATAGCCCTTTAACGTTTCCCTCCTGCCGTTACTATGGCAACAATCCTTATGGTCCCCACCTGGCTATGGCTCCGGAAGCTACTGTATTCACAGGCAACAGGTCGATTAGCCTAGCATAAAAGTGCTAAACATCTTTCTCACCACATTACATTCATGGTTTCATGTTACCACCGCAGATTCTCAACACTCTTATGTCTTACTCAAGGGTTTTTATAACCCACCTGTATTCAGGAGCTAAGAGGCACAAAACTTTAGCTTGTGTTTAGCTTAGCTGCAGGATTTAATCAGCAGCACCTGGCATCTGTGGGGTTTTAGGTTCCCCCCTAGCGATTAGCGCCATCTAGTGACCTGTTAGTCACAAAGTGTTCACAGTTGAGCATAAAGTACAATGAATTTAACATTTATCATTTTAGAAAACATAAGAAAATGAATAAATGCATGTCTTGCTTTCCTGAGAAGGTCTTCATGAGAGCCGGTTTCATCATGGTGCCTGATGAGCTCAGCTGAACGCACCACCCTCTGTAGGAGGTCAGGTCCTGTGTGATGTGAACACAGAGGTATATGAAGCTGTCCACTCTCTCCACTGGGCTCCTGTTGATAAAGGGGATCTGGTAGTTCCTCTCCTGCTTAGTGCTGAAGTCCACTATCAACTCCTTTGTGTTACTGACGTTTGGATGGAGGTTGTTCCTCTGGCACCAGTTCTCCAGATTCCCAATCTCCTTCAGGTAGGCCGACTCATTGTTGTCAGAGATCAGGCCCACCATGACATTAAATTCACCAACACTAAGCTTGTCCATGATCTGAGGCATTGTTTTCATTATTTACCAACATGAGCCCAAATGCCAGATCCTAATACAGCAACCATACTTGGAAATGTAGAGACCTGACATAACACAAGACTTAGAACATTATTACCTAGACGGATAGGATCCTGGTTATAAGAGGGCCCTAGAAATGTAGGGTTCTTTCCTTGAAAATGTCACTTTGGGAATATAGACGTTTGGGACATTGGGGTGTTTAGTAGGTATTGTGAATAAATGAGAATAAATGGTTTTGGAAAGACAAAGTCCTTCTCTTGAAAATTCCTATGAGTAAACCTAGAACCTTGCGAATGTTCTGTAGATCCTACAATACATGGTATTGCAAATAATCTTCTTTCATTGACACTTTCATTTGCGAAACAAAGAGGAACACATGGTCCTGGGAAGATAAGAACCTGAGAATCTGGTCGAGACAGATAAGAGTAAAGTGGGGGTCTGTATATTACAAAATTTCAAAAAGCATTTTGTGTCATTTAAGAAGCTTCACCTACATTACTCTACATCACAGCTGTCTTTGGTCATGTCCCAAGCTTACCGTTAAAGCTACAGCAGAGTCCTCAAGACCAAGACAAGACAAAAAAAACACTGCTGCTGATAATGGCAAACAGGACCTGAAACTTCACTGGTTTGCAAAACTTATTCAGAATATAAAGTCAACCAGGACAACAGCCTGACTTCACTGCCCTTGAGAATGTAAAGTTCAGAATATTATTTTATTATATTTTCATTATCGAAGTGCCATTTGTTTTCCATGTATATGACATAAAAAAAAAAATAATGAAAAAATCTAATATAAAATAAGAGAAAGGGTAAAATGTCCATTGTTAAAAGCGCTATACAAATAAAATGTATTACATTTAATTAAATTGAACTGAATTGAAAAGACATATTAAACTCAAGTGCATGTCCAGTCCAGATCAATAATGAATAACCTCATGGCACAGTGGCGTAGTGGTTAGCGCTGTGACCCTTCAACTTCAAGGACGAGAGTTCGATTCCCGTCCCATGGAGTTTGCATGTTCTGCCCGTGCTTGGTGGGTTTCCTCCAGGTACTCTGGTTTCCTCCCACAATCCAAAGACATGCAGATTAGGCTAATTGGCATCCACAAAATGCCCATAGTGTGTGAATAAGTGTGTTGTGTTTGCATGTGTGTGCTTTTTGATGGTTTGGCACCCTGTCCAGGGTGTTCCACTCACACACCCATTCATACACCACGGGGCAATTTGGAAACTCCACTCAGCTTACACTGCTAGTATTTGAACTGTGGGAGAAAACCGGAGTACCCTGGGGAAACCCATCAAACACGGAGAGAACATGCAAACTCCACACACACACAGTCCTGTGGTGACATAAAAAACATCCAACCCTGCCAAAAAACAACCTATATAAATAATATACTGTATATTTTAAACAATTTATTAGTTGATAATGTTCTTATGCCTTTATCTGGTACGCTGGTTAACTTTATTTTATGTATTTTATGCTAAAAGAAATAACCCCCAGTCCTGTTACTTTAAAACCTGTTATTCATTACAGAGCGAACTGCAGCTGTTCTCAGAAATGAAACCCTTGTGAAAAGAATTGGTTTACACATGGGGCTTTAATACAGGCGTTAAAACTGTCAAGAGCTCCCAGGATTAAATATCAGTGCAATGATCCTTACTGTGGATCCCTCCTTCACCCAGTACATGATATAAAGTCACATTTACGGTACAAAAGCAATATTCCTAACAACGTACTGTATGAGGTTTGGTCACATGACTCACATGATGTGCTTTACAGCAATGGAGTAAGGGGTTTATTTTTGCTCATGTTGCTCATTCAGTTGGGCATGAACCTATTTTTCCCAGCCTTTGCCCATTTGCTATTTTTATTGTACTGACGTGGGCACGAGACAAAACAGGATGAGTGACATTTGAAATCTGGGATTGACGAAACTAACAATCAGCCAGGTGCTTATCACAGGAGCTAAAATATCGACATCAAATTTGCACGTGAAATGCGGTCTCCGCCTGTCCCGAGGGACACTAAAATACAGAGAACACCCGTTACACACCAACACACACCACTGCTGTGATCTCTTGGGAAATATATATATATATATATATATACGTGTGTGTGTGTGGGGGAAAACTTTTATAAATATTGTAAAACAAAATCTGTTGGTATACATCATATATATATATGCTAATATTAAATAAATATAATATACTTCATACTATTTTCAATACTATCAAGTGTGTATACAATATTTTTGGCTTTATATACAGTCTTCATATAAAGTATATAATGTATATAAAGATTTATATATACTTATTTAGATTTATTGGCACCCTTGGTAAAAATGGGTTTAAACAAAATGGGTTTAAACAAATTTCCTTTGTGGGTAAGAATTATAACCTCACACCACAAATTTGGTGTAGCGGGTGTCCTTCACTATGTAAAAGTAGGCAGTGTCATCATCACCTTTTACGCCGTACTGTGAGGTAGTAATATAATATAGACTGGGTGAAAAGTAACTAGGCATTAAAGATTTGCAATTTCTAATACAAGTTTATAGAAACAAATTGTGCATTTACTTTATTGCATAAAAAATTAAAATAAATCTTTAAATTTCAACGTAGGCACCGGCGGCGTCAACCAGTTTTCTCAAACGGCCCGGTGATGGAATATGAAAGAAGTCCTTCTGGACATTCCTAGTAACCTTCTGTACCCGCACCTCCAAGTCCTCCAGTGTGCGAGGCTTTGTCCTGTACACCTCCTCCTTTGCGTCGCCACAAAGGGAAAAAAAAAATCACATGGAGTGAGATGAAGTCCACGTCGTCCCAGCCAACGGCCTGGAAAATGCTGGTCTAACCACACACGTTTCAACACACTCCTACCAAGAGGCAATCCAGCACAGACAATGCACTTCTTTATATGTTTGTGGACAATAGGGGGAAACTGGAGAACCCAGGGGAAACCCTGGAGAACATGGTGAGAACATGTGACATTCCCCACAGACCTGAAGGTCAGGATCAGACCAGTGATCTTGGAGATGTGAGACTGTAACGCTGCCCACTGTGGCACCACGCTGCCTAGGGCTTGAGGTCAACTACTCTTTAAATACACGGCCAGAAATGACAAAAAAAAAAAAGGAAAGAAAGCCAAGCTCACAGCAGTAACCTGCTTTTATGTACGACACAAAAAGAGGAAAGTGTTGTTTTATTTAAGATAAATAAATCCTTCATTCTTTATTTTTTTTATTCCAAAGCAGCCTATTGTTTTTACACACACAACCACCCGCACATTCACTTCCGGATTTATCCAAAAGCAGCATGTGAGGCGGCTAAAAAAATATCGGACATGCTATTCCTTATGAGGATTAACATTCTATTCAGGATTATAAACAAGGGAGCAGTTTGCTTTTGAGGATGTAGTGCAGAGATTTCATTGAATCAACTCTTCTATAGCACTATATATGATTTAAAAAAGCATATAAGCAGACATGCTGATGATACGGGACGCGTTTAGAAACTTTAAAGCGTGCATTCGATTAGTCTTGATGAACTGCATTAAGTAAAGATGTTCAGCTGCTTAATTTGGCTCTGTATATAGTTTAAACTTGTTTTCAAGTCACGGCTACTATTCAGTATTCAGACCGCACCCTCGTACCTACGACTGCATCACAGCCGTGCTGATACCCAGCACAACAGCACTCCCTCTTATGTGATATCTCTTAATTGTCTAATTTTTATGGAATATTTGCTCAAGTTTATGTTCAGACTGTAGCTAGAATTGGGTAAAATACACAACATAATTATTGCAAAGTTAAATCTAATCCTTCCACAGAGAGCTCAAAAATCTGTCGCTTTAGTGTACACCAGGGTTTCTTAAAGTCCAGACACCGGTTCGGATTCAGACTATTAGCAATGTATTATCAATGCAATAATACAGTGTAATGAAGTTTATCTTTCCAACCTCGAAATAAAACTATTAGGTTAGACTAATCAATAAATTTAAGGTTTGTAATCTGTTTGGAGATCGTTATAGCGAGCTTAAGGTTAAACGTTATCATTTCTCTGTTTGACATTGTTGTCATGGCAACGTATACAGTGTTCAAAGTCACAGAAGTTCAATTGTTGTCGACTAACAGGCACCCGGCGTCTCCTCTTAGTGTACATCGGTTCCTCTATCTGGTGGGAACGTCACGATCCAAATTCGTGAAGAAAAGGTCAGTGTCTCCTTTTAGCGATCACTGCTTTTTATGTGCCAGTGTTTAGGCGGCTGATCGATTGCACACAGTGCCGTTTCTTAGACTAGGCTTCTGTGTACTATTATGTATTAATCTACACAGTAAACAAACAGTGACATTGTTTTCCACTAGGCTTAAGTGTATTTTGTCTTAGACTGTGTTAAATGTGACTATACAAGGGGGAGTCAAAAATTATCTGCACTGCCTGCAGAATTTATTTTACTACATTTTAGAAAGGATACATACATAATTTTTTAACATAATCTCCCTGCTTTTCAATATGCTTTGTCCAAAAATGTTTACGCTTGTGCCGCGAGCCATGAATGCACCGCTGTCATCACTTCTTCATCCTTGTAGGGCTGCTTCCAGGGGACCAAACAGGTGAAAGTCTGATGTAGCAAGATCAGGACCAGAGGGAGAAAGCTTTAAATCTCAAAATGAAGTTTTGAGTGTCGACAGCGTGGGCAGAAGTGTGCAGACGTGCATTTTCATTATGCCTTTGGATGCGTTTTCCTGATAATAATCCAATACAGGCCTTTGAGAATCTTAGAAAACTGTAAACATTGATGAACTCTCCAGCTGATGGACTTTTTCACCCCACGCGGCTCTTCTTTCATGCGAATCACAAGTGGTGCATCCATTTTTTCTCACTGTTATAAATGAACTGATGTAACACATTCACAACTGCACAGCAATGACTGAGGAGAGAGTAGCCTTTAACTTAAAGTGCTGAGGAGACAGTGCGGCCAACAAGTTTTAATATAACCATAGTGCTGAGAATTTTTGACTCACTTTTGTACGTTGCTTATAAGTAATATATAAGTTTAATAAAAGTCATTGGTTTATCACCAATCGATCCAGACTTTTGACCTTGAATAGAAATCAGATTTGAACCTTTGAAAAAGTAGTTATGACCCAATTAAACAGATTCCCTGCAATTCCTATCATGTGCATTTTGATCAGCGATTCCTCTTTTCACGTAAGGCTGATCTGTTAATCAAATGAAGATGTGTTATTACCTCACAGGATGACACACACTTGATAATGATGCTGCCTACTGTTACATTGGGCCTGTGATGGAACTACCCGTGCACAATAAAGAATAAATAAATAGAGAATTTCTGTTTTATGTATATACTAGAGGGTACCAGTGGCTCCGTCACAGGCACTCCTCACTAAACGTAACAGTCGGCAGCGTCATTATCAACTTTATGTCATACTATACAGGCGTATACGATCAACTCGCTGCCGCTCCTCATGCTGCCCCAATGTAACGTCTGTGACACGCTCACAATATGAACGTATGTGAAAGTTCATGATGACGCCGTCTACTGTCACGTCAGGTTATAACATAAACGCTGGTAAAGATTCTGCCTACTAAAACTTAATGCCTGGGACACGCTTACTGGTTGACGTAAGCGTTGATGATGATGATGATAAGACATTTGTTTTTAATCAGTGTGAATGTATTTAATGTAATTTTATGGCGTATTTACAAATCTTAAAAAAAAATAAATATATATATATATATGAATAATGTATATATATATATAGGAAAAAAGCAGAAATTTGGCAGTGAAAATAGCCCAAGCCTAATAAAAAACGTGACGTCATTAAATTGCTCTTGGGCGCCCTCTAGGTGTAAACCGACCCCGGAAGTATTTTATACAGAGTGGGCGGTCTTAAAAAGCAAAAAAAAAAACACATACTAATGGTGGGAGGTTCCCGTTTCTAAACAAATTATGGTAATACTGTAAATTAAACTCCCGAGTTTTTTTTCTTTCCTCTAGGCGTGTCCGTGGCTTTTTTTTTTAGATAAAACACGCCGTAACCGTGACGTCACCTTGACCGGAGAAAAGGGCACCCGCGTGCGTGTGCGCCCGCATGACAGTCTCGCGGCTGCTCGCGTCTCTGTCGCTCGCGCTTTTTAAAATTATTGTACGTAATTGTTGTTGTTTTGAAACGGTCGGTCTGTTTTGGTAGCAGGGCGAATTAACAAATCTTTCTGTCTTTAATATGTCCACTTTTGGGGGATTATTATTATTATTATAAGTAGTAGTATTAGTAATAGCGTTTTATTATTATTATAATTATTATTCTTATTATAATTAACGTTTATTCCGCTTGCCGTAAGTCGCGGTACCGTCTCGCCCTGATGCCGCAGACAGTCTGACTCTGACCCGACCCAGTCTACAGTCCTCCGCTTTCTATTGATCTCCCGCAGCGGTGAATTTGAGGAACACCGAGCGAGCGCACGCTCCGTCCAGGACGCTTTGAAGATGTTCGACGCGCGCGGGATTCCCTTCGTCTTGCTGGACGTCGCGTGCCTGATCCTCGGTATGTCTTTAATTCATCTGATTCATTTTTACTTTTTCCACTGTGACACCCAGCTGCAGGTCATTCCAGATGTTCAGGGTTCCTCAGATTAAAAATCTCTATAAATAGAGAACAATGCAGGTGATGTAGGCTGTTTGTATGACCCATAAAATAACACTATGAACACCTGGCTAATATTGAGTAGGTCCTTCTTTGCCTCCATATCACTGATGCACTGTGCTTGACACATTTGTTTTTTTGTATTAACCTTTTCATTAATTTGAGCTTCCATTGGATCGGACTACACGGGCCAGACTTCACTCCCCATGTGCATCAGTAAGCTTCAGTCACTCATGACCCGGTCACCACTACAGCGGTTTTCCTTTCTTGGATCACTTTTGTATGTTCCAGCAGTTTAGGACTTGCTCTGACCCAATCTTCTAGCCATTACAATTTGGCCCATTTACATTTACATTTGACAGTCCATAGCAAGTTATCCATAGCGACTTTCATTATATATCCAAGCAGTTGAGGGTTAAGGGCCCAACAGTGGCAATTTGGTGGTGCTGGGATTTAAACCTGAGATGAGCTTGGTGCTTGTCAAAGTCACTTAAATCCTTACGCTTGCCCATTTTTTTTTCTTCTACGTCAGGTAAAAAAGGTTCACTGGCTGCCTAATATATCCCACCCACTTCATCCACAATTTAATGAGATATGAATAATGTATCTTTACTGTGATGGGGGCAAATTGTGCAGGTCCAAAACCACAGGTCTTGTGGGCTGTTTCCTGAGCAAAAGTGATCCAAGGAAGGACTGGCGACCGGGTCTTGGGTGTCCAAGGCTTACTCATGCACATAGCATCCCTATAAAGGCTGGCCCGTGTAGTGCGATCCAATAGAAGCGCTAATGTAGTTCAGATTGAAGAAAAGGTTAATGATAGAGATGTATCAGAACACACAGGTTACAGAATTACTCAATATTAGGAGGGTGGTCATAATGTTATGGCTGATTCGTGTATGGTGATTATTGTGCAGCCCCAAATCTAAATTAAAGTCTAATCTCTTACATCAAATGTACTCAATCAGCCTGTGTCCATTATTTAGCACAAAATGGAACAAAGCTCTATCTCAGCCCAAGTGTGAATGCATGCCACATATTATCCTCAAGCAGGCTTAAAACACACACATGACTTAGTGGTTCATTACTGTTGCATCTCCACGGTTCATGGTTTGAATCTCATCTCCAGTATCTGTGTATCTGTGCGTGTGCACAATTCGCATGTTAACCTTCTGAGATAGTTGGGTTTCCTCCAGGTTCTCTGGTTTCCCCCTGACACTTCATAAACATGCACTGTAGTTGTTATAGTGTGTGTATGTGTGTGCCTGTGGACTGACAGATTTTGGTTTCCCCAGCAACAGAGTTCATTTTACAACAATGACCGCTAGACGACTAACATCGCTTAGCGAGGTCATCTTAAATGGATAGGTGGATGAACGGATAAGGTTTCGATATTAATGCATGATTAAATTATTCTACTTATGTAGCTGTAGAATGTAGAATCTTAACACAACAGGAAAAAGCCCCTGGTTTACCAGGTCAGGACCAACAATCCGTGATGTTATTACAAAATCGAAAGTACGTAGTAGAGATAGTTGCCGCCTCTTGGTCATGATGTCATGCACTCTGGTTGAGCAGGTCATATTAATCACTTCAAGACATCTGACATCAACAGCCATGTATGAAATGAGATGTTTGTCTGTAATTAAATGAACTATAATAATAATTAATAATAATTCTGGCTGATCGACTGCACTTGAAGTGAGCAGATTAGCAGTTGTGTGGATTTGTATTTTCTTTTCACTAAATCCTTCCAGGTGGACTTTCCCGAGGACTGAAGAATGAGCCCCGTTTTATATTACTGATGATGACCTGATCGTTTTGTCTGTCTGTTGTCATGAACACACTCATCTGCTTTTAGTCTCCGTGTCTGTTTTTTCGAGCTGTTCCACAGATCATCATATTGGAGTTGTATTAATCTTTGCAAAAACGTAACCTGTTTGGGAAGAAGGACCAGATGTTACATTGTGAACACACACACACACACACACACACACACACACACCACACAAACACACAGCCACCATCCCCACCCAGTTAAACCCTAATGCAACAACAAAGCCACTGGGTTTGCAGTGTTTTCCATTACGTCTGCCATTTCTTATGCATATGTGGAATATGTTACAGCAAACACAGGCTGTACAACGCCCCAGATCCCACTGTTAATGCTAAGATCGTAAAATAACAGACCGTCTAATGAATGTTTTTAAGAAGTAGAAGTGATTGATGCATGAATACGTCTTTGGAGAATCAAAGCCAGATGATATAACGACATTATATAGATTTTGCCGTGAATTAGGATATAAATGTTCGGCTGCTTGCTTGAGATTAAGAGCATCATGTGTGTCTCATCAGTACCTCTGCATTATTAGCCATTTAATTCATTATTAATGAGCTTTTGCAAAATGATGTAATGTTGGAAAGTAATCTCTAATTAAACATCTGGTGAATAATCAGTAAAATGGGAGAATAATTACATTAGATTTGTTTTTTGTTAATCTTTGAACATTTTGTGTTTTAAAAACGCGGCCAAAAGAAATTCTTACGGGAAAGACTGATAATATTTTAGTCATTTTATGGCTTTTTTTTTTTTTTTTTTTTTTTTTTTTTTTTCTGTAAAACTGATTGCTTAGTTACAAGCTAGAATTTGTAATACTCAATGTTGTCACTATTTAAGAAAGATTTTAACAGTTATATTTATTAATTATGCAATTTCTACTGTTTTGGAATGTTATAAGTTTTCTGTAAATAGCTTAATTAGGCATAAGTTTATGTGAGGAGGTGTTGCACAGAAATTTACTGTCAACATGTGATTGATTAAATTACTACACTAGACTATACTACGCTGCACTACACTAGACTACACTGCACTGCACTAGACTAGACTACACTAGACTATACTACACTAGACTATACTACGCTACAGTATACTAAACTACAGTACACTAGACTATACTATGCTAGACTATACGCTACAGTATACTAAACTACAGTACACTAGACTATACTATGCTACAGTATACTACACTAGACTATACTACGATACATTATACTACACTAGACTATACTACGCTACAGTATACTAAACTACAGTACACTAGACTATACTATGCTAGACTATACGCTACAGTATACTAAACTACAGTACACTAGACTATACTACGCTACAGCATACTAAACTCCACTACACTAGACTATACTTAATTTCACACTATAATATACTACACTAGACTATACTCTAGGGTTAGGTATACTAAACTCCACTAGACTACACTACACTTCACTACACTACGCTCCACTACACTAGACTATACTATGCTACAGTATACTAAACTCCACTACATTGGACCATAATAATCTTCACACTATGATATGCTACAGTATACTAAACTAGACTATACTACACTAGACTACCCTAAACTAGACTATACTATGGAAGTATGCTACAGCATACTAAACTCCACGCTATAATATACTACACTGGACTATACTACACTAGACTATACTACACTAGACTATACTAAACGCCACACTATAATATACTACACTAGACTATACTACACTAGACTATACTACACTAGACTATACTAAACTCCACGCTATAATATACTACACTGGACTATACTACACTAGACTATACTAAACTCCACACTATAATATACTATACTACGCTACAATATACTAAACCACACCACAGTACACTAGACTATACTACTCTACAGTATACTAAACTCCACAATATAATATACTACACTAGACTATACTACACTACTACTATACTATAAACTCCACTATACTAGACTAGACTATACTAGACTACACAACACAATACCACACTAGACTATACTCCATTCCACTCCACTATTGATTTTGTAGCTTTTGGACACTTATTGTAATTCTGATTTTTTTTTTTTTTTTTTTTTTTTTAAATGAAAAATAAGTCAAAACTTCAAGCAGGTCTGTGGAAAAGTCCCGAGGACGCCACACAGATTTTGCGCAGTTTCAGAACAACCACAAGGTTAAATGTTTAGCTAACATTTTGAGAACAAACTCTAGCCTACTAGTTTGTTTATAACATTTGGCTTTTGTTGAGACTGAAGCGTAAGTGTACAGAGATGCTAAGGAAATATTCATTTCTTTGTTCAAGTCAAATAATAATAATAATAATAATAATAATAATAATAATAATAAAAAATGACGTCCGTGAATATGTTAGCAAGCTTAAAGTACTGTAGAAAAGTTTTGAGCCACACCTCATGTCTTTATATTTTGCTTCCATCGAGCCAGACTTCCTTGTATTATTAACACAGCGGTGACGAATAGCTCCCCAGGCTTCCTGAAGGACTGTTTTGTCTGCTCGTTTGCAAGTCAGATGATGACGGAGGATCAGGTCAGTGATTAGTATACTGGTGACGCTGAGTGGTTTCGGACAGACGAGTGGGGAAATGAGGTTGCTGCCGGGGTTGTTACATAAACCACCGATTTTGAAATCGTATCTTTGGGCACTTTGCAGAATGTCGCATTGAAACATTTGTCCTCACTTCTTTTATCCACATGATTTAATACAATTTTATTTATTGTGACAAATTGAGATGTGGCTCAGGACTCTGTGTACAGTACTGTATATAAATCCCAGCCTCTGCGTCATGATTGGTTATGAGAATTCAATCTCGTCTATGATTGGTTGGATCTTCACAGCTTAGTTAACAGCGTGTTAAGTGTCGGTGTCAGTCAAAAACACGTTTGTGTGTCATCACTTGGGGTTAAAAGGGTTTGCTAGTGAAGCCACTCGTCTAGCAACTGAAGGGTGACTCAGAAAAACACGAGACACGTGTGAGAATATTCTTCGACACATTCTCCCTCCCACATGTCCCTTGAGAAGCTCTTTAGAATCAGTGACGTTATTGAAGAGCAACGTTATGCTGGCTGAAGCCTCCTTAGCTTCTTATTCCACCTCATGGTTCCTGTTTTAGGTAGAAGTGTTTCACTGCCTATCATACTGTGTGTGTACAGAACAAACTGAATTGGAATTGGAATGGAAGTTTAGCTAGAATTTAGCTTAGAATTTGGTTACTGTGACAGGATTTTCATACTCACTTTAACTTTTTGATATAAAACGAACATAATAATTCAATTGCAGCATTATTAAACACTTTCAAACCAACAGGCTCACAAACAAACCTGTTCCTCAGAGAAACTCCCAGCTGATAGTGTTCGGTATCTTCGCCACTTGATCTTCCTTTTTTTTCTGTCTCACTGAAATGGGAAGTAGAGAAGCCACTCTTGTGTAACGTTATGCAGAAATTAACGTTAGGGAAGAGAGTCTCAGCAGTTGGTTTGTTTATTATGATCAGGATTGAGTTTTTCCCTGTTTAAGTCAGAGAGACGAGATAAGTCACGAGATGATTAGATGTGGATTTTGTAATAATCAGGTTATTGTTTTAAAAAAAACATTTTTTTTTTACATAATCTGCAGGTTAAAAACATTAAACATGGGAAGTGGACGCTTCATGTTATTGCAAGGCGAAGTGTGTACAGTATGAAGATGACGCACGGTGTTGTGCCGGGTGTGTGACTCATACACACCACAGCAGGTTGTTAGGAGTCGCAATTAGTTGTGCTAATCTAACGAGAAACTTTTGTCCAGAATGCACACTGACTGATTAGCTTTTAGCTATGATTAGTAAATGGTGTGTGTGTGTGTGTGTGTGTGTGTGTGGGAGAGGGGTTGCTGCTGGTTTGAAGTTGCAGCTCATGTAACTGCCAGGAAGACAGCTGCTCATATGGTTTTTATGTCCATTTCACCCATCAGCACTAGTGTGTGTGTGTGTGTGTGTGTGTGTGTGTGTGTGTGTGTGTGTGTGTGTGTGTGTCTTTTAAATTGTGCATGAGTTAAAATGACTAAGGGATACACTGAGGAAATGCATTCTGGGTAAATCTAAATATTTGGCATAGTCATTGTCTTGTGCTGGAGAAAGCCAAAGCGTGTGTATGTGTGTGTGTGTGTGTGTTCCATACAGTATTTCTGGACAGATTCCCGCACACCAATTAAACCCCAGATAATGTGATTGATTCTGTTTAGGACTTTCTGTCATTTCCTGGCCGAGGAAGAAACGCCGTCGTCCCTCGTTAATGGTGAAGCTGCTCCAGCTGCGTCTGCGAGAGTTTAGATTCAATCAGAGCCGACTTTGAGCAGTTTAGCGTAGCGCGCTGTATAGACCAGGAGTCCACGCCAGGTTCTGTGTTTGGCTCCGTCCTGCCGTCTGTTCCTGGTCTAAACAATCAGATTCTTTTCTCTTAAGCAGCGTTCAGACTGGATTAGAGTTTAAACAGAGGATGTCTGTAACAATTACAGTCGAGTCACTGAGTGACCTCTGCACAAATCACACACACACACACACACACACACACACACACAGAAGTCTCCAACGTTTATGTCTCTCTCGATCTATATCTTTATTTATGTATCCATCTATCTCCTTCTCCATCTCTCTGTCTATCCACCTCTTCATCTCGATCTGTTTCTCTCTATCTGCTTCTCCGTCTCTCTATCTGCTTCTCTGTGTCTCTATCTCTCCATCCCCCTCTCTGTCCCTCCACCTCCACATCTCTAGTTCTTACTGTATTTGTCAGGTACAGAACCATCAGGACCACACACGCTGTGATGTGCAGTGAAACACACATGCAACTTGTTCGTGACCTAAAAAGGAAAGATAGGATAAAATAGAAACGATAGAAATATTTCACTGTAGTTCCGTACAACAATAGAATTAAGTTAATGATGGGATTTCTAATAAAAAAAATATCCAAGAAAAAATATAAACTGTAAATATGTGGGATTCAATGTACAATGTAAAAGAAATGTTACAATAAAATAGATTTAAAAAATGAAATATGACATTTAAAATACTCAGAATGTGCTGACTGAGAAATATATATAAAAACATAAAAACATAAAAGGGGTAAACGAGAAATGGATCATGGAATGACGTGTGTGTTTATTTTAAATGTGCATGAGTTAAAATGACTAAGGGATACACCTGAAGAAATGAATTCTGGGTAAATCTAAATATTTGGCATAGTCATTGTCTTGTACAGAGGAAAGTAAGTGTGTGTATATGTGTACTGTATGTGTGTGTGATTTCAGCCATCGCCTCGTCTCTTTACGAAACTGACTCACTGTTTGTATAGAAGACGTCTCACCCCTGCATAGACTAAAAGTGTAATTATTTAGATGTAATTTGGATAAAATCATGAGATCTGGGATTTCGTGCAGATTGTATATCAAACTTTATACAACACGAGTCCGTCAGAAGACCCAGATCCAAGCCGCTTTGATCTCGCGTCGGCGCCAGGCTTTAGACAGGCGTTAGCATAAGTGCAATTTTTTACCAAAGTGGGCGGAAAATACCAGATTCTGTACATCACGCCCCCCTGGTGTTTAGCTCCACCCACATCAGTGTGTTTCATTTCTAACCACGAGCTGGGCGGCGATGAGGGAAAACGGTTTAGACCAGTCGCTAACACGCCCGCACAGAAATACACGTTCTTGATGTAATTCAGTTCATCAAAGAGATCCAGTTTAGGTGTAGTTTAGTTTAAACAAAAAATATCCAGATGTGGACACTTGAGGTCTGGGGCGTTTTTCCGCTTTTTAAACCTGGGTGCGGTCCAGAAACCCGATCTCTCTCTCTGTCTTTCTCTCTGTCTCTCTCTGTCTTTCTCTCTGTCTCTCTCTGTCTCTCTCTGTGTCTCTCTGTCTCTCTCTGTGTCTCTCTCTGAAAACCAAACCGGCGTCGGATGACATGATCGGTTTATCTCGTCAGGTGATTTCCTGCTTTCACGTTTCAGTGACGCATTTTTACTAATCAGTGCCTGCAGTATCAAGTTAAAGAACGGTATAAAGTTTTATTTTCGTATATATACAGTAGCTCCTGCCTCGTATAGTCCTGCAAATGTTTAAAAGCAGCACGGGACAGCAGTGACATACAAAATCAATCCGAATACATTTGTGTGAAAAGAAACTCCGGGCCTTAAGCCTGTTAGACTATCTTACCATCTTTCCACTTCCATTAAATATGGTGCATTTTTTTATTTTATTTTAAAAATGATATCGCTGCATCATATATAGAAACAATACAATCTAACATTCGATTGGCCTTTTACAGTAAAGCTAATAAAACATCTCACATTGGAGTCACACAAATAAGTGTGAGTTACATAGTGTGTGTGTGTGGTAAGTTGTTACTTTTCTTTTTTTTTAATTGGCTAAAATGGTTTAATTTAAGACAACTTTTAAGAAATTTAGGAGAGTTTAATGAAATTTTAAGGCCTTTTAAAAAAAAAATTAATTATGACTAGTTTATACCAGATTAACGTTTAACATTAATTTATCTAACACAGTAATTCCGTTGTGTTGAACATTAAATTAAGATTGCATTGAAACTATATTTTACTCCTGTGTTTAGGTTTACGTTTATTTTAGAGTCTACAAATAATGAACATTTTT
Organism: Clarias gariepinus; assembly: GCF_024256425.1. Taxonomy (NCBI): domain Eukaryota; kingdom Metazoa; phylum Chordata; class Actinopteri; order Siluriformes; family Clariidae; genus Clarias; species Clarias gariepinus. The sequence goes on along the minus strand of NC_071116.1, from coordinate 25,846,961 downwards.
AAAACAATTAATAATTTTAGGATTAACCAGGACTTAAACAAGCCAATTAGATTCATCCCCTGATGTGACCTCATACTGTAAACGGCTTCCCCTCCCCTGTTGTCCAGCTGTTGTCTTGGCTCGGCAGTGGGTCATTTACATAGAGACTGAAACAGAAGGAGGTTAAGGATTCATTTGTATTCTAAAGCCTGATTTGGTTTAAATTTGAATGTGGCAGCTCTGTATAGGAAATAGTTAATGCTTATAAATAAATAATTTCAGACACCGATACAGTTGGCATGCAGCCAACGTCCAAAGAATTTTGAAAGAACCTGACTTTTTTTTTTTTTAATATAAGTGAAAAAAACTTTGTTTTATACTCTAATTAAACTTTTAATCCTTAGTCTGATTATTCAGGATACAGTGTTGCCTGAGAACACCACATGTTCACTTTCATGCTAAAGCATCAGTCTGTTTGATATGATTTGATATATGATATGATTGATTGATATATAATGAGTGTATTTGTGTGTGTGTGTGTGTGCGTGCTTTTCCATTTCCTCTGGACCAATGGCCTGAGGCTCACAGGTTAGACTCTGACCCGTCAGCCTGTGTGAGTGTGACATGTTGTAAACCCGATAAACGTCAGACGACACACGGTTACATAACACACACAGTTACATAACACACACTTATGATTTTATGGTGTCAGAGGTCAGATTACAGCAGCAATGTAATTTAGCACACCTCTAGTCCCGGGGAATCACTGGTACAATAAACATTGAGCCATGCAAATGGACACGATCCAACCATACGTAACTCCTCTGCCTTATGATCGAGAGCCGTTCCATCACCACTGCGATTTCCAAACCCGGGTTGTTGTTGCAAACAAGCTTTTATCTCAAAAGCTGTGTTTCCCATCAACTATTTATCAAATGTTAAGAGATGATCTCATCAATAAGAGCTCCAGCCAAAAACACACACACACACACAAAACATGCACATAACCAGGTTGATGGAAATCTGGATATTCATTTTTATGTGGTTTGATTTTCTGCTTTATAAAAACACACACTTTTATATGTTATACAATTTTAGGGTCCTAAGTTTAGAACTTAAAGTGAAGTCTCGAGTACAGAGTCGCTGAGTATTAATTTAAATAGAAAGTTTATGGATTTTTCTTTTTTGTAGGCATATTTTTCATATTCACAAATCATTAAATATTGCATAATGAAATATTGCAGAAACAGAATGTTTTGCTCCTCCTCAAGTGGTATTATGATGTTTCTATTAACAGTTTTATAGATACACACTTCCAGGTATACACCTAAAGGCTTCTTAAAGGTTATTTAAATAGTTCTTCAGGTTCTCTCAGGACCAGTCCCTCTGTCAGAGGTCCTGTAGGGAACTTTTAAGTTTTTTTTTTTTTTTTTTTATGGAGAAACCAAAGCATCTTTTAAAGAACAGTATAAATATATAGTGTGACTATTCCTAATATCACTTTAATCAAAGACCACATTTTTTCTCGATAAGTATAACTGTAGGTGCGGAAAAGGGGAGTGGCCTACAGTTGGTGCAGCTAAAACCTTTCCTGGCTGCATCAGTTACATCCAGCACAGCTGCCATGCGCGATACACTACTTTCTCAGTTCTGATTGGCTGAGAGTCCTGTGTTGATGTTAACCCTTTGTTAACCCTTCTTTTATCCACAGCTGGCCTTCCTCTAGCAGCCTTTAACCTGGGTAAAGTCAAGCCCTATCAGAGAGGCTTTTTCTGTAACGACGAGAGCATCGGTTACCCGTTTCACTCCAGCACCATCACCTCCACTGTGCTGTACTCGGTGGGCTTCATACTGCCCATCTTTAGTGTAAGTAACGCTAGCTAACATCGCTCACATGCCCAGGGTTTCCCTTTAACTCAGTGCGGTTGATTGGCGGAAATGTACAGGGAGGTGACCATGTGCAGGGGCACGCTGACTCAGTGGGGTTTTACACACACATATATATATATATATATATATATATATATATATATATATATATAAATTATTCGTTTATATACAGTACTGTGCAAAAGTCTTAGGCACCATATTATATGCTGTACCAATTTTGTTATACATGTTTATGTCTGCATAATTATGTCCAAATTATTTAGTATTTTCTATATATAACTTAAAAAAAACAGTTGTAAACAGTAAAAAAAAAAAAAAAACAAGGAGCGAGTGTGACAACGTTACCAGAAGAACTCATATTCTCCAGCAAGCTCAGTAAAACCTAACAGGTGTTTTACTTATACTACTGTGTAAAAGTCTTGGGCTCATACAAAATTATGGCATAAGCAAAAGATGCTTTTATAAAGAACAATAAAAAGCAATAAAATAAACGTTGCTTAAAATCAGGAGTTTTAGACACAGATTTGTGAAGTTTTATAAGAAAACAGTTGTTAGGTTTTACTGAGCTTGCTGGAGAATATGAGTTCTTCTGGTAACTTTGTCACACTCGCTCCTTTCTATTTTTATGCAAATCCCATGAGCGTACATTAGGTTTTTTAGGTCTTGTACTTAATTTTTTTATCTTTACAGCCATGTGCTTTTTTTTGTTTTTAGTCTTCATTTGTTTTTTGTTTTTTTGAGTCCATCATATATTTCCCCCCCTCAAATTCCTAGTAGTTTAGACGTCTAATGTTGTGTTTTGTTTTGGTGTGAGTTTTTAAATCACTGAGTCACCGAGTTCGCTGAAACCACATTTAGTTTTTCCAAGAGTGACCTAATTACTAGGACAAAGGACAGAAGATAATGTTCTTATCTTCTTGAAAGGGTCCTATGTGAGTTTCCATTACCAGGAAATGAGCCGAACCCCTTCAAGGGCTCTAAATGCTGTAGAACTGAATTCCAAAAAGGACCAAAGCAATAAACCTTAAGGCTGCTACAGTAGATAGAAGATGTGATTCAATGGTTTAAAGTCTACCAGCAAATACTTCTAGCTCTAGCTTTGTTTTCATTCTCTTATTATCTTGCTCACAGATTGACCAGCTCTGGTCTGAAGGAAGCCAGTTGCATTAATGGAGTTCAGCTGAGCGCTAAGCTTAGACAGACATCAGGGGAAAAAACGGAGAAAGAACAATTTCTCACTTTCCGTTCTCTATCTGAGTGGATTCCCTGGGCATGTCACCAGTTTTTAGTTTGCAAAAGAGGATGCAAAGACGGAGAGGATGTCAACTCAATGTTAGTCGGTAATATAGCGCAACTTTAACGAGGGTCATTAGAGAACACGTACGGCGCGTTAACGCTCCATGTGTAGCGTCGTGTCTTTAGTGTTCTCTGGGACGGCGGATGAAGCAGAAAGGCCGTGTCTGTGTTTCAGATCAGGATCTGGTTTTCATCAAAAGGTGTCGAAAGGAAGCTTCGATTGTATAGCCTTCTGAGGAGGAACATGTGTAAACTTCTCCGAACCGAGGACGGATTGTCACGAAGGAAAACGAAGCATCGTCATTTTGTTTATCGAGAATATTTCATAAATGGTAAACCGCACGCAATTAAAAGCCGGAAGTTTTGGTCCCAGTCATCTGGGACATCAAGGCCCCGGCGAAGATAAGAGAGAATCGTTTTGGATCAGATCGCTCTTCTGGAGCACAGATGAAATACTTGGTCTGTTTTTGTACAAAAGTTCCTCCAGAAATAGCTGAAATAGTTTCCTGGAACATCTTTGGTGTCCTGATTGGCCACTGTTACTAACTATTGATTTATAGCATCTGTTTGCCTAAAGAAGGGCTTTTAGGGACCGTGTGTGTGTGTGTGTGTGTGTGTGTGTGTGTGTGTGTATTAGTAAGCAAAAATGTGTTCATTATGGAAAGTACTGTACTTTAGCTTACCCAAAATGCACCTGGCATGGTGGTACACATTTTTCTCCAACATATGAGAAAGAGTGTGTGTCTGTGTGTGTGTGTGTGTGTGTGTGTGTGTGTGTGTGTGTGTGGTTTGGAAACACTATGGTTTTGAAATACCTAATGAAATATGAAACCACAATGAGTTGACAATGCAACTTTCACTGGCTGCTTTGAAGCGATATTACGTGTCAGTAGTTCATTTAGATGAGCCACTTTTCCTGTGGTTTAACTTCAAATGGTGTTTCTCTCTTTTTTTTATTATTATTATTATTATTTTTAAAGTGCACTAGTTAGGGGTTTATAATAAATACTACACAGTGAGCTCTTCTATAGTGAATCAGACGTCATTTGGAATTCGGTCTAATAGGATTTTAAAAGTAGTTTCCTGCATAAAAATGAAAGGATTAAAAGGATCTTGAAATAAAAAGTAAAAAAAAACCATTATCCGTAGCAGGATATAGCAGTATGAAAGGATAGGCAGTTAAATCGGTTTAACTTGTAACCAGACAACCACAAGAAATCATTAAATGTTCCATTATAAAATCAGCACAAATTAAACACGTTGTTGAAACAGCTGATCTGACTCACAAAGCCAGAGTCATTAGAAATGTTAAGCACGTCCTGGAATTCTGGTCCGAATTCAAAGATTAAACCAATAATTATAATAATCCTAAGTCGAGTCAGAAGGATATAAAGGATCTGGATCAGTTTTCACAACAAGGCTCAGAAACTTGGAGAACAGGAAGTACAAGAGCTGCAAAAAATTCACAGAAGAGCATACAGTAGATGGTGTCTGTATGCTAACAAACTGCTAACAAATGCTAACAAATCATCAACAAACTGTCTTCCATATGGTAATACAAAGGGATATAAACAGACAAGACAGAGTGTTTAGAGAGGACAAGATCTTTAGAAGATACACTGAGGACTTCAGACGAGAGAAGACTCAACTATGGGTGGATGGATGGATGGAGACCATTGAAAGACTAATGAGTGATATAAAGTTATCTTGACATGTGCACAAGCAAGCGAGGGTGAACCTTGGTTAAAAATAAAAGGGATGGAAATAAAATATCATGGACAAAAATGAACCATCTGGGTTAATATGTGTGTAGATGAGTGAGCACGGTGAATCCCCACGTGGTGATTATGCAGGAAGTAGGAAACTGTTTGAAACCGACTCTGATGACATTTTAAAGGGTTGGTTGGCGAGTTTGATGGGTTTTTAAAATTGCAGCTGATTTATTATGATATTAATTAACTTGGGAATTTACACAAGGAAACAAAAACAATGGTGGAGAAATGTTAACCGAATCTACGTTCACACATCGAATTAACTGAAGTGAAACTTTAAAACGTGGGTCGTGAATTGGAGGATCAGCGTCAAAAAGGGAAGAGATTTTTATAAAGATGATCTGAAGTTCCATTGGCAGTGCAGTGACTTCCCTATTGTTGGATAGTTGAGCGCCCGGATGACTCGGAAACCTAAAGGAAAACTTCAATAACAAGCATTTTAACGTGAACATCACCCGTAAGAAATTGGGTGGAGAATTCTACTTTGCACTGAGAACTGTTAGTTGTGTTAGAAAGAAAGTGCGAAACCAAGCTTTCTTTTTTTGGAAGAATAGTTTTAACTTCTGCAGACTCGCCTCCCTCGTTCATGCAAAGAATGCCATAGTTTTGCATGGGAGTTTGATGGGAGGTGACGTTTAAAGTGCATGACGTCTCCTGAAGCCGCACCTCGCCGTCATGCTCATATAAGCTCATGTGTGTCCTGGCCTGCTGTAATCCCATAATCACTGAGGAACTGCTGTTTGTGCCACATGCCTTTTTGTGTTTATAGGGCAGAAAATAGAAGTTGAAATACGAGTTCTGACCCAAATTGTTAAAAAAAAAAAAAAAAAAAAAATGTATGCAAGTGTAAATTGCTGGTGTGCACTCGACAACTTTGTGCCAGATCGAACATTTAACTGGTGAAAGACCAGACCTTCAAATGGGTGCCAAATGTGCTGTGTGTGAGTGTGAGATCACACCATTCTAGTTCTCATGCTATATTCGACTGGGGCGGTTTCCCATACCACCCTCAAAACCACCAGAGCGTCAGAACAAAGGAATTAAACTAGATAAACAAGATGCTAAAAAAAACAAAAAGCAAAAAGCCAATGATTTCAAATGCCAGACGGTTAAACTGTGAAAGCTGCAGCTAGACAGGAATAGGACTGTGAAAACAAAATCATATCCTGGTGTTGTGCACATGGTTAAAATAATGTATTAAGTGTCAGGATATCACCACATAAGCATGATGTGAGCTAATCACATGGATGAAACCCGCTGGCCATGTGCTCTCTTTTACTTAAAAAAAATAATAAAGCAGCGTTTCAGCAATTATAGTGATAAAATAAATTAATTCAATTCAATTTTTATTCGTATAGCGCTTTTAACAATTGTCATTGTCGGAAAACAGCTTTACACAATCAAAAGAATTATTTGCATATTGCAAAAATGAAAATTATGCATATAATTGCATATTAATAAATTATTTCTAATTTCATAGTTAACAAAAGAACTAAAAAATGGTCACATGAGCCATAAGAACTTATTTTCTAGCATTATATTATTTACTACATTTTCAATTGATTGAATTATTATTTAGTATATGATTGAAATTTGTGCAGTAGATACAGTATTACTACTTAATTATAATTAATATTTGTACAATAGATACACCACTAATGGTTAATGCTGATAAGTTATAAATATTTGTACATTTAAGTATTACTATTATATACTAAAATTAGTATTACTGGTCTATATTTATACAGTAGATTATACAGTAAAATTACTATTTAATTACATATATTTGTAGTGTTACTAATTTCTAATATAATGTTACTAGATTACCCATGTATGACGATATACAGTTGATAACTATTAATAAATCACTCCACTTTATCAATCTGTACTGTTATCAGCATTATTAAAATAACCTATTCTGATGATATTTGCACAAAACCTCATATCGTTGCTAATTACACTCACCTAAAGGATTATTAGGAACATAATATAATTTCTCATTAATGCAATTCTCTAATCAATTAATCACATGGCAGTTGCTTCAGTGCATTTAGGTCATGCACTGAAGCAACTGGTCCTGGTCAAGACAATCTCCTGACAATCTCCTGAACTCCAAACTGAATGTCAGAATTTGAAAGAAAGGTGATTTAAGCAACTTGCGTGGCATGGTTGTTGGTGCCAGACGGGCCGGTCTGAGTATTTCACAATCTGCTCAGTTACTGGGATTTTCACGCACAACCATTTCTAGGGTTTACAAAGAGTGGTGTGAAAAAGGAAAAACATCCAGTATGCGGCAGTCCTGTGGGCGAAAATGCTGACTGATTCAAGCTGATAGAAGAGTGGCTTTGACTGAAATAACCACTCGTTACAACCGAGGTATGCAGCAAAGGGTTTGTAAAGCCACAACACGCACAACCTTGAGGCGGATGGGCTACAACAGCAGAAGACCCCACCGGGTACCACTCATCTCCACTACAAATAGGAAAAAGAGGCTACAATTTGCACGAGCTTACCAAATATGGACAGTTAAATACTGGAAAAATGTTGCCTGGTGTAATGAGTCTCGATTTCTGTTGAGACATTCAAATGGTAGAGTCAGAATTTGGCGTAAACAGAATGAGAACATGGATCCATTATGCCTTGTTACCACTGTGCAGGCTGGTGGTGGTGATGTAATGGTGTGGGGGATGTTTTCTTGGCACACTTTAGGCCCCTTAGTGTCAATTGGACATTGTTTAAATGCCACGGGCTACCTGAGCATTGTTTCTGACCATGTCCATCCCTTTATGACCACCATGTACCCATCCTCTGATGGCTACTTCCAGCAGGATAATGCACCATGTCACAAAGCTCGAATCATTTCAAATTGGTTTCTTGAACATGACAATGAGTTCACTGTACTAAAATGGCCCCCACAGTCACCAGATCTCAACCCAATAGAGCATCTTTGGGATGTGGTGGAACGGGAGCTTCATGCCCTGGATGTGCATCCCACAAATCTCCATCAACTGCAAGATGCTATCCTATCAATATGGGCCAACATTTCTAAAGAATGCTTTCAGCACCTTGTTGAATCAATGCCACGTAGAATTAAGGCAGTTCTGAAGGCGAAAGGGGGTCAAACACCGTATTAGTATGGTGTTCCTAATAATCCTATTGTATATGAGCTTTATTTGCACAGGAGATTTATATCATTAATAAATACTATATGATTTATATGCTTAAACAGTATATTACTATAATCGTAATTAACTGTATGGTTTATTTGTACTGTAGGCTATAGTTGGTAGTTACCCGTATCATCTAAATCTGTATTCTAGACTATTGTAGTTACTAATTAAGTGTTAATCTAAAAACATATCTCTACAGTATTTGTGTATAACTGTATGTTTGTACATTACATGGAATGTTGCTGATAATTAACTTTACGAACACGATCTATATTTGTCCAGGAGGTTTTTCATGATTTCGACTCGACTGTCAGTACAAAGTCACATTATACTGTAATACGTCACCTACAGTACATACGTGTAGGTTATGATGTGCGGTCTTGACATTGTATCACATCACTGCTGTGTCTAACATGTCATGTAGCTCACCCTTCCTGCTGCTCAACACCATCTGACTAATCTCACAGGTCCTGGAGAAACCTAAACAGCCGTGTCATGTCTGCTCTCCATCCACAGCCTGTATGTTTGTGTGTGTTTGGGTTTCGTGTTGGGCTTGACCCATGTCATGTGCAGATCCCTCTTTTAACCCACTGCTGTCATTGTGTTTTGTTTTTTTTCTCTCTATCTTTGCTTTGTTTGTGTTTCTTCTTGGTAGTTGGACTCCCATTCGCAATACTCACACCGAAAAACTCCCCGTACAAAAGAGGATTTTTCTGTAACGATGATTCGATCAAGTACCCTCTAAAGCCGGACACCATTTCCTATGAATTATTGGGAGGAGTAATGATACCTCTCGTTCTACTTACTGTAAGTGCACCTCGTTTTTGTTCATGCAGTCTCTGACTCATCCTCGCTCTCTTTCAAGCTTTCCTCAAGAGTTTTCCGGCTCCAGTCCAGAAAAAAAAACACAACTATGTTTATCGTTAAAGTGCCCTGTTTGGATTTCCATACCATATGCCAGACAGAGCCGCACATAAAATGCACAGGTAAATATTGACAGGTGCGTAGCATGAAGATGAAACGTGCAGAACAGCTGTTCCTTAAAATTTATACAGATTAAAAATGATCTTTTAATATGAATAAAGCTATTGAGTTAACATAGTTTAAGCCAAAAACGTTGGTTTAAACTAAATATGGAATACTGACTTATTATCTACAAGGGGTGTTCAAGTCAAACCAGGACTTATGATGAACTTTCTCATGAATCCAGATGAAAAACACACTGATATTTAAAGAAGACTTCAAGCACAGTACGTTATAAGACTCTTAACCACATTGAAAGAACAGTGCAAATGTGTTCTGACCTCACTCCAAGACATTTCCACATGTTTGGGTCGTTAAAGGAGTTCCTGGGAGGCCAGCGTTTTCTATGGCTCTGACATACTTTTCACCTTGATGGTATCTAAGCACTAGTGAAACCCTGGGATAAGTGCATTAGTGTATCGTATCAGGGGATTATATAGAGAAATGAATGGAGTTTTTACTTTAACATAATTGTGTCCTGTTACTGTAGTCTGCACTATCAAAAATCCTGGTTTGACTTAAACACCCCTTGTACAGTATATATATTTATACAGTTTGTATTAGGGTTATTGGCATGAATTTGTCATTTATATATTAAAATAAATCAATGTTTAAATATCTAGGGTCGGTCTCATGTTCATAGTTAAGTCATAAAAGTCTGTCTACAAAAACCTCCATAATCCATGGCAATACTGTAGTCGTAGTCTTACTACATATCTCTTTCCTTATAATAAAAATGAAGTACTGCATTAAGCACTGAAAGTCATGTTAAATAATAGTTGCAGAAATTCTAATTCATCATGTTACACACTACTGTACGTAATGAACATTTAGAGTGTATAAAGGATAAACAGGACTGGGATAAATAATATTTAGTGGTATTAAATAATTGGAAAACAAAACTTAGTACATTAGTACATACAAATGAGTTGGATGTGGTGCGTTTTTAGAGTCTAGGATCTTCGATACGTACCTAGAAAAATCCCAGTTTTGAGCTTAATATCAGAAAAATAATAAATAAATAAAAACATGAACAATAACGTTCAGGATAAAATTCACGAATGTTCAATTAAATGCAGATTTTGCTTAGTTGTGAAAAAAAAAAAACACGTTACAGGTTTAATCTTTCTGTGCTCGATGTTTTGATAAAGGTTTGATGCTGCTTTAGTACGGGTTGAATAGACGTGCATTAGGAATCAGTTTAGCGTTTCTGATTCGTCGTATGAAAGGCTTGATGATGAGCAGAGATCTGTGAGAGCAGGTGAAGCACTTTAGACAGGACTGGAGTCGGGCTTTTAAAGCTCACTGTCTGCATGAGTTGCTGTGGTGTTTAACACTTTGCTTCAGATCTGTTTGGTTTGCCGGCACTCTCTTCTTCAACTACAATGATCAGTAAATCACTCTGGGGAAATTAACACTGACCGAATGTGGGAATGATGTTTTAAAGAAATGCTCAGTTAATTTTTTTTTTTTTTTTTTTTTTTCAAAAGAGTCCCTGTCACTTATTCTTGACCTTTAATGAAACAAAGACTCATCTAAGATCTCAAACAGGACAAACATTATGTCACACAAACCCAATGCCCACTTGCTTAACCCACATGTTTCTCAAGGCAGAAGGAAATCCCCGTCGTATTTGAACAGCTTGAGTCTGATGGAAATTTACTCATTTGGTGCATTTCAAAGATTTCGGATAGAAACTTCGGCCTGGTTCTTTTGGTGTTAACAAACCCCCGCAGTGTGTGTGCCTCTTACGCCTCTTACTCTTGGAAATTTTTTACCAGACTGCCTCCATAATGCGGACTACTGTGTAGCTCAGCATTTCATAAAAAGCATATTTTCAACAGTAACCAATGTTGAAACTCTTCATGCACTCATCATCTAGCTTCTAATTTCAAAATCAGCTAGCATTGGAATTTGTTTAATAAGTATTAGTGTTTATAGTCACCTATCTAGTAGAGGTTCCATAGCTACTGTGATCTAGTCTCATAAATGACATAACTTGACTTCTCCTTTTCCATCGATGGGATCATGTAGCTTAATTATATCTAATCTAGAACGTTGCATACGAGTAAATTAAGTAACATCAACGGTCAGCCGTTATTAAGACCTGAAGGTCTGCTGTCCCGGAACAGTTCGTGCAAGAACAGTATTGTCAAGTGCATTTGCAAAACCCATCAAACACCATGATGAAACTGTCATGAAGACACTTCCAGGGAAGCAAGACCAAAACTGACCTCTGCTGCAGAGTTCATTTAGAGTCACCAGCCTGAGAAATCACCAATTAACAACCAGCACCTCAGATTAGAGCCGTTATGAAGCTTTACAGAGCAGAAGTAGCAGAAACATCTCAGTATCAACTGTTCAGAGGAGATTATTGTATATTTGGCACCTTCAGCATTGTTTTACAGTGTAGAAAGAAATAAAAATCAGGAGAGATGATGGAATTAGAGGGTGTGTCCAGACTTTTGACTGGTAGTGTATAGTATATTTTTGTCTCCAGCTGAACGATACATTATGTACCACTATAAACCACTCCAGCAACAAGGAGGCACACAATTTGGCACCTTTATTTCAGAAGCTCATTTTGCCTACAGTAGCTACAGGAGCTTCCCAGAGAGATTATGTTAATCGTAAAAAAAAAACCAAAAAAAACCCCCAAAAAAACCTATAGTCAATGTTCACTTAGATTTGTCAAACTGAAATGCGCTGAGCTACAACATAAGCTTCCTGACTGGTGCGTCTCCGGGGTGGGACGAGGCACGTACCGTTAAAATCAGATGGCAGCGATTTGGGGAGAAAGAATGTTATTTTGGGAACGTGTTCTAGGTAAAGAATTTGGCTTCACAGCGTGCATACGCACACCTCGCCAGGAAGGAAAGTTCAAGCTTATGAAGCTCTATGAATTAGAACATAAGTATGTAAGGAAAACCATCCAGGGTTTGAGGTTGAGAATCCAGGCTTAGAGTGTAAGCTGTTTCACTCCAAAGTCAAAAGTTCATGGAGCCAGATCCTAAAGGAAACTGGAATTCTTCTTAAGTTTTTGCAGTTATTAGCTTGCAGACATTTATTTGAAATATGCTTAAATGATGCAGAAACCAGACCAAGCGTGAGGGATTTGCTCAGGGGAAAAAAAGAGAAAAGAAAATGAGACCATTAGAGCATACCAGGGACCAGAACATGGAGCCCCACAGCCAGGTAAACACGGGGAAACAAACAAAAAAAGTAAAAGAATCGAATTACCGACCAGTGATTGCTGCATTGTCAACTACCACTTTTGCTCTATCTTGCCTTCTGATTATTTGAGTGGACATCCTCATTAGAATCTGGCCAAGTTATAGTTACTGTATATAGACGTCTGTGACAGAAACCTGCTACTAAACTCCCTTCTGTCCTTTTCCTCCCTCGTAGATGATCATCGGCGAGTCCATTTCAGTTTATCTAAAACGTATCCAATCAAAGTCCTCTTTCAGCAACAGCTATGTCGCCTGCATCTACAAAGCAATCGGCACGTTCCTGTTCGGTGCCGCCATGAGCCAGTCCCTCACCGACATCGGCAAGTACTCGATCGGCCGGCTGCGGCCTCACTTCCTGGACGTGTGTAAGCCTAACTGGCAGACGATCAACTGCTCCAATGGAGCTTACATCGAGAACTTCACCTGTAGCGGGGATGCGAAGATAGTGAATGAGGCCAGGTAGGTGATCCTGGGTATTGATCAAAGGGCAGGGGTTTAAATCGATCCAAATTCCACTGTATTTACAAATAATTTAAAGAACTTTGAAAAATCCAAATAAACAAAACCTTAATCGTTTCCTTAATATTTATACAGTCTCTGGTACTGACGATGGAGCTTTGAGGATACATACTGTATATGATCCATATTGCGATTCTATAGACTTAATTCTAAACAAACTTGGCAAATTATTTGCACCTACCTATCAGGATGCTGTACTACCTGCCAATATGTGAATAGTTTGGATTGCGCCACCTGTAGGCTTATAGGGAAACGGCAACAGTTTTAATTAAAACATATAAATAAAAAAATTACATGAATCACCTCACCAAAAAATTTGTGATATGTAATGTATCCATTTTTCCCCTCGTCTTTAATAGAAACCAGTGGAGAAACATCTGCTTTCTGGGTTTTTTATTTTTTAGCTGAGCTTCTTGGCATCTTCCTATAAGCTACGAGCAGAGCAACAAATTATAAATCACCTGTGTAAACCTTGACCTTAGAGATTTAATGGAAGGCAGCCAGAAGTCAAACCGACTACAAGAAAGAATCCTATTGGACCATTTGCTCAGCTAACAGAGAAATTCCAGCTCGTTAATATGCGCCCTGGGACTTACTTGGATGTCAGACGCCCTTAGAGTCAAATGGCGCACCATCAGCGCTCTGGTCTACTTCATGAGTGGCTTTGAAGTGGAAATTAACAGCATGTAAAACATTTATGCCCTTCCACTTTACTAAAGCTACTTTCATGTGGTTCAGTTTGTCTGGGAGGAATTCCCCTCCACACGCCCACCACCACCCCCACCTCACCAAGTAGGCATGTAAGATCCGTGCTTGAATCACACCAGGCTGTTTTTTAAGCTCATTCTGATATCCCAGATGGTCAGCACCAATGTTAATGGTGTTTCCAACAGTTACAGCACTTTAAAGGGTCCAGTGGCATTGGATCAAGCCTCTCGAGAATGCATTGCCCAGAAAGCTGATCAAAACAGGGTCTCCAGGTAGTGGACCTGCACTTTGCTCCTGAATCAGGTTTCTGATTGCTCCTGGAGGACCACAGGGGAGAACCTTGATCATTATTTCAGTAGTCCTTTAAGCGAAATCCAGCTTGCAACAAGAGTTTGGACCTCTGTAGCCTTTGTGGTGAGACTGTGGTTCACACATGCCAGTGTGTTCCAGCCCTGTGGTGAGCTACTAGAGCCCACACATACTGAGACAAAGAGTCCGCCACTCAAGGTTTCAGCGTGGTTTCTTGGGCCAGACTCAAGGCCAGTGGTGGAAATTTGTTCCAGAACTTTCTCATTAACAGTAGGAGTGGTTCTGTTCCCTGATAGGAAAGAACTCCGCTGGACAAAATCCACTGTTTCACCTAGGAGACGGAGCTATATATAGACCAAACAACGCAGGGGGGGAAGTGCGGTGCCAAGAATAATCATGAATCACCCTTCATTAGCTGATACTATGGCCGTATGGTCTTACACCAAGGCAGGGGTATGCATGGAAGATTTGTATCAGGCTTATCAAACGTATCTGCTTAGCTCAGATCTCAGAGTTATAAAGTAAAATGAAGCAACCTTGGACCTGATGAACTTGCGTCAGTTTAAATGATATAAAAAACACAAGATATTAGAGTTGAAAGCTCTGTTTGCTTCTAAGAACTGGCTCATGTTAATAGTTATCAAATGCTTATCATTTTTATTGAATAATCTCACTCGGCGCATTTGCATCATCTCCGTCTCTCAGCAATATGCAACTGTCCTTGGCTTCTTCGTCTCAAGCCTCCTGACCTGTAATTCGATCCGTCCAGAGGAACACGGCGGCTCATTTCATCCATTTGAGCTCTTACACGGCAGCGTTCCAGACAGACTGCTTTTATCTCGATAAAGAGGGGACACACTTATGATGTTGTTCTACTTGTTTGAAAAGCATTCATACATTTGTACTTGCTTGATCTTGATGGTAAAAGAGTTAATGTAGAACTAACATATATTTCAGCAGCATCTAGAATATTCCTTCAGTGAAGATCAACTGAATAACCATCCACTCACCTGTCCATCAATCCCATCCAAAAAAGAAACTCCATCCATCTATCCAAACCGCCCATCCAGTCTATCTGTCTATGTATTGCCTCCAAATATCAGTCCATTTATCCCAACCACCCACATAACTATATGCTCCATCCATCTCATCCAATTACCCGTCCATCTGTCCCACCCACCTGAAAACCCATTCTTCCATAACCCCATCCCAACCACCCACAGATGTAATACACATTCTATTCATCTCAGCCTGTCCATCCATCCTACCCACCTGTCTATCCATCCTTCCAAAACTCAGTCCAGCTATTATATTCATCACACTCACCCACTTATCCACCCCAACCACTTACACATCCATACATTCCACGTACTCACTCCCCCAATCCATCACATCACACTCGGTCCAACTGTGCCAACTACTTGTCCATCCATTCTTCCATACCACAGCCAATCCAACATATCCATTACACATTTATATATTCCCATCACACCCACCTATCCATCCATCCATCCATCAATCAGTCCTCCCCATTCCTGTAGTATTGTTACAAGTTCCTTCCAACTTTCAACTATGCCAGTATTATAACTACATTAAATCTCGTATCACCGTGTGCCGTCGTAGCAGTACATCACCACCCTCTTACTCCACAGAACTTAAGCTTTATTATTCTTTCCTAAAACAGTATATGTTTACATTATGACACAGTTGTTTGGGTTAAACGTAGTCATTTCAGCAGTCATGTCCCGGTGTCCGAGCGCTTTTTGGTGCAGCGAGCCTTCGGCTAATATAAACAGGAAGACACAAAAGCCCTCCGGATACTCGGCCCGCCCTTATTTTTCTGATCCCGTCCACACACGCTTCCCCCCTGCTCTCGGCACTCTCAGTCTGCCCTTCTCACCCGGAAAAGGGCGTGCACACATCGTTTCAGCCTCTCACATCTCTGGTGAATTACTAAAACACACAAATGCACCGCGTATTTAAAACCAGTTTGTTTGTACAAGTTGGGGCAAACAAAAGGCTGCGTAAAGCTGCGGGTCATAAAAAGCCCGTGATGAAGCGTAGTGTTTACTCTGCCCTTACACACCTGCTTCAGCTCATCAGAGCACTGACACATGGCTTAGGAGCCCAACACTTGCAGACATTTTTCACGTCTTAATCACGAAGTTGATGAAACAACGCCTTTAAACTGGATTTCCTGTCATCAGGTTTTCTTGCTTTTACATAATTACACATAATTACACATTAATTTGTTTCTGTATTTTTATTGTGTGAAATTCTTGAATTTCAAAATATAAATGTATAAATAAATAAATGCTCCTACAAGTATACAATTAATCAAATAAAATAGTAACGCAAATATATTGGAAATAGTAAATATTATAGTAAATAAAAGGTCATGGCTAAACAACGTACTGTAATCTATATTATATTATTTTAATGGTAATTAAATACGAAATTAAAAATGGTACAAAAGAAGTTTGCTGAAATGAGCCCAAATCTAAAAGAGATATGTATTATTATATATGAAGTATATTGTTATGCATTTTTCTGTATCTAGCACCAGATAAAAGCATTTCCCAATATTATTCATACATAATTTATAAGGCAGGCATTGTATATTATATATTCTACTCGTATGTATTCTTTCTATACTGTACTATATAGACATCCAAATATGTAGATTTGTCTACGTATTTTTCAGCATTTGGTTTTAATTATAAATATGCGATTAGATGCGAACTGCATTTGATTGGCTTTGAGAGAGACTATAAGTGAGTCTTATCCCTGACCTATCCATCCTAATCTAATGTACAGGAATATGAAACCAATAAACCGACCCTGATTCCACACAGAACCAGAAAAGGGAGTCGGGGTGAAATTTGAGTGGGACAGTAAAGGCTGGTTGTGGATTGACGCTGTGGGAGTGTAAAAGCTCACCGTCAGCGCTTTAATGCTTTGCTTGCTGAGATATCTCCTGTTTTTCCGCATGTGTTGCAGGCTGTCCTTCTACTCCGGCCACTCCTCGTTCTCCATGTACTGTATGCTGTTCCTGGCAGTAAGTACCTATTTTATGACTGTATATTAAAACCTCATCCTACATCCTCACCAAATACCAAAGACTGGGCAACACCTTAATAACACAGCGCTGGTTGTCTCCATCTCAGCCCGAGCCAACACCACCTGAGTCCTGTTAATCCATAAATGGGCGAAATAAACGCGGCCTGGCTATTTATCGGAACAGACCTACTGTACTTACCTCAGCTACCACAAATTAGGCAGCTTAGCTTTGGCTTAGCCAAAATGCTAAGTTCGCTAATGTTAATTCAGTTGCTTTGATCGTACTGAGTCATCCAGACCCAACACATCGTCCCACGTCACCTCCTGCATTTCTTGTTGCAAGTTAAACTACAATGATTCCAGTTAGCTGGTTAGTTAAAGAGACGTATAGCAAAGAGCTAGCAGTTTCAAATCTGTAACTGATGAGTTGCATAAAGATTTACCTCCGTACCGTAGTCAAGAAGGAGTAATCTAGCTATGGAGACCAAACCTGTTTTTGTACCAGGCTGTAAAATGTTTATTTTTCTTGTTAAACCTGGACTTCTCCTTATTTGGGGTCTGTGGGGATTGACTCACTTTTAGAGCTTCCTCCTAGTGGTCATTCAGCAAACTGCATGTTTTTTCGCCAACTTGCACTATTTTGTAATTCATTTAATTAATTACCAAATAAAGCAGCATGAGCATCATTGTGGAAGAACATACTTGATGGCTCTAGCTGTCTTGAACGTGGGCTGCGAGCCGGGCATTTAGCGTAGCATGAACGCAGTAATTCGGTTCCTTTCACTCGTGACCAGCGAACATTGCTAAAGAGACTGTTCGATCTTTCCTCTGTCAATTACAACATCTCGTATCTCATCATCTGGTCTCACCTCCTTCATTACTCTCTTGCCCCAACACTACACTTTATCTTCTCACATGTGCCGTAGTGAGGTAACACTCGCGTCTGCTGTTCTCCAGTACGCAACACTCCCTCTACAGAGCGTAATGAGGTACTAGCCAGCGCAAACGACTCACATGTATGAAGTTGCTGTAATTGAAAAGTGAAACATGTATTTTAGATTCATTACATGTAAAGTCAGTTCAAGTCAAACCAGGACTGTTGATTAAGCGGAAACACAAAACACAGTTATGAGTTTTGAGTTAAAAACTCCCTTTATTTATATAATCCCCTGCGTCACTAATGCACTTATCCCAGCGTTCCTCTAGTGCTTGAATTCCATCAAGGTAGAATGTTTTATCAGTTCACCTGACGCATGACCGGACTTCCTGCTTCACCTCTTTGTGTTGGCTCTTGATGCACCGACTCCAGCCTCGCTCCACTCCTTGTAAACACTCACTTTTATTTAAAAATCTGTCACGTTTTGTTTGGATCCTTTGTTGTGTGACTAGCTATCGATGCTAGTTAAGTGCTAGCTACCCAACACGCCTGTTTAGCAATCAGCACACCTGTCTTACAGATGAACCCAAAATCTTTTTACTCTCCCACGTTATTGTTTGGCTTTGTGCTTATTTACTGTATCCGTCGTTTTGCCGCTCCGCTAACACATTCATCCGCTGCTATGATGTAATCCGTAGCGCCGTATCAACTCCAGCAGCTCTTAAAATAAAGTCGTCCTCGAGTCCAGCGTGACTTCCGCTGGTCATCTGAGAACCTGTAGCTGATAGTTATGCAGTCGGCTGCTCTTAGTGCGAGGTGTAATTATACATCAAGATCATAACCACATGACTCGAGTCTGTTTACTGACGCACAACAACCGGTAGAGGCAACGAGCACACGTGTACACACAATAGTGTAAAGTCTGTTACGTCTGCTTTCAGTCAGGTTCGCTCACAACCGAAGCTTGTTTTATAGTTTTTGTACGTCTCGAACGTTGTCGTCTTGCTATTCAGATTATATTTGCTAATCGTTAAAAACGAAAAAATGAAAATTTCCCCTTTTAATTAATAAAACAATGAATGTATTATTAAAAAAACATCCTTTGAGACTTAATGGTAATTATGGGAACACCAGTCAGTCTAACGTGCATTCGTCTTTGGACTGTGGGAGGAAACTGGCGCACCCGGAGGAAACACACCAAGAACATGCAAACTCAAAAAATAGAGAGAGAGAGAATCCACTTGTAAACACCATCCTCGTAGTTTTCCTCTCACTCCACCATGGAGTTGTTTCATCATATGGACGGCTGTTAAAGTGTCCCGTCCCATCAGAGCGCCGCCTTCAACCGAATTAAAGCTCCACCACATTCCTCAGCGGTGCATCATGGCCCGGGGCGTGCGCTCCGGGATGCTTCCGAACAGGAGGAGCGAGTCTGTAACAGTCAATAGTGTTTCACAGGGCCGACTCTGGGCCGGATTCGGGTCTGTTTTTTAACCAGACTGTAGATTTCTGAATATCCAGTAGTAGCTGAATCATGGCTGAGAGCTGGGCAGACGCCATACAAGGTGTAATCAGTGGAATTGTCCTCGCCCGTCGCTACAGAGCGAGTCTGTAATTATGGTGGAAAGACGAGACGAGAAGCGATTCTCTGCCACGAATAACTTACAACCATTTTTAGATCTTTTTTTATTATTATTATGATCTCAGGTTTTATTTCATGTTGACTCTTAATTCTTGGTATTTCCCGCATGGAAACCTAGAGGGTGGTGCAGTATTTCGTTGTTTTATAAACAGGACATCTGGAGCACCCGATTATGTATCGATCAGCCTCCATCTCGCACTGATTTATTTATTTTTATAAACAAAAAATTCACTTTCATGCTTTATACTATCTTTTATACTTTTATCAGAATGTTTTTTTTTTCACTATTATTATTATCGTGATGTTTTTATGTATGTTACTGTTATAACAGCGTACACTCTGGTCTTTTATATTCCTTTACGTTACATTATTCTAAGCTTTAGTGTACGTCCCCGGTGACGCCTCAGGGCAGGTACAGTAGTTGCTTAAGCTGGTTTTTGTCTGCAGACTCTAAACCAGACCCGTCATACAACTATGAGCTACGTTTAAAAATATTTCAGCAGCACATTTCATAGTTGGCTTGATAGGACTTGCTTTTAAAAGGAGTGAAATAATCCATGAAACTCGTTTGTTTCCTTGGAGACCCACCCAGACATCAAGGCAGTGCCGCAGTCTCAGGCGTGTTACAGAACGAGATCATTCTTTCATACACCTCTGTAACTGATAACTTATGTATTTAGCTGTGATGTAATCAGGTGTAACGTTTTGTGTGTGTGTGTGTTTTTATTTTTTTATTTTTTTTAACCGATCTGTTCCATTAACACGGTGTATGAAATCCAAATCCTTACATGACGTAACCGTATCATCACGAGCACGTCTGACTGACTGTTTCTCTCCCTCTCAGCTTTATCTGCAGGCTCGAATGCGGGACGAATGGGCTCGACTCCTGCGACCCACAATCCAGTTCTTCCTGATAGCCGCGTCTATATATACAGGCCTGTCCCGCGTCTCTGACTATAAACACCACTGGAGTGACGTCCTCACAGGACTCCTACAGGGAGCGATCATGGCCCTGCTGGTGGTGAGTGTCCTGTCTCTCCTACATACTGTACACACCACCGAGAGACTGAGGTTCCGAAAGACCTCGGACCCAACTGGGAATTCTAGCACACTTTAAAAAGAAGAAAAAAAAAAGATTATTTTTTTTAATAGTTGCAGATATTCTTTTGTAAGCTTTATAAAACTTTGTAAGTCTACAAGACGTCTGATGAATTCAGCTTTAGCGCATCCTGCTTACTATTTAATTTTATTTATTTTAACAGAATGTTGATTACAGTATCAGACTATTCAGTGTGAGTTTGACTTTCTAGCATATAAAAAGTATTTTTTTTTTAATTTTTATTAAAGGTCCTATATTTTACTGTCTGTAACAAGTTAACACAGGTCTCAGAGCTTCTCAAAGTGTGTGTGTGTGTTAATTTAGCAGCTGCAAGAACAGCAGAGTCTAGCAACAAAATGTGGGAGGGGCTCTTCTCATATGAGGTCACATTAGGGGAGGAGTTTCATTTGATTAAGTAGTCGTGGGCTTTTTTCTCTCCCCTGATGCTCAAACCCTCAACTCAGAGCTGCTGACAGCTTTATAGCTACTTTATATAAATGTTCATGTTATTTTAAATCATGGCAGGGGAAACAATATTGAGTCTGGCTATTCTTTATTTTCTTAGTGTTTTTTTTTTTTTTAATGGTGAAGTGACCACATTTCAGAGTTGTATCATTTATGCTTTGCACTTTACTCTGTTTCTGAAATGTGTGTCATGTGGGAGCTACAGAACACCAGTTGTTCTAGTTGTTGATTTAGATTCATTCATTATAGTATCATTAATTTAAGACAAGTGAAAACATTCTTCCACGAATACAACTCGGTCTTCACTTCACGTCAGGTGAAAGTCTGCTGGAGTGAATGAAATCAGGACTACAGGGAGGATGATTTCAAACTTCAAAACAGAGTCGACAGTGTGGGCAGAAGTGTGTGTGAATGTGCATCGTCATGCGAGATCACAAGCCTTGGATATCAGTCCTCAGTGTGTAAAGTTTGGGCCTCAGCTCTCCAATAAGCGTCTCGCTGTAACGAGCTGTTGATTGTTGAACCTTTTTCCTGATGATGTTCCAATACTTCTGGCCCTTTGGAATCCCAGAAAACTGGAAGCGTTCATGAATTTGCCAGCTGATAGTTGACTTTTGGATGAAGATGTTTCCGTTCCAGACTCTGCTGTTTACTTTCAGGATCGTAGTGATGAATCAGTGTCTCGTCACCAGTAACGATTCTCTTTAAGAAAGTTTGATCTTCCTCAGAGTATCTGTCCGAATTGTGTGTGCGCAGATATAGAAAACGCTTCTGTTTATACTCAGAGTTGTTTTGGCACGAGATGTACCCTCAGGCTACAAAAACGTATAAAATAAATGTAACCTCTGCACGTTGCTCTTTTTGCGTGCAAATCCCAAGCGGAGCATCTATTACTTTTCCCCCTCGCACCACAGTTACAAATGAACTGATGTAACACATTCACACCTGAACAGCAGTGACTAGGACCTTGAACAGAAAGCGCTGATATTACCGGATCATTTTTGACTTTCCCTCATAAATACACAAGTATTTGTTTTAGATGTAACTGTACAATTCACAGACTTGACGAGGTTAATGTTCATCATCAGTCAGTCGGCTACAGTAAACTGTTGCTAATAAAATGATGTAATCCCGAGTCAAGTCAAACGCAGCGAGCTTGACACAATCAGCTTGCGTAAACCTCGTCCGCTCCGTCCTGTATTGCTGTATAAGCTGTTTTTTTTTCTCCCCATGTAATTGTTTTTAGAGCACCGTGTACACCGCATGTTATTCTAACACATCTTATTCTCACATTACTCCTTTAGATTTTCTTCGTGTCTGATTTTTTCAAGAAGCCGGCGATCCCGCAGAGAGCCGAGGACCTGATGCACACCACTCTACAGGAGACGCCGACTAACGGAAACCACTACGACGTGAATAACTGAAGCCGCACGGGACCCTTGTTCTGCGTCTCGCCAGCGCGGTTCGTCAGCGAGCACGACTGTCAGGAAGGACCACTGGGGTGGAAACCTGTGAATGTAACCGCTGCTTTCCCGCTCTGCTAAACGCCCAGACTCTGCGGCGACCCGAGACGAGACGGCTTCGGGCTGCTGATGCTGCTTTCCTGTGTATGATGCTAACAGCTTTGCTCCTCAAGCAAAGTTTTTTTTATTTTATTTTTTTTATTTTAAATAAAGAACAATAACTCACTATACACTTAATTTTAATTAAAATTATGTTAAAACACTATGTACAAAAAATATTGTCTTGTTTAAAGAACAAACAAAAGAATGAGCTCATAACATTTGTGAACGTGAACGTAATAAACTTGTTCCATCACCGGCATCTTCGTGTCGTCTTTATGAAAAAAAATGGGTGGGGGGGAAAACAATTAAGGAAAAGAGGGAAGTGGATTTGTTAATCAGCAGCTTTCGTCCCTCACAGGTAAAGACTGGCAGCGAAGACGATGTCGCGCTTGATCTTCGTGATGCCTGGTGAAAAAGACAAGAAAACAATTACTAAAAAGAAAGATGAGAAACATCCATGAATTAAATTTAAGGAAATTTACAACCATTAGAAATTCAGAGCTCATTTCCTGTTAATCTGTAAGTTTGGGAAACATTAGATACGCTCACAACTTGAGCTCGTGTTTGAGATCATCTTCCCATGAAATCAGTAAAAATGAATATAACCTTAAGACGGAGAGTCTGAGTATTCTAGCGCTTAAACGTTTCCAGTTTCTACTCGCGCTGCACAAAAATCCAAACTCTCATAATGACCTCATCGTACCGGCTGCAATTTACTACTGTTCACATAACGTTCAGTCAGGAATTTAGATGGGATTATTTCCTGAAGTACCCGAACATGATTTGTACACGTGTGAGACTCGTGTGTTAAACTGTCCAATCAGAAGCTTTGTTCATTAGTGCACGGTTGGTTTTTAATAACTGGCATGTGTGTGGTTAAGGACACCATACATTTTTTTATTTAAAATCTGAACTTTACATTTTTGGAAACGAATATGAAGAAAGTCAGATGGTGCCAAAAAAAAATTTGGTAGGACTTCCGATTTGAGTTAAATTGGAGGTGTTTGTGCACCTCGGTTGGAAACACAACGGTTCATATAAAAAAAAAAAAAATGCTATAAAGAACTTTATAATGTAAAGTTCTTTATAGCATAGGTTGACGCAAGAAAAACGCAGACGCATTTGTGGGCATGACGCTTTATGAGTCATTGATTACAGCGTCTGTGTACCTGTGTGTAAGGAGGGATTTCACACTTTTCTCCACACTTGGAGATAAGATGCTGTTTACTATTCCTGAACTATAGGACAAATCTTTACTTCGATTAGCCAACTTTAATTACCAGTCAAAAGTTTGGACGTGGAGATTCATAAACTATGGAATAACACATGGAATTATGTACTCAAGCAACAACGCCGATGACGACAGTCAGCTGTTATTTTATGACACGAAGCTCAGCTGATCTGGACTAAAGACTAAAAACGTTACCTCTGCAGAGAAGTTCATTTAAAGTCACCCGCCTCAGAAATCACCAATTAACAACCAGAACCTCAGATTAGAGCAGTTATAAAGGATCTACAGATTATAAGTAGCAGATAGTGTACATCTCAATATCAACTGCTCAAAGAAGATTATTGTGTATTTTGGATAAACACCTTCAGTATTTTTTTACAGCGCTGTAGAAAGAAACTAAAATCAAGATCGACCCTGGAATTAGAAGAAGGCGTGTCCAAACTTTACAGTACTTTTTACTGATAGTGTATAATATATTTTGGGTCATTTGAGCTGCTCTTAACGTGATGGTTTGTTCTGCATGTTGTTAGCCAAGGTATAAATAAATAAATACATAAATAAACAGCATTTACAAAGCTAATAGCTGTGGTACATTTAATAGTTTAAGTGTAATAATAAACAATAATAAAAGTAATTTCGATGCAACTTTAGGTTTAGATTAGGTGCAGCTCTAGTTTTCTGCACAGAAAGTCTAACGTTTTGAAATGGACCACTTTTAGAGTTAAAGGAAAGTGAAGGCGTCACACCGAGAGCGAACTTGTTCTCCAGCTCCGTGTTCCCGATGGCCTTGGCCGCTTGGCACATCTGCCTCATGAGTTCCTCCAGGCGCCTCATGCAGCGAATAATGCTCCCTAAAAATCACACACACACACACACACACACACACACACACACACACACACACACAGAGAGAAAGAAAATAAGAAAAGAACAATTGGTTTCGTGTCCTCCCTATGGAGTGATAACATGCACCCGGTTCTCTCTCTCTTTCTCTCGCTTGACCGAATACCAAATGAATCAAGTCACTTTCTGGCTTCTTCACTAATTCACTCATCTATTTCCATTACACGTTGATTTCTTTCATGCTGATTTTCCTTGGAAGAAGCTTCTCTTTCTTTTTTCAACAGAGAGCAACAAACTTGAGTGAAAAAAAAAATGGAGAAAGTGTGCCAGAGACTCCATCTCCTCCACGTCGGTGTTTACAGATTGATCCTCTGCCTTCACTTTAACTTACAACCATCGTTTCACGTTAACCTCCCGAATACACTGACGAAGATGAGGAGGAGCCTGGCTTTAATCACGCTGCATCATCAGAACTAGAGACAATTGTAGCAATCAGACATTTATTCAAACTTTAATAGTCTCCTCATATTTCATTAAAATGCCATAAAAGATGCGTGTGCATGTGATGTTTTACGTATAAGCCTCAATAACGAATTTAATATTATTTCCTTCCTAAAACATACCTTCCTTAAACATTTAAAACAGAAAGTCTGTGTGTGTCTGTGTGTGTGCATTAAAGCACACGTTCCACTGGCAGGATATTAAATACTGTTCCAGTAAACCACGGTCAGGTCGTTATTACTGATTATTGAGTATTAATACAACATGAGACTCATCGCTGCCAAGAAAACGTCTCCACGTAACAAAACTCTTCTTTTGGTGTAAGTGATGATCCATTAACATTAAGCTTTTTACAGAACGCTGAAGAGTGGGGGAAAAAAAAACATTTATTTATTCTTCAATTTTTTCAATCACCTTCAAAAACGTCCGTCATTTTGCAGATCTGAGAGAAGGACGCTCCGTTGGCCCACGTGTACACCACGTCCATGAGATGAGGACGAAACTGGTTCAGGTAGGAGTCCTCGTCCACGTCCAGCTTCGCCTCGGCCGAGATTTTAGCGATGCGCTTGGCACACTCCTGTCGATCAGAATGATCCGGTTTAGGTTCAATAAAAATCACTTACATTTTTATTATTTCTTTATAATAGTTAAGACGTTCCTGAGCTATGGAGTGAAACGAGCAGCTGAAATCCTCACTGAGGGAAAAAATGTTTGTGTTTTGGATCATGTTTTATTGAATCGTAAAATTTAAACGCCAGTCATTTTACAACGCGGACGTCGTTTCACGTAAGCAATACGTGTACTTTTAAATCTTTCAGAGGATTATCTGGGATTTTTCTCTGCCTGGGGGTTGGGGATCAAGCAGCATCACACGGGATTCAAACTTTCAATCTCCGGGTGATGGAGGGCATGGTGGGTCAATCAGTTAAGTCCCAGCACCGCCAAATTGCCACTTTGATCAAGGCCCTTAACTCTATCTGTTCCAGGGGGCGCTGTAACCTGGCTGACCCTGCACTCTGACCCCAGCTTCCTAACTGTGATATAAGCAAAAATCATTTCACTGTGCCGTTAAGTAAATGTGACCAATAATTTAATTATAATCATCATCATCATGACAGGGCCAGCTCGTAACTGCTGCACCACTCTGCGGCTTGAAAAGTTAAACTGCTTTGAAAGTCACTACTAACAGTTTAAGGGTCTAGAAAGGCTGGGAGATTTCCTGGGGTCCAAGGCAAGAATTTGTTTGTGACTAAATAAGCAGCCTGTCTAAGCGAGCTCCCTCTTAAACAGTACCTGCAGAGTCAAAGTAAGAGAAACTACAAAGATTAACTTCACCTTACAACCGAGAAGAGGTTTACAGATTCTTCTCGACTGGAGCAAAACCACACGGCGTTCAGCTCTCCAATGTAAACACGTCGGAGCAAAGAGACAAATCGAACGTCGTTTATATCGAACGTAAACATGTGAGAGAAACCCCAGTGCTGCATACGCACACAGTGTGTGTGTGTGTGTGTGAATCAGACAGAATTGATGTTACCTGCATTTGTCGGAGTGGGCCTGCTAACTGTTCTGTAAGTTTAGGCATCTCGTTAGCCTGCAGAGAGAGAAAAAGAGAGAGAGTGTGTGTAAGAGAGAGAGAGAGTGTGAAAAAAAAGAGAGAGAGATGGGAGAGAGTGTGAGAGAAGAGTGTGTGAGTGAGAAAAAGATGAGTGTGTGTGAGAGAGAAAAAGTGTGGGAGGGAATGAGAGAGTGTGTATGAGAGGGAGAGATGACATTTCTAACAAATTCTTTAAACAGGAAAAAAAAAAACCTGACCCAAGGCACAATACACAGTTTTACGTAACCTCACTACGAAAATATGGAATATGTAAACTACACAATATAATAAAAGACCGCACACAAGGAGAATAAAAACCCAGGCGTCAGAAATGTAATAAATCTCTGCATGCCCTGTTCCAGTCGCTATCAAATGACAACGATTCATGAGTTCCACCCTCGCAGCGAGCCGAGTGCTGCTCATTGACTCATATTTGGACGTTTGTGCTATGAGATTTGAGACACGTTGTGTACAGGCCACATTCTCGAGACACCCGAACTCACTTGAACCGCCGGTTCGTGCCGGGGGCAGCTAGGTACTGGACAGAGACTTTAGATTAGAGGAGCAGTAGAAGCGCTGTTTAAGTTGTTGCTTCAGTAAAATAGAGAAAACTTATTGCAAAAGGGAAGAAGAAACTCCAGGCGTGGAAACCAGTCCGTTCTTTTATTAGCATATAGATGATGTAGCTCATGCATGGGGTGTGGGGTAGAGCAGTGTGTCGCAGAAAAAGTTTCACAAATAGAAGCGACTCAAAAGTCAGAGAATATAGTCACTGGGAGGAGAGAAGAATAGCGGTGATGAGCCCGGGGTGTTTGTGCGAATTTCAGTACGGGACATAATTTTTCAGAAAGAGTTGAACGCATTAGTCGAAATTTCTTCTTGAGGGAGCTGGTTAGGTTAGAAAAGCCTTTAGAAGAGCGTGGAACATGGCAGAATTCCTTAAGTGGTCAGGAGTGATGGAGATTCCTAAAAGAGCGAGCAAGTGTGGTTGGAATTCCTTAAAGAGTGGGAATTTGCCTGGAATTCCTTCAGAGGATGACATCGTTCCAGTCTGACCGGCAACAACTGCAGGTTTGAGGAATCTGCCTCTGCTGAGACGAAGGGCTTTGCTGCCACAAAAAAAAAAACACTCTGATGCCGGTCAGGTTGTAGAAATTGTGCAGTAAAACACTGCTGAAACAACGCATCACTAAACATCCAGTGATTCCTGGCTTTAATAGTTTTAAGAGTCAGAAGGAGACACAAACACTAGTGTGCGCAAAACAGGGGTAACCTTTGACCTCTCACAAATGCCTTGAATGCTTTACAGCTGCAATCCTTCCAGGGAGGGAGGGAGAGAGAGAGACATGACTGGTGGAAAGACTCCAAAATGACAGCTGATGGAGGAATGAAAGCAACTGTCAACACACAGACACACTTTCTAATAATACCAACCAAACACGCTGTAACACACACCCTCCACAAAGCTGCACAACCAACTGTTTATAAACATATATTAAAAGTTTATAACAGATTTTCATAAAACATTCTGTAGAAAAAAAAATAAATTGAGAGTTCAACGATATACAGTGAGAAAGATTATTCACACGTAAAAAAGCATTCAAGACAGTTGTCTACTTGCCAGACGTGGTGGATACGTTCACTCCAAAGTCAGACCAAGAGCTGTTTATCAGACCCTACAGTCTTCACTGAGGAGGTTAAATGTTAAAGTCCATGACGGCACGATTGGAAGACGACTGAACAAGTACAGTTTGTTTGGAAGAGTCGCCAGGAGAAACACTCTCGGGTCAAAACCGCATCTCAACAACTAGATGCGATAAGATTTCAACCGAAACTCCACACGCTCGACAGTGGGCATGAGGAGTTTCAACCGATACTTCTTATGCCCACTGTCGAGCGTGTAATGATGGAGGGGTGATGATTCAGGCTTGTTTTTCAGCCACGGGATCCGAGCACCTTGCAGTCTTTGGTATACAGAGGAGTTCATAGTCGAATCAGAGGCGAATGTGAGGCCATCTGTCTGACAGCTAAAGCTTGGTCGAAATTGGGTCATGAAACAGGACAATGATCCAAAGCACTGCAGTAAATCTACAACAGAAAGTCTGAAACATGAAAGAATCAGGGTTTTGGAACGGCCGAGTCAAAGTCCAGACCTCAACTTACATCAGCTCCACATGTTATGACAATTTTTAGATTTTTCTTAAATAAAGGAAATTTCCCCCTAATCTGAAAAATCATCATGTACAGACAAAATGTAAGCAGTCTGACGTGATTCGGACCGATCTGAAGGAATTTTTAGTGGGAATGACGGGGGTCAAGGGAAAAACTACAAAGCACTTTTGTGAGTCGCTCTGAATAAGAGCGCCTGCCAAATGCCTTAATGTGAAAGTTAACCTTTGACAACCTGATTAAGAAATAAGTATTAGTTATGCAAACACATGGTCATGATAATTGTGGTAATAAATATATATTCTTTCTACACAATTTAGCCTCATGTGGAGGTGATATTAGTTGATATTACAAGTTCCCAGGAAGCCTGTAAACCCTGTGAGGAGACCTCTTTACCACTTTATATTCATCCATTTCTTTTTCAACCATGATTGGTTCCAAGAATCTGATCTCGTCTGTGATGACGCCGAGTTATCAGAAACCATTAAAAGATTTCTTCCATTTTTCCCCCTATTTGTAATATTTTCCAGCAGAGTAAATGTTTTAGAAAAAATAGCTTTTAGAAAAAAAAAAAAAAAAGTTATATTCTGATTAAATGATACAAGCATGAGAACACACATCGTACAGGATGATCAGCGTTCACGTAAGCAGTTCAGCTGGAATCTCTTATTGGGATGATTTTAACCAGATTGACCAAATCGTGTCCATGTAAACGTGTGGGAGCAGGATAATCAAACGCACTTTACTTCTGATGCATTTCCGGCTGAAATGATTACAGAAACTGTTTCAGACTTTCAGAAGCTCATTCCAAACAGAAAACAAGTAACACAAACTCGAAAAACAAGAAATCCTTCATTAGGCCTTGACTGATCTACAGTTCCAGATAAGACTGCTCATTTTTTATGATTATTTACACCTTCACTCTGAATCCACACGCAACACGTCAGTGTTGTGGCTCTGTGCCGTGAACACTCCGTCCAGCCTTGCATGCCATGGCGGCATGCTTCGTTTTTAATAAAGAAAAACGAATGACAGCTGTAATTACCACACGGCTCAGTAAAATACCACACAAAAGGCTGCGAGACACTGAATAAACACCCTATTCGTCTTTTTCCTGCGGTACTTTTTCATTGTTTAAACTATTTGGTTTGGTTTCATGGTGCGCGTAACGAAATCAACTAAACAGCCAAAAAAAAGCCACCAAAGGTGTCCAGAAAAAAATGATTACTTCACTGATTAGAGGTGAAGGTGGTGATGGAAACAGATAAACAAACCTTTTGCCAAAGGGAGCCAACGCTAAATAAGTTAGGTAATTATATCAACATTTTTCTCCTAGTGCTTATTTCTTCTGTGTTTTAGTTTTTTTTTCTCTGCAACTGAACAACGCAGAGAGTCTCTTTAGCGTGGGCTGAGATCCCTCGTGTGTGTGTGTGTGAGAGAGATTGTGGGGCTCTCACTGGCCTGAAGAACCGCACCGAAGACGGTGAACACACTGGAGTTTAATGTAAACTGTACTAATGCAGAAGCTGCTATGAGATTTCTAAACACTTCTAAGGATTGTATACGTCACCTGTTCAGACATGAAGCAGAGCAATTCTGATCTTATTTAAACAGCGTTAAGACTTAGTTCACACTGCAGGCCCAAATCCAATTTCTTTTTGCCCAAATGTGACCCATATCTGATTTTCTTATGACAGTCTGGAACTTTCATATGTGGTCCTAAATCAGATACATATCTGATGTTTCGCAATGTGATTTCAGTCTAAACGACCATGTCGCATTTCATGCGATTTTTATGTCACTGAAATGTCAGTTTTTAAGACCTTATTTTGGGCAATTTGAAAGATGCTCTAATGTTTTAGCTAAAGAACAAGGCATCGCAGATAGCCCACCTAGCAACTTCAAGGGTGAAACTGGTGGGTTAATTTGTGCTTTTCTTCTCCCTAATATTCACCTTCTAATCACTTCGTTATTTATGCTTTGATTAACTTAATAAAAAAAAATAAAAAAAATCGCTACACGCATGCTATCACAAGCCGCATCCATTTTTATTTCCGCAAATACAGTGCTCCGAGTCTGATGTCACTTCAGGGCCGTATACGGTTCACAGATGAGACTGGTCGCATTTAAATGACAATGTGAACAACAGCACCAAAAAAAAAAATAATAATAAATAAAATAAAATCAGATTTCATAAATTAGATTTGGATAAAATCCAATCTGAGCATTAAGACCTGCAGTGTGAACTGAGGTCACAGTCTGACTAAGCCTTTGAGTGTTTTTTTTTTTTTTTTTTTTTTTATACTGCACAACAAACCATCAAGTATTTACGTCCTTATCTGACAGAAATAGTTCTTTCCTGACTCGCCAGCTAGTGGATGCAGTGTCCACCCCAAAAAAAATCAGGTATGTATTTCCATTTTTTTGTGTTGAGTTTTTATGATAAACAGGCTCTTTATGCCAAATAAAGTGGGAGGAGTTACATTTTCTTGGAAGACGAAGCAGCTCAGTAAAGCCGTTGCTTGTTCAGCCGTCAGGTCGTTAAACAAACCGTTAAACATCATCTCTGTCAGGAGCAACTCATCCGCACTGTAACACACAAACACACAAAACAAAACATAAATACAAGTGAATCGCACACACATAAAACCTCCATTCTTATACACAACGTATTGTATGAGGGCTGTACTGAAGGAAATGCAAAAATCATCACTGTACACAGAGTCATCTTGTGTACTTCAAGAGAGAGTTAGATGAGAAAATGTTCCTCATATTATAATAAAAGATTTAAGACGGAGAGTTCCTCTTATATGCAGGCCGGACCAAAATCCTGGAGGATCCATAAGAACTTTTCATGGTATAAAGTTTTATTTTTTATGAGCCCAAAGATGGCTTTAAAACTGAAACCAGAAGATGAAACAGAACCAGACAGAACACGTCTTGTCTTTTTACTCTGCGCCGATCTGAAGTCAGTAGACTATTGTGATTGACCCAGAACAATTTGAAATCCTAGAAGAGGAGATCATAAGATGTGACTGCGTCACACAAATCATATTACACTACACTTTTTACCTGCTGATCTCGCAGGCGACTCGCCCCTTCACCTCAATGACGTCGGAGGACGTGGCAAACCCGAGGCGTCGCAGCACGCGCTTCCGACACTTCAGCTCGTCCATCTGCAGCACGGTACGGGCCTTCTTTAACTCCCGCTTTGCCGCCTTTATATCACCTGCAATCTGCAAAAGACACACACACTTTACATTAGAAACTAGAATACAAATGGCGTCAAACTAAACTGTTAGTATTCCAAATAGCATGGAAGGAGAGCATCCGGAACTATTGAAAAACTCAGTGATGCTAGATCATTGTATTTCTCCACTCTCATAGAAAATAAAAATAATCCTAAATTTTTATTTAATACTGTAGCTAAATTAACTAGAAACAAGACCACTGGAGAAAACTCCACAACAACAACATACAGTAGTGAGGATTTAATGAACTTTTTCAATAATAAAATCTTAACTAGGCAAAAAATGAAGGCTTTGAAACCAGACAATTTAACTGATACAGATGATAAACTAACCAAACCACATCAGAGTCTAGAATACTTTACTCGCCTTGAAGAGAGTAAACTAATTTCACTCATCTGTGTATTAGATTCTATAGCGACACATTTTCTCAAGCAGATGGTACCAGCAATAACCGAACACCTGTTGAAAATAATAACTTTTTACTCAGCAGTGAGTATGTTCCCAAATCCTTTATATTAGCAGTTATTAAACCGCTAATTAAGAAACCTGACCTTGACCCCTGTCAGCTTTCCCAATTACAGGCTGATATCAAACGTCCCCTTTATCTCCAAGATTCTGGAAAAGATAGTAGCACGGCAACTATGTTCATGTCTACATAGAAATGGCATAAACAAACTATCAGTCAAGATTTAGGCCTCATCACAGCACAGAGACAGCACTCATTAAAGTAGTAAATTGGCCTCTGATCAGGGTTGCGTCACTATACTTGTGTTACTCGACCTCAGTGCAGCTTTTGACACTATTGATCATAGTATTCTCCTTCACAGATAAAAAAAATGTAGTAGGAATTAAGGGAACAGCCCTCTCGTGGCTCAGATCCCATTTGACTGATCGTTATCAGTTTGTAGATTTAAATAGTGACCATTCTGCATGTTCTCTATTGGAGTTTGGTGTTTCACAGGGTTCAGTTTTAGGCCCAGAATGCAGCAGCGAGAGTCCTCACTAAAACCAGAAGATACGAGCACATCACCCCTCTTATCTTCATATCATTGGCTCCCTGTGAAATTCCGCATTGATTTGAAAGTACTACTTTTGACATATAAAGCATTAAATGGTCTCGCGCTGCAGTATCTGAGTAAACTGCTAGTGTCTTACGATCCGCCACACCTACTACGATGAAAGGATGCAGGCTGCTTGTCAGTACCACTTATTAAGAAAACTACAGCAGGGGGCGGAGCTTTCTCATACGAAGCTCCAACGTTATGGAATGGTCTTTCCATTAATGTTTGGGACTCTGACACAGTCTCAGTGTTTAAGTCTAGGCTAAAAACCTATTCATTTAGCCAAGCATTTTTGTAAATAGGGGACTCATGGACATAGAGTATTACGGTGAACTGGTATGTTTAGATCCTGTCTTCCTAACTCTCATTGATCACTCAGGTTTGTTGACGGTGAACTGATTAGTCGCTTTACATCTCAGTTCCCCCTTATGTCTGTGTTTCCTTTTGGCCCTCTCTTAGTTATGATGTCATAATCAGTCCTGCCAGAGTCTCTGCTTGAACTCTGCACTAAATATAGATTCACATTACGCATGAAATTAAATTAAACCAGACTAATCACAGATATCACAAATCATTCAGTGTAAATACTAATAAGGATAATGTACAAGATGAATAATTAAATAATTTAAATTATCTCAGAAACATTCAGGACTCCAGGGTGTTAATCTTATAAATGATTGACGCAGAGTGTGTGTGTGGTTATGACGTGCTGCAAATGCATACAAATAATGTGTGAGAGTCTGAGTGAGCATGTGAGAGATATTTGGAGACAATGAGAGGCGTTTCTGGGTGTGTCTGGTGATTTGCCTAAAAGTTATTGTTACAGATCAGTACCTCAGAACTGCATGCCTTTTTTTATATATTATATACACGATATATAGAATAAGATATAAAAATGCCAGACGCGCATGCAGACACGTTTGCAGGCACCATACAGACGCCGAGTCACGATGAGGATGTGAGGCGTTTTGTTTTATTTATAATCATGTTATTGTTTCTACTCATTTTTATATAAGCATCATAAAAAGTAATCTCTTTTGATCTAATCTGGTATTTAAAGTCAGTTTCCTACTTTTGTTTTCTCGTGATTGTTTTCCCCAGCAGGAAATGATAAGCAATAATGCTCGATCGCTGTTGTACATTTTACAAGGTACCAAAGTATTTATTTATTTTTTTTCTATTTTGGTAATGACTTTGAAAGATCTGGATCTTAAAATTGACCGTAAAAGCTTGTGCAACAATAAAGGATTGAAATAATGTAACGCAAACATTACTCACATTTTTTCCGATCGAACTAAAATTACTTATTCCGATAAACGAGTGAGTGAGTGAGTGAGTGTGCGCGTATGTATGTATGTATGTATGTATGTATGTATGCGTGTATGTATGTATACTCACCACTGCTTTCTTTTCACAGAGTGTGTAGACTGTCCCAAGGGTGGGGTCAGTGTGGAGTGGGTGTGTGTACATCCTGTGCTCGAACGCCTCCACCTTCTGGATGACCTTCTTTAGGCCCGCGTCTTTAATACCCATATCATCGATGGGGTCTAACAGAGGGAGACCGTCAGGGAAACGTTTCTGTACCTCCTGAGAGAGAGAGAGAGAGAGAGCGGGGGGAATGAAAGGGAGATGATGCATATACAGATAAATACCTCAAAAATATTAGGAATATGGAAAAATAACGTAGACAAATGGTGAAGAGACGACATCCTGTAACTTGATCAACATAAATTATTCGCATACAACGTTACATCATCCTTAATTAGTTGCTTCACAAGCACTATTGTATCACCTTGCCGGCTCATCTTTCTTTTTTTTCTTCTTCCATATAAAGTTGGCGTGCAACTATATCTCTACTGTTTGTCGTAGACCCATGAAAGAGGTAAATGAGGTGCTATAATGACTTCCAAAGGAACTCTGAAACTTAACCCTAACCATGGATCCCGTTGTCAGAGAGACATGTGGCTCATGTGACCAATCGGTCTCTCAGGATCATTGTGAAGCTGTCAAACCACAACCACTTCAGAGCACCTTAGCAACTGTTCCCATCGTTATAAAAGGGGCCCAGAGGGCCGAGTTTAGCCACGGAAAGAATCGCTCACATTTTCTTTAGAAAATACACCTGTCTATTGTACTGTACCTGTATGGATTTGAGCATGCTCTGTCGGTTGTCGTAGGGTCGCAGGTCTTTAGGGATGTAGAGCCGCACTGAGCTGATGGAGGTGAGGAGATTCAGCATGACCGGCACCACCTGGTTGAAAAAAATTACCAATAATAATTTTTTTACAAATGTGTCAATCACTTCATAATGTATACTGATCAGATTAACAGGTTCTTGACCCGGGGTCATCAGAGGGGTCACAGCCAAGACCCCTGAACACCTCCACACTCCTGGAAACGTGTTCATGTCTTTCATGTCTGGCTAAACAAACAAATGACTTAATGTGTGTTCAGTCTCACCTGCATCTCTCCTTTCTCGCCCTGTGCTGCAGGCTTGGCTGCCTCTGTGGCAGCGTTTTTCACACTTTCTTTACTGCAGTGTAATAAAACTTCCACAACGTATAAAGGATCCAGATCACCAGTAGTGGCCTAACAACAAATAAACACACAAAAACACAATTTTTATGATCGGTTTTTAAAGGAAATTATGATTAATACTAAACACAATAAAGGTAAAAGAATATGCAACACAATACAGTCATAATCTTGCTAATGTCATAACATTGTACTTGATTACAATCAAGTGGCAGGTCTCATGTTTTATCTGAACAGATTTACATGACTGCCTTTATTTAGACGAGTAGTTCTCATTAGGGCCCAGGCACTGGGTTGTGCAGGGTGCTTAGTAGTAGCCTTAATGTGGGAGCCCCCTAGTGACGGGGAGGAATTGGACATGACTAATTTAGGGAGAAAATCGGCGGGGGAAAAAAATCCGCCCAAAAATAATTAGTCAAAATAACCATATGTACCTGTTTGGTTATTTAATCACAAAAGACTGTAATTTTTTACAAGCCAGATACAAGAAGTCGAAAATGTATGTAGAGTTTGTCAATAACTTTAGTTTAAAAAAATATATATATATATTTTTTTTTTATGTGAAAAATAAAGCTTGGTAAAATTCATTGTGTGTTACTCTACATCTGGAAAGGCATCTGGCTTTTCTGACAGACAAGAAAAAGTTACATGCCAGTAATCCTGCGCTTTTTTCCCCACTCTAGCTAATCAACGTGATAGTTTATGTACAGACAGAGTGGATGGACGAAAACGAAACATCCAAAAAAAGGAAAATCGACTATGAAAACTAAACCTTTAAAGATAAATGGACAGATCAAAACATGTTTATTATGATCATCATCATTATCCTGAGAGAAGTTTGAAGCCAGTTTGTCTCAAAAACATCTGAGAAAACAATGTGATTCCTTTTTTTTTTTTTTTTAATCAAGTCCTGAATCCCTATCAAAACGTGTAAAAAAAATAAAATAATAATAATAAAACCTTTGGTGTTCTGTGGACCAAAACTAGACTTTAATATAATCTGATATATAATAATTAAATATAAATCATCACAGGGGTGTCAAACTAATTTATAATGACAAAGCAAAATTTGGTTCACAATTATGAGTGTTAAAACTGCAATGTGTGTTTAAAGCATCTTAATATTAACAAACTGCATGGCCAAAAATATCTGGACACCTGACAAAGCTCTTAACTGAGCTGCTGGAGTTGATGAAAGTGGAAGAACGCCTTTCCTAAAGAGTAGAGCTTATTATAAGAGGAAAGGGCGGAGCTAAATCTGTAGTGTCATCGCTGGAAAGCGAACGAAGCGTACCTTGACGTTTGATTTCTTGGAGAAGTTGACGACGACGCCCCAGCCAAAATCTAAATTGTTCTTTTTCACCTGTAAAAAAAAAGAAAAAAAAATAAGAAGTGAGACGTGGGACCAGTCAGCAAAACAAAGAAGGTCAGAGGTCACGACTAACCAAGCCACAGGAAAGAGAACTCACTTGTTTGTATCAATACAAGTAATAGACACAAAAAAAGAGAAAGAATTAGCAGTAACATTAAACTCAGCTAGCAGAATCAAACTTACACAACTATAATCAACTAAACACAATTATTAGGGAAAAAACAAACAGAAATGACACTTCAAGTGCTACTTGTAACCTATAAAAGCTGGTCATCAAACAAAAGGATTAAAAAAAAAATTTAAATCACAGAAACAAAGCAAACTTATGTCATAGGGGTCGAAGGTCACCTTGACCAGGCGGCCAGGCTGTAGGAAAGGCAGGCAGTATTTGGGTTTATGCACGTATTTTTCGATCTCCTTGGCGAGCTTTGCTAACTGCTGGCGGATTTTATAATAAGTGACCACGTTGTCCTCATTGGGGATCTCGATGGTGTTGTACATTTCCTCCAACTTCTGCATCTCTGAAAAGGACACGGAGAGGAACAATACAATACGTCAAGTACAAGAAAACTAATACACTGACTAATAACACAGTGATGATATTTAGAAAGAGGTCCTGAGATTCTGAGACCCTCTGCTCAAAAGTACATACATGATTTTATTTTTGATTTCTATTTATTACATTTATCCTGGTCAGGGTTGGCGTTGGAACCCAGCAAGTGTTACACAAATTAATTACACCTAAGCATATTTGTCGAGGCCGCCTAAGCATATTTGTCGAGGCCGCCTAAGCATATTTGTCGACCCTTTTAAAAAAATCTGTCCATCGATGAACTAGCAGCTCAGAGCATGGAACAAATGTGTTCTTACTGACCAAAATGAAACCAGACCTGAGACTCGGGTTCAGGACCTTTGAGAGTTCCAACAGGTTGCCCAAGCCTTTTACAGATCAGTGTTACCATGTCAAAAAACTTAAGAAGCCCATCATCAGATACACGCAACTATAATTAATATGGAGAAGAGGCATGGCATTTCCAATTTGTAACTACAAAAGTATTTAAAAATAAATAAATGAGCATGTGTGTATCTTACTCTCCACGACACCAGGGACCGCTCTGTAGTGCTGGAACTGGTAAAAGGATTTCTCCAGCATGTACTCTGGGTTAATCTCCTCCACACGCAGCAGGTTTAGGACCATGTTATAGGTGAGGTGGAAGGCGCTGTTCAGAGGGTCGGCAGAACCCTGTTTACAGACAGAGAGAGAGAGAGAGAAAGACGAGAGCAGCTCGTCAAGTTAACTTCATCACTGTCTATGAGTATACACATTACATCATTAACAAAGTGATAGGTAGTGCTTTAGTACATAGACGTTTACAACCACACACTGAAGGTTATTAAAAGGCAAGTAAGGAGCAGAGAAAGACATCTGCATGGTATCCTTACACAATTATACAGCAATCCATTATCTAAATTCGTTTGATTATTTTCATTTAACCCTTTAAAACCGGTGGAAGCACTGACGATCCCGTGTTTATGTCTAAATTAAACGCCAACAGAATCGCAACAGAAAATCGCAGCGCTATAATTATTTTTGGATACAAAAACCAAAGACAACCTGAAAATTTATTGCGTGCCCTTTCATGCTATATATATAACCTATATATAGTTCAGGGCATCAAGATTTAATGCACCGTTTATAAATAATGATAAATATCTCTTTCAATCTAATTGACGCAGATGTGCTAAATACATTTTCTGGAACATTGACGAGTCTGAGGTTGACATTCATGGCCCTTCTCCATTTAAAAAATAAAAACATTTTTGTACAGTAAGTTCCTTACATATGAACATTTGAGTTACAAACTTGAAGATACGAACATACATTTGTCACGTGTGTGCAGTGTGTATCGCCCCAGGATGTCCCAAAAGCGAGCGTAGAAGCTACTACTGTCATGAAAGCAAGCAATAACGATGGAGAGTAAAGTAAAAATGATTGAGAGAACGGAGCGAAATAAAAAAATGGCAGGCATCACTCGTTCTTTTAACATCAATCGTTCAACCGTCTATACCATTCTAAAGAACAAGTATTATAGAATAGTATCACTGTGTATAACTAATTGTGTTATCATCCTAGTACCTAGTACGAATTGGGCTTTCGAACGAGCTCTCGGAACAGAACATGTTTATATGTAGGGGACTTACTCTAATTTATTGCACTTTTAAGTAGTTAATCTAGTTCCCCGGCATTTATTCTATATTCCTAAAACTGAGGGTGTAAGGACTGCACTGAGCTCTTCTATGGCAGGTCTTGAAGGGTTAAAGAAAACAAACCAAAAGTCCATAAAAATGAGTCACTATACAGCAAAGCATTAAGTCATTTCCCTAAAGTTAAACCATTAGACTCGCACTAAAGGCGCTTTGGTGATTGCACAACCTCCCCAGCGAAGAGTGTATTTGTAGCGAGCATGTGTCAGCCAGATATTCGGCCGAGCTGTGTCGGTTGTTTTGCTGAATTTATAGCAAACTCTTGCGTGTTGGTTCCAGGGTGTCTGTTCGCTTTCTGTTTTTATAAGCAAGATAAACAAAAAGATGCCCTAAAGCGTGCGATTTCCACAAGTCAACGCCAAGAACATGGATCTTAGTTAGCAGCGACTGACTGTTGTGCGAATCGCCCACACGAGAACCACATACAAGATGATTTGTTAACGCACAACACAATGCATTAGTGAGGCAGTATTTAGGCCAGGTTTAAACTGCATGCAAATCAGTCCCCACCCCCGGGGGAACGATGCCATCCACGGTCGATTAATTAGGAGTGGACATTACGTCACTCTCCCAGATTAACAGGGACATGAGCAGTAGCACGAGAGTGTTGTAATTTTTGCTACTAATGAATCGATTGTGGACGGTAAAAAGAATAATAGGGGTGTGCTGACGGTTGTGCATACTCTGTAGAGACACACAGATTTGCACGGGGACTGACCGGCTTCTCTTTATAAAAAAGGAAAAAAGTAATAAAACTCATGGATCTGTGCAGCAAAACTGCACTTGTTAATAACTGATTAAAAAAAAGTAATATAATATTATATAATATTATTAATAAAAAAAAGAATAATAATACAACGCCTGTATGGAAGTCCTGCCGGTGTGTCGTCTAAAAGTAAATAAAGGCTTCAGACATCACTCAAGTTAAGCCTTTATTTACGTATTTGGTCGATGCCCTTTTTCAGAGTGACTTAAGATTTTTCTCTCATTATACATCTGAGCAGTTGGGCCTTTCTCAAGGGACAATTTGGTAGCCGTGGGACTTGAAACTTGAATTCTTGGTCTGCATATCCCAGCATAAGTCAGAAGTCAGAGCGCAGGGTCAGCCATGATACAGGGGTCAGGGCCTTGCTCAAGGGCCCAACAATGGCAACCTGGTGGAGCTGGGGCTTAAAACCGCCAACCTTCCGATGACTAACTCAGTGCTTTGGCCCTCTGAGCTTCGACTGCTGATGTGTCATGTAAACCCCGCAAAAAATTTGCATATTATTATTACTATTAAGTCACAGAAACAACCTAAAACAACCAATCTTATGAATCTGCACTGTGTGTACAGCTGGATAAAATGCAATGAAATGACATGAATTAAATAAAAAGTACATCATATTGCCCAGGTTGTATTTAGTTATTTATACTAGTCTTAATTTTATTACATTACTTTTTTTTTACATAACTCTTCACATATGGGTGGATGAAGGAGAGGGTTTGAAATTAATAAAATTGAAATAAAAAAAAAAATAAAAAATATCAAACAAATAAAAAAATAAAATAAAGTGATCAGATTTGGCTCGGTTCAGACTGGCAACCCAAATTCGTCACACCGTCAGCCCCTCCGTATCGGTTGCTGTGGTAACATGTCCGTCTGAGTCCCCGTCTTGCACGCAGCACCATACTGCTTCGTATTATCGCCCAGTTTCTGTAAACTCCCTCTAACGTTGCCTGTAACGAAGAATCTCACAAAGTGCTATGAGACAGTTCAGTTCCTACCCCGTCTGCTACTTTGTTCTCCCTTTCTAACATGGTCTTCCTGCTCGTTTTTTAATCATGGATCCACATCCATACAACGTGACCGGACTGGACTGAACATCTGCATCATGTTGCAAGTGATGTGACGAAGATTTTGAGATCGGATTAGAATCCGATTTCAAAGCAGCTCTGAACGTGGCTCACATCAGATTTAATGTGGTTTTTACTGCTTATAAAAGCAAACCGATTCTAATTTCGATGTGCCAAAAATTAGTAAGATTCTAACGAGGCTTTAGAGTTTGTCATTTTCAATCAATATTAAGTATTAATACAATATCAATATAATCAATACAGAATATCAATACAAACCAATATCTCATGTTTATTTAACCCTATTCCCCACCCCCTGGGGAAAAAAAAATTACATTCTTCATACTGTATGGAATCCCAGTCTCTAAGAATCACAGCTTATTTACTCTCTGATAAAGCAGGTGTAAGCAGTAAGAAGCTACTCGGTTTGTAAGCTGACATAGAATACAAGAAAAAGTGGATGTTAACTTTCGCACTCTTTCTGATACAAATTATTGATAGTTGACTTCCCCTCCGTTGTTTCCTTTCCCACCAGCCAGACCAAACATGCTGCATAAGAACTTGCACTATCCTTCATCTCGCCCCAATTTAATCCTTGTACAAAACAAACTAATTTAATTTCTCTGTTTTGTATAATGCATCACTGATGACCCACAAAATAACACATTAGTTATTAATATCTGCTGTGAAGTTAAAATAAAAAAAAATAAAAAAAAGGAAAAAAAAAAAAAACTCTCAGGGGTGGACTCGGAGCACAAAC
Source organism: Clarias gariepinus (assembly GCF_024256425.1). Taxonomy (NCBI): domain Eukaryota; kingdom Metazoa; phylum Chordata; class Actinopteri; order Siluriformes; family Clariidae; genus Clarias; species Clarias gariepinus. The sequence continues at coordinate 25,804,933 of NC_071116.1, read as the reverse complement.
GGTCCATTTGCATTTGCGCACACCAGAACCGCGCGTGCTTGATGAAACGCATCAGCTGGGGAGATCCGGCGCCCAGAAAGAACGGGGCGGGACAAAGAACGTACGGCTGATGGCGGCCATCGATCATCCTGTCGCTCAAAATGGTGGTGGGGTGGGGGCGAAGTGGACATGAAGTCCTGCTGATTAGTTTTAGCTTCTCACACACACACGAGCAACAAAAGAAAGAGTGTTCTCGAGAATATTTGCAAAAGACTGTGTGGCGACTGGAGCAAAAAGAAAGCGGGACAAGAAGACAGAAGCCGGAGTGAGAAGCGTACGGATGACGTCCTGGCTCAATGATCGAGATCGAGCGCGACTCCCATTACCTCATCACAGAAAAACTCACACCACGCTTTCACAACTTTATGGTGGTGATCTGTGGAGGTGGTTCCGCCGCTCTGTCCTGTCTAAAGCGCTCGTTTCTGCAATACATCTTTCAGATTCGATCCATACACCGCACCTTCCATAAGTATTTCCCCCCCCTACTTTGGAGGAATAGTTTGCTATTCACAGTTGTGTTACCGCTCCCCTCATGCTAACTGCTAACAGATTGTCGATTGTGCATTCGCCATCGGAGGACTTTAAACACACACACTTGGCTGATTTTTTTTTTACCTTTAAGAGCTGCTTGCCCACAGTGGGACTCATCTTCTCGTCCACCATAAAGATGACGATCCCCCTCTCGTCCATTCCTCTCCTGCCGGCTCGGCCCGACATCTGGATGTACTCTCCCGAGCTGATCTGGGAAGACACGGACACAGGAGACACAGTCACCGACAGGTTTTTTCGACAGAGTTAATCAGAAATTAAAAAACAAAATGTGCAGGGTTACACAATCAAGTAATGAGCGACTTGACCTAATGATCATGAAGAGAGCAACCAATGTACAGGGTAGAAGGTCACAGGGCACGAGATGGGACAGGGTGCCAATCCATCGCACTATGAGCAGTTTGGAAACCACAATTAGCCTACCATGTACGCCTTTGGACTGTGGAAGGAAACTGGAAGAAAACCAATCAAGCATGTGGAGAACATGCTAACTCCACTTCCACAGACCTGATGAGGGACTTGAACCCCGACCCTGGAGGTGCGAAGCCACTACACTCTCGTTTACTCCAAACAAGGCTTTTTGTATGAACCTGTATGAACTCCACATTGTCCACGTCTTCTGATCGGCGCTCTAGGCCTTGCCTACGAATTCTTCTTCGATGGTCTGTGATTGGATTAAAATCATTCTCACTTGCCAAACAAGTAACTAACTAACTAACTAACTAAATAAATAAATAGCACCATTTGAACAAATCGTACGGAAAAATCGCATATAACTGTTTCACCTTCCACAAACCCAATCACGTCAGCGTTTGACAGCTAATGAAACGTAAACAATTTCTACTGGAACAACTCTTTCTCCATCTGCTTTTCCAGGACCCCAGCACCGAGTGAGTGAAGGCGAAACGAGGTCAAAAGCCGTAAGCCAAATGTAAATTCGGCTTGTTCGACGTGTTCCCTGAACCGATCCTCAGTCGTCCAGTTGGAAGGGATCTCGCGCGCTTAGTCATAACCGTGTGGTTTTGATTAAAGCTCTTTCCTCACTCATATCAACACAGGAAACAAAAGCAGCACCGTGAGCGTTTCACTGCTGCTCATCTTGGAGACGCAGAAGTTCGGTAGCTGGTAAAAAAATTCAAGAAGGCATCAGCAATTAAACCGGACTTTTTTTCCGTCTTGGGTAGAAAAGTTTACACTACTCATCCTATTCGTTCACACACTCAGCTTCTTCAGCCTGAAGGTTAAGAGTTGCATGTTTGGCAAGCGATGCAGATTTTAATCCGGTCACAGAATCCAAACAAGGCCTAGTGTCCTACTCGCACGGGATTAGTTTTACCTGGGGACCTTGTGTGATTTAGAGATTATCCCCCTCCGATATCCAAGTTTCGTGTGGCACATTCGCACGAGATAAGTGAACCAGATGTGACGTACAATACAATCTTATACAAATAAAAAAACGTTTGTTATATTACACAAAGCCCTATTTGTGATGTTTCTTTTTCTGCACATTGTATGGTGTATAGCGATACAATCCGATGCCCAAAACACATTTACTACAACGCAGCCTCCATTCTTTGCGGAAGATGGATAAAAAGGAAACAAAATCCTCGTTATATACGACCCCGCCAAATCACAGACATGCTGATTAACGCATGTTCTAAGCATTTCACTGCATATCGTACTGTGTATGTGAAAAAAATTTGAATTTGGACTGGTGTTATAATCACTTGAGGGGGAATTTTTACTTTACAAATTACAGACATAACCGAATCGCACAGGATCACAATCTTCAGATAGCGGAGGATCCTTTTTCACCCTGGATGATACAAATATGAAAAACTTAACAACTCCCACCCACACTGAAAAAGCTGCTTGGATGATTAGAAAGTCCAGGGGACGTGACTTAACTCACAGATAACTTGACCTGGACGACTGAGAGTCTTCACAGACAACATCAGTTATAGTTATGTTAGAATACAAGACTAACTGTAAAATTCACGTGACCTTTACAATGATTTTGTTACGGCTCACTCAATCCATACACTAATCCATTTTTTATTTTAAGAGATTGCTGTGTGTTGAAAATCCCCAGGGGATGAGCATTTTCTGAAATACTCAACACACCCCATCTGGAACAAACAACAGCTACCGCAGTTAGTGTCAAAACTCAGGGCTGCAAACATTGTACGTATTTCTTAACTGACAAACACATTAAACAATCAATAATTAATTAATCATTAATGATACAGGTAGTCCCCGACGAGTTCCTTTCCAGGAGCACGTTCGTAAGTCTGTTTTGTTTGTATGTCTGACAAAGTAAGTCTTATACACCTTTGACACGAATATACAATGTAAAGCATACACCAATCCACTTGACTAAATCTCTGTTGCCTTTCCACACACTGCCATCATGTGGCTACTGTCGTCTCTGCGCCTTTAAATCGCAAGGGGAATCCTGGACGCCACTTTGTCTCAGAGCTGTTTTCCACTGTATTGGAGTGCGAGTACTGTTGTATTGAGAATTTAGCAAAATTAGGATTGTTCACCATCAGGACAGCTTTACAGGACATTTTCTATTATCGCGCTTTCAGACTGATTCACTGAAAACGGTGAGGCTGACTCATTTCTACAGCACCAACAAACACACTTTATACATTCACTCACAAAATATTGTATATAATTGTAAAACATTGGTTTCTGGTTTACTGCAATGGCAATTTTTTGTACAATACACGTCAACACATCCGTTCATATGTGCGATAATTCGTGATTCGGTGACTACCAATTTATTTTCTGCAACCTACGACCACTAGATTTATTTATTTTTGTAAAAAAAATTTTTTTTTAAATGGGGCATTGATCCACTCATCCTGTCTCCCTCTCTCGCATGAACACAGACCCATCTGTGAATAGCCCCGCCCTTCCATGCGACCACATCAGCTGTGCATGTGTTTACTGAAAGTGCTTCAGAACGACAGCGGTCAGTTTTGTTACAGAGCTCTCTGTAAAAATAAAGACGGAGGAGAGGAAGTGGATTGTAAGCAGGCTGAAATTGATCTGTGTGCAAGAATGAAATCGCAGAGACTAGACACTAAAAAAAAAAAAAAAAAATATATATATATATATATATATATATATATTAGAGAGCATGTAAACTGCAATTTCTTGATTAACAATTAAATCATCAATATCTCTGAGGAATCATTCCTGATGTATGATGCAAACATCAAGTAAAGCTGTGGACCTGCAGCTGCATGACTTTACGCTCCTGCACCGCTGCCACATGATTAAACAACCACACAGATAACAAGCAGATGTTCCTATTAAACTGGACAACATCTGAAGTGATTATATTTAAACTGTATATTTATAAAACCTAGAGTATTTGTTCCTGTTTCCTGCAGTAGCTCTACACACGTGAAGCACCTACACAGTAGATTCCTCTTTCACACGGCTCTGTAATTGTACTTTAGAGCTTTGAATCCTGTCAGTTTAAAACCCTGAGCAGCCCGGGGATCCAGAGGAGACATGGCAGCGAGTTTCTGCTTTCTTACACTCAGATTCGTCTCACACAGAGATTCCAGATGTTCTTCACAAAGCGTTTTGGATGGCAGCGTCCTCCGAGCCTCGTGCCAGAACTGAGAGGCCAAGCGCTTTTCTTTCTTTCTCCCCCCTCCCGTAAATTTTAAATTCCAACAGCTCGAGTCATTCAGACAAACAACACGTGGCCATTTGGAGAGTTATTGAGAAAGAAAAAATAAAGACATCTTAAAATAAAATAAAATAATGATTTTCAGGAATACAAATTTTAATTAGTTGCAAATTACTCTTGGTTTTTTCTAACCCTCTTATTACCTTTGGGGTCATTTTGACCCCATTCAATGTTCAAAGTCTTAAAATAAATTATTGTTTAAACAAATTTTTGTTTGCTTCATATTAATGACTTTTATACATAAACTTGGGTAACAATTTTAATTATTTTCTGGAGGTTGAAATTGCTGGGGTCAAACTGACCACAAGGATAAAAGATGTAAGTAATCAGGATGTCAGGAATCTTTTTTTTGGCCATTGTGATTTTTATTTTCATTTGATTTGATTCAATAGCCAAAACATCTGATTTGTCTTAACCAGCTGTATTTCTTATAGATTTTTAAAGTACAAAAAAATGGGGCAAAAAAAGACTGTGCAACATGTCCATTTAGAGGTCATCCAATGTCATATAAACTGATAATCGTTTTTTTACCTGCCAATCTTCTGCTCCACACTGGACTCCAGTCCAGTAGGTGGCGTTACCCTACCTTTCAATCACTTAAAGCCAAAAGAACAAACGCGTATCGGTGGTATAGAAGATAAATGAATTAATGATGGGAAGTTTGAATTATTTAAGTCACTCAGTTCTTCAAATCTTGGTCATCAAAATGAACGAATCTTTTTTTGAATCATTTAGCTCATTTCATTCTTTTGATTAGAAATAAAATGTTGCATTTTCAATAAAAAGACCCCCAATACATCTACATAGACAAATCTTGGCTATAGTTCCAGTAATGAAAATATTACAATGCAGCTAAGGACATATGATAAACAGAATGAGTAGCTCCCCTCTCATACCTTCTAGTCGAGTCGTTCGATCTTTTGAATCTATTGCATAGCGTCTATGACAGTCAAGTGACAAAAGAACGAAGGACTCAGAGTAGAAGAGTCATTGAAAAAGAATTTTGCTATGATTTGCGCATGCGCGCCCAGTAGAAAATTAACGAATCACTCTCTGAGACACTCGTTCTTCTGAGTAACATTAAAGATTCATTTAAAAAAAAAAAAATCATTCATGAACCCATCACTAGAATGTATGAGCCTTTGCAGAAGTTGAAAGAGGTTTGTATGTTCAGAAAAGTCTGTGGTATATGTTTAAGAATTTTAAAACATTTAATATTTATTAGTTTGTAAAAATAATAATAAAAAAAAAAGTGTGAATCTGTTCCAAACTCGCAGATTCAATTAAAAGCTTTAGTCACAACAATACCAAAAAGTCAAGTTGGAAAACGTTATGAGGCCCAATTAGTTTAAACAAACAAAAAGTTTTTATAAGAAATTTGTTGTGAAAAACTGCTTTTGTCTCCAGTTCCTTTCACACAGAAGTCATACGATAAAGGCGATAAGACGACGCCCTCAGTATTTTGCTTTCTGTCCTGCTTTGTAATTCACAGAGAACTCACAAATTCAGGACTAATTCGGCTCAGTTTCTGTTGTTCAAAAGCCTGCTTGCACTTTTACAGTAGGCGTGGCGTTTACCACAATGCCGTCGGCGTGTAGCGTAAAGTTTACCACATGCGCTGGAAACACAAGTGCTTACTGATGCTTTTAAAACCGTAAAGGATTGTAAACTAGAGTGTTGTAGTGTTGAGAGTGTGGAGACCGCGTGTTGTGAACAGAACCGTTTGCAAAGCTGTAAAATAAATTTGGACTTTTACCATAAGGAAATGATGGTCCAGGGCCGTCTATTGTATTTAGAAGCATTTAAAAGTTTCTGATACGCTTCAAAACTAAAAGCCCGGTATGCAGGTATGTGTGTGTGTGTGTGTGTGTGTGTGTACCCAGCGAAAGTCCTTGCCGTCAAACTTTCGTGCGCTGGTGAAGAGCACGGTGCGAGCAGGCATGTTGATCCCCATGGCAAACGTCTCTGTTGCGAACAAGGCCTGTAATAATAGAAATATTTATAACCCTAATTTTTCCTAAAAATCTAAGAATTTATTATTATTTTTTTGTTTAAGTTAAGACTGAGCAAGTAAGCCTGACCTTCAGCAGTCCCTCAGAGAAGAGGATCTCGATGGTCTCCTTCAGGATCGGCAGCAGTCCGCCATGATGGATCCCGATTCCTCTTTTCAGCAGAGGCAGAACGTGTTCTACCTAAACAAACACACACACACACACACCCACCATCACTGTGTGACTGTACTGTTCCGTTTTGTCTCTGGTCACCAATTATCAGTTAATAAACTCCCCTTACACACCAGGATCTTAAGACAGCTCAGATGGACAGCAGTTCCTCAGGAGTCTTTATCTTCAGACTCAAACACTACACTGTACAAATTCCCTCTCAGACCAACCGACACTTACGGATGAAAAAGAAAATTAAGGATGTTATAGACTGCTGTAGGTGCGAGGACTCAAGATAGTCCGTCAGTCTACACACTATGAATAAACCCAAAGTTCACACCCTGAACCACATTTAAATGATTTTTTTTTGCCTCTAAAGGGTGTTTATGCAAGCTATATCATTTACATTCCTACATAGTACCAGATGTAGGATACCAGAGGTTGGGACAATAAACTAAACTCTTGGCTGTACCACCCAAAACCAATAATAATAAAATAAAAAGGGCTGGTGTGAATAATGGGCTGGTAGTGTCGAGTACACGAGGAAGTTCCTGGCGAACTCTTATCATCATCATCAGATTTGTTCTCAGATTTGAACATCAGATTTGTTCTCATTGTTCAAATTTCCCATTTTCTCTCTGTGACTTTTTCGGTAAATCCACTCCGAGTGCGAAACATTAAAGCAGCCAAGCAGCGAACTTCATCCCAGCTGAGGGATGGATAAACTTTGTATTACCAGAAAAAAAAAAATACATAAATAAAACACACAACTGACGTTAAAAGCAAATTTGGACAAGCTGTTGTGACTCAATCCTGCAATACTGGTGTGTTGCAACAATGTGATTAGAGCCAGAAGAGCGAGAGAGGGTCAGGAAAAGGAGAGGAGTGAGGACACCAGGACGAAGAAGTCTCACAGTGTTGTAGCGCTTTAGGGGACTAATTAAAGCTAATTTGGTGCAAGTCTGCATGATTTAATGAGTAGACAAGTGACCAGAAGCGGCTGGTGTTCAGTTTGATGGGCCGTGACCGATGACCAGCCTCAGATTTTTTTCTCTCCAAACTGTGAACAAATTTGTCTCAAACTCGGTCTTAAAACACAGCAACCGCTAATTAGTCAGAAATCGTGTGCGTTAGAAGCTGCACGTGCCCACGTGTTCGCGACCCCTCGACCCGCACACTCGCTGAGTTTTGGGACTTCGGAAGAATCTGATGCAATAAATTTTGAGGCCGTTTCTTTATAATCCTACAATCTCAACTATTTACACATTTTCATCCCATTTGATAGAAGATAATTATTTGCCAAGTTTGTTTAAAAATCATAATTATAGCGGGTGACAGACCCGCTGCCATTCAGTTTTAAGTCAAATGTTAAACTCTTTGTATTGTTTAAATGCTGAGTTTGGTTTTTAAGTAAAAAAACTTAAGAACAGGCTACAGTTAATTCATCATTAACCTTAAAAATTGTAATGGAAGAAGTCACTGGATTAAAGAGATCTTAAGATCTGGATTAAAGAGATTTTGTATTTTACTCTAGTAATGATTCGCTATTCCATAAAAAAATATCCACTCAGGAATTTTATAACAACCATTTATGAGACACTTTGACAATAGAGATGCGGATAAATCGGATCTGTAATTTTTTTTTCCTAACATTTTTGGTGTGTGTGTGTAATTTTTATTTTTTCTCTTTTCTTTTCTGCTGACTGGCTGCTGTTTTCTTTATATATATATATATATATAAAAAATAGTGTACCATGTGCAGTATGTACATATATGCATCTTAAATTAAAAATAAATAAAGAAATAAAAACATTATTGGAATATTTCTAAAATCGTGACGCAGAATCGCAATTGTAATCGCATTGACACCAAGGTAGCGTGATATCGTATCGGGTGGTGACTGGTGATTCCTGATCCCGGTGATGAGCAGTTTGGGTTTTTAAAACATTAACAGGATTTATTTTTATGATAACATGAGTGGGATGAGGAGAAAGCGCAATCACGTTGCTGGAGACGTCACTGCTGTTACTCGCAAACTAACAAACCGACTTAAATGGCAAAAACGTGAACTCGAAATCATTTAGAAAATAATTGTGCCATTTAAATTTTTAAGTCTCACCTTAAAGCACAATTCAGCTAAACAACTGATGAACCGAAAAAAGTTTTTTTTTTTTTTTTTTTTTATACACGTAACATGAGAACTGGTGTTTATTTAGTTACAAGTCTTGAAAACACTGTTGCTAGGCGACCGATGGATCGATACAGACGCTGAGCTTAAGCAGAAAGTGGAGACGGAAGGTGAATTATTCAGTGGTTGTTAAGAGACTAAAGTGTTAATTAGAGGAAGTCAGTCTGACCGCTCGATAATATTAAAATAATAAAGTCGTCTACATGTCGCTCGTGTCATTTCGACAGACTGTAGAGCAAACAATAAGGTTGCATGGTAAAGATTTTGGCACAAAATCTGTCTAGGATTTATGTTTTTAGAATATATTGTAAATTAATTCTAATATATTAATAAAGCAATGTGAAAATTGATCTCATGTATCTTACACAACAGCCTTTCTAATGCTTAGGCATTTATCATTCACAAGCTGAATGTACTAATCAAACACTCTAAAAACACACCAGAGACCTTGGCTATGTCCTTTTTAACTTTCTTTTTCTTTGGACATAACTGCATGTCAGAAATAACCACAAGTACAACATGACCAGTCTGAGAAATCACCCATGGCAGACGTTTGGTTTTCTTTACTGTGTCATGCTTGATTCGCATTATACAGGTAGTCCCCGACTTATGAACCTGCTTCAATCATGGAGAACGTTCACAAGTCAGATTTGTTCTTAAGTCCAATCCACTTGGAGCAGTGCAAACAGCAAGTGTGTGTGTGTATGCGCGGCTGACTTCTCACCTGTGGCAGCTTCTTATCCTCATCTGACAGACAGTCAATGGCGTTGCTAAAAACCTCCTCAACCAGTTTCTTCTCATCATCTGGAGACACACAGGAAGAGAAACACACTGAGGATCTGCACACACGCCGCTGTGTACAGTGTATAGACGTGTACTAATGTTTGTGTTGCTACGTCAAGCTGGGAAATCAATATTTCACCTCAGTGTATAAATAAAATCATTCTCCTGCTGTGTAATATTTTACATGCAGAAAATATTTAATACACGTATCCAGATCATATAATGGAAATTCTTTTTATATTGAATAAAATTTTATTATATTGTAGCAAACAAGGGTGACCGAGATAATTGAAATTAATTCAACTTGGAATTAAGGAACCTGGAAGGATAGTGTTGAATTGTCAACTTGGAGGAAGCAAAGTCTCCAGAAAAAACAAAATAAAAATAAAAAATTATAAATAAATAAAAAAACATGAATGGGGATCAGTTAAACACTTGGAGAAACTGCATGGATACGACCTGATAGAAAAGAGAAATGTTTAAGAATGAAAGTAAAGCACACACACACACACACAAAAAACACACACACACACACGTCTCTCTCTCATTCCTTGGTCACATGCCACTGTTACAAACAAACATTTACGGATATTATTATTGTTATTATTATAATAAAGTATCGTCATTAACGTTCTGAGTTTCTGTTGAACTATTACTCGTGTTTTGAGGAACTCAGTTTCTTCCCCTTTCAATCATCGACTCTTCAGGGCCGAGTCCCAGATTCCTCCAAAGCTGTTTTGTGTCACGGACGGCTGAAGCTCCCTCTGAGTAAACTGACCTCCAGCCACTGGGCTGCTTCGTGGTCAGAAGTGGAAACTGAATGAACACATCTGACTTTATTTGGAAGCAGCGTTAGTCCTGACTCATGATATTCAGAATACATTATTCATATTATTGTGCTTATCGCACGCGCTGGTGGAGAGCACTGAAACTCAAACACGCAACTCTGAGACCATAGAGCTGCCTGTTTAACTCGACGCCACACTCGGGAGTCTAAAGAGAGAGCCTGATTAAAAATGGTATCTTTATTAAACTTTAACGAGCCTTTCCTATTATTCGCTGTTCGTTTACTGACAAAAATAACAACTGGGTCTCAAACTTTTTTCCATTACTTGTAGGCGAAGGGAAAAAAAAGTAATGCTGAAGCTTTTATTGATCTCTGAGCAGCAACAAACTGTAGCCGTGTGTGTGTGTGTGTGTGTGTGTGTGTGTGTGTGTGTGTAGAATAATTGAGTGAGTGAAAAAGGGAAGACGAATTCTCCTATGATACCTGTGTTAAAGTCGAGTTTGGACACCTGCAGCGCGTACGCCTCACACTCCTTCTTACTAAAACTGAAGATGATGACGGGCTGGAAGTTCCTCTCCATGATCATCTTCACAATCTTAAACACATTAGACGGACCTGATGGAGAGAGGAAAAAAAACATCAGGTTAATCAGAAAAGCTTTACACAGTCTCCCTCTCCGTCGCTCCCCTGAGAAGCATGAGGAATGTTCAAGTCAAACCGGGACTGTCCCAGTTTTTTACTATTTTCTGGATGGAAAGTTCTTTCAGGATGCTGAGGCCATGATCAGACTGCCTACTTAAAGTCTAAAACCCCGGCCTCTCAGGAACTCCTTGTGGAAATGTCTTGGAGTGAGGTCAGGACTGTACAGGGGACGTGACAATAACTCCCAGTTGAGTTCCTGTAAGTTTTGTTGGTGAATGATAGTGTGTACAGACAGATGTGTCTCTTGTGCAAGTTGTTGACGAATTATCTGTCGATTTTCAACGACCAGGCGCACAACTCGCCGGGGAACGACTGTACAGACGTAGGACCTTGCTTTAAAAGTTTGCAGCATTCAGATATTTAACTGCGGCTTAGAGTCTCATCACTGCACTCTGTGCTTGACGTCTTATGTAAATTTTAAGCGGTTTTATTGCTTTGACTTATAGCTGGAACTATAGAAACCAAGTCGTTGTTGCGGAAACTTAATCGACACAGTTTGCGACGCACGTTTGGAAGTAGCATGAAACAGAGGGAGTCTGAGGTTTAAAAAAATGTATTAATCAAAAAAATTATTCATGATTAAAACTCTCACCCTTTGTCCCGCCTCGTCTTCCTTTAGGGTCCCACTTTCCACCTCCTCCACTCACACCAGGGTCTCCTGAATCCCGAAGAACCTGCATGGCTGTGTTAAAGTTATCCTCCCTGAACTCCCCCTAACAAAAGGACAACGAGAGAGAGAGAGGGAGAGAGAGAAGAAGAGAATAGGTTATTATGCTGCAGAAGATTCCTAGAGCGAATAGTTTTATAAAAGTTACGTTCTAACAGCAGGTCCAACATTACACTTAGGACAGCTGGGAGGTAAGTGAGGATGGCCTTGTTATTGGTGAAGGCTGTTAACCAACAAAGATAGATGAGTTTGTACCTTAAAGCAGCACCTGTCCACTTGTGCTTCCCAAAACAATCTATTAGTTGCGATTATATTTAGAAATCATATCTTGTATTGTTTTTTTTTCTCGTGTTGGTTAACCATATGGATCTGGAATCTGAGCATTTTTGGGAAGATCTGGCAACCCTACTACTGAGAACCACAACTTACACTAAGGACAAATTCAACACGTGAAAGTCACACCTGGTACGGGCCTCGGCTCTCCGCTTCTCACCCGAGACAGATGTTTATATAAAGCCTGAACAAGACTCGCAAGACACCCAAGACGACACACTAGACGCGGGTTCTGTAACGCAACTCGATTTCATGTCAGAAATCCACTTAGACAGGCTTCTAAGTTGTGCCCTTAATAAATAACTAACAGAAAGAACACCACAGTGTCTGTAGAAACACCACAGTGACTCTCGGCACCCTGTGTAAAGATTCTCATCCCTACAGGTCACAGTGTAGTCCAGCAGTGCATGTGTAAGTAACTCGCTTGATTTTACTGGAGTAACAACATCTTGCTGGGTTTCCTGATACGTAGTCTTGTCCTTTTATTTAATGTTTATGAAAGCTTTTAAGAACAAAAGATAAGAAAACAGACGAGGGAAAAAAGAGCATAAACAAATCTTACGTTCTCATCCACAACTAAGTGAAGTCCATCGCCCCCTGCTGGAAAAATGTAGTGCTGCAGCGGAGTGGGTCTGTAGTCTGTGTACACCACGTGGCATGGCTGAACAGATGGCGAAACAAAAACAGATTACTTAAAAGAAGCAAATGATGCTTACGCTTCGCCCTGTTAAAGTGGAAGAAAGGAAGAAAAACTTAAAAAGAGACATTTATATTACAGGGGTGGATTTTTTAAAACAAAAAAGCTCTGAAAATCCTGTTCTTAAAATGTTAGACACGACCCAGGCATGTGTTACAACTGCTTAACTTTAAGTCTATTTAATAATCATAATAATTACTCAAAAATTAGACATCTCTATTCCATATGGATAAAAGTATGTGCACCTGTGACCATCACACCCACATGTGTATACAACCGTACAGAATGTCTTTGGACCAGAGTTCTACTTTCTGAGTAGTTCATGTGCACTGTACAAAAAATAGACACTGCAGTGCATCGGGTACCAATATTTAACAATTATCTACAATATTTTCATTGTGTAAGTGAATGTATAAAATGTCTAAAGTCCGGTATATTGTACGCATGTGTGTGCGCGCGACAGAAATTAGTCGGCCTCACCGGTTTCAATGAATCAGTCCAGGAGCACGATGATAGAAAATGTCCGTCCTGTAAAGCTGGTGAATAATACTAATTTCGGAAAATCCTTGATCAGAGGTTTCACAATCTAATATAGTGCAAACCAGCTCTGAGACTAAATGGCGTCCGGCATTCGGCCAAATGATGGCAGTGTTGGGAAAGAGGACAGAGATTTAGTCAAGCGGATTGGTTTGCTTTACATTGTATATTTGTGTCGAAGGCATACAAGACTCACTCTGTCGAACTTAAGAACAAATCTGACAAATCTGACTTAAGCGTGCTCCTTGCTTGTAAGTCGGGAACTACCTGTACACTGTAGCTCAGTGGTAAGGCATTGGACTACGGTTCTGAAGATCCTAGGTTCAAACCCCACAACCACCAAGTTGCCACTGTTGGGCCCTTGAGCAAGGCCCTTAGCCCTCAACTGCTCAGATGTATAATGAGATAAAAATGTAAGTCACTCTGGATAAGTCTGCTAAATGCCTAAATGTAAATGTTCCAGCATGACTGAACACGCTAGGGATGAAGCATCACGTTTCAAAATCTAGTGGGAAACACTTTCCAGAAAAGTAGAGCTCATTAAAACGATAAAAATCTGAAGAGATCTGAGATGCTTAACAACCACGCGCGTGTGTGATGGTCATGTGTTCAAAAACTTTGTCAGACTATGTAGATCATGCCATAAAATCACATCACACTTGCAGTAAATCAATTCTTAACTCCACTCTTATTTATAAACAGCTTCTAATGAAAAAAACAAATTTAATCAGATATGTAGCTGTAGCGTGTCCGTGCCTGTGCATGCAGGTGACAGATCCACTCTGCAAACTGACGTGCGTTGGGGATGGTCGCCGACAGGAAGACGTAATGTACGTTATCGGGCAGAAGGATGATTGTCTCCTCCCATACCACGCCTCGCTCTGGAAATAAAAACAGATAACCACATCAGACAGCAAGGCCTTCTGGGTAAGCCGTGCTCCTGAGACCTACGGCAAATTAAGTGTTTAACGGTTTACCAGTCACATGACAAACTTCACTTAAGAAGAAATAAAAACACAAAAAAAAAAAAAAAAACTAAATTGAAAATGCTGCGGAAAGTGAAAAGTAAAAACCATTTAGGGAGAAAAGTGTCCTAAAAACAGCATATTCCAACTATAACAACCTTAAACAATCATATTCCCCAAAGTAACTCAGGAATAACAAGTCATTTGAAACTCATCACTCAACCAAAGATAATATTAGGGACAGGAATCAGAGAGGACGTCCTGATACAATATCACTTTGTGATTCAATTTGTACTGCAAGTCTATAAGCATTACAATTCTATAAAACGTCTCGTTGAATAATAAATCTCAGATTATACAATTCTAAACAAGCTTATTAGCAGGATGCTGTGATGTGTGAATAGTTTAAAGCACACTACCTGATGGATTATAAAGAAATAGCGAGGGTATATCAATTTAAACGCAAAAAACACAAATTAAAATGGACCACAAAGTAAGATTTCTTTAAATATTATAAACACACTACTGCTCAAAAGTTTAGGATCACTGTTTTCCAAGGAAACGCACATAAAATTAGTCTAAATAGAAAATACAGCAAAAGAACAAGACATGCTGACATTGGCAGAGACATTTGTCAAGATAATCTGATGAGATTTAAATCAGATAATAAACAACTTTAACTTTTTTGGTACTCAATCTGTCTCTCTCTCTGTCTGTCTGTCCTGCTGAATGAATGAGCACTAACATTTAAAAACATACAGTGATGCTGCACATTCAGAATAAAATTACACTGAGCAGATTAGACTAATAAAATATTTTTTAAAGCTATATTAAACATATATAGTACAGTATTGTATACCTGAATTATGATCTGTAGTTAAAATTAAATTAAAAAAACTGAAATGCCTGTTCATCCAGTTAAAATGGTCAACAAGTGAGAGTCACTGTATTAACGGCAGGTTAGGCCCTCTGTAGAAAGACCATGAAATAAGGGAGGAAAAACGCTCGTCTGTGGACGACTGCGGATGTCTAATCACTTCTGTTATCATAACGGCAAAAATAAAACCTAAATTAAGTGTGTGATGAGACGCAATATGTAGTGAAAGACCAAACAATATACATTATGTATTTTTATATTGTGTATATTAAATTTCAAAATATTCCCCTCCCATCCACTTTTTTTTTTTTTTTTCACCCACCTGAGTCTCTCATGTAATGAATCTCATCAAATACGACCCAGGCCACCTCACGCATGACCTCTGAACCCCGGTACAGCATGCTCCTCAAAATCTGTAACAAACCAAAGTGGAATGTGTGTGTGTTTTACTATTGAGCCGCCTGTAAATAAAACAGCAGACTGACAAACTGTTCCGTAGCTCAGCGGAGGGAGAGAGAGAGATGTACCTCAGTGGTCATGACGAGGCAGGAGGCAGTGGGGTTAATGGTCACATCTCCAGTCATCAGACCCACATCCTGGAACTCCTCGTACATCTCTCTGTACTTCTGATTACTCAGGGCTTTAATGGGGCTGGTGAAGATCACACGCTGCTTCTCCCTCAGAGCCAGAGCAATGGCGTACCTACACACACACACCAATAAAATTATATGTCACAGAGTAGACACATGACTACATGACATGGTATGACAAAAAAAAATGAACATGTCTATGCTTTCTAAAAAAAAACTACAGTACAAGTTTGGTCAAACTCCCATGAATGGTTTAGGAGGAGTTGAGGAAAAGCATAAAAATGAAGTGAAGTTTATTAGAAAATTAAATAACCGGTGTACATCTACGCTTCCTGATCCCTGAGCAAATGGTTTAGGAGAAGTTATAAATATAAGATAAGTGTTCTGATGGACATGAGACCACGGATGGTGTACAGGACGATTCCCTGTGTCATTTTCGCTTCATGAGCAGGAGACACAATAAATCCCCTAAAAGACTCTTTAGACTTACTCTGCACACACGGTTTTGCCGGCTGAGGTGTGAGCGGAGACGAGGACAGACTGGTTGTTGTCGATGCACAGGATGGCCTCGCGCTGAAACGGGTCCAGAATGAAAGGGTACTCCTGTACGGGGAAGGGAGAGATCCATCACTACTGTTAAATCTGTTTCTCTATAAACTGGTACACGCTGATGGCTGTTCTTTCAATTTTCCACACAAAAACTATTGTTAAATGGGAACCATTATTTTCATGCATGAGTTCGTGTTAATTTCTTAGATATGCAACTTTATGATTTTATAACACACAACAGCGTTTCGCCACAGGTCTGAAACCAGTGCAAAAAGTGGTCAGCTACATACAACAAACACAGAGATAAAAAAAAAATAATGCATCCTTTTCAACATCCAACCTACTAAACCTCCCCACCATCTACCCATAGGTGAAGACTAAGAGTAAAAAAAAAAATTATTATATATAAAATAATAAGAATGAAGCATTAAACACTCTTTAGGAAATATCATAGCTCTGTTTGTCAGAGCACACAGCGCTTATACACCAAAGCATCTAATAACCATCTTCTGTATTACTGCGTATTAATAAATACAGGCTGGACCGTAAGTTTCCATGTAATATATGTAAAACATGCTTTTTAAAAACAAACTTTACTTTAGCATGTCTTTAACATGTTTTTTGGGTAGCCTAAAAATATGTGTTTGACTAACGTGGTTAAAATTTACTTCAGTTCATCATGTTGCCTAGGTTGTGCTGAAAAAAAAAAAAAAAAAAATCACTATATCGCACAATCGTCACCCTATATCTACAGTGTGTATGGGGTCAGGAAGCAGCCGCATGGTGGCAACAAAATTTAACAAAAAAAATGGAATGTGTAGAGCAAATTATATGAATAAATTGTTTTTTTATAAAAAATTTTTATTTTTCTCCTATGTATAAGGAAACCTGTGGCCCGTCCTGTATATACACGGTGAGTACTATGCAATAAAGACAGCAAATTTTTTTCAGCACAACCTCAGCAACATGATAAACTGACATTTATTTTATTTTAACCAACTATACAAACGACTGAACTGACAAAAAAAAGACGTCTTATGGTTGTTTTTTGATCTGTGACCAATAAAAAAAAGAATTATAATAATTATAATAATAAAAAGCGCACTTTGCGAGTTCTATATGTTTGTGTCTTCCCACATTTACGCGTTTTAAAAGTATTGATTATTTCTCTTCTACAAGGCGCATCAGAAAAAGCAAATGCCCAGTTTAATGTCTAAAGCCTCCGGTGTCAACACACCTGCAGGACTTCTGGATGAGCAGCTGTTTTGTTGTTGTTTTTCAGTTAATTTTCCAATGCTTTGCTCCCATTTGAGTTTTGTTGTTTCTCTGCAGTGTGTGTGTGTGTGAGACCGTCAGTATTCATTGCACGTCCTGCACATAGCTCTCGCAGTGACAGAATAAACAGGTTCAAGAGTGCAAAGGGGACCAACCAGTACATCCATGGTGGGTGATGTGGTTCTCCCGAGTGAGTGTGTGTGTGTGTGTGTGTGAGAGAGAAACACTGATGTTTCGAATGCTTTAATTAAGAGGTGACTGAACAGGAGTCGATTACCTTGGCTGCTTTTCCTACTCGTGGTTTCAGTTGTGTGTATTCCTGATCTGCTGGCAGCGCCACCTACAGGACAGAAGGGTATTTAAAAGAAAAGAAAGAAAAATCATTATGTACAAGCATAAAAATTATTAAACATCTTTTTTCTATCCACTTGTCCTGTGTTTGTGTGTGATTGTTAATTTACCTCATGCGTGCAGCCCTCCACCGTCTCTACCTGCTCCACTTTAACTTTAGGCATCAAGTCTGCAAGACTGAAAAAAAGCAAAAAAAAGACAAAACAGCCTTAATTATCGTACCTGTACAAAACAAAAATAAATCGTGAATTCATCCAGATGCTGATCATCATTAGTGAGCGAGCAGACACATGCTAAATCACACAATTCACAAACAGTGCACACGTACTTAATCTCCTCTGATAACACCGAGTCCAGTTTGGCCTTTTTACCGAACGGGACCTCGTCAGTGCCGTCATACTCCGTCTCACGTTTCATCTTTCCTGCAGTCGGGGATTCGGTCTTTTCTCTGCCTTGTGCGCCAGCTGTTTTCCTGAAGAAAGAAACGATAACCGAAAACCAATAAAAACAATCAAGTTAGGCATGAAGGATAGTGAGAGAGTGTTGTCCCTTTCAGAGTCTTAATAATTCATATAACAGCTAATTTAATATTTACATTTAGGCATTTGGCAGACGCTCTTATCCAGAGCGACTTATATTTTTATCTCATTATACATCTAAGCAGTTAAGGGGTTAAGGGCCTCGCTCAAGGGCCCAACAGTAGCAACTTTGTGGTTGTGGGGTTTGAACCTGGGATCTTCCGAACCATAGTCCAATGCCTTAAATATTTGTAGCAAGTTTCCAAAATAAAAAAAGGGAAAAATAGTTTAACAAATATGAAATCCTGTGTTTTTTGGTATAATAGTATTATTATTAAGTCTCTCTCTTACATTTTCAGAATCCAAGTGGGTGTAAACTAACGAACTCCACTGAGTGAGCAACACATTGTCGTACTGAGTTGTACAGTATATGTACCTGTTTGTGTGTGTGTGTGTTCCTTCTTCCTAAACAGAAGGAAATTGTACAAAATGTACCTAGTTTATGGCAAGATTTTGAATCTCCCATCATTTCATCTTAGTACAAGTAAAGGGAAGGAGAATTTATGTTTACACTAAACTGTACTTTTGTCGTCAGATAAACACTTGCTGTTCAGTAATCAGCAAGTGAATCACAGATGAGAAGTCAAGAAAGTAGATAAAGTAAAACAACTCCAGAGCTGTTATTTCAGTAAAATATTCAGTTTAGCTTTTCTAATTAATATCTATTGGTGCAGGTGTTTACATTGAGCAAGTGGTTTATTAGTAGCTTATTTTAAAGCAGATTATTAAATCCAGCACATAACTGTTCATGACATTGTTCGCTTTTACTCAACATTTTGATTTCACTTATGGTGAATGTTAAACTTCAGGCAGGGTTTTAAGTACTGCAGAAGTTTTATTAAATTCTGACAGACATTTTGTCTAAGACAGGTTTCTGATCCTTCAGTGTATGAAACATAAAGAGATCACTGAAAGAGTGAGTACTGACCAATGAGAAGATAAAAAAAAACCCTCTCTTTTATTTATATAAATACAACAGCATTAAGGTTTATAATCCAAACTCTACAAAGCATGTTCATTTGTTTGCAATTTCACTAAAACACTGGTTCTTGATTCAGAATCAGGGAGTCATATTCATTTGACTCAGCTCGACTCTTTCAACTTCCTTTTGGTTTAACAGCTTTATGCAACTCTAATATGAAAAATAAATGTCCTTGTTCACACTGCGGTAAAAAAAAAAAAAAAAAGAAAAGAAAACTACAAAGGTAAGAATAAAAAGAAATAAAAAATAAGAGTCGGTTCATTTAGAAGATTCGGTTCGTTGGCGAGTGACTCGTTTCCAGTACAGAAACCAAACCGTTCCACGAGAAGACTCTAGACTTTTTAAATTCACTCTCTGTGCTGAACGTTTTTGACATTTTTTTTCTGACACAATCACTCGCCTTTATTTGCGCCGGTAAAATTAATTCAAACTTAATCTAATAAACTCGACGCAATAAAGATGCCATGCTAAACCGTTAGCGTCCAGTCGCGTGCACTAGCCGTCCCAGTAAATAAACACGCGGAATGACAAAATACCGCCTTATGAAGCGCTATAACGCATATTACAGACAGTTTAACAACGTACCCGACCCGAGACTCGGGTTTCGAGCTCGTCTTTTTACTAGAAGTCGACTGTTCATCATCGAAAACGCTGAACAAATCGTCTCCGAAGGCGTCCGCCATGGTTCCACCGCGAGGAAGACTCAAATCCCACACTGCTGTGCGCGAGCGGCCGGAAGTAAAAAAAAAAAAAAAAAAGCACGCGCTTGTTGACGGATAGTAAGAACCCCAGGAAGATATACATAATAAAAGTCTTTTTTTTTTTGTTAGTACTTTTAACAGTAAAATGTTGCAATGAAACTTGCTAAATGATTTAACTAATTAAAATTACTTCGTTAATTAAACTATTATTATGATTCATTGATATAAATCATGTTTATTAATAATAAACATTATTAAATTTATAAATTAAATAAGGGCAATGGTAGCTCAGACGGTTAAGGCACTAAGTTCCTGATTGGAAGGTTGGTGGTTCGAGCCCCAGGTTGGCAGCAGGTTGCCGCTCTTGGGCCCTTAGCCGAGGCCCCTTACCCAGTGTACAGGGGCGCTGTGTCATCATGGCTGACCCTGACCTCTGACCCCAGTTATGCTGAGATATGTAAAGAAAGTATTTCACTGTGCAATAATGTATATATGACAAATAACATCTTAATTTAACTTAACTTAAGGCTTAACGTAATTGTGAATGAACACATTGCAAATAACAGCAGACTCAAAAATAAAGGAAAGATAAAATAAATGAATAACACGATAAAAGTGAAGAGAGAAAAACTGTAAAGGAGCACCAGAAACTAAAACTAAAATCTGTACTACAGGATTCGTGATTACATTTACATTTATTATGGAAAAAAAACGTAAAATATTTATTCTCCCACTCCTTTCTGTGGTCAACGAAACAAACAACAACAAATAAACGTAAGTTAGGAAACAAACTTTGAATACAGAAACAAGAATATCTGACCACGAAATCTTCCGTACAATCCCCCCAAAAAAGGATTTAACAAGATAATATTTAAACAACTATTTGTTAGAGGACAAATATAGTCCAGACTTATTTAAGGTATTTAATCGAACATCACTACATGAACAATCCCAGCCACTCATGAGTGTTCAAATCCCTTTATCATGTCATACAGCGACCTTTTAGCATATGTTATCTATTTCCATTTTACAAGACTCAAGACTGACCAAATGCATCAAGTTTGTGCTGAGTTATAAATATTTCTTGTTTAAAAATAAACGAATGAAAGTCTTTTATTTTGAAATTTTGTAACACTGTAGAACCGTTGCCGGTTTCTCACTGCTGCACAGAGCTGTGCGTGGACCGGAGGAGCGTTCTGTTTTCATACTGAGGTTTTTATTCTACAGTCCGGTTCTGAGGGCTGGTCCTGAGTGCTGGTTCTGAGTGCTGGTTCTGAGATCTTCATGGGCGGGAAGAAGAAGAAATCCGCACCTGGCGGCTCAGCGGCCGGGGCTCCAGATGCTGCAGCAAAGAAACAACCACAACAACAACCACAACAACAACAACCTCAACTACAACCTCAACAGCAGAAAGCAAACTGCAGTAAAACTAAAGGTCTGGTTCTGATCCGCATCCATAGTGTGAACACTCCTAGTATGAGTATGAAAACTCCACAGTGTGAGCACTACATGGTGTGCACTACATAGTGTGCACTACATAGTGTGCACTCTGTGGCGTGAGCTCTCCCCTGTGCACTCTGCAGGATCTCACTCTGTCCCTCTTCTTTTTTCTCTTTCAGCACCGAAGACCTACAGCCTCTCGAGCAGCAACTCATCTCAGGGGGGCAGCGGTGCATCTGGGGACCAGGCAGTTCTCAAAGTCAGGACACACACACACACACACACACACACGTATATGTCTTTCAGACTGTATCTTCATATTTGTGTCTCTCTTCTTCTGTCTCCTCCTGTGTATATATTTGGGTCCCTCTGCATACCTGTTTGTCTCTTTGTCTGTCATTGTCCGTCTCTCTCTCTTTATCAAACCTCTTTAGACCTCTCTTTAGATCTTTCTATTTGTATCTCTTCCTGTCTCTCTGAATATCTCTCTCTCTCTCTCTGCACGTCTCTGTCTTTCTGCTTGTCTCTCTCTAGCGCTGTCTCTCTTTCTGCATCTCAGTCTCCCTCTATTTCTCTGCTAAGCTTTCACTCTGCCTGGGCAAAAAAAAAAAAGTCGCCTTTTCAGAACGGTCGAATTATTGGGCTGCATCAAGCAAAGAAAACAACTAAGATCTGAACAAGTGAGATTACTGAAACTGGGTTAAGAACCCTGTAGAAACAAAACCATGTAGGACCGTGCTGAGGAAATGTGGTCGAAGAAAAATTTTGAATAGAGATCACTTAAAAACCTGTTGAAGTTCATGGGTAAAAAAAACAAAAAACCAAAGTTGTGTTTAATAGTAAAAGAAAGAGCAACTTATTAAGTGACACTTATCAGAAAAAAAGACTTAAATTTCCTAGAGAGCATAAGGATTGGACTTTGGAGCAATGCAAAAAGGTCATGTGATCTATTGAGTCCAGATTGAGTCTATTCCAGAGTCATGTGTGTGTCAGGGTAAGAAGGGAAGCGCATGAAGCGATGCATCCATCATGCATAGTGTCCGATTTTATTTTTTTGTTTTTTTTGGCCAGGCAGGGTAGATCTCTTTCTGATCTTCTCTCTTGTTCTAGTTCTCTCTCTCTCTCTCTCTCTCTCTCTCTCTCTTTTTTTTTTCAGTAATAAAGTAAGAAATTGTATTGTGTTTGTATATGTGACTTGTTCTCTCTCTGAAGGTTGTTCTTCATCCTGATCTGGAGAAAAAGATCATCAAGCTGATTAACGAGCACAGAGAGGAGCATGCAGAGAAAGGCCCGATATCCGGCAGAATCACTTCTAAGAAGCTGTTGGTGAGGAACACCTTTTACTTTTTGTGTCTCCGTTTTGTGGGTATCCTCAGGGTTTCCTTCCAAAAGAGCATCTTTTAAGTGGATTGATCACTACGTTGTCCCCTAGAGGTGAATAAATTGTTTGTGTTTGTGTGTGTGTGTGTGTTAGAGAGAGATGGACTAAAAATGTGTTGATTGCTTGGGTGTGTGTAGGATCTGTACACGGCTCTGCAGAAGTTCGGCTTTAAGACGCAGCACATCGAGGAGGCCATGAAGAGCAGCGTGCTGTACGGAGGCGACCTCCACTCAGCGCTCGACTGGCTCTGTCTCAATCTCAGAGACGGTAAAACCTGATTACACACGTCATTATGGTTGTATTTGAATGAGATTTTGGAAACACAGATGCACATTTACTTTTAGGCCAAAAGGAACTTCTTTACTGTAACACAATCTCACGAACTGGTTAAAACTTTCTCACTGGTTCTTCGTTCTTCCTGTGAAAGATGAGCTGCCGGAGGGCTTCAGCCAGAGTTTACGCGAACAGGAGCGCAGCAAGAGCCGAGCCAAGTTTCAGGATCGGCAAGAAGAGAAAAGCAGAGCTGTGAGCCAACCCAACATCCCCAAACCTGAGGAACAGCAGCGAGCCAAGGTCAAGAACCTCCAGGTCCCAAATACACATCAGCTCAGACACTGCTGTACTGCAGGAGGGAATAAGAGCAGGATTTATATCAAAATCCTGAATTTCTGCAAAAATATTTAAATCTAAATCCTGATCCTAATGCAAAACTAATCTGATCTAAATCCTGATCCTAATACAAAAAGATTAAAAATCTAAATCCTCATCCAAATAAAAAAAATGTTCTAATCTAAATCCTGATCCAAATCCAAAAAGGTTGCAATGTAAATCCGAATCCGAATCCAATAAGATTTAAATCAAAATCCGAATCCAAAAAGATTCAAATCGAAATCCGAATCCAAATACAGAAATCTTAATCCTAATATTCTAATCTTAATCCTGATTCAAATACAAAAATGATAAATTCTAAATCCTAATCAAATTATAAATCCTGATAAAAGTGTAATCAATTATACTCCTAATCTAGATAAAAATATCTAATTGATAATATCTAATTAAATAAAGTCTAAATAAAAGATTTAAATCTGAACAAAATGTAATTAATATAAACACTTGAATATAAGATGTGTGTGTGTGTGTATATATACAGTATATATATATATAGAGAGAGAGGGAGAGAGACAAATGCTAAGAGTTTAATCTAAATCCTGATGAATAAAAAATAAAGATTAAAATCTAAATAATAGATTATTATGTGCTAAAAGGAACATTTTCTATATAAATAGAAGATTTAAACAAAATAAAAAAATGAAAACCCTGACATTGTGCATCGATGTGTTGAAAGCCGTCACAGATTTTGCTCCTTTGAGGATTAAATCTAAAGTGAAACGTGCCTCAAACTGTTGCAGGTGAAAGAAGACGGGACGAGTATGAAGGAGTGGATTCTGAGATACGCAGAACAGAACGAGGAGGAGAGCAGCGAGGAAGAGGAGGAGAGGAACGGAGACGGAGCTCACGGCCCAGAGACGGACAAGAAATTCGATCCGGTTAGTCAAAACATTTTCCACGAGCTTCCTGATGGTCCGCGTTAATCTTATTAAGTCTGAGGCTGTCCGCTGCGTCTTCCTGTGGTGTTCATGAGGAATATGACCTTCTCTTTCTCTCCAGAACGAGCGCTATCTGACGCTAACGGCTCAGCTGTATGACGCGATGGAGATGGCCTCGGACGCCAAAGCCAAGAAGGACAAAGCGGGACAGCGGAGTGCGCAGGACCGCATCCGGGTCATACAGCAGGGTACGCACCGAGGGTTTCATTCAGCTGCACACACACACCAGTTTGACAAATTAGTTACAACTATGGATGACGTGAACGACTGACCATTTAGTTGAGGCAAAAGTAATGGCACCTTATGGTTTAACCACTAGTGGGCAAAGTACACGAGTCCTGTACTGAAGTAAAAGTAGAGGTACTGTAGGTAAAACATTGCTCAAGTAAAAGTTCTCCAGTTACATTTCCACTGGAGTAAAAGTGAAAGGTAGTGAAATTTCTGTTTTAAATACTTCACACCATCATGTAGAAGGGTAGTGAAGCAAAAAGTACAGATAGTCGCTGCAGGATGTAGTGGAGAAAAAAAAGTTTCCTCTAATAAAACTATTCCAGTACAGATAAGTGAGAGATGTTCTTAAGTGTAGTAACAAAGTAAATGTACTTACTTACCTTCAACCTCGGGGTTTAACAACAAGCATATTTCAGCCCTTAGTCATCATTTTTTGCTGTTTTTCGATTCGGTTTTATTGTGTTGCGTTTTTAACAATGTGGCTCATTGTGGCAGAGCAGCTTTAGAGAATGAAAAAGACAAATTAGGGAACTGGGTGAGAAAATAGGAAGAAACCTTGAGAGGAACTACGGTACACTCATCACCCGAACCAGGATGGGTTCCCTGCTATCAGGTCGCATGTCATTTCCAGTTCACGAGTGATAATCAAAAACCTTTTGGAAACCTATTAGAATTATAATTTTTTTCAATTTGCTTTGGCCTTAAAGAAATATAATCAGATATAATCGAGCCTTAATACCAACTGGAGTGAAAAGAGTCAAAGTCTAAGGTTATGAGACAATTGGTGAAAAGTAACTTAAGCTATTAATTAAAGGCGTACGCAAAACAAAAAAGCAGTGAGTTTTGCTTTGCCGGATCCCGTGTTTATCCATGAAGGATATCTGGAGTCATTTAGGGGTGTTACATTAGCTAAATAGCTAGCGCGGTTTTCTCAAAGTGTGGCCTGTTTTGAGGTTTTGATTAGAAAGTAACGTTTAATTTAGTTTTTTTTTTTTCGAAGTTCAAAGTGTTTTTGTTGCTTTCAGAAATAAAATTTAGTTTTCTCTGTAGCAGTTCATTGATTTCATAAATGCAACACACTATAGTTTTTTACACATCATAGAGATAAAAACCCCCACAAAAAACGTAATATGCAGCGTTATCTTCATTTTGGATATTGAAAGGGTTTTGTGGCTTCTGGTCTTTTCGTTTCGGCTCCAAACGGCACTTTGAGTGTTTAAGGTTTCTGACCCCTAGTGGACGGTGAAAGTATTGCATGTAGACTGTGAAGGACAAATTTAACGGAACAGAATTTTGTAATTAAGCTTGAAATTGCTATAAAATATTTAGGATGAGATATTTACATTAAAATAATCAGAACTGGGATTTAAATAATTTGTTATTATTTAGTTTTCATAGTCTCATGTGTTGATCAGGGTTATGATTAGAAATTGGAAAGAAATTTCCCGCTGTGGGACGAGGAAAAGGATGTCTTATCTCCTATTAGAGGTTTGAGCTGGTTAGAGGGTTGAGGCTCTCAACATTTAAACTTGTATGTGTAACTATGTCAGACGTCCTCGTGTACCGTCATGGCGATATCAGGTATCATCACCGTCACTGAACGAGCCTCTGTTTCTTTTAGAGATGAAGCCGTTGGAGTCTCACCCGCTGTTTAACCCGGCGATCAAAATGACCGAGGCTCCTAGAGCAGAGAAGAAACCTTCTCCCGCTGTTGCCTCGAACGACGAGCTCAACTTCAACCTGTTCGAGAAAGCCGATCAAACGCCCGCAGAGAAACGTGAGTGTAACCCTTCAACATCCATACGCTGTATAAACATACATATATCCATGTGAAACCGATGACCTCTGTGTCTGGATTTTAGCCGAAAAGGCGAAGAAGGAGCCGAAGGACGTCCGTGATTTCGACTACACGGGACGCAGCTGGACGGGAAAGTCGCCCAAACAGTTCCTGATCGACTGGTGCAGGAAGAACCTGCCTAAAAGCCCGGCGCCGTCCTTCCAAAAAGTTCAAGCTGGGAGACACTGGAAGTGCAAGTGAGACACAAAACATTACACACTTTAAACAACAAGTAGTGTACACACTCTATATAAACCGTTAGAGTGTATTTCATACACAGCTTATTGGCTTATGATTTATACTAACACAGTAATACGAGAGCCAAAAATTATTCAATTCATTTTATAGAAAAGACAAATTTGAACTTTTTCCGACATAATCTCATCGCTGCTCAATACACCTTGTCCAAACTTTCGGATTCCCTCATTAATAAATGTTTTGGTCTGAGCCGCGAGTCACGAATGTACCTCTGTCTTCACTTCTGATCACGACGCCCTCGGATATCAGTCCTCAGGGTTTAATCCGAAGTTTAGTCCTCATCTCTTCGATAAGCGTCTCGCTGTAACGAGCGCTGTTGATTGTTGAACTTTTTTCCTGATATTGTTCCAATACTTCTGGCCCTTGAGAATCCCAGAAAACTGAAAACATTGATGAATTTTCCAGCTGATGGTTGACTTTTAAACTTTTTCTTGGTCAGTGATTGAGGATATTTCCGTTCCATACTCTGCCTTTTACTCTCAGGCTCATAGTGATGAATCCGTGTCGGTGCACACTCAGACCACACACAAAAAAAAATTACGAATCACCACGCGCTGCTCTTTTTTCATACAAATCAAACGTGCAAAAGTGAGGCGTCCATTTTTACTCACACTGCAGTTACAAATAAAGTGATGTAACACGTTCACACCTGCACAGCAGTGACTGGGGAGACAGGAGCCTCGTACGGAAAGCGCTGATGAGACCGACAGAAGTTTTAATATAACTGAAGTGCGGATCATTTTTGACCCTCATTTAAAAAATGTATTACTTAAAAAAATTAGCTGGCGTAATTACATACGTTCTGTACAATTGTTCGGCTTTTGGTTCGGCGCGATGATACAAAATAGAGTAGGAGAGATCAGGTGATGTGACACGGTGTATAAAATAATAGACCAGGGACGACCCGATACCATATCATCATGACCTCCAGGTGCTGATTCGATCTGTATTGCGATTCGATACGCAACATTTTTTTAATTTTGCAAATAATTTGCTCCTACCACACTGGATGATTTGCAGCCTGCTAATGTGATTAGTTTAGAGCACGCCACCATCAGGATTACTGAGGAACTGCAACGTTTTACTACCTTAAGGGCAAACGTATATAAATTAAAAAAAAAAAAAATAAATAAATATTTTGGAGTCTGTGAAGAGTGAATGGTTTCGGTTACTGTTCAGCCAACTCCTTTATACTTCCTCTTTTGTGTGTGTGTGTGTGTGTGTGTGTGTGTGCCAGGGTGCGTATTCAGAGGCCGGATGACGTGTTGGAGGTTTGTCCCACCATTGTGACGGAGGACAGCATGCAGGCTCAGCACTTAGCAGCCACGCTTGCTCTCTATACCCTGGTTAAAGGACAAGTGGGTGTGATTCCCTTCTTATTTATTTGTTTGTCTGTTTGTTTGTTTTTTGCAGTTAGATGCTTGGCGTCTAGCCTTTCTTATGCATGTAAAGCTGGCTTGGAGTCAGGGAGGGGTGGGGTGGGTGCTATAGGGTTAATAAGGGGGTTATAAAATCTCCAGTATATTTAAAACATTACATGTTTACCCTGTTATATCCCTGTTTAAAATCAATAAAAAATATTGCTGATAAAGGGCAGGTGGGTGGAGCGTCCCTTTACAGCAGAGATGGATCCAACGCATGAGAAATCCGTATCTAAACACCCCGCCCTTGTCATTTCTCCCGTCCTCAGTCTGTCCATCAGCTCCTCCCTCCTCCGTACCGGGACGTTTGGTTGGAGTGGCGTGACGGAGAGCAGCAGCAGGAGGAGCGCACTCGCACGGCCATTAACAAACCACGCGACCAGTTCATCTCCCGCCTCCTCGCCCGCGTCAAACAGCAGCAGCCCCTAACGGAGGCCGGGGCCACAGACACGAGCCCCTCACACGGCCCCGAGGACTCATGGGAAGCTCTGGCGGACGCGGAGGACGAGGAGAAAGAAGACAGGAAGGATGAGAAGGACGAGGAAGAGACGTCGCGCTCGCTGTTTTTACAGCTGCGTGACTCAGGGCTAGCACTCAGGTTCGTAAAATAATATATATGTATATTGAAATGTTATATATGATACGTTCCTTGGTTTGCATAAGTAATGCTCCACATTGTGTAGCATTACACCCTAAAAAGGGAAAAAAGATTATAATAGGGATGCAAATCATGAATGTATATATAACGGATTTATAGAAATATTATTTCTAGAATTTGTGAAGCATGGTGGTGGCGGCACCATTCCTACTCATTGGGTTTTTTCATGTGTATCATTCTTTGGGCAGAATCCTGATTTCATGATGTTCTTTCGATTTATTTATTTATTTATTTATCTATTTTAATTTCAAGATAGCGGAGAATTTTAGCGTCGTGTTCTGATGTGCGAAAATGCAAACTAATCAGATTTGAGTATTTTTTCATTGTATGACAATCCAGTAATTCTGCATATTTTAAACCACAGCAAACGTGATTTGTGTTCGCGCAGGTTGTTGACCGAGCGCCAGCGGCTCCCTGTGTTTCAGCACCGCTCACGAGTGGTCGAGGCTCTAAAGCGCCACCGCGTGGTGGTCATCGCGGGAGAGACAGGAAGTGGGAAAAGCACCCAAATCCCTCAGTTCATCCTGGAGGACGTGCTGGGAAAAGACGAGCGGAAAACTGGGAGGTGTAACATAGTGGTGACTCAGCCGAGGAGGATCTCGGCCATGAGCCTCGCCAGCAGGGTTAATCAGGAGCTGGGGAGCGAGGACCAACCGGGGAGCAGGGTGAGAATGAAATCATAGGCTTTAGTGTCATTAGTTACTGAACCTTTAACTCGTAGAAATTCATGGAAATACACTGGAACGTATGTTCAGATTTAGCTCACATGGTAATACAGAAACAACACCTGACTTACTTTTTAAAGTAACTAATTACATTACGAAATTACTGTCATTAAAAAGTAATCAGTTACATTCCAGCGTTACTTCTGATAAAAGTAACTCGTTGGAGTACTTTTCCATTGCAGAAAATAAAAACTCCTTTGTGATTCCTCCTGCATGTTGTTTTAGTTAAGACCTTTATAATTATTATACCATCATCACTCAGTGAAGTTTATCGGGGGCGGGGCTTGTAGGACGACTATCGCACACACACATTAAGGGATTGGGAATGACTGCTGTCTGGCTCACGGATTACATAAATTGTCTGAATAACGGATTACATTTTTGACTAAATAACTAAATAACTGAGCACTTAAATGGCGGATCTGACACGTAAGATTACTCGTTACATCAAAAAAGTAATTCAAGTACTCTAACGCTTTGTTACTTTATAACGGGTTACACACAACACTGCTCAGGAATGTCTACAGCACTAATCACGCTAATTTGACGCTCCATGCTTCGGAATTTAAATTTAATCAAGGGACGTTCGAGTCAAATCTGGAATTTATATACAGTATATACACCACAACTATGCGAGAAATATATTTCTCTATATAATCCCCTTCTACTCTGATGCACTTATCCCAGTGTGTCACTAGTGCTTGGGTACCATCAAGTACAGAACATAGAAAGTTCTCTCAGTACAACCAGAGCCATAATCGGACTACCTGTCTGGTTCGCGTCTGAAACCCCGGCCTCCCAGGAACTCCCTTAACGTGGCGATGTCTTGGAGCGAGGTCAGGACTGTACGGGGGACGTGGAAGCCGAATTCCTGTAGTGTACAAGTCGTGTTGGTGAATGATCGTGTGTACAGATGTGTTTGAGTCTCGTCGCCGCACTTGGAGTCCCGGTTTGACTTGAACGCCCCATGACGTGAACAATGTTTTCATTATCCACTGTAAACATACTGAGCCGAGACTTTTTATATTTTGTGTGTGTGTGTGTGTGTGTGTGTGTGTGTGTGTAGAACTCGCTGTGTGGATATCAGATCCGGATGGAGAACCGCTCCAGTGCGTCCACACGCCTCCTTTACTGCACCACTGGCGTCCTGCTGAGGAAACTACAACAAGATCCGCTCCTGTCCTCCGTCACACACGTCATCGTCGATGAGGTTAACACACTCTTACAAACACACACACACTCATAAGTCACAGTTATTACTCCCATGCTCACTTTTAATCTTCGAGGTTTGTACACAGCAGCGTTCATGCGTGCGTGTGTGTGTGTAGGTCCATGAGCGCAGCGTGCAGTCGGACTTCCTCCTGCGCATACTTAAGGACGTGGTCCACAAGCGCTCCAACCTGCACCTCATCCTCATGAGCGCCACGGTGGACTGCGACAAGTTCGCTCTCTACTTCAACCGCTGTCCCGTCATCACCATCCCGGGCAAGACCTTCCCTGTAGAGGTGAGTCTGACGGAAACATTCAAACGTGTGCTGTAGTGCAGCGCCCGAGTGTGATACGAGTGTGTGTTTTAGGTGTTTCACTTGGAGGACATAGTGGAGGAGACGGGCTACGTGTTGGAACAGGACTCGGAGTACGCTCAGAAATTGATGGAGGAAGAGGAGGACATCAGTGTGTCCGTCTCGCAGAAAGGAGGACGAGCTGTGCAGTACCAGGTACACAACCTCGCCTCGCCCTGCCCCGCCCTGCCCCGCCCCGCCCTGCCCTGCCCCCATCTGAGAACAGCGGAGCTGAGAAACATGAAATTTTCTTATATGAGGTCACATTAGGGGGGAAAACAGATTGTTTAAACTCTGGCTGAAACAAAAATGGAAAAGGGACCAAAAAACATTTCTTGTACTGGAGACTCGTCTGTACTGGGTTTTGCATAATGGGTCCCCGATAACTAGCCTTTTTAAAAATTTTATTTATTTTATTTTTTTAAACCATTTTCAAAGGTCCAAATTTAAACCCTTTCATACGAGGGAGAGTAAAAATGATCCGTTCATATTAAAACTTAACATCGCTGTCTCATCAGCGCACTCCGTCACTGTGGTGTAGGTGGAGGACAACATCAGTGTTGCATCAGTTCATTAGTAACTGTGGTGCAAGCAAAAGTGAGTGACCCCCCCCCCCCCTTGTGATTTGCACGAAAGATGTGCAGCGTGTCGTGATTCTTTTTTTCTTTTCTTTTTTTTTTCTTCTTTTTTTTGTGGTCTGAGGGTATATCCGGTGCTCAAACTAAACTACTTCTGCATACACAGAAGCGTTTGTATATCTGCAAACAAAATCATTAGCGGTGATGAGACACACACACACACACACACACAGCACAGAGTCTGAAACGGAACCGTCCTCAATCACAGACAGAGGGAAAAAAAGTCAAAACCATCAGCTGGAAAATTCATCAACGCTTACAGTTTTTTGGAGGGATTCTCCAGGGCCCAAAGTATTGGAACACAATCAGGAAAAGGGTGAGACACTTATTGAAGAGCTGAAGTCCACGTGACGATGCACGTCCGCACGCTTCTGCCCACACTGTCCCGACTCTTTGTTTTCAGGTTTTAAAGCGTCCTCACTATGGTCCTGATCTCACGCCATCAGACTTTCACTTGTTTGGTCTTGTGAAAGCAGGACGAAGGCTGAGGACTGAGATTCAGAAGTGAAGACAGCGGTGCATCCGTGGCTCGCAGCTCAGCCGTGAACATTTTTTAATGAGGAATTCCGAAAGCTTGTTGACAGGCGGACGGAGTGTCCTGAAAGCGAGAGAATTACATCGAAAAATGATGTCGTTAAACGTTAATTGAGAGTACGGGTAATATTTGGCTCGTATTTCGTGTCCATATGTAACATTAAGTGATGTCTGTGTGTGTGTGATGTCATCAGGAGACGATCGTGCGCAGCCCCGGTGCATGCTGGGATCTGGGCCCGGATCTGGATCATTTCAGCAGTCGGACCCGTCAGGCTCTGCAGCACATGAATCCCAACAAGATCAACATGGAGCTCATCCTGGAGCTGCTCGATTACCTGGGTAGCGCACACACACACACACACACACACACACACACACACTCGCGTCTTCCCAGAAGCAGCTGGTGTTTTCTGAACTCTCAACAGAAGCTGGTGTTATTAGTAGCCCACAGATGTGTTATCAGACGATATGTGTGACTGTAACAGGAATCTGTGGTTGTGGGTTCTAGATAAGTCGCCCCAGTTTGCGTCAGTAGAGGGCGCCGTGCTGCTGTTCCTGCCCGGCCTGGCTCACATCCAGGAGCTCTTTGACCTCCTCAGCACCGACAAGAGGTTCAACTGTAAGGACAGGTACAGACTCTCTTCTGCTGAAAATGTCGTACAAACCATCATGAAAGTTTTTTTCTTTCTTTATTTATTCATTTAGATTTATTTATTTTTCTTTCGTAGGTATAAGCTGGTTGCTCTCCACTCGACGTTCTCATCTCAGAACCAGGCTGCAGCGTTTACAGCACCGCCTGCTGGAGTCAGGAAGGTACTGCAAGCCTCAGATTCTTGTCTCTCTGGTCCGTGTGTATGAGATTACTGCAGGAATGTGTGAACATCCAACGTGTGTGTGTGTGTGTGTGTTTCAGATTGTTCTGTCTACGAACATCGCCGAGACTGGGGTGACCATTCCAGACGTGGTGTTCGTCATCGACACGGGGAAGACTAAAGAAAATCGGCAAGGCAGCGCGTTATTTAAACTCTTTGTTTATTTTTATTTAGAAAAAATACTTTTTGAATCAGATTAGATTAGATTAGAGAAAAAAGTTTTAAAAACTGCCTTAAAATGCCAGTGGTGGCTCAGTCAGTTGAGGCTGTGGGTTTCTGATCAGAAGGTTGGGGGTTCGAGCCCCAGCACTGTTAAAAACTTAAGCAAGACTCTTAACCCTTTTTGCTTCAGTGGGCGCTGTGTATTCTTCTTCTTATTATTATTATTATAATTATTTATTATTATTATTTATTATTATTAATGTAGTCCATGACTTTGGATGTAGGTGGTGAAGGAAGTGGACGAGGGATCATTTAAAGTAGACATGTAAAAGGTGAAAACTAGTTCTGAATCAGCTGTTATGTTAAATATTCTGTGTGTGTGTGTGTGTGTGTGTGTTCAGGTATCATGAAGGCAGTCAGATGAGCTCTCTGGTGGAAACCTTTGTAAGTAAAGCGAGTGCGGTCCAGAGACAGGGGCGAGCTGGACGCGTCCGAAACGGTTTCTGCTTTCGCCTCTACACTAAAACCAGGTGTGCGGCGTGTGTGCGGCGTGTGTGCGGCGTGTGTGCGGCGTGTGTGCGGCGTGTGTGCGGCGTGTGTGCGGCGTGTGTGTGTGTCTCCTGCACCATTCACACTAATTTGTCGCTTTATGTTAAGGAATTTAAACCCAAACTTAATCTTTATCTAATAATCATGACTGACTTGTTAAATACGAGGGGCGTTCGAGCCAAACCGGGACTATAATCCCCAGCTACATTAATGCACTTATCCCAGCATTTCACTAGTGCTTGGCTCGACTCCCAGCCAAGTTCCTGTAATCCACAAAGTGGTGTCGGTGAATGATTGTGTGTATAGTTGCCACAGACGGATGCGTCTCTTGTGCTGGTTTCTTTAAAATTGTTTTCCGGTGGCCGAGAAGTTAAAAACGAAATAACAAACTGAAAACAAAATACTCATTTTGAAAGCAAAGTAACAAAACCTGAAAACAAAGTAACAACTTCAAAAACAAAGTAACAACTTCAAAAACAAACAACTTCAAAAACAAAGTAACAACTTCAAAAACACAATGAATGAGCAGGAATTTCATCACAAGTCCCAGTTTGACTGTGATTTGAACGCCTCACACATTTTCATTTAAATTAGTTTGTATATTTGATTCTTTATTAGTAACATTCATTCTCGTGAAATCGTTTTCATTAGATTCATTAGGTTCATGATCAGAGCTTCATGAGTGCTCAGAAACTTTTGATTACACATATTGTAAAAAGGACTGAAACAGTTTTTCTCTCTCTCTCTCTCTGTGATTGTGTGTGTGTGTTTGTGTGTAACAAAGTACCGACTTCACAAACAAAGTAACAAAACCGAAAAACACGGCATACAGTATGCAGGAAAAAAAATTAAGAAAACACAAGGACAGTTCAGTACTTTAGGTATAGTTTGCAAATTAAATCCTTATCTCTGATTGGACGAGACATCCGTCACTCAAGATGTACAAGAAGTACTGCAGCCTTGTGGTATTAAATGTCCGTGAGTCTGCAGTACTTCCTGTATATTTTTTTCGGTTTTGTTATTTTGTGTTCAGCTTTATTTTGCTTTCAGTTTTGTTATTGTGTTTTCGGATTTTTCATTTAGATTTTTTTCGGATTTTCCTTTTTTTTTTTTTTTTTTTCAGTTTTGACATTTTGTTTTGCACTTCTCGGCCACCGTGCGTTCGCAGCGTTCACACGTTTTACTGAACAGTTCGGCGTTCACTGAAGTCTCCTGTAAACGTCAGTCAGTTTTACGCCTTCATTCAGCAGATATTTCATCATTTCATAACTAGCTGGACTCCATATTAACATCAATTAACATCAACTGTTACACTAAACTTCCTGCCACCTAACACACAGTATGAATGCAGATCAATTCCCACTCTCTGTTTCACCCAGATGAGGATGGGTTCCCTGTTGAGTCTGGTTCCTCTAAAGGTTTCTTCCTGTTACCATCTCGGGGGGGGGTTTTCCTCGCCACTGTCGCCCTCGGCTTGCTCACCAGGGACCATATTGATTCATGCACACTCGCATTCCATACAAACTTAAATAATTCTTTTGATTGTGTAAAGCTGTTTTGCGACAATGACGATTGTTAAAAGCGCTATATAAAATTGAATTGAATTGAATTTGAACGCCTCACACATTTTCATTCAAATTATTTTGTGTATTTGATTCTTTATCAGTAATAAGAACACATCACTTCATTTTCGTGAAGTCATTTTTAATTAGATTCATTATGTCCATGATCAGAGCTTTATGAGTGCTCAGAAACTTTTAATTACACATAACTGTAAAAAGAACTGAAACTGAAAGAGTTACTCTCTCTCTCTTTCTCTCTTTCTCTCTTTGTGATTGTGTGTGTGTGTGTGTGTGTGTGTGTGTGTGCAGGTTTACCAGTTTTAACGATTACACAAAACCCGAGATACTCCGAGTGCCACTAGAGGAGCTCTGTCTTCACATCATGGTACACACACACGCACACACGCACACACTTTCACAGCTGTGTATTTTTCACTCAGAGGTGTAAAGGATTTTTACACACTTATATTTATCCTGCAGTGCTTTCACACACTTTACTGTCTCCTATCAGCTCTAAGGTTCTCACACCCAACCAGGATGTACACACACAGAAAAAAAAAAAAAAAAAAAAAAATATATATATATATATATATATAGTTTTAGTTCACATTTAAAATCTTCTTCTATACATTTCTTAATTTTATGCTTAACGTTCAGGTTTTAAGATTTATGCTAATTCGATACAAACACAACCTGAATGCTGAAGCTGAACAGATCTCACAGACACCAATCTTATAAGCAACAGTTCGGCTACGTTCTGTACGTGTGCCTTCTCTTTTGCGC
Organism: Clarias gariepinus; assembly: GCF_024256425.1. NCBI lineage: Eukaryota > Metazoa > Chordata > Actinopteri > Siluriformes > Clariidae > Clarias > Clarias gariepinus. The sequence continues at coordinate 25,768,689 of NC_071116.1, read as the reverse complement.
CTGGTGAGCTGTGTGAGGTTAACGTGTTACATACGTGGACTCTCTCACTCCCTCACCCTCTGTCCTCTGCTGTGTCCGTCGTTTCTCTGTGTGCTTCTTCAGAAGTGTGAATACGGCTCCCCAGAGGACTTCCTGTCTCTTGCCGTGGACGTGCCGCCTCAGCAGGCTGTCTGCAACGCGGTGAGCATGCTGAGAAAGATCGGTGCGTGTCAGAAGGAGGGATACAAACTCACACCGCTCGGACTTCACCTCGCATCGCTCCCCGTCGACGTCAAGATCGGCAAGATGCTCATCTACGGCGCCATCCTGGGCTGCCTGGAGCCGGTCGTGAGTTCACCTGCCGGGGGTTTAATGCTGGGAAAACATGACACGTACATCAAGATCTAACAAACTCATGTTAAAAATTGCACAACTATCCTTTTTTTTTTTTTTGCTGGTGTGTATTTACGCCAACAGTCTCACATCGCTCGAATCACTCCACACCATCTGGAGGTGTCGACTGCCTCTCACACCTTCACTTCACTTTTTGCTTTCAGTCTGAAACTCGTCATCTTCTTAAACATCTTGTGTTTCTGCACTCGCAGGCCACCATAGCAGCCGCCATTTCGGAGAAATCTCCGTTCTCCGTTCCCATGAACAGGAGGGAGGAGGCCAACCTGGTCAGAGAAGCTTTAGCAACAGCCAACTCTGATCACCTGACCATTTACACCGCTTACCAAGGGTGAGTTCACAAACCCCAAACCTTCAGGTGTCTCAAGCTGCTCCTGGATTATGAACTTGAGTGACATTCCTTTTTTTATCCATAGGGTTTAATATGATGTTGGCTCCGCCCCCTTTGCAGCTATATCAGCTTCAACTTTCCAGGAGCGCATTTGTGAGGTCAGATACTGATGTTGGCCGAGAAGACCTTTCTGCTATGGTCTCCGCTCGAATTCATACCAAAGCTGTTGGAGGTGAAGTTCTTCCACACGTGGAAGTGGAAGAACTTTACCTCAACCTGGTAGAACATCTTTGGGATGAATTAGAGCGGAGACTGCGAGCCAGGCCTTCTCGTCCAACTTCTGGTGTCAACGCCTTCAAAGAAGAGTTGAAGCTGTTGGTAGCTGCAAGGGGGGGGGGGCAGATATCATATTATTAAACCCTATAATTTAAGAATTGGATGTTCATGTGAAGGCCAACATATAGTATGTGCACCGGTCAGCCATACCATTAGCACACTGATTACCAATTATATACAAGTAAACTGGAGTCAGCATCATGGGCTCGTCAGGAAAATCCCATGCATCTCAGATAAAAAGTCAATGCTGGCCCTTATAGAAAGACACCAGAACACCCAGCGCTGTGCACAGGTTCAACAGACGACAACGCCTCACCATGCCTCTGAACTAACCCTGGTCCCAGTCCGATTCACGGAGACGCCAACCTGCAACCCACAACACCCTGAAGGAACCGCTGCCAACGTCCTGGTGCCAGACACCTCAGCATCCTGCCCAAGGTCTGGTGGAGACATGCCCTGAGGGGCTGAGCTGCCTGGGTGGTGGCACAGGTGGAGCCTGCAGAATATTGGACATAGTGTACTGTGATGTTATGGCTGATCGACGTACAGTTTATACACACACACACACACGCATATATTCATTCTGTTGTGTTTACAGGTGGAAGAAAGCAAGTCGTGATGGCCCTCGTGCTGAAATGTCGTACTGCAGGAAACACTTCCTGAACCGAAACGCTCTCATCACCATCGAGGTACAAATAAATAAATAAATGACTGATTAAATTTTTTTTTTGCAGCAAATTCACAAAATGTTATCCTGAAGAAACAAGCATCGCAACATTTATTGTTGTTGCAAAAGGAATTAAATACAACAGTGTCATCATGTGATGCTAAACCGAGCTGCTGTTACCACATTGTCTTTCAATAAAGCCTCGAGCGTGATGTGGTTTATTCCTCATTCACAACAGTTACAAAGTTTATGTACGGTTATGTAAGGTTTATTTAGATGACCAGCACATGATTTTTTTCCTCTTTTTTTTTTAAAACCACTTGTTTATTGTTTTCGAACATTCACAAATCTAGTTAGTTCCTGATATCGCTGCTTGTCGACCCTTACTGAACCTTGTCTTTTTTTTTAATCCTCGTGCTCAGAACATGAAACAGGAACTCATGCGCATGGTGCAGCAGACCGGCCTGAGCTGCACCTCTCCACCTGCGTTCTCCAAACAGGAAGTGCCGGTTGTGGTGGCCGTGCTGACCGCCGGTGTGTACGACAACATAGGACGCATCCTCCCGGTTCCCTCCATCCTCCCTGAGGAGAGCGTGGCCTGCACGGTGGAGACGCCACAGGGGAAAGCGCAGGTCCATCTGTCCTCCGTTAACCGCAACCTCCAGACGTATGGCTGGCTCCTCTACCAGGAGAAGGTATGATTATGTGACCGTCTTAGCTAATTAGATCTTTTTTTAATATGCATAGGTTGGGATAGGGGCCTGACATTTCTAGCCGTATTTGTGTATTTGTGTTTTACTTTTGTATTTGGAGTTTTATTTTATTTCCTTTAGATTTTTTCCAGACATTAAAAAAATTGTTGAAGAAAAGTAAGAATCTGGATTTATTTGATTTATTTTCCCTCAGGTCAAATACTCAAAGGTGTATTTGCGCGACACCACCCTCACATCTCCGTTCCCCATCCTGCTGTTTGGTGGCGACATCGACGTTCAGCACCGGGAAAGACTCGTCTCTGTGGACGGATGGATCCACTTCCAGGTTCGACCGCGATCCATTCACTAAAAAAACAAAAACAAACAAAAAAACATTGTTAGTCCATCAAGTTGATTAATGCAATAAATTCAGTGACGGTGTATAACATGAATTGTGTTGTTGTGTTGTTGTTTTTTTATTTATTTGTTTGTTTGTTTGTTTGTTTTTATCATGAAGGCCCCAGTGAGAATCAGTGTGATCTTTAAACACCTGCGTCAGCTCCTTGACCTGCTGCTGGAGAGAAAGTTGGTGAATTCCAAACACAGTCTGGAAGGTACGTACGTCGCAAAGTTTGTGAAATATTTAGGTAAATCTAAAAATAATTGACGTTATTCAAACATGAGAAGATGATGTCATGGCAGTTAGAAGATCATGATCATCTGCATTAGAAGATGATGTCATGCAAACACGGCTGACTCACATTTTCCATTTCATATAGCGCCACTGCTTTTGTCTTTATCAAATAATTAGCCTCGTTAATACGTAGAATTGCAGAAGCACCACTGCTAATATGATTCGAAACCAAACAATCGACTCTCACATTAGTGAGTCATGCTATAGCTAAATTTACGAACCCAGGAGAAGATTTTCATGAATACTATGTTGTATAAAAGGCTCCGAACTAGAACTTGAAAACCGGCAAACAACTTGTCGCCAACTTCAAAGTCAAGTAGGCTTTTATTGTCATTTCAATCCTTTACAGTTCAGTACACGATAAAACGGAACAACGCTCCTCCAGGACCAAGCTGCTACATACACAATAAATTAACAAAAAAACTAACTAGCTAACTAACCAAGAACATAATTAGCTGACTAGCTGAGACAAAACAGATAAACAATATAAATGAACAGAAATGATGTGAAGTTCTATACAGAAAAAGACAACAAAAAGTGTAAATGTGCAAACTAGAGCGACAACATAATACGTTTCAATACTCTGTGGTAATGACTTGTGGTAGTGGAATGAGAAACTGTAGACGTTTCCTTGCGGAAGAGACGCATCTGTCTGTGGGAACTGTACACACAATCATTCACCAACACCACCTGTACATTACAGGAACTTTGGTGGGAATTATCGCCACATCCCCCGTATAGTCCAGACCTCATTTCAAGCCACTTCCACATGTTTGGGGCATTAAGAGTCTGATCATGGTGACATTCTGGGAGAAGTGTGTTAGTGTAGCACGAGGTTATATAGAAAAATAAAGGGAGTTTTTACTCTGATAACTGTGTCCTGTACAGAGTAAATTGTGTTGTGTACAAACAAAAGTCTCAGTATGACTTAAACGCCCGTCTGAATCTGATCTAACTGAGTCTAAAACCGTAACCCTAACACCTCATCCATTAGACAACATACACACGTCCCCAACCTGAGAATCACACGGAGTTGTCTCTTCTACCTGGACTTTTGTTTTGACTCCTCCCATGTAGAGGGGTTGGATCATGCCCAACTCAACACCCACCCTACTTTTAAAGTGAGACGGGTATTTAAGTTTGTATGAGACAAAAATAAAGGTTTGCCTTGACTTTATGTCTGTAATTCTGTTACGATTTCATTGAGAGATTAGTGGATCATACACTTCTATCTAAATAATTGTAATTAGTGTTCATGCTATAATGTGTTGCTCTACTTTTTGTGCTCTTTCCTCAGATGAGAAGACCATACAGATCATTCTAGAACTGATTAAATCTGAGAAAATTCCACGCTGAAGCACCAGAGCGCATGCTGGAAAAATAATGAAATCTTGTATCGTGTAAATGTTACCAAATAAAACCAAGAAGTATTTTAATTCTACTTTAATACATTTGCTATTCCTTTATAGCTAAATGTGATTGACTTGAATGCAAGCTAACCATCATTTATATATAGATAGATAGATAGATAGATAGATAGATAGATAGACATAAAATGTGTGGTTATAACTAGAGAATGATCTAATATATACAATATGTGCAATACATAATTTTATTTAGATAATCTAAATTATGCAAATAACTAATTTAGCAATGCAGAATTACTACAGTGTTAACTTCTCAGCTGTCATATCATTCATTTGTGACTCATTTTGTAAATGAGACGTCTCATGTTGTTTCACATGTCCTTAGGAACAGGATTTTTTTTTCTTGCAGTTTTTTAGGGCATGGGGATTCATTATGCAGTTTAATTTTATTTCCCACAATATGATCAGTTTATTTTTAAATGAAATTACAAGTTGTTCATGTTCAGTGTCAGGGAATAACAGGGTCAAATGCATCTTCACGTTTTTTTCACACACATCATACCAATTACATATGCAGCTATGTTAAAAAAGAATCCAGTTTCTTAACTTATAGTTAAACATGTCAGTGATCAATAATGAATTAATCCTTCGTATTTAATAATGAAAACTTTTTTCGTTGTTTTTAAGTTTTAAGTTGTTTTCAAGGTCGTCTCTGTCCTCAGAAATGATTTTACACCTTGCTTGAACAGCTACAAGCTAATAGCTATGGGAGCTGTGAAGAAGAAAAATGCAAAACAAACATTATCAGTTAGTATATTGTCAATCGCTGTTAAGAATTTAACCATTTTATCGATTAACCATTGAGGTTATTATAGTCAGCATCCTTTTGTATGAATTTTATCCTTGTGGATAAAAATGACTACCTTGCAGGGCTGTAGACTTTAAAATGCTTTTAGTTACAATGTCTGAAACCTTTCTTTATATCATCACAAAAGAGACCATAAAGTGAAAATAAAAAAGGTCAAAGGTCAGTGCCTGATTCTTGATGCAAAGGTGAAGATATATTCAAGTCAGTCTAATCACTCTGAAGAAAGTAATCTTTGTTTTTCTTTGCATTTCTTAGTAAATTATGATTGGTTGAAATATTCATTTATATGATTTATTAGCCCGTAAGATTGTCTTCTATAATTTGAGGTACATTTCTTATAAGTAATGAAGTATTATAATAATATTTAAGTTTGTAAGTTTCTTCAGTGTAACATATCTGTTAGTTGCAAAGTATAAACACTAACATTTCCCCCTGACAGAGGATGTACACGACCTGGTAACATACAGTAGATGACAGTTTCCTTGTTGTGACCATAATCTCAGTGCAGGTCTCGCCTGGCTGACTAGTTCTTATTTGGTTGTTTTGTTTGTTTGTTTGTTTTTTATACGTGTGTATTCATGAACTATTTAGCATCTTTTTCAGAACAAATAGCTGACTTTAAATCATAAAGACTCATAAAGCATAACAGTGTAGGAAACATAGAAACATAGTTGATGCTCATCTACCCAATGCCATGAGCTCTTACAGGTAAAATATATCATTAAAATAAAATAACAGAGAACACTTACCACAGTGTGTTTAAAGTGTATTTAGTTCTTCCTTTTGGAATTATAAATTATTATTTTTATTACTATTTGAATGTTATTAAGAATGCTGATGTTAATTAGTTAATTGGTTGATTGTTTTGGCGCTTTAAAACCGCGCGCGACTTTAATCCGACTGAAGCGTTCTGTTGGCGATGTGAGGCGCGCGCGGGTTTAGTTTGAGAGCCCGCGCGTGACAACCAGCACCAGGCAACGGCCACCGCCACAGCGCGCGCGCTGCACCCGTTTATCTCAACCGCCGTACTGTAGCATGCAGAGCAAAGCGCGTGCAGCCTCCTGTTACACATTGTGTGCGCCGGAATGCACGAGCTCTCACACACACACACACACACTCAGACACAGCCGCTTTTGACAAAGGTAAAAACCACAGAGTTTCACTTCAGGTTTGTTTGTTTGTTTGTTTTTAATACGTGTGTACTCATTAAAATGTTTTGGTTTCCTGCATAACAAAGAGAACTTACCTTACCTGTGTGTTTGTTTCTCTAAGGGTTCATTTAAAATATTTAGATATTATTAAATGGTAAGGGACACTTTAAATAAACTTAATTATTTCCTGATTTTGTGAAAATGATTTATTGATTATTTTTTAGATTATTTGTACGTAATTTTGGTTTATTTATATTATTTATGTTTTGTTATTTTAGAGACGATCGACTCCATCTGCACCGATCCAACAACACAGAAGATCGTGATGGACGCTGTGGATCCACTCCAACACTACCTGGGACACACCATGGAGATGAACAGACAGGTGAGAGACAGACAGACTGAAAGGGGACGGAAAAGACAGAGAGACAGACAGGAAGGGAGACAAACATAATCAGAGAGACAGAAAGACAATCTGAGAGAGGAAGATGGACAGTCAGTCAGAGGAAGAGAGACAAATAGATAATCAGATGGAAAGACAGAGAGAGAAAGACAGAGAAGTATGGACAGACAGAGAGACGGGAAGAGGACGAGAGAAAGGCACACAGGAAAAGACAAACCTGTACAGAGGGAGAGACAGAAAGACAGACAGCATGAGAGAGAGAAAGATGGACAGACAGAGAGAGAGTCAGAGGGAGGGAAGCAAATAGAAAAAGGGATGTACATAAACAGAGGAGAAGAAGGCACATGAAGAGAGACAAAAAGCTAATCACAGAGAGAGAGAGACAGACAGCTAGAGAGAAAAAGAGGAACAGACAGTGAGACCATTCGAGGGACAGAAGCAAAAAGGAAGAGACTTAGATAATCAGAGGGAGAGCAGCAGTTGGTGTATCTCCCTCGGGCAGAGAAAGGCAGAGAAGGAGAAACAGACAGAGATGGACATTCAGAAACAAAGTGAGTGATGGACAGACAGTCACAGAGAGAGAGACACAGGAAGACTACTGAACTAAAGACTAGAGACTTTAGTAACTAGAGTTACTTCTTCATTTATTAGAATTGCAACAGTTATTAAACAAACACTGAAACATCATGAATGTCTTCACTCATGAACTGCATTTGAACTAAAAAGAAAAGTGTGTCTTTAATCTTTCGTTCGTGTGAAAAGAGGCTCGCTCGTTTAAAACACAGTTTCTCTTTAGTCTTTAGGTTTGTCCTTATCTGTCTGTGGTGTTTTTGGAGCTTTCTGTCTCTCCCTGAGTAATGATGCCTCCTGCGTGTGTGTGTGTGTGTGTGAGAAGCTGCATGTGTGTGTGCAGAGGAAGCAGGAGGAGATCTCAGCCCTGAAGGAGAAGAACGCCGAGCTGAAGGAGCTTCTCAACCAGGCTGAGATCTACGCCGCCGTACTGGACGTGAGTCAATCCAAGCTCACGGTCTTATCTAAAAACTTATACTCATCCTTATTTTGAGTCAAAGTTTTAGCATGATGTTGGGAATAACCACAACGTAACATGCATTTGTGGGATGCAATATGTAATGACGCAACCCAACATGAAGCCAAGTTACGCTAAATTGGTGGTTTGTTGTAAGTAGTAATGACGTCGTCTAAATAAGTGGGACTTGCACGGCCAGTGTGAGCGGCCATGTTGATGGGACGTCAGTCTGAAAACTGGTTTCTAACAAGACGACCCTAATTATTAAACCTCCTGTTGCATCTTATTAACGCTTTCCATTCAAGGCTATTGTCTCCCCGGTCACTGCTGTGCAGGTGTGGTGTGTTGCATTACTTTATTTGTAACTGCGGTGTGAGCAAATATTAATGCTTCACTTTTGATTTGCACGAAAGAAGAGCCGCATGAAATGATTCTGCGTGTTTGTTTCTTTTGTTTTGTGGTCTGAGGGTGTATTTGGTGGCGAAATAACTCACTGAACAGCATAAACAGACACGTTTGAATATCTGCGAACCAAATTTGGACCGATACTCTATGGTAAATGAAAGTTCCTTAAAGAGAATCAATACTGATGACGAGACACGGGTTCATCCGAGTATGGAACTGAAACATCCTCAATGCCCAACCGAGAAAAAGTTGGAAAATTCATTAATGCTGCCAGTTTTCTGGGGTTCTTGAGGGCCAAAAGTATTGGAACGTTATGAGGAAAAAGGGTCAACAATCAACAGCGCTCGTTACAGTGAGAGACCTATTGAAGAGCTGAAGATTAAACAACGAAGGACTGCTATCCGAGGGCGTCATTATCTCGTATGACGATGCACATTCACACACACACACACACACACACACACACTTCTGCCCACACTGTCTACTCTGTTTTGAGGTGTTAAAGCTTCCTCCCTATAGTCCTGATCTCACTCCATCAGACTTTCACTTGTTTGGTCCCCTGAAAGCAGCCCTACAAGGATGAAGAAGTGAAGACAGCGGTGCATTCGTGGCTCGCAGCTCAGCCGTGAACATTTTTAATGAGGGAATACGAAAGCTTGGGCAAAGTTTATTGAAAAAGGACGTATTTGTCTTAATTAAAATAAATTCTACAGCTAGAGTGCGGATAATCCTTGACTCACCTGAGTGGTTTAATTCCTACACTGTCATCTGCTTTGAATTTATGTCCAAATTATGAATATTATAGCATAATGAGACTAAGTTATGTGACTAAGTATGGCTTTTGGGGAAAAATGCACATTTAAAAAATTAATTCAAATGCAATAATTTTGAGAGGATTTCTTACCTCGTATAAATTGTTTTAACTGAATCAACATTTTAACAATCGTTTAAACATGAGCCGAATTGGAGCTAAATGCGTCCTTCATTTCCGCTCTGACTTGGTTTCTTTGGCAGTGTATAAATATTTATAGACCTGACTGAACAATGTACAGTTATGAGGTGAAACATCTGTGGCACTGTTTAGTTCCTTATACAGGCTCTGGTAACACTGCATTTTCTATTTCTCTTTTTATCTGCTTCTGTTCATTGACTTCAGGTTCTCTCTGTCTCTCTCTGTTTTCTTTCTCACACTCACTCCTAAGTCTTACAGCGTTTAAGCATTTTACTGCATCTCGTACTGTGTATGACTGTGTATGTGACAAATAAAAAAATTAATTTGAAGTGTTCATGAACACCACTTGCACATTACAGGAACTCGGCTGGGAGTTATTGCCACATGCCCTGTACAGTCTTAACCTCACTCCAAGCAACTTTCACATGTTTGGGTAATGGTGGGTTCCTGGGAGGCCGGTGTTTCAGATTTGAAGCAGACAGTCTGATCAGGGCTCTAAACTTTTTGTAAAACACTAGGATGAGTGTATTAGTGTGGCAGTAGAAATAAAAAGAGTTTTTACTCTCAGAATTGTGTTCTGTTATTCTGCACAGTCAAAAGTCCCAGTTTGAATTAAATGCCCCTCAATTCAATAAACAATTTCTGGAAGAGACAAAATCAATAAACTGAGGGATTTACGCCAGGGGGTGCCATGACTTTGAGCTTATTCACTTCAATGTCACAATGACTTCATTCTGTTTTTTATTTCCTCATCTAAGGTCTTTACACCGCAGCCTGCCAACACCTCGGAGTGTGTGCCGCACCTAGCTTCACTTTCCACACCACACACACACGCATGCTCCTCGAGCGCTGAGACATCCGAATGGAATTTCAGTGCCGCTCCACAGCCGTCTTGGCTCGAGTCTATCCTCAATCACACCCCACCAGGGGAGGAAGAGGAGAGGCCACACAGAATCCTGTCCCACAGCAACGCAGGAGTGAAAAGACAATTATGGCCAAGTGCCATCGATTCCAGCAGCTCTGATAGTCCCGCAGAAAGTCCAGAGAAAAAATCCAGACTGGATCAAGCCCAGTCAGGTACAGTGCAGGTTTTCGGATCTTTTCGCGGCTTACAGGTCTTGAAGGCCACGCCCTCGACGACCTCTGACCCCTGGAGAGAGGGGAGGCATGCGTTTTTTAGGACGTCCATCCGAGAGCACAGCACAGTCCAGACCAGAGTTTTCCCCCACGGCAAAACTTTCACATCACACACACAAGAGGGAAGCTGTAGGTTCCTCTGGATTCCCAAACAGAGCTGACTGAAACTCTTCCTCGGTTCTTGTTTGCTTTTGGATAGCAAGTATGGCTCTTAAAAACTGGTTCTTAGAAACTACTGATTGATCTACTAATTGTTCCTATTAAAGCTGTGAATCACATAAAGACTGTCGATTCGATTGTGAGGGACCATTTAAAAAAAAATACAAAAAGAGGCTACTTTAAAGACGCAGTAAAAAAATAAGAAGAAAGTCAACTTATGACACCCAGAATAATCTGCTATCAAGACAGAACTCGCAAACCAGGACACGAGCACTAAGAGTAAAATCCAGTGTATATTTACGGTGCTTCATAACATTGTACTTTCATTCATCTTGGGGTTTCATGATATTCAATTTGATTTAATGTAATAGCACTAATGATTATTGTCTGATTTGTTTTAGGCTGCATTATTTATTACACGTTTTAAAGCATTAAAAATTACAGAAAATATTTAATACATTAAATTGTTGTGTAACTTAGTTGTTTAAATGACATGTCGTGTACAAAGCGATAAACTGTTCTTTCTGATCTTCTGCACCATTCTCCAGTTCACTAGATGGCAGTATTGGACATTTCAGCCGAACATAAACAAAAAGGAAAAGAGGCACTTATGCTACAGTACTTTGCAACTAGTGATGGGAAGTTTCTATCATTTTAGTCACTCGGTTCTATGAATCTTGTTCATCAAAATGAACGAATCTTTTTTTGAGTCATTTAGTTAATTTCGTTCTTTTGATCAGAAATAAAATAAAATGTTAAATTTTTATTAAACAGACCCCCAACACATCTACATACACAAATTTTGGATATATTTCTAGTAATGAAAATATTACCATGAACCTAAGGACATATTATGATAAGCTCACCTCTTATATTTTCTGGTCCGAGTCGTTTGTTCGTCACGTGACTCCCACAGACACTATGCGGTGCGTTACACAGGAAACAGAATTGAACTCATGAGTCCTCTAGTCTTAGTCGTTAGTTCTTTTGAATCTATTGCACTGCATAGCGTTTATGGAAGTCACGAGACAAGAGAACGAACAACTCGGACAAGAAGGCTCATGAGATGAACCGCTCAATTCTGTTTCCTGTGTACTGCACTGCATAGCGTCTATGGGAGTCACATAACAAAAGAACGAACGATTCACACCAAAAGACTCAAAAGGTAACTATTTATTTCTGTTTCCTGTACATAACCTACAGAGGTTTTGCGATGCTTTACGCATGCTCGCCTAGTAGAAAATGAACAAATCACTCTCCAAGACAACTCGTTCTTCTGAGTCATGTTAAAGACTCAAAAAAAAAGAATCATTCATGAACAACCCATTACTGTTTGGAATTTTGTGAAAAATGTAAGTGGTTCTGCATTTTGTTAATAAATTCTTCAATTTTAGACCATTTGACAGTTGCAAGTTTACCTAAATACTTTTGTGTGAATCGATTTTGAATCGAAAATAGACCCATCAATTTAATTAATCAAATCGACCAACAAAAGATAGATTAAATTGTATAATCAATTTGCTCACACAGCTCTAGTAGAACTCAAATACTGTGTATAAAAGATTTTGTGCACTTGCCTCATTAAATATGAAATGTTAATTTGTAGTAGTAATACAATATGCGTATAAATAAAACAAATCCATCCGCATTATTTATATTTGCGTATTTATTACATTAGCTTTCCCACCAGGAGAGATCTTAGGCTACATCATGGGGACAATCAGAGTTTATTAAAGCAGGCAGTACAGGGCAGCTTTACAGCACAGCAGTCATTAAATCGGCACAAACGTTAGCGCTACGTTCTGTCTGTAAACAGAAAAAACAGAAACCTGATATGAACTTTTTTTGTGTAACACTTTGGCATTGTTAATATTATTAAGATACCAAATGTCCTCAGTAATGTTTCTTCGGTGGTTTGTACAGTACATGACATCGCCCATTTGACCATTGACCATTTAAAAAAACTAAAAAAAAAAAAAAAAGAGAGAGAGAGAGACAACTTTAAATACGCAATAAAAAATAAATAAGAAAGACAACTCATGACACTCTCGGAATAATCTGCTATCAAGACAGAACTCGCAAACCAGGACACGCCCACTAAGAGTAAAATCCAGTGTATATTTACAGTACAGTGCTTCATAACATCTACTGAAAAAACAAAAACATGAAGGTTTTATTGCTCTATCATTACATGATTTTGATATTCAGATAATTATATATTATATTATTTATATTATTTAAAAAGGAAATAAGTTACACAACGGCTGTATCAGTGTGGTGAAATACAATAAGGTGTTCCTAGTCTTTTCTTCTTCTTGTATGTTTCAGGTGAGTTCTACTGTAAGTCACGCCTCCTGAACACGACATGGAAGAGTTACCATTGATGCAGCGGAAAGGATTCTCTGCAACAGAAGAACCAGAGCAATGATGTCATAAAAGAGAGTCAGAGTATACAGTATGTGCACAATACTAATACAACGTTCCTCCTGGACCAAAGTGCTATATAGGTACAAAATAAATTAACAAAACAAACTAGCTAACCAAGACACCTAATTAGCTGACTAGCTGAGTCAAAACAGATTAACACCTTAAATTAACAAAGAACTAATACTACTACTCTAAGTATTATACAAAGACAGCAAAATGTGCATGTGCTAACCAGAGCGACAACATGAGACAATCCAGTACTCGGTAATAAGTTAAGGAAGTGAAAGTAACTTGTCTATATGATGATAGATGAGAAACACTAAACATTCTTTTTCTTGTTTAAGTTGCAGCAAAGATAGAAAAAGTGTTGTTCAAATAACAGCTAATAAGTATTTTGCAAAAAAGCAACTGCAAGTGGGTGTGTCTGTGAAGATTCTCAGTCATCAAGGTGAGGTTATCTGGAAGTTGAGTCATGTCAACTGGACAACTTCTTTGTTTGGTAGAAACTCATCCAAGTAGCTTCTTCCAGGTAAATTGGAAAGTTCCTCATATTTAAGGTCAAAGGGAGAGTGTGTGAAACTGCTAGATGGTTGTAGATCAGTCTGTTTGCATGTATGTGTTTCTCAGTCCTGTCTCAAATTATTGAGGTGACTGAGGTGAGTGAGTGATATATATATATATATATGTGTGGGTGTGTGTGAGGTGTGTGTCTGTTCAGCCACAATGCTGGTGTCTTTTTTGGAGTATGTGGTGTAGATGTCTATATTAAAAGGAAGAGAAACACTGATGATCTGCTCAGCTGTCCTCATTATATGCTGTATGGTCTTGAAAGCATTGAGAACAGCAGGGGACTGAGCACACAGCCCTGGGGGGCCCCAGTGCTCAGTGTGGTGGTGCTGGAGGTGTTGTTCCCGATCCGCACTGACTGAGTTAAAAAGTCCAGATCAGGGGGGTCCCTGCTGGATCTACAATCTTGTCCTTTCACTCTTACTATTTAGGGTTGTGGGTTCGATTCTTGACCCTAGTCTATGTGTTTGGAGTTTGTGTTTTTCCCCTGGAAAACTCTAGGTTTCCTCCTACAGTTCAAAAACATAATACATTCAAGGCTGACTGGTGTTTCCAAATAGTGTATGAGTGTTTGTGTGTGTGTATATGATTCGCACCCCACCCAGGGCAACCCTGCACAGAATAAGCAGCATAAAATTAGACGGATTGTATTTAAAGGTTCATTCATAAATGCCTGACTTTGTAGTTTCAGACGAGTGTGGGATGATTTAGACTCTAAGCTTGCTTGATGCAATGCTAATGGATCAAGACTGGTTACTTCTACAGCTTTAGCTTAACAAAAATAATTATGTACATAATAACTATTATATTAACTGTCTAACTGTCTATGGCTTACCTTGTGCAATGTTAGTATCGAATTACACTGTATCCTGAAGCGTCTATAGTCGAATACACCACATCCTCTAGAGATATAATAGAAATATGCTGTAAATAAACTTATACAGTGCCAAAATATATTATAATCTAGCATTTCAATAAAAAACTACCTCCTGTGCTCGGCGGTAAAGGAGCGGCTCCTCTCCTAAAATGGAACACAACACATTCAGATTGCTTGTAATCCGATTTAGTCTTAATAACAAATGATTGAAGAGTTAAGCAGCTCAATAGAAGGAAGTGACTCTGACGCACCTGGTGACGGAAGGCGGCTGTCTGTTTGGCAGTGATCTCTGATTGGTGTAGAAATTCTCATATACTACAGGAGCTATGGACCAATCAGAGACAAGATCATTACTATGAACCAAACTGAGATCACATGATCAAGCTCCACTTGTGACCACTTCGGGCAATGGGTGTGTATGTGTATCACCTGGAGGTTTGTCTCCGGTCCTCCTCAGGTTGATGAAATGCTCTAAGTCCTCTTGAATGTCACACTGCTCCAGAGACCTCCTCACTTCCTCATAGAGCTGGAATAACAGAATCAACCGCCACCACACACACACACACACACACACACACACACACATGCAATTCAAAGAAACTTTAAATATTTATCGTCTTCTTGTACTGTACATACTGAACAATGCAGACAGGAGAGTTTATCTCAAAAAACACACTGGACTCTTATCTAGATGGCATGCTGGTTATTTTATTATCTATTTCCTGGATGTTTGTGAGGCAGTAGAGTGTAAAATCCATCACTACTGTTTTGCACTAAATAGAAACAACATTTTTTGGAAGTGACGGATAAAAGCAGACGGAGAACAGCTGTCTGCATCAGCGGAGTCCAGGACCATCATCATGGTCCAGTGGAACTGCCCCCAGCCACCGCACACATCCCGGGGCCTCCATGCAACAAGTTGTCCAACCAGCAGCGGTGCACCCGGACAAGACAAGATCAGGAAAGAAGGCATTTGCCCTTTTATTTTTTTTTAAAGGCTGGACTGGAAAATGGGCCAGTGAGATGAAGATGAAGAATGAGACCTACAGTAGGCTGTAATACAACCTACTGGATTCCAACCGCCGTTAAACAACAAGGAAGAAGCAGAAATAAGAGTGCACTGCATGGAACATCTTGAGTCGCCAAAGGGGCCTCCCAGGAGGATGCATTTGATGAGCATTTCCTCGACTTTTAGCTGTGAAGAGACGTTCTTATAGAGTGGATCACGTGCCCTCATCTTCTGAACTGACATGTCTACGCTGCTACTCTTCCTATTTAAACACATTTTATACTCCCCTGTACTTTGTCTGAACTTGTTTAATGTTGCTCACAGATTAATGACAGTGTAAAGGTAAAAGTTCTGTCTCTTTTCCTAGGAATTTTTAAATGGAAAATGGATTTTGCTTCACTTTTTGTCTTAGAATAAAACATTAGGGCAAATCAATACAAGGTTCGTCTGGCTGATCTCCTTTATCACATGATTTCTATCCTGATCCACCGGGTAGGGGGGCTCGCTGAATGGCTTAATGAGGATAAAAAAGGATGAAAATCATATGCCAGTGTAGATATAATGCTCACTGAAACACCAACCGAGGGAATTTCTTTTAGAAGAAGATTTTTTGGCTCATCGCTCCGGTACAGTTCCAGAGACTTCAGCCAGAGATCCAACCCAACCCCCGCCCACAGGATAAGCAAGGCCTGCAATTTTTGTCTGCTGATAGAGTTCCTGACAGTAGTGTATGATATAAACTAAAGAGCGTTCATTATCACTCATCTCCATCTAATTATTATTTTTGTTTTTCTTTTCTTATGGTGCTTAGCCCTTCTCTTTCTGCACATTGTATTGTTGTATGGTGTATAGCGACATAACACAGCACCCAAAATCCTTTTAAAGCATTCCAATGTAACCCCCCTTCTTCGCTGAAAGTTAAAAAATGTAATTAAATAAAAATTATATATGATCCCACCAAATCCTGGCCAAATCACAGACATGCTGATTCACATGGGATTAATATCATCACAGGATGTCAGTGTTGGGTGAAATATGGTGGGTCATTTGCAGGGGAATTTTTACTTGATATTAATGATTCACACTAAATTAAGATCAAGATCAGGATCAGGATCAATTATTACAAATGACTAAAGGTCCGCAAACAATGCTAATGCCGTGTGAATTGGCCTTTAAAGAACTTATGCCAAAATACATTAAAGCTTAGGAAACTGTGGGTGGCTCAAAAGTTTAGTAACACACTTTGTGTTTTCTCCAGTGTGGTTTCTATATTTGTCAAGTACTATTCTGTCGCTTCCTGTCTTCCTGTCAACGCAACGCTCTATTCAGATTTTTAACATGCCACCGCAAATTCCTGTACCCAACAGGAACTAGCAATGAGAATTTTCCCATTGGGTTTGATAGCTTTTCTTTTTATATTGAAGTAAAAAAAAGCTTCAAAAGGCTACAAGGATAACCTTTAAGGGGACTGGCTGGAATGAAGGACATGCCTAGGAGGGACTGGCACCAAAACTACCTCTTAGTATTATGGGTACTGAGTGGTACCAAAGCCACGGCCTTATTATTGATACTAACTGGCACCAAAGCTACACCTTCATTATGGGTACTGACTGGCACCAATGCTACACCTTCATTAAGTGTACTGACTGGCACTAATGCTACACCTTCATTATGGGTACTGACTGGCACTAATGCTACACCTTCATTATGGGTACTGACTGGCACTAATGCTACACCTTCATTATGGGTACTGACTGGCACCAATGCTACACCTTCATTATGGGTACTGACTGGCACTAATGCTACACCTTCATTATGGGTACTGACTGGCACTAATGCTTCACCTTCATTATGGGTACTGACTGGCACTAATGCTTCACCTTCATTATGGGTACTGACTGGCACTAATGCTTCACCTTCATTATGGGTACTGACTGGCACTAATGCTACACCTTCATTATGGGTACTGACTGGCACTAATGCTTCACCTTCATTATGGGTACTGACTGGCACTAATGCTACACCTTCATTATGGGTACTGACTGGCACTAATGCTACACCTTCATTATGGGTACTGACTGGCACTAATGCTACACCTTCATTATGGGTACTGACTGGCACTAATGCTTCACCTTCATTATGGGTACTGTATGGTGGCCGTGAAGTGCAAAACAAATTAACAAAACTGAAAACAAAATAACAAAACCCAAAAATAAAATAACAAATTCAAAACCAAATTAACAAAACGGAAAACAAAATAACTAATATCTGACTGGCCGAGAAGTGCAATACAAATTAACAAAACCCAAACAATTTTTTTTTTTGGAGGGGGGGAGTTTTGTTGTTTTGTTTTCGGATTTGTTAATTTGGTTTTGAATTTGTTAATTTGTTTTCCGTTTTGTTAATTTGTATTGCACTTCTCAGCCGGTCCGATACAAACCGGAAAAGGTAGGTATAGTTTGTGAATGAAATGCTTAATGCATTTCTGCATAATGCATAATGAAATTTTGCATAATGAAATTAATGCATAATGAAATTTTGTTTTCAGTTTTGTTAATTTGTTTTGCACTTTACGGCCACCGTAGTACTGACCTGCACCAATGCTACACCTTCATTATGGGTACTGACTGGCACCAAAACTACACTTTCATTATGGGCAGGAAGCCAATCCTTCGCAGGGCTCCAACACGTACATACTATGAGAAATTTGAGATTAACCTAATCTGCATGTTTTTGGACTGTGGGAGGAAACCAGAGTACCCAAAAGAAACTCAAGAATGGGGAGAACATGTGAACTCCACGCACACAGACCAGAGGAAGGAATTGAACCCTTGACCCTGGGGTTGCAAGGCCACAGTAATAAACACTATACCACTGTGCCAACACATTTATGGGAACTGGCATTAAATAAGGTGACCCCTCCTTTATGGGGACTGCCAGGCGAAAAAGCCAAGTCTACTTTACAACACTGACACCTTTTTATTATTATTTCCCTTTTTTTACACCCTTACTTGAACTAACATCCAGTAAGATCATCAGTTCTATCTATCATCAGAGGTCTAGCTGGCATTAAGGTCATGCCTCTTTATGGAGACTGACAGGCAAACACCATGCCAGCTTCACTGTAAATGACTTTTTGTTTCTTAGCATATCCCAATAAACTTGTACTAGTAATGAAAGAACTGTGCCTGGGTTTTTTTCTTCTTTACCAGCAGATAAGAGCTTCAGGTCCAGTTATTTACCATCACTAAAGCCACGAACACACACTGTCCTGAGGTGTAATTAACGAGACTGATGAGTGGTTCATGGTACGTAATATGCTGTTTTAGTCTACAGAATGTGGCTGCGGTTATCTCGATCACTTCACCCCACACACTGAGCATCATCACTGACGGCCCTTTATAAACGCCGTCGGTTTGTATTACATGGTTGAAGTTAAGTGTACAGGATGTTGAGACATTTCCTGTGTTTCACGCTCTATTCTGGATACACATTCTCAGAATTGTGCATAAAAAAGATTGACGCTAGAGACGGTTCGGAGGTTTCGAGAACCCGGACAGCAGCACAGGGTTTTCGGGGAAGCTAGGATAGTTTCCTTATTCAAACTTAAAACATTTTTTTCAATAAAACGAAATTTTAGTCTTCTGCAAAATCTTGGAAGCTTGGGTTTTTGGACCTTTACCCAGTTTTGCTGAATGTATTTAAAAATTACAGCCATAGTTTTTATTTTTTTCCTTTCTGAAAAAAACAAACACCTTATTGTTTTCCACTTTGTATTACATATGCATTATTACATTGCTACCTGTTTTGAAATAAAGGCGAGCGTGTGACAGAGGAGGAAGTTTTTGATTTCCTGTTGATAGCGCTACAGAAGCCAGGCGATTCTGGGCTGGATGAGGAACCATGAAAACAGAGCCGGCAGTCAGGTCATGGAAAAACATTCCCAGTCATTGTATGAGGTACTTGTTGGATGTTTCGGTGCCAAGCGACTAAAACTATGAACTGATATAACTGAATAATATAACGAATAACACATTAAAAGTGCTAATGTTTACATTACAAGCTGGAGTAATGAATGTTACCTCGTCGCTGGTCACACACTGCTGTGAGAGCTGGTTCAGGTGAGTCCACACGATGTTCCGTAACACGCTGATCCGCTCCACTTCTTGTTTCTCGAACATCTGATCGCACATACAGAAAATCTATAAACATTGATAACTGTGACTTCATAGCACTGTCCAATCTTCAAAATCGAGTTACTAAATCTATTTGTGTGCTTTCGTTGTAACACGTTCTATGCGTTTCTATAGTAACGGCTCATTCACCAGAAAAGTCTACAGTTCAAGAAAACAGATAATCGTTGATATGGTGAGTCCATGAGACTTTGGTTAAAAAAAGGAGACTTTTATCTAACGTTAATTATCTGACTTCAATATAACTGAAACTGTAAGTGTAATTTTTTTTCAAGGTATAAGTCAGGGATGTTTAAACTTTTTTTTATGAGAGGGGTAGTTTTGTGCTAAAAACAGGGTTTGTTTTGATGTACAGCATGCTCTTTTTTATTTATTTTTCTTTTTGTCTAGTATTCATTTTTTTTTTTTTTTGTTTGTTTGTTTTAGGGCCAGTCTACCCCCAGCTCCCCACCCCTCACAAAAAACAAAAACAAAAAAAATTCCATCTACCAAGTGTTTGATTGACGGTAATTTCTAGTTAGTAAATCAGTGTTAGGATACAGTATATCTAATAATAGAAACTTCACTTATGTAAATCGCTCTGGATAAAAGCGTCTGCCAAATGCCTAAATGTAAATGTAAATTAATAAAAGCACAATGGGTGAGTTGGCACTGGGGTGGTGCGGTCGGGCGTGCCAACCTCTATGGTGTGAGTCAGGGCTTGGAATACAAATAATAATACTACCATAAAATATTGATATCACAATGAATTCTGTGACGATATGTTTTAAGATTATTATAGGTATCATGAAATTAATTGTGATAAGTGCATTATCTGTTTTATTCTATTTTTACCTTTTTTTAAACAAAAGTATCATGAAGCACATTTTTTTAAAATAAAACACTCAGCACAATTAATCATTTAAAAATCTAAATGTATATAACAATATGGGCCAGTACAATTTTTTAATTGCAAAAGTCTGCAAAATATTTTTTTAATAAAGTTTTTTTTTTTTTTATGAGATCATTTGTGGTGTTATTTGCTGTTAGCCGAGATAAATACACTGGAATATATAATAGCAGTTTAATTTGCAATCACAACATGTGTGTTATTATTTGCAATATGATTTATATGATATTGTGCAGTACTGTCTATCTTTATGACTGAAAAGACGGGACGTCAGGGTTGCCTAGTGGTTAGCACTGTGGCCTCTCACCTCCTGGGTCAAGAGTTTGATTCCTGCTTCAGTCCGTGTGCATGCATGTGTGTGTCTGTGTGTGTGGTTGGGAGTTTATATGTTCTCTCTGTACTTGGTGGGTTTCAAAGTTACTTGTAGGGTTGTTTAACTGGCATTACCAATGATAAACAAGGAGTGTGTGAGTGTGTGTGCATTTGTGCCCTGTAATGGATTGGCATTCTGTGCAAAGTGTACCAAAGTCTAATAATTGTGGTAATAATGACTCTTTAAGTCAGGCTGCCAAACGTGTGTGTGTGTGTGTGTGTGTGTGTGTGTGTGTGTGTAAAAGTGTGTTTCTCACCTCACATGCTTTAACATGCTCATTCAGCCACTCCTCCCGCGTCTTCCCCAAAGAAAGCACGTTCTGGTTATAAATTCTATCTGTATGAGACACACCCAGGGTTACACTCCAGCACTGTGCACATACATGGGTATCAATATTTATATACAACCAGTTTATGATATCAATCAGACATACATTAAAACATTAAAAGCACACGTCTAACGTTGTGTAGGTCCTCCCCTGTGCTGCCAAAAAAGACCCTGACCCCTCGAGGTCTGGACTCCACAAACCATTCCTGAAGAGTGTTTGCAGTAGGTCAGGGTGCATTAGAAAGAGGATACTGTACAGTACCCCACCCACTACCGTAAGGGTATTCTGATGCAATAAAGATGTAGTGTTTAGGTAGGAGGTACATGTGAAAGTAACCTTCAAATATATGGCAGGGCCCAAGGTTTCCCAGCAGAATGTTGCCCAGAGCATCCATCGGCTTCTCTTCTTTTCATGGTGCATCCTGGTGTCATCCCTTCCCCAGGTAAGCTCCACACACAAACACCAGCCATCCACATCCGCATGATCCAAAGAACACGCCGTTTATCAACCGATCCGTGGACACTCGCATGACCATTGTGTGCTTATTTAATGGTGGACACGGATCAGCATGGGCATCGTGACCGGACTTTAATCACAGTATCTGATATAATACCTTTCTATCACAGCTAGCATTCACTTTTTTAGTTCCAGGAGCTCTTCGATAGGACCACACCAGTCTTCACTCCACATCCACATGATTCAGCCTTGGGGGCCTGTAACCCTGTCACCAGTTCATTGGTTCTTCATCCTTCTATGGAGTAGTTTTGGTAGGTAATAACCTTGGCATACCAGGAACACGTAATAAGACCTGCTGTTCTGGAAATGTTTTGACTCAGTCGTATAGCCATCACACTCTGACACCACAGCACGTGTCACTCAGATCCTTACGCTTGTCCATTTTTCTGACTTCCTAAACAACTTTAAGAACCAGGGGTTCACTAGGTACACTATATAATATGTAATTCATTGATAAATATTCGACCACTTGACTAAATATATATAGTGTATATATACAGTAGTGTGCAAAGTCTTAGGCACCATATTATACGCTGTACCAATTTTGTTATATATATATCATGTCTGCATAATTAAAATCATTCAGTACTTCCATATATAACTTGAAAATGAATAAATAAATAACATTACAGGAGAATATATGCATGACTGTAAGGAAAAAATATATAGTACAAGACCAGTTTTCAGATGGAAACAAAAGAGATTTGCATAAAAATAGAAAGGAGCGAGTGTGACAAAGTTACCAGAAGAACTCATATTCTCCAGCAAGCTCAGTAAAACCTAACAACTGTTTTCTTATAAAACTGCACAAATCTGTGTCTAAAACTCCTGATTTTAAGCAATGAGTTTTCACTCCAAGTTTTATTACAGACACTGACACTCATTGTCTCCGCTCTAATTCGTCCCATCAGGTTGAGGTCAGGACCCAGTCAAGTTCTTCCACAGTAAACTTGCTCATCCATGTCCTTATGGACGTTGCTTTGTGCACTGGTGCGCAGTCTTATTTGAACTGGTGTGGGGGTATTTTTGGGCTCGGCCCCTTACTTTCACTAAAATGAACTCTTAATGCATACCAAGACACTTTGGACAATTTCATCCCAATTTTGTGGGAACAGTTTGGGGACGACCTCTTCCTGTTTCAACATGACTGGGCATCAGCAGTCCTGACCTCAACCTGATCCTATCAAACCCTATGGATTAAGAAGTGAATGTTACTCAAGTCGATATACATGTGAAGGCAGGCGAGCGAATACTTTTGGCAATATATTGTGTATATATGGTGCAGGTGAAACAATTTCAAGACTGCCGAAAAGGTTTTTTATTTATTTATTTTGTTTTCTCCTTCCGCAATTTAACCCAAATGTGAAACTCTCGTACGTGCGAGCGTATCTAGAGTACATCTAGCTGTCAATGTAAATGATTTGTAAATGAGCTCACCTGCTTCCTCTGCTGACTGCCTGGCTTGCTGTGCTTTGGCATAGAGCTGAGGGAGGAAGAACGCAATAATGAAAGAAGGAAAGAAAGAAAAGTGAGAATGACTTTATTCTCAAGCCACTGTTTGTGCCCTCAGTACCAACCTTCACACACTCAAGTTTTCCATAAGTCAAAAATAAACAATGATGTCTGCAAAACCGTGTGTTTTTTCCTTTGCAATCTCTCTCTCTTTCTTTTTAAAAACTTATACATGCAAGACTGATTATTTTACCTGTGAGTTTCATTATTTTACTCACGAACTCACTCATCATCTATACGGCTTTATCCTGTATTCGGGGTCGCAAGGGCTTGGAGTCTATCCCAGTAAACACGAGACAAGATACACCCTGGACCAGGTGCCAATCCATCGCATACACGCATTCGCACAGTCATTCACACACTACAGACAATTTGGGAACACCAATTAGCCTAATCTGCAGGTTTTTGGACCATGGGAGGAAACCTACCAAGCACGGGGAGAACATGCAAAGTCCATGCACACAGAGACGGGAATCGAATCTGGCTGGGGATCGAATCCAGACCCCGCAGGTGCAAGGCAACAGAGCTAAACACTAAGCCTCTGTGCCGCGCATGATCATTTTAAGCAATATATGTTACGAATATATAAAAAATTTAGATGATCTCAATAAAATCTCGTTCGAATTCTTAAATGTGCTGTTGAAAATATGTGGCAAAACCGGTTGTCAGTAAACTCATAACTGTAATAACTGTTGTTCTTTCTTTCCTATGAAAACTAACTTGATCTCCAATATCATTTTACGCATTTTGACAAAAAACGATGACAAATTCTCAAGCACCACTTTGTGAAAATTTAAGCAATGTTTGTTTGTGTTTCTTGTACAGTAAACACACTTTTAATACATAAATGCGACTGAAAGTGACACAATCCTTCATGTCACCGAGCAGCGTGATCCTGGCTTAATAGGAAATTATAGGGAGCAAAGATTATAAGAAAAACAATTTTTTAGTATATTAACATTTTCCCTTTATGTTTGCCAAGTGTTTAATCCAAAATATACAATATAAGCCTGTTGTGTTCTGCTTTGTTCACAGTGGCATCAAATCGGCTGCAAAATGTTCTAAGACCGAACTGTCTGTTTTCTTTCCATTCAAAATTGCACAGTGTAACTCTGGGTCTAGTTGTTAAGACTTTCCCGGAATGTGTGTGTGTGTGTGTGTGTGGGGAAAAGTGTTTGCTTGGGTGTGGTGCCTTATGTGTTTATCAGTCCTACTGAAGGTGAAGGAACTCTTGGTCTGTGCGCTTCCCTGTCCAACCCAGACCAGGAAACATTTTATGTGCTCTAAACGTTAAAGTAATTATTTCCTTTTTAAAACACAGGAGTCATTATTACCAGAAACCAGAATGTGAACAACAAAAAGAGTGTAGGACAATAAAAAAAAAAACAGCATACAGTACTGTGCAGAAGTCTTATGCCACCCCTCAATTAAATGATTAAATAAAAGAAACAAACAAATGTTTACTGTGACAGGCTGCAAAGAGCCTTAAGATACAAAAATTAAAAATTGATTGTTTATGTGACAACCACAGCAGCAACCTCATTTCTTCTCTCGTCTGGTCCAACCATTCAGTATACAGCGTTACCAGTATACTAATCACCGGCCTGATCATCTGTCATCATCTGCCCCTGTTTCTCACTGGCTGATGCCTTAAGTAAATTATTATTTTATTTTATTTTATTTTTTTGCTTGAATGATTCATAGGTCACTGTGTGGCTTAACAATCAAAAAACATTCCTCTGAAACTGCTCAGGTACAGGGACTGGATGGAAAATGAGAGACAAACACTTGCCAAAAATGAGAGCCAGAATAAAAAAAGTCCTTCAGTAAGCCTGGAGAATTATTATTATTCAAGACTAGATAAAAAAATACAAGAAAAGCTGTCTCGTTGGAAGCAAAATACGAGGAATCATATCAGGGTGGCTAAAGACTTTTCCACAGCACTGTATACAAACCAAAAATGCAAACTTCTTCTCAATTCTTCGTTCTTTTACACACACGAACACAAGCTAGAACTTAAACTAGCGATGGAAAAGATGTGACATTACTGAGCAAGGTGTTAAACCTTCGACCTGGAGGACATGAGTCAAAGTGAAACCGTGAGGCTTTGTCCTTTGAACATATTATCACTACATGTCACACTGAAAGAGCTCTAAATCATGACATATTTAATTAATTAGTCTATTTAATTGATATTTGAGTGTAGCAGACCTTTGGCCGCTTGGCTAGCAGATTACAGAACGACAACATTT
This sequence comes from Clarias gariepinus, assembly GCF_024256425.1. Lineage (NCBI taxonomy): Eukaryota > Metazoa > Chordata > Actinopteri > Siluriformes > Clariidae > Clarias > Clarias gariepinus. Next base: position 25,743,167 of record NC_071116.1, on the reverse strand, counting down.
TGGCTAACCTGAAGCTAAAGGACCTCGCTGTAGGAAGTGCTTCTAAAAAGCAATGCTGCCGGGACAGTCTAAAGATGTTTGACGCTTTAACTCAGAGAGCTGACAGGAAATTTAAGTAAACATTTGGGTTTTGTTGTGTGTTTCCATTCTAGCACTTCAGTCAACCTACACCATTACAACATTCTTCATCTGTTCACACTGAGAGTTAATCATAAATCATTTAGATGTTTTGTGGTGTGAAATTGTATCCTGATTTACTAGCATGCAATTTATTTTTTCCAAGCCAAAGTAAAACCATAAAAGCCACTGAGTTTCTTACTGCATAAGAACAGGCAAAAATTAACCTTGGAATTTTTGAGCCGTTTTTCTGTTAAACGATTACAAAAAGCCTGTTTAGACAACAGTTTGTTGGTTTTGTAGCAAATATATTTAAGTTACAAAAATTATTTGCTAAAATTTATGATAAATATAAAAATAAGCAACATTTAGAAAAAGAAAAAATATATCTATTATATTTAGAAAGTGTAAAAATATTTCATATTCTTCAGTGTTTAATATTTAAATGGAACCACCTTGACAGGCAATATATATATATATATATATCTTACAAACACAAAATACAAACACAAAATAAAACATGTTTTACACACACACACACTTGGTCAAACAGTACACACGTGCACGGATGTTGATTATACCAGTAAGGGACGAGCACTAAGACAGCAGGGGAGACGATTTAACCACAATTCCCCAGCACAAGAGAGAGAAAAACCGTTGGCTCAGTTGTGATCACATGACACTTGGCACCAAAACAAGAAGTGTATGCGTGATACATGATACTCAGTATTCATAAACCAAGACTTGCTCGTTTTGCAAGTCAAAATTTATTACAATTTGCGATACTTGCAATCCGAGGTTTCACTGTATATATATATATATATATATATATATATATATATATATAGACGTAACCTATGTATATAGATCTGAAACCAACCTAAATAAAAAATAATTAAATAAATAAATCTGCTTCATATGGTTTGGCTGGGGGATATTACAATAAAATATTTTTATAGTAATAAATTATGTCATAATATGCTTTTCTGGGATACACAATTTATTCAAACAAATTAGACATGAGAAAAAAGTTGCAAATTTGTAGTTTTGTAAAATAAAAAATGTGAAATTCTAAAAATATAATATAAATGTTACATGCAATGCACTGCTGAGGATCTGTTTGCAAACATTTATATGCATATATCACTATACAGAGAATATCGTAGAAATGGCTTTAAAGATCATGATATTTTAGTCATATCATCCTCCCCTGCTTCATGACCAGGAAGCATAATATCTTTTTAATAAAATCCAGAACACTATGATTTAGGACACCTAATTTGGGATTGTGCATTCCATTAACCAATAATCAAAGGCCACTTATCCCAGTGTTTCACTAGCGCTTGGACACCATCAAGAAGAAAGTTTTCTTAGTACACTGTAGCCATGATTGGACTGCCTGCTTCACGTCTGAAATGCTGGCCTCCCAGGAACTCCTTAAATGGCCTTTTGGTTTAGTGGAAAAAAAGATCTGGGTTGATCACCAGAGGCATTCTGTTTTTGCAGGACAATGCATGATCTCACACTCTCACTGCACCACTTGCACATTACAGAAACTTGTGTAGTAGTTATTGCCACATTCCTCATACAGTCCTGACCTTGCTGCAGGACATTAAAAGGGTTCCTGGGAGGCCTAGCACTAGTGAAACACTGGGATAAGTGCATTAGTGTAGAAAAAAGGGGGTTTGACTTTCATAACTGTGTTCTGCTATTCTGCCCAATCAAAAGTCTTGGTTTGGCTGAACTTACTTAATATGAATGCCAGCTACAAGTAAGCTCAAATATATCTACTTGTGTTTGTAATAAAATTGTTAACTGCATTAAAATATATGATGATGATAAATTATCACATACCTTCTCCTGCTGTTTGGCGTTGCTAGTGGTAGCGTTTCGGTTCATTGTCTGCTCTGCGTCTTCTTTATCACGGCACTTCTGCTCGTACGTCTTCTTAGTCTGCAACATACACACCCAAAGACAAACAGTGACGTGCTAGTTAGCAAGAGCAGTGTAATTTCTTTGGATTTTAAGACAAACCTTTTGAGCAATAACTTTCTTAGGGCACCCCTACTATTATTTTTGCAATGCAAGAGAAAGGAAGAGCGGTTTTCACCATTTTGCACAGGAAAAGCATTGCCCCTACTTCACAATTTCTCCAGTATTAATGTTTATAAAAAAAAATGTGAATCCTGAGGTTTACATCTCCAGAATTATCAGAGTTACAAGGATAACAAAGTTAACAAATAATAGACCTAAACCGCTTATGCATCTTCTCTTTTTAAATACATACCCAAATTGTCATACACTGTACTTGGTTACGGTTTGTCAAAATGTCAAGCTTTATAAATCTCATTAGTAAATAACCTGCGTTATTGGAAGCAGCAGAAATTATTTACATGTTGCATTGCAATAACTTTATAACCTTTCCCACGTTACTCATCAATAGCAGTTCCTTAAATGGGGTCATGGCTGAAGTTCTTTTTTCTTATCATGATAGAGCTACATCTGAGTACGTGAGGAAGTGAGGAAACGAGGGCACTTACTTATATTCAAAATTCAGTTTCACGTTTCTGTGACAAATAAAACAAAATATAAATTTTAGTCTGTTATTGTTGTTACTTGATGTTACAGGTTTGTACATAGAAGTCGGTAAAAACCACCCAAGTGTTATTTAAGCCTGGTTAAAAGGATAGTTAAGGCTTTTTCGGGTCTGTCTTAAATCAAAATTAAGGTGCATATAAGTACAGTACATTACAATAGGTCTTAGTCGTTATAAACTTTCCTGCTCTACACACCCACCCTGAGGTTTGTCACCTTCAATTGTACAGTTTGTGGAATCTGACATTGTTCTCACGTTTCAGGTGACAAACTTCATGGTTACACATGGTTGGTGTGCAAGGCCGGAAACTTTATAACAACAAAGACCTAGTGTAATGTATTTCAGATTTACTTTAAAAAAACTATCCCTTTAAGAAAAACATACAGTACTGTGCAAAAGTCCTAGGCACCATATTATATGCTGTACCAATTTTGTTATATATGTTCATTATGTCTGCATAATTATGTACAAAATCATTCAGTACTTCCATGTATACCTTAAAAATTTATAAATAAATGACATTACAGGAGAATAAATGCATGTATAGCATATAGTACAAGACAGACCAGTTTAAAACAGATGGAAACAAAAAACCTAATGTATGCTCCTGAGATTTGCATAAAAATAGAAAGGAGCGAGTGTGACAAAGTTACCAGAAGAACTCATATTCTCCAGCAAGCTCAGTAAAACCTAACAACTGTTTTCTTATAAAACTTCACAAATCTGTGTCTAAAACTCCTGATTTTATTGCTCTTTATAAAAGTTTCTTTTATGCAGAAATGTTTTCAAAAGCATCTTTTGCTTATGCAATATTTTTGTATGTGCCCAAGACTTTTGCACAATACTATAAGTAAAATAGTTGTTATATAATTTGATGCCTAAGACTTTTGCACAGTACTGTTCAATTGAAGGATTAAATGAATTTAATGGTGAAATCTTGAATTTGTCTTAATTAATCAGATTTAATAACTGATCATGTTAAACAGTTCTGATAAACTTTCTGTAACAGAAGCTCACTTCATTCATTAGACAACTATACATCGAGCCCTCCACATAAACTGATTGTCAGTAACTGCTGGGACGTTTCCCTTAAGACTTTTTGTTTATTTATTTTTTTGCATTTTTAGAAGAAGCCACCTCCAGCGTCAGCATTTTGCAACAGTCAGAGATAAAGCTGCATGTTTTTCGCAAGACACAAGAAGGGTCTTCAGGATGGAGACTTTGCACTTAGTAAGATAACAAGTTGCATTTTTTAAATTAACTCCTTACAAAAAAAAAAGGCGGGTGAGAAACCGACTTATGATAACTGCTAGAACATATGTGATAAAAGGAACTAGCTTGTTTTGCGGATGTTCTCCAACATTACACGTGACTATAAATGGACACAAATTACTGTTGTATAAAATAAAAAATAAATGTTTTTGAGAGATGTTGCTATTGCAAAACTCTACAGCTGTAAAATACCTCTAAAGTAAAGTAACTCCACGCAGTCTTATATCTCCAGTGCAACTAAAACAACAAACACCGGGCAGGTTTCGACTGTTCCATTACATTCGTCAGAGAAAAAAAAACTGTACTACTGTATGCTCGCTTTTTGCAGAACAGTTCCAAGAAAAAAAATTCATTCACGTGAGATAAAATGTGGGAAATTGCTTAGCAACCATAAACCACTTATCAGGATCTGATAGTGAAAGTCAATGAAAAAGGAAGAGGCACAATGGGAAAAGAAAATGTCCAGTAATAAGGGGGGTTCATGCCTTTAATGACAGAAGCAGTTGCAATCCATTGTAACGCTGACTAACTGAGTTCACACTCACCAGAAAGACAGTTCTTACAAAAATAACACGGTATGTTCGCTTTCTCACTAAAACACAAGCTCTATTATAAGGACTTGGATAAAATAAAACACGCAAACACACTCACACACACACACACACACACACACACATATATATATATATATATAAACACAAAAAAAATCCATATATATATATATACATACATAAAAATTAAAGACACTTTGGGAAAATAAAAACCTTAAATTTTTTTGCTATATATATTCTACATGTACAGTCTATTCTCCAGCACACTCAGTAAAACTGCACAAATCTGTATCTAACACTAATGATTATTTTTAAGCAAAGTGTTTTCACACCAAATACTGTTTAATGTACTACTAATGCTCTATAGTGGTCTCTCTCTCTCTCTCTCTCTCTCTATAGAACCTAGTTTTTATTTCTCACTTTGTCACTATACTGCAATTGGCTACAGTAACAGCAAGGACTTATAAATAATACTAATAAGAATATTAAATGACTGCTCATAAGTAATACTTTTTGACATCAAATATGCTTCATAAATTGCATGCTGTAATTATATTAAGGATTTACTGTACTTGTAAATATTATTATATTTAATAATTAATCATACAAATAAAATATGTTCTATACTATGCATGAAACATTTTAACATAAACATACTTGTAGATGTAGAGACACCTCACCATAAATAACAAATTTTAATACAAGGAAAAACCGAGATAAATGTACGATAATAGTGGTTAAAATCATGAAAAATTAGAGTCTGTAATATTGACTTATATTCAAGCAGTCTTTCCAAAAATTTTTCAGAATAAATTACATAAACAATAGTGCACAGAACAGAAGCAGCCTCATGTGGTGAGAGGTCAGTTCCTATCTCCTATGACTCCTTCAGTACAGACATATGTATATATAATAATATGGCCGTTTGAGATATGCTAAGCTTTTCACTTAAAGAACACAATGTTTTAAAATCTTAACTGTCTCTAGAAAAAAGTTTAAAATGCTTGTTATAAATGAGTTATAGTTGAATTCAAGTCGATTCAAGTAAATAGACTCAAAATGAAAAAAAAAAATACATTAAATATAACTTCCATATTTGTGGGTTGCACGCGATAACAGAAATTCCTTTCTTACTCTAAAGTGAGACTGAACACTGTAAGTGTAATAAATACCACTGCAGGCATCTGTGCAGAACATGTACTTTATATAAGTATAGTAGTATCTATATAAACATATATGCATGGTATATATATATATATATATATATATATATATATATATATACTGTATCAGTCTCGAATGACCTTGAAGCTTTGGATTTTATTAATATGACCAAGCCAGTTCGTGACTTCCTTTTTTATCACTGTGTAAATGAGCTGCATATATTCACTTCCTCTTTAGTTCCCTGCACGAGATATGCAACACATTGCTTGTCTGTCTTGTACAGTCAGGCGAGTGAACACGTGCTTTCTCAGTTTTGATAAATTCTAAATAGTCGAACAGTTTGTTTTTAAAATAAAATGATTTTTGTTCGACAATTCAGCACCAATAGCATTACAGTTTAGCAGAACTAAACATAATTTTTTAATGATTTGTCCCCCACACCAGTTCACTATTTTAAAAGCATGATTCAGCAATAGTTTATTAGCCTAAAACCAGTCTATCTACAAAATTAGCAATAGTAGGATCAGGTCAACCCACAACCATAGCATAGATAATAGTCTAACCACAGATTAGCATATTAAAGAAGCTAGTCATAAAGCTAAACACACACAAATTGGGTCAATAAACTGTTTAAAGCTCAACTACCAGGCAAAACTAATTCAAAATATAATATCAAGAAGTGCCATCAAAGCGGATGTAGCCTGGGCACAAAAACATGTTGGTCAGCCATACTTGTTACTCTTGTTATTAGGCTAGCTAACTAAAAAAAAGCAAAAAATATTTCTATTACTAGATCAGTATGATGGTGTCCCAGTACAGACCATATAAGGAAATGCCCTCTCAGTTTTTATAAATTCTAATTATTTTTTTATAAAAAATACATTGAGAAATACCAATAGCATTACTAGACATGTAAATAAATGATAAAAAAAAAAAAAACTACTTTTAAACCTTAGTTCACCTTTCACAGGCCATGGCATGATCTAGCATAAAAAACAGTCTATCCACAAAATTAGCATTATTAGAAACAGTTTAACCCACAACCTAGCATTACGGTAAATTGTTGAACCAGGAATTAGCATATAAAACAAGCTAACCGAGAAGTCATAAGGCGAAACACACACAAATAGTTTGAATAAACTATTTTTGACTCAGTTACCAGCGAGAGTTATAAACAAATAAAAGCTTTAAAAAGTTTAATCAAAGCTGATGTAGTCTGAGCATGAAATTAAAAGTGTCTGTCAGCTAGCTCTTACACTATACTTTATTCCTGCTAGTTATCTATCTAGCTAAAGAACACGCTACTGGTAAAATCATGCAGTTTGGACAATAAAGTCTATTTATGCTACTGAATATGAGGGCGTTCGAGTCAAGCCAGGACTTGTGATCAACGCGACTGACATTTACAGCAGACATCAAGCACAATACGGTGATAAGTATCTTAGCCACAGTAAAACATCTGAATGGTGATAATGAAAAAAAGGTGTGAACTATAATCTCGGCCGAGGTGGCTCAAAGCGCACTAAAGTCGTTTCCATGAACATTCCTTCTTAAAATTTGGTGGATAATTAGTCACCAACTTGTGGAAGAGATGTATGTCATTGGGGAAACTGTACACACAATCATTCACCAACACCACTTGTACATTACAGGGACTCGGCTGGGAGTTATTGCCTCATTTTCTATACAGTCCTGACCCGCTCCAAGCCATTTCCACATGTTTGGGTTATTCAAGGAGTTCCTAGGGGGCCAGTGTTTCAGACAGGACGTAAGTAGTTTTTACTCTCATAAATGTGTTTAAACAATCAAAATTCCCAGTTTGACTTGAACGATTCTCATACAAAAACTTGAAATGATGAAAGAGTTAATATATAGTCAAACAGACTTCTTGTACATACTTTTTGACTCAATGTACCCCATTGAGTCAAAAAAAAAATTCCCCCAAACTCCTAAGCACATGCTGTTTCCGTCCACGTCACAGAGGACCCCTGACTTCTTCCACCCTCCTGTCCTTGCATTCTCACACATACTTCAAATCAATCAATGAAGCACAATTAAAGCCTCATTGATAATACGGAAACAGCAGGCAGAACAACCTCTGCACTTTGCCCCCACTCGCTTGACTTGACATCTTTATTTGCTAGCAGTGCAACACATTCACACCACCGCCAAGGTGTCCAGTGAATAAACTGCCATTACCTCCATGGTTTTCTTGTACTGTGCCGCTTTCTGTTTGTGTAACACATCCATCTGTTGCTCCATCTGCAAACACATACAGATCAAAATGAATGTTTTTTAAAGATGCTTTAAGATTTTATATAAATAGAGAGTTAAACTGTGTTTTTCAGTTATAAATATCAGCATTGAAACATTTATGTGAAGACTGTGTGGGTTGAATATGTAAAGAATAAAACACTTCAAGACATGGAAAAATAATCAACAGAAAATGTGATGTTGTCAGGTTACAACCACAGTGTCATGGTTTTCCCCCCGACTGTTCTCACAATCTTTTAGGTTGCTATTTGTTCCAGCTCTCAGTTCGCAGTCTCCATTGTGCACCAGTCTGATTTATTAGTCTAATATTTCGCAGTGTGAGTGATTTTACTAACTGCATTGCTGTATAAAGTTCAATGTGTGCTTTTTTTTCCCCTGCTCGTACTTTTGATGAGAGAGCTTCCCAGTCAGTCCCCTGCCTCGCTCACGCACTAGAATCAGGGCAAAAACAAGGGTAATTACCCCACAATGTGACATGAAAAAAATGGGACGTGCGTTATCATTTACAGACCCCCAGGGCCAGACTCTAAATTTCTCTAATTTGCAGATTTCCTCTTAAACCCTTGTCGTCTCTGTACTTAAAGTGTTAATTGATGGAGACTTTAATATTCATTTTGAAAATGCAGAAGACTCTGAGAACAGCATTTATGACCATACTGGACTCAGTAGGAGTAAATCTGTATGTAGTAGGACCCACTCATAAAGTAGGTCAAACTTTATATTTAATATTATCCTTCGGATTAAGTATAAGAAATATAATCATAATTCCACAGTCTGAAGCTATGTCAGATCACTGTCTTGTCTCAATTAAAGTGTGTCATAGTAATGATGTACGCACATCGCCACGATACTACATTAAACGTACATTCACATCAAATACCACACAGAGAGCTTCAGCAATAATCTTTTAGAGTTATTAACATTGATTGGATCGTCAACTGACTCCACAGAACTTGATCAGACGACTGAATATTTAAAGTCGACATTCCATTATAGTTTAGATAATGTAGCTCCAGTTAAAAGGAAAATGATAAGAGATAAAAAAAAAAAAATCGCTCCCTAGTATAATAAACACACACATTTTAAAACAGACTGCTTAACAATTAGAACACAAATGGTGTCAAACTAAATTTTTAGTATTTCAAAAGGCATGGAAGGAGAGCATCCTGAACTATAAAAAAAGCTCTCAGTGATGCTAGATCAGTGTATTTCTCTACTCTTATTGAAAATAACAAAAATAATCCTAGATTTTTATTTAATACTGTAGCAAAATTAACTAGAAACAAGACCACTGCAGAAATCTCCACAACAACAACATACTTCATTACTTTTTCAATAACAAAATATTAACTATTAGGCAAAAAAATTAAGGCTTTGAAACCAGACAATTTAGGTTATACAGATGAAAAACTAACCAAACCATCAGAACTTAGAATACTTTACTCCCCTTGAAGAGAATGAACTAATTTTACTCATCTCTTCTTCAAAATCGTCAATCTGTGTATTAGTTTCTATACCGACACATTTTCTCAAGCAGGTGGTACCAGCAATAACAGAACACCTGTTGAAAATAAACTTTTCACTCAGCAGTGGGTATGTTCCCAAATCCTTTAAATTAGCAGTTATTGAACCGCTAATTAAAAAACCTGACCTTGACCCATATCAGCTGTCCAATTACAGGCCGATATCAAAATGTCTATCTCTAAGATTCTGGAAAAGATAGTAGCACGGCAACTATGTTCATATCTACATTGGAATGGCATAAACAAACTGTATCAGTCAGGATTAAGGCACAGCACAGAGACAGCACTCATTAAAGTAGTAAATTACCTCCTATTGGCCTCTGATCAGGGTTGCGTCACTATACTTGTTACTACTGCCAGTTTGACACTATTGACCATAGTATTTTTCTTCATAGTTTAAAAAATGTAGTAGGAATTAAGGGAACAGCCCTCTCGTGGCTCAGATCCTATTTGACTGATCGTTATCAGTTTGTAGATTTAAATGGTGACCATTCTGCATGTTCTAAAGTGGAGTTTGGTGTTCCACAGGGTTCAGTTTTAGGCCCACTGCTTTTTTCGCTTTACATGCTTCCTCTGGGCAACATAATTTGTAAGCATTGTATTAGTTTTCATTGTTATGCTGATGACACACAGTTATTTGTCTCAGCAAAACCAGATGAGAAAAACTAGCTTACAAAAGTTGAGCAACGTGTGCAGGACATAAGAGATTGGATGTTAATTAACTTCCTTCTGCTTAATCCTGATAAAACAGAAGTTATAGTCATAGAAGCAAGCTTTCTGATCACACTGTCACTTTAAATAGCCTTTCTGTTGTATCAATTGCAACAGTGAAAGACCTCGGTGTGATTAGAGATCCCAGCCTTTCATTTGAAGCTCATGTAGATATTACCAGAATAGCATTTTTTCACCTTAGAAATATTGCCAAGGTAAGAAATATATTGTCACTAAACGATGCAGAAAAACTAGTTCATGCTTTTATCACCTCTAGGTTGGACTATTGTAATGCCTTACTGTCTGGCTGTTCAGCTAGACACACAAACAAGCTTCAGTTAGTCCAGAATGCAGCAGCGAGAGTCCTCACTAGAACCAGAAGATACAAGTACATCACCCCTATCTTATCCACACTGCATTGGCTCCCTGTGAAATTCCGCATTGATTTGAAAGTACTACTTATGACATATAAAGCATTAAATGGTCTCGCGCCGCAGTATCAGCCCTGAGCGAACTGCTAGTGTCTTATAATCCACCACGCCTACTTCAATCAAAGGATGCAGGCTTCTTGTCAGTACCACGTATTATGAAAACTACAGCAGGGGGCGGAGCTTTTTCTTACAAAGCGCAAAAGTTATAGAATAATCTTTCAATTAATGTTCGGGATTCAGACACAGTCTCAGTGTTTAAGTCTAGGCTAAAAACCTATATATTCAGCCAAGCATTTTTGTAAATAGATTTCCCTTAGGTAAAAGTGCAGATCTGGGGGACTCATGGACGTAGAGTATTACGGTAAACTGGTATGTTTAGATGATGTCTTTCTCACTCTCATTGATCACTCATATTTGTTGACGGTGATTGGTTGCTTTACATATCAGGATTTTCTCAGGTGTTTCCTTCTGGCTCTCCCTTTTAGTTAGGCTGTTATAGTTAGTCCTGCCGGAGTCCCTGCTTGCACTGAATATACTGTACAATCACATTATACATTGTTTGACTGTGACCATACCTAACTGCCACTTCTCCTTCTCTTCTGCTCTCTCCTCTTCTCCTCTTTCTCTCCCTCTCTCTTTCCCTCTACCTGTGTCTCTGTCGATATAAACATGTCGCTCCTGAGCTACCAGTGATCCAGACCGTCTCTGCCCCCTGGAACTGTCTGACTCATCCTGGTGTCCTGCTTCTGGTTGGAGATCTCATCGCATGGATGCCCGTGTGGTCTACCTGGGATGTGTGTGGTGACTGGGGACGGTTCCACTTTTCCACGAAGACGGTCCTGTCCTCGGCTGATGCAGACAGCTGTTCTCTGAGGACCTGTTGACTTCAGTCGCTCGATATTTCAGGACTGGAGTTTCCTACAGTCTACCTGAGCCTCCGAGAACGAACTGGACTTTTTAACTTTAACACATCTCCTGTTATACTGAATTTCCAGTCTCACACAGTATGAATCAGATCAATCCCTGCTATCCGTTTCACCCATGAGGATGGGTTCCCTGTTGAGTCTGGTTTGTCTCAAGGTTTCTTCCTATTACCATCTCAGGGAGTTTTTCCTTGCCACTGTCGCCGTCGTCCTCAGATTGCTCATTAGGGACGGTCTTATCGTTTTGAATTATACAACTTAAATTATTGAATTATTTTGATCGTGTAAAACTGCTTTGCGACAATGTCAATTTAAAAAAGTGCCTTACAAATATAAAATTGAATTAAATTGAAAAATGAGTAATAGAAAAACCGATCGCACAAAAGTTATTATCATTCTCAATCTTTTCCTTAATTTTTCCCTGAGCGCTCTTTCTCCCCCGGCAAAACCCCACCCTGCGTTATGAGTCCTGACCAATAAGAAGTGCATTTTCTGTTCTTTGTGTTGTTAGAGACCATGACAACTAAGGGGCTAAGGGGGAGGAACGGTTTCCTTTTGTCCACTGACTGACTGCGTCTTATACACATCACTATGTCTTAGTAGTGTTCATCCATCCATCCATCTAGGAACCTCTGTAGTCCATCCAGGGACTGTGGAAGCCAATGGCGATCATTGTATTTATTCCCATTTTTAACCTTCATTTAACATTTACACTCTATGAGCAATTTAGGAACGCCCATTAGCCTAATCTGCAGGTCTTTAGATTGTGGGAAGAAACCGGAGAACCTGGGGGAAACTCAGGAAGCACGAAGAGAACATGTAGATGGAAGGCAGCAGTGCTAACCACTTACTGTAGCCGCTGTCTTAGTAGTCTAACCTGTAATATTGCACTTTGATTCTTAATAATATGGAAAAAAGAGCAGTTCAATCGGTTCAATACGGCACAGGCCATTATGTTTCAAAATATGGGACGATTCTGTATTTTACCAGATGGTTGGCAAACCCTTATTTAGCCTGTAGCCTAGTCATAGACACTGTCCATATGTGTATTCGTTTGTATTTCATGTTTTTTATCTTCATAACGCTGAGAAAAGTATGTTTAAGAAAAGTCTGCACTTGGGTCCTACTTCGAATCAATTCGTGACACACGGAGGCGCTAGACTTTAGCACCCATCAGTGATCCGAGTCACATGTCCTCATCGTATGCACCTGGTTTTGAGCTGTTTTTGTCTTGCATACATGGTGTTTGTTTCACATTATCAATTAGCTCACATTTCTGTACATAGTCCTAGTTCCTTTTTTGCTTTAAATGTGGGTTTGGCACAATGATTACTAAAGAAGACTTCATAACTTATCGTAACTTGAAGAGAAACAAGCGTGTAAAAGATAATAAGTAATAATCATAATAAGGAGTTAATAAAGAGTTTGATTTGTTATTTTAATGTGATAGTTTACGAATATGTGATTTCTCCTGGACTGGTAGTGTTTGCTAGCATTAGCGTTATCTCATTCAGTGCTTCTGCTGCAGATGAGACGATGCTACAGAATTTGCTTCCTAAATATTGTAAAATGGAAAGCTAGTGCACTATGTAGAGTGTACAATCCCTTGTTTCACACACCCAGCTGTGCCCTTGTTCAGGGGTTAGCGAAAGCTTTAGGATTCAGCCTTATGTTAGAAGCTAGTTAGTGTTGTAGCTCACGTTTACCATGAAACATAAAACAGAAGCAGTTACTAAGGAGACAAACTGTTGTTTAAGATGATAACATTTTCAAATGTGTTTTCTTGCTTAAGATGCTTCTGTAAATGCCTTTTAGTGTGGATTTTGGCACGTGCATTCAGTCTGTAATGCCCCTTTTGTAGTCCAGATGTGGGCGGGAACAAAATGTCTACAAGGGCATCTCACAAAATGTTTTATTTCTTTTATACTACAGCGATTTTCTTTATCTTGGTGTTAACTATTTTTAAAGTTAATGAATTTAATGAAGTCAAGTCTGAATGTTCCACTAAACTATTAATTCCTGTTTTTACTCATGTTATAGCACATAGAAACAGCTGTTCCTTCGTCAACCTTTTTCTTTTTTTACTCTTCAAGTAAATAAGATAAAAAATTTGGGATTCAGAGAATCCTGAAGATTCTTAAAGTAAATCTTAAAGTAGCAGCTTTACTGTTTCAGAGCGGCACTGACACAAATCAGTTCATTTAAAGCCAGGATTCCCAAAGTGTGGTCGGCACGTCCCAAGACTGACTCTAGGGTAGGAAGTGGTGGCTCAATTGGTTAAGGTTGTGGGTTTCCGGGATTATTAATTGGAAGGTTGGGGGTTTAAGCCCCAGCACCACCAAGTTACCAGTGTTGAGCCCTTAACCCTATGTGCTATCCAAGCTGACCCCTAACTGGGATATGTGAAAAAATCAAGTGACTGTAAAGTACAAGTGCAGTAGAGGTGCAGAATGCAAAACATAGGATGAAAATTAAAGGAAGTACATTTTACATTTACTTTAATCTAATGAATACAGCTTGTTGCCCGGATATGCACCCAACATCTCTCTCTCTCTGTCTTTCACACAAACACACACACTGAGCTAGCCAGGAATTCAAACACAAAACCAGTGATTGATCCTTTTTGGTGGACTTTCCAGTCACACAGTTGAATTATTATTTTTTTTCTCTCTTCTAAATGTCCTCGCCGTCCTCATACACCTTCATTGTTCCACGGCTCCTGAATGCATAACTGTTGCAGTGCTCATTTTGTCGCGTTCGTTCTAAGCCGAGTTTGTTAGCTTTCGTTCTTATGTGTTCTTACGTTCAGAAATAATGCTATGTTATTTTTCTTTATGTGTGATGAAACTTAATGCAAATATTTAAATGTCACTGTAAATATACACGGCAAGGCTCAGAATGCTAAAAGGGGTGCCGGAACTAAAAAGTTTCGGATCCACTAATGTAAAGCATCCTCGCTGTCTACATTATTCACAGAACAAATCATATATTGCACATTTGTGTGTGTGTGTGTGTGTGTGTGTGTGATATTAGTTTTTACCTTCTTTCTTGCATCTTTCTGTTTTTCTCTAAACTCCTCTAACTTTTTGGCTTCATCCCTCATGGCCTGGGCCAGGTGCATGTGAGACATACTCACTTGTTCAGTCTCTGTAAAACACATACACACTCACACGATTTCACCACAATGAGGAAAGACGATCAAACACTCCAGGACTTTACTGAGTTTCATAACTTCCACAGTTTGTTACTTACGCAGTTTGAAAACATCAAGAGATCGCTTCAGTGTGCTAAAAATAGGCAAGAAATACCACAGAGTCAGTTTACATGTACATCATATCTAGAAATAATCAATCATTATCAGTACAATGTCTCAACAATGAGACTCAAATCTGTCTGCCAAACATGCGTCGACAGTAACAAAGGAAAGTAAGGCTACGTTCACATTACAAGCCTACAGGACCTCATGTTTTTTTTTATCCTGATGTGACGCAGATCTAATTACTATACAGTACCAGGCAAAAGTTTGGACACACCTTCCAAAATAATGTTTTTTGTTTTGTGAGTTATTCTTTTACATTCTAGAACAATACTGGAGGTCCCAAAACTATGAAACAACACAAATCAGGGTCAGGAGTAGGTCAGTGGTTAAAGCATTGGACTAGGGTTTGGAAGGTCCCAGGTTCAAACCCCGCCACCACCGCGATGCTTCACTGCTCAGGTGGACAATAAGATAAATATGTCAAATATGCCAAATGCTGACACCCTAATCGACTGTAATGTAAAAATCCAACTGTGGAGGCCAGTGGTGACCATCGCATTTATTCTCATATGTAGGAAAAGTTCTCATATCTAGGACCTCTGGTCAAAAGTGTGGACACTATGGGCCATTTGGGAACGCTAATCTGCAGAGGTGAAAAGAAATAAAATTTTGTGAAGCTACCAGTCTAAAGAGAAGTAAAAAGTAGTTGTGCACGGCGGCAGTGCTAACCACTCAGCTACCGTGCCTCCTAAATATGAGGTTATTGTGTGGGTTATTATATTATTTTAAGACACGAAGGTCAGGTGTTCCGGAAGAGTTTGTGCAAGAACAGTATTGTGTCAAGTGGGTTTGCAAAATCTATCAAGAACCATGATGAAACTGGCTCCCATGAAGACCTTCCCAGTAAAAAGCGAGACCAAAACTTACTTCTGCTGCAGAGGAGAACTTCATTTAGAGTCACCAGCCTCAGAAATCCCCAATTAACCTCAAAGACCACCTCTTAGAGCCAGTATATAAAGGATTTACAGAGCATAAGCAGCAGATACAATTCAATATCAACTGTTCAAAAGAGAATATTGTATATTTTGGATAAACACTTTCTTTATGGTTTTACAGTTTAGAGAGAAATAAAAATCAGGAAAGATCATGGGATTAAAAGGGGCGTCCAAACTTTTTACTGGTAGCATATATACAGTATAGATAGACAGACACAAATATCAGATTCATGTGACTTTGCCCATGCACAGCACGCTGATGTTTTCAGTTAGCAGTGGCAGCGTTTGGTTTTTATAGCAGCGCTAGCGATAGTTGCTAAAACAACTAAACTGTGGCATCTGGTTTTCTTCCTTCTTTTGAACCTCAACAAATACAGCCAACTAACCACGTGCTGTCCTCCAGAGCAAAGTCGCAAGCATATTTAAGCTAAAATCTCACCCATAGTTGGAAACGAATGAGCAGTCACACAAATATGACGTGTTTTAGCTCAGCCGGTGTGAACGTACACGTTTAAAGCGAATGCAAAGCGTATAAATGACAGCACGACTCCGTGACATAAGTCTCGTCAGCTCTATTGACAAGATCATAAAGCATGTTCTGTAATAATATTGTGTGTTTGCTGAATGTTATTCATTTGTTTTGCTTTTAACCACAAACCACATTTACATCGCAATGCATTCTGGGTGAGTTCAGCTCCTGACGTCTAGAGTGACCTAATGGTATTAAATCTATTCATTTATTATATGTAACACTACCTAGCGGTACGCAATGGGTCGCAATCAAAAGTGTGTGTACAAATTAAATTTGTGCTGTTATTTTCCTATTCGTCTGCACAAAGCTGTTCAGCGCTTGTCCTCACTTGGACTACTTTTGCACCACTGGTACCAGGACACCCCAGAAGACCTGATGTTTTAGCTCTAACCCAGAAATGATCCCTCTCAATGTTAGAGTCTCTCAGATCCTTAATGCTTGCCCATTTTTCCTGCTTCAATCACATCAACTTCGTCCTTGCCATACTCAATGTTATTCATGTCTCCTGATCTGACTAGAGTGATGATCTTCATTACAGGGAGCAGGAGACAGGTATAAGGGTCCTCGGAGGATGATTCTTTAAAAGTAATAAAAGTATGACTCTGTTCTTGGTTGTTGTTTTATTTCGTCGCACTAAAGCATGCTGCACAGGATAACAACTATTTATTGTGTAATCTGTTGTGTGTCTCTTACTTCATTTCATTCTGGCCGCACACTTTCTTGGACAATCCCAGCAGCTCCTTGGCGTATTTCTCCTCGATTACAGCTCTAAAAGGAAACCAAACCATTTTTAAAAGTCGTTAAACTCAGCTGATCAGCTTTGTGATATAATGTCTGGTATTCTGGAAGAAAGCGTAAGCTGAGGGACTTTACATGTTGGGTTTAGATTACGCAGTAACACGGATTGTTTCTGCTTTTTACACAAACAATAAAATGTCCCTCAGCTCACTCAGCTACTTTCACTTTTTCTCAATACAGCCAGCGGTGGTAACTTTGGATATTCAGGTGCACACGTGACTAAGTTTAAAATAAATCCCGGATTATGTAATTCTGATCCCATCCTTGCTTTAGTACTGCGCGGTTTAAAACAGCAGCCATCCTGAGATACCAGCCGTGCAGAAGTGATCCATCTGCTCAGACTGTCCTATAATCAGTATCAGTTCAACAGATCAACTGAAGCACCCTAGACTCGTAGGCAGGGGAAGTGATGAGGGTTTCAACTTTTATTTCCTAATAATGATTATTTCCAAATAAGTGATTTGTTTATGACCGAAGCAACTTCGAAAAAAGAAAACAGTACACACTAACAGTAATTGAGGGTCAAGGGTGTTGAATGAAAGAAGAAAAGAAAAAAAGAATGTTGGGGGAAAAGGGGAAGACAGAAGGAAAGTGTATGGATTCAATAAAGAAAGCACAAAATGAAAGTGCAAGGGCAAAATAAAAAGGAGGAAAGAAAAAAACAACGTGTGTTATGTCTCAAAGTAAATGCGGTTTTGAAAGCCGGCGATGTGTCTAACAATTGAGAAATTATAGGTGAAGAGTGCAAAAAAAACAAAGAAACAAAAAGAACAAAGAAACTAAAAGAGAAAAAAGTAAATGAAATGGACACAAACAAAAAAAGTGAAAAAATGGACAGAAAGGAAGAAAAAAAGTGAAAAACTAAAGAAAGAAATGTGTAATATCTGTTTATATTGCAAACACTGAAATAGTAAATGTGTTTTAAAGTGCAAAAATATATATATAAAAAAGAAAGGAACTGCATGGGTACAAAACCCATGCAGAAAAGGAAAGAAAGAAAGAAAGAAAGAAAGAAAGAAAGAAAGAAAGAAATGTAATCTTGTAAATGTAAATCTTTAATGTAAATGCAAACAAAGTAAAAAAACAAAGTGTGAAAAGTGCGAAAAAAAGAAGAAAGTACATGCGTCCAAAAAGAAAAGAAAGAAAGAAAGAAAAAAAGAAAGAAATTTTAAATTTAATAGAAATATAGAATACAACTATGCGGTGTGTTGCAGGCTGTTCATGTACTGTTTTTTTTTACAGTTTATTTAATGATAAGATTTTAATAAACAGTACTCAATAAACACGCGCATGTGTGTGTGTGTGTGTGTGTGTGTGTGTATACTAATTTAAAGACAGGCCAAGTCAGCCATAAAAAAAATAAGAAGACAAAAATATGTCTAAATAGTTTGACCGGTAGAAGTGAGAAACAGGATGTCCTGTGCTGAAACTCAAGAGTTAAAGACACACACAAGTAGAGAAGAACGTCGAGCTGCAGAACGTCCAGCAGATATCTCTCTATGCACTGTAACACACACTGAACCTCTGATCCTCTGATACGTGACCTAAACCACACCTAGAGAAATGGTCACAGTCTGCAGGAAGTGAGAGATCGACCTGATAACAGAAGATCTCGCTTCATTTTACTCTCTGTCCTTTCTTTATCTCATAAAATGATGGGCTTTTACACTCTAAGTACGAAGGGCGTTCAAATCAAACCGGGACTTGCGATGACATTTCTTTCATCTATGACGTAATCTGTCTGTGGGAACTGTGCACGTTACAGGAACTCGTCTGGGAGTTATTGCCACATCAAACGTACAGTCCGGACCTCATTCATTAAAGGAGTTCCTGGGAGGCCAGCGTTTCGGACATACTGTAAAGCAGGCAGTCTGACCACGGCTCTACCTTGATGGTGTCCAAACACAAAGTACATAGGGAATGATTTAAAGAAATAAAGAGAGTTTTAGTCTTATAACTGTGTCGTTCTGCACAACCAAAAGTCCCAGTATGTATGACTGAACCTGTATAACACCACTACACAAGATATGAACCTTGACACTGTCATGAAAACATTAACCGGGCTGCTTGCTCCATATACTGTAAACACATCGAGTGTCTAAATGCTTCTTTTTTTTCCTCACCTGGCTTTCATGAAGTCTTCGATCTCTTTGCACGTCCTCTTGCCATCATTGAGGTGCTGGAGGATGGCGTCGTAGCCCGCTGTGCTGGTCAGCTCACCGTTCTGTTAAAGGGAAAAAACAGAGACGTTAGAGTCTTCTCACACAGTGTGTAATCCTACTTTTTGAATCAACGTCATGACACGTGCTCATTTATGCAATCAGTCAATGATTTAAAAGTAACAGAATGAAATAAAAACAATAAAAGGAAAAAAAAAAAGGAAGGAAGGTTCATGTGTTCACACGAAAACAAGTGAAGAAAAAAAGTGCCTGAAAGGTGAAAAAAAAAAATTAAGGAAGTAAGATAAATAGAAAGATTAAAAGAAAGAAAAGAATGTGCATGAGTGCGAAAGAAAGAAAGAATATGCAAAGAAAGTGCAAAGGATAGACATAAGTGGTTGAGTGTAAAAGAAAGAAAGATTAAAAAAAAGAACGAACAGACAAAAGAAAGGAAAAAAGACATTAAGAAAGATCGAAAAGAAGGAAAGAATGTGCATGAGTGCAAAAGAGAAAGAAGAAAAAAGACAGAATTAAAAAGAAATTAAAAAGAAAAAATATACATGGGTGAAAAAGAAACAAGAATGAAAGAAAGAATATACATAAGTGCAAAAGAAGGACAGAAAGTACATACGTGCAAAATAAGAAAGAAGGAAAGAAAGATCAAAAAAGAAAGAATGTGCATAAGTGAAAAAGACAGAATAAAAGAAAGGAAGAAAAAGAAAGAATGTATATGCATAAAAAAAGAAAAAAGAAACAAAGAGACAAAAGAAAGAAAGAGCGTATCTTTACATTTAATTTAAGGCTGTTTGGACACAGCACATCAGAGACAGCAGCTGCTGATGGTAAGTTACTAAAAGATAAGAAGGAAGGTAATTGGACACCAAAGAAAGTGCAGAGAGAATGAGTTTGAAAGGTAGAAAATATGTGTGAAAGAAAGAATAAAAGAAAGAAATGATAAAAAGAAAAAGGGGAAAAAAGAACAAAAAAGATCAAGAAAGTAAATGAGTTTAAAAGAAAGAGAATGAAGAAAGAAAGAAAGAAAGAAAGAATATAAGTGCAAAGGAAGGACAGAAAGTGCTTGAGTGTAAAAGAAAGAATAAAAAACAAAGACAGAATAAATGAAATAAGGAATGAAAGACAAAAAGAAAAAGAAAAAAGGAAGGAAAGAATGTGCATGAGAGCAAAAAAGAAAAGAGACAGAACAAAAGAAGGGAGGCTCAAAAATAAAGACTGTTCTTCTTTGTCTTTCGGTCACTGCCAAAGAGAACCTCAACATCTTCAGCTCTGCTACCTCCAGCTCCGCCTCCTGTCTTTTCTTCAGTGCCGCTGTCTCTAAGCCGTAGAGCATCGCTGGTCTCACCACTGTCCTGTACACCTTTCCTTTCATTCTCGCTGATACTCTTTTATCGCACAACACACCTGACACTTTTCTCCACCCATTCCAAACTGTCTGTACCTGCCTGTTCACCTCCTTTCTACACTCTCGTTGCTGTACTTAAGTGAAAATGGAAGAAAAAGAAAAAAAAATTAAAAAGAAAGAATATACATGGGTGAAAAAGAAAGAAAAAAAGAAAGAAAGAAAAAAGAAAGAAAGAATATAAGTGCAAAGGAAGTACAGAAAGTTTATGAGTGCAAAATAAGAAAGAAGGAAAGAAAGATCAGGAAAAAAAGTGAAAGTGACAGAATAATAGAAAGGAAGATCAAAAAAAAAGAATGTATATGCATAAAAAAAGACACAAAGAAAGAAAGAGCGTATCTTTACATTTAATTTAAGGCTGTATGAACGCAGCACATCAGAGACAGCAGCTACTGAAAGTACGTTACTGAAAAGAAATAGGAAGGAAGGTGATTGCACAACAAAGAAAGTGCAGAGAGAACGAGTGTGAAAGAAAGACTGAAAGAAAGAAATGAAAAAAGAAAGAGAAAGTATGAAGGAGAATAAAAGAACAAAAAAGATAAAAAAGAAAGTAAATGAATTCAAAAGAAAAAGAACACAAAAAGAAAGAAAGAAAAAAAAAGAAAGAAAGAAAGAAAGAAAGAATAATATTGTAAGTGCAAAGGAAGGACAGAAAGCGCTTGGGTGTAAAAGAAATAAAAAAAGAAAGACAGGACAAATAAAAAAAAGAATTAAAAACAGAAAGAAAAATCAAAAAGGAAGGAAAGAATGTGTATGAGAGCAAAAACATAAAAAAGGGACAGAACAAAAGCAGGGAAGCTCAAAAAGAGCTGAGTGCTCACATGAGTGAAAACGAAAGAGAAAGAAAGGAAGGAAAAAGAAAGAAAAACAGAAGAAAAGTAAGAAACTAAGAAAGTGCATCTCTTTGTGTGTTTTTTACGGCTGTATGGATGCCGCACATCAGAGGCAGGAGTTACAGAAGGCTAGTGTCTCTATAATTATCTGCAGCCTTTTGCATGCCACCTCTTTGCACTGCGGACTGCACAGACCGGAATGGAAAGAAATGCAAATACCTTTGCAGATATGCCACATTAAGCAGGCACAAGGTTCAGCATCTCATGCAGGGCTCTAGTTACTGAGAGCTCCTCAGCTCATCATCAAAGCTTTTATTTTTACCAAGAGTCGAGCCACAACTTGGAGGAAAAACCACCATGTGGTCTGTTGGCACAGAGCCTACTGGTCTCTACAACTGTACTGGAGCAAAGAAAAGCATTCATGCAATACGGTTTCCGAGAACCTAGTGTTTAACGATGATGATGATGATGATGATGATGATGGAGGTAGAGAACGCAATCTAACACACAGCTCGAAAATCATCTGTCTTGAGACACGTGAGGGTGAAGATCATATGAGTTACGTTAGTAAACCCTGTTGTCCCAAGGAAGGGGGTGGGACCATCTGGGAAAAGACCACTTCCATCGGAATTTTAGAATTTCATCATGGAATAAAACGAGTTCATTTAAAGGTTCTTTAAAACCCAACCAGTATAATAAGGAAATGTTTACACACATACTGTAACTACGTATAGCACGGGGGTTTCCTGTCTAAAAAGAACAACACTGATCACTAATTATACAGCAGTAAACTGGTGACAGAATCATCTACACCCAAGGTATATGCCAAAGTTCAGCATATATATATATGTGTGAAAAACTATTTGCCCCTTCCTGATTTCTTATTCTTTTGCATGTTTGTCACACTTAAATGTTTCTGCTCATTAAAAACCGTTAACTATTAGTCAAAGATAACAGAATTGAACACAAAATGCAGTTTTTAAATGAAGGTTTACATTAAAAAAAAACCTCCAGATCTACATGGCCCTGGGTGAAAAAGTGATTGCCCCCCTTGTTAAAAAATAACTTAACTGTGGTTTATCACACCTGAGTTCAATTTCTGTAGTCACCCCCAGGCCTGATTACTGCCACACCTGTTTCAATCAGGGAATCACTTAAATAGGAGCTACCTGACACAGAGAAGTAAACCAAAAGCACCTCAAAAGCTAGACATCATGCCAAGATCCAAAGGAAAAAAATTCAGGAACAAATGAGAACAAAAGTAATTGAGATCTATCAGTATATATATATATATATATATATATATACACAATTAGCAAAAAAAGAAACGTCCCTTTTTCAGGACTGTGTATTTCAACAATAATGTTGTAAAAATCCAAATAACTTTACAGATCTTCATTGTAAAGGGTTTAAACAATGTTTTCCATGCATGTTCAATTAACCATAATCAATTAATTAACATGCACCTGAGGAATGGTCATTAAGACCTTAACAGCTTACAGAAAGTAGGCATTTAGGGTCACAGTTCTAAAAACACAGGACACTAAAGAGACTTGTCTACCGACTGTGAAAAACACCCAAAGAAAGATGCCCAGCGTCCCTGCTCATCTGCGTGAACGTGCATTAGGCATGCTGCAGGGAGGCATGAGGACTGCTGATGTGGCTAGGGCAATAAATTGCCATGTCCGCACCGTGAGACGGCTAAGACGGCGCTACAGGGAGACAGGAAGGACGGCTGATCATCCTCGCAGTGGAAGACCACGTGTAACAACACCTGCACAGGATCGGTACATCCGAATATCACACCTGTGTGACAGGTACAGGATGGCCACAACAACTGCCCGAGTCACACCAGGAACACACAATCCCTCCATCAGTGCTCAGACTGTCCGCAATAGGCAGTCCATGAGGAGGAGATGCACTGCAGTACTTCAAGCAGCTGGTGGCCACACCAGATACTGACTGGTACTTTCGATTTTGAGCCTCCCTTTATTCAGGGATACATTGGGAAACATTTTTAGTTTATGTCTTATGTTGTTGACTCTTTTAGTGTTCATAGAAATATTTACACATTAAGTTTACTGAAAGTAAAAACAGTTGAAAGGCAGAGGATGTTTCTTTTTTTGCAGAGTATGCGTGCATACCCTACTACTTTTACTTTGTCACACTTGCTCCTTTATATTTTTATGCAAAAAATTAGAACCTGCATTATTTTTTTTTCCATTTGAAAACCGATCTGTCATATACAGTGTCGCTTTATTAAAAGTCATGCAAATATTTTGTTCCGTAATGTTATTTATTTATTAATACTATAATTAACTTTGGAAAGAGTTTTTGTACAGAATAATTTCGACATGACACTTGCAGACACACACACACACACACACACACACATACACACACACACCTTGTATCTCAATAAACATCTTTTTTCCATAATTTAATTTAATAAAGGTGAAACTTTTACATGTTGTAAATTTGTTACATGTAAAGTGAAATATTTCAAGACTTATTTTGTTTTTCCAGCTCATCAAAATTCAGTATCTCAAAATATTACAATATTTCATCTCAAGTAAATTACTATTCATAAAGTATAACCATCGGTCCAGTTCCACAAAACCACAATCATGAAGAGGACTGCTAAGTCCAGATGACATAATCATTGAAATTAACCCATGAAAAGTTTAAAATATTTATTTTTACTTTTAATGAATCTAGAAAATATGAGTTCCACTATATATAAGTTATAAGTGTCATATTAGTTTGAAACTTTTTATGGTCGCTAATATATATATATATACCATATGACTATATATATGGTATATTATATATTTAATTACATTTTTATATTACATTACATTTTTTCAAAATCCCTCACAATGTGTGTACAATCCTCACCCAGAACGGGTTTCTTAAACGTTTTCAGAATAAATAAGCCAAGCTCCTCTCCTAATCACTTATTACTCTAGATTTCTCAATAAAAAGTGTTGATTATATTTCCATAACAACGGCTTTGACAATAGTGCTGGCCACAATGTGTATATAACCACACCCTTCTCCCCCTTCTAATATGTGGAACGTACATATTACGGTTTTTATAGTAACAGCCTACACGAGCACTTCATGCAGTCAGCCAAACTAATAATAAGCGGATAATTGAAAAAACAAAAACAACTACAATGCATTGCATTGAAGAAACAACAATAGTGAATAGTGAAGTTCGATACGACGAAATTTTTGTGGTTATGAGCATGTGTGGAAGGCGTTGTTGTCCAGTGTTTGCTTTGTGGTTTCCCAGTACCATCGAAAACCTGAATTTTTACTTAAAATAATATATATATATATCAAATCAATATAAATAAACTTTGGTGCATTGTCGTTGTAATACTAGACTGCATCACGTTTTATTCCTTACTTAAAAAGTCGGTTATTATTTCTGCGATAATTTCATTTATGGTCCAGTTCATTCATGGTACAGGGTCGAAGAGAAGACGGATGATAACCTGGAGGAATCAGGCACAAGGCAGGGGACACCCTGGATGCGGTGCCAAACCATAGCGAGGCACACACACACATATTACGAGCAAATTGGGAACCTCAAACACATGTTTTTGGACTGTGTTGGAAACTGTAATACCTGAAGTAAACCTGACCAGCGCCGTGAGATCATGCAAACTCACACAGACACAGCCAGACTAGAGGCAAAATTAGGACACCCAACCCTGGAGGTGTGAGGCGACTGCGCTAACCACTGAGCCAAAAATTTTCAGCCCTAAGTCTATATTAAAAAAATGTCTTC
The DNA here is from genome assembly GCF_024256425.1 of Clarias gariepinus. Taxonomy (NCBI): domain Eukaryota; kingdom Metazoa; phylum Chordata; class Actinopteri; order Siluriformes; family Clariidae; genus Clarias; species Clarias gariepinus. Next base: position 25,717,813 of record NC_071116.1, on the reverse strand, counting down.
TCGGTTAAGACATGGGTATTGACGCAGACTATATGTCACATCTGGCTCCTTCTAATGCACGACATTTATTATTCTATTATTGCCTTCAGTTAGTTTTACTTGCAGTCCCCTAATGATTTGTTAATATAAGTGTGATGTTAATTCACTTCAGCAGTCAGTAGCTGGTGGTAGTCAAACCCAAGTTAAATTTCAGGTCGACACTGAGCTCCGGTTACCATCTGTTCAGGGTTTCACGTGTTCTCCTTCGGGTTCTCCGGTTTCCTCCAAGCTCTGAAAAGACCCATGAATTGAACTAGGTGTATGAATGCTTGCCTTTACGTGCAGTGTTGAATAAATGAAATGACTGAAAACCCATTCACAAGTATTCTCCTCAAGCTTCTTCTTCTTTTTTTTTTTTCTTTTGTTTGAATAAAGGGTGAACTTCAGCACCTTAAGGTCAAGCCTAAAGAGGTGTCGGCTCGACAAAATTCACTTAAACTGCTAAAGTGACAGGATGTCACAAATGCCGTTAAAATCACATTTACCCCAGGGGAAGTGAAGAGGGGAAGTCGAGAAACGTGTCAAAGCATCAAAACACTTAAAGAAGCCGAGTCAGAAATAATATTATATCTATGACATCAAAATATGGATGACAGTATAATCTAAAAATTTATGGCGGAACTATGTGAAATGCACAAATTTTAATATAAAGTTTTACAAAATAATAAAAAAAATAAAACTAAAAAAGTGGATAAGCAGGTCTCAGTGGAAGATGAATATACCTTCCATCATTATCCAGGAAAAGGTTCAGGCAAGTCCAGATAAGTGATTTCTCCACCCAGATATAATCATAGCCTCCAACCACACACACACACACACACACACACACACGCGCACTGCCACAGGCATTAGGAAGGTGCTGGGAGGAAGAAAAAAAAGTCTATCTGGGATACAATGTAGAGTCCTTTGTATGGAATGGGGATTAATAATAATAATAATAATAAGTATTATTATTATTATTATAATAATAAAATGAAGCTCCTTAACAGATTAGGATCCAAATGCAGACTGAAGCCTGAATAAAGTTTGACTTCTTGTGATTAATTTATAACATTTGATTATGTCCCAGAAAGAGGACGTGGCAACATTTCCAGTTAAGAACAAAGAAAAAAAAATTGAAAAAAAAAATTAAAAAAAAATTAAAAATGCCACAAACTTGTTTGGGAATTTCATTATGACAGTTGAAATGTAAATAAAGGAAGTTGTTAAACAAACGTTATGTAAATATACAACTTTAATGCTACTGTGTTACATTCAGTGCAAATGAAAAAGTTTCACTAAGTTACTGTCAGGAGAAATGTTTTGCATAACCTTTATGGTATAAAATAAAATACTAAAAACATTCAAATATACATATATTATAGTAATAATAAAAATAATCATATTAAGCAGTTCCTACCCAGAAGTTGTCCTTGAAGTGTAGCTCTCTCATGGTGATGGCGTTTGGAGTAAAACTGCTGATGACTTTCACACTGTTTGTTATTAAGCAGCAGCAGCGCAGCGCAGAGGAAGCCCCGGGACGCGTCTCAAACCAGCGAGTTCCTACTTCCGGGAGGGCACTAAACTTCTGAACGCGCGCGCTCGTACGGCGCGCGCGCATGCGTACGCGCATCACCATGAGCACGTGCGTTGGATTGCTTTACAGCCTCCGTAAAGGCATATAACATGAGCGACTCGTTTCCCGACATTACTAAACATCATAAATTCCTGTGTTATGAAATATTAAAATCGTCGTGGCTTCCTCAAGCGCAGCACTTCCCTTCTGTTGTTTTTTCTTCCCATTCTGTCATTTACGACATTGCGGCTTTGGTGGAGAACAGTGCTAAATTACTGTACCGCTAACATGTGAAACTGTGTTTGCATATATCTAACCAAATTATTTTCAAGGTCAAAATAGTTCTTAAAAAAAAAAAATCCCTGTGGCTCGCCAGATAACATCAAAGACTAATTTGCACATCATGGGTTGGTTACGATTATTTGCATTAGCGGGATTTACAGAAGCTCGACTGAGAGCACAGATATATATATATATATATATTTATATAAAAAAACTAGCTTTTAATACTTAAATATAGACAGAAGACAAGAGAGTATAAAATGTCAAAACAAGGAAGAAGTGCAATGTTTAGTCAAACAACAGGGATCAGTCATTGCTCATGGTGAATTATGTGGGAAGTAGTTGTTGGGAACGGTCGTAATTAGTTATTGGTGGTAGAAAAAAATGATTAGTGATTTGGTTGTTGGGAACAATGGTGATTAGTGATTTGGTTGTTGAGAACAATGGTGATTAGTGATTTGGTTGTTGGGAACAATTGTGATTAGTGATTTGGTTGTTGGGAACAATGGTGATTAGTGATTGGTCATTGGGAACAATGGTGATTAGTGATTAGTTGTTGGGAACAATAGTGATTAGTGATAGTTGAAAAAAATGGTGATTAGTGATTGGTTGTTGGGAAAAATGGTGATTAGTGATTGGTTGTTGGGAATAGTGGTTATTAGTTATTGTTTATTGGGAACAATGGTGATTAGTTCTTTGGTTGTTGGGAACAATTGTGATTAGTATAATTGTTTGTTGGGAATAGTGGTAATTAGTGATTGGTCATTGGGAACAATGGTGATTAGTGATTAGTTGTTAGGAACAATGGTGATTAGTAATAGTTAGTTGAAAAAATGGTGATTAGTGATTGGTTGGTGAGAACAATGGTGATTGGTGATTGGTTATTGGGAACAGTGATGATTAGTAATTGGTTGTTGGGAAAAATGGTGATTAGTGATTTGGTTGTTTCGACCAATGGTGATTAATGATTGGTTATTGGGAACAGTGGTGATTAGTGATTGGCTGTTGGACACAGTGGTGATTAGTGATTGGGAAAAATAGTGATTGTCAGTGAATTGTAATTAGTTAGAACAATTGTGATCAGTAAGACACCATCCTTTACATCCCGGTGTGTCTTAAACTGCACTGTCATCTCATATAACTGTTGCTGTGATGCCAGCTGGAGAGTAGTAAATTACTAAATGTAGTGTATTTAAGTTGTAAAACTGGCTTACTGTAAACCTTTAACACGTGGACTGTATGCTGGCCTACAAAGTGGGCAGTACTGCTGGTATTGGATCTGCATGCAGTGAGAGTTTATGTATTTACTACTTCAAGTAACTGGTGCATTAAAACAGAAATACTGAAAAGTGTAGTGCAGAATACATTACCAGCTGTTTTATTCTTTAGATAATTCTAGCAAAGTCCAGTCATTTTACCTAATGAACAATGTCTCAGTTTGAGACGCACCCTTTGTGAAAATGACTTTCCCTCTACACTTCTGCCATCTTGTGGTTAAACTCTAACACTTTTTATTAGTATGGTGCAAAGCTACAGGTATGTCCCTATACAACTAAGTTACTCACAGAAATTTTTATACACCATTTTATTTGTCCTTCTAAGGACAACTTGTCAAACCGTTTATTCAAAAATCAATCCAAAACATAATTATTTTTCCCATCATCTTTATTGTAAAAAAAGAAAGGTTGTACCCAAACCCAGCCACGACAATACGTAGCATTTCAGTTGCTTTGTCAGTAGGATAAAAACACAAAGGAATAGAAAAATACGACAATCGTTACACTAAAACCTAATCAGAAAATTCACACTACATGATTGTTAATCTGATTTATAAAACGTAGGTGGAATCCAGACGGAGAAATGAAGCAGACAGGTTTGTGAACACGACACAGCTTTTATATTCTCCTTAAGGCATCGTCGATATCATCGATCTGCTCTTTCAGCTGAGTCCACTGCTCCGGGTTCAGAGAAATCCCTGAGGACAAGAGCGAAGTCAATCAGGATGAATTCAGACACTGTTTTTCTCTCATACGCAAAGTGAAATTGTGAAAAACAAACAAACAAACAAACAAGAGTGAATCTGCTCTGAACTGCATTCTAGTTCACACTTCAAGTGTTGGGGCAGTTGACATGAATAAAAAAAAAACAACCAAACAAATAAATACATAAAATCACGACCCCATGATCCGAAATATATAAAAATATAGATTGTTTTAAAATCTTAAACCCAGACCCTTATAATATGTAACGATCTCATACTTTCTTGCTTCTTCACATTTGTCATACAACTTGTTTTTTATCAAGTTCACACAGGTCTCAGAGCCCCCCCAAAGTGTGTATGTGTGTTAATGCTACAGCTGAAACACCCCTCAGTTGTTGCATTTTTATATCTGAAACTTCTTCTGTTTCACAACTCTTCCATACACACTGTTTTTTAGTGTCTATGTAAATGAGCTATTTCTGAGCCACGCCCCTCCTAATAACAGCAGAACTAAGCAACACGCTGGGGGAGGGGCTCTTCCTGGAGAAGGTTTTTTTTCTTTTTCTCAGAAAGTAAATTGTGAATAATACACGTCCTTTAAACTGTGTACATTACTTTTAAATGTTACACAAACAATAGCTGTGGGAATCTCTAAAGACTTCACAGTTCAGTAAAATGTCTGTTCTTATCTTGATTTTGAAACTACATTTTCATTTGTCGTGACAGATACCGCGCTTACACCAACAGGGCTCTGGAACATACGTCATTCTGATTTTCATCTGATTTATTTATTCAAATGGACATGCACATTTTAATGCTGAGGATTTTCTGTTCTGCTTTTAGCTGCTGTGAGATTAGTGAATCTTTAGTGACTTAACTTTAATATCATTAAAGCCTGAGCAGCACTATCTCGTATTCAAGTAAACACATTTTTCTTAAAGTTTTAATAATGTTATTATTATAACTGAATAATCACTATATTTTGAATAATCACTGCTTATGAATTTTTAGTTTAATGTTTAGTTGACGCTAGTTGACCAACTCACTTGTACAAAGAACTTTAACTTAACTCTTATCTCTGCCATTAAATGTAGATTTTTCCTACATGTTTTTTATTAAGATTTTTATTGGTTTCTCAAAAAAACATCAACAGCAGAGCCAAATCACAACACATCATGCAAGCATGATATGTAATATAAAAATCCAAAGAGGAGAGAAAGAAAAAAAAAATTTTAAAGTATAGTTGCGATCAACGATGAACGGGCCCAAGCACCTGTGTCAACGCCACCCGGGAGCACCAGACAATCTGTCTTCCTATCAAGCAACCTGTGTCCCTATTGAACACGCTAAGACCTCTAAAAAGCCACGAACGGTGATGTCACTGAATATGGTATAAGTTTAAGGCATCTCTGGTGCGACCGGACTGCGATGGCGTAGGTGCTTGGGCTGATCATCGTTCCTTGCAGCAGCTGACATCGCCAGATGTGCGCAACATACAACCTGTGCGTCTTTTGAACATGTTAAGACCACCAAAAAAGCCTACTGCACTATTAAAACAGCAGTATCAAAGCGATGGTGATGATGTCATAGTCATGTCGTCATTGTGTTGATGTCATAGTGCTTGGGGCCTAAAAACTATCCAGTCCTCCTTTCTCCTTAGGGCTAAAGTCTTGACTGCTAAACTAAAAGTGCAGCCATAAATGGGCCAGATTTCTCCTATAAATCATCACTGACTTCGGTTAGTGCATGTGGCGCTTATGCAGGGTATTCCATACTGACTCATAGAGAGCCAGTAGCATTTAAAAACCACCTGAGGATTTTTAGAAAAAAAGAACAAACAAAAAAACATTTAGCTATTATATATATATATAGGGGTCGGGATTGTACAGTATAGAGCAACATCCTGTTTTTCAGCACAAAACAGGCAATACGATGATTGAGCAAAAAACATGATTGAGCAAAAAATATATTTTTTAAATGGGTCACATATACATAAAATATAGCACAGACACACCTGTTCCAAATAATAATAATAATAACATTATGCTGATTTTGAGAGTTCTACATTTTTGCAACGTCCTTCCCTTATTCCAGTAATGGTCAAATTTACCCTTTAGAAAATTAATCAGAACTTTCTAAGTGACATATCCAAAAACCCAAAAAACACACAGTGACAAGGCTTCCATATAAGCACATATTTTATATTTTATATGTTGGGCAAAGAACCAGACCACAGTCAGATCCAGCAAGATCCAGATTCAAGTTTTGCAGAATAAAGGGTTTTTCTTAATTTTCTTTATTGTGATTATTTAAAAAAAAAAATGAAGAATGTCATTAAAACATTGAATTTCACTTTTGACTCAATAGTTTTTGGTCACTATTTGGAGATTTTTGGGAGGATTTAGAAGGGCATAAAATAACAAAAACTGAAAGAATACCACATGTTAAAAGCAAAAGTCCTGCTCTTTGTATATTCCTTTTTTTGGCCTCTAAAAACTAAACCAATTTCAAAACTTAGTGTAATTTCCTATAGAATGTAATTTCCTATGAGTCAAAAAAGTCAAAGTCCTTCTTGGGAGAAAGCTAGTAAAAATAAAAAATATATAATTGATTAAGCTTCCTGATCCTGTTTAAAGCATTTCCAGAGTCTAATCGGTTCACCTCGTGGTTACGAAGATAACGGCATTAAAATCCCACAAATGAACAACCTGAACACTCATAAATCACTCATAAATCTAAGCAGGTGTCTGGGTTTTACATTTTGTGCATAAAAGCACCATCTTTTTAGAGACTTGATTATTTTCTTGATTACTTGATTTATTTTTTATTTTATAAAAAAAAAGTTGAATATTTGCTGAGTTTTAGTCACGTATTTATTACGGATTACGACACTTCAGTCTTTGCTGTGCCAGTGGAGGTGCCAGTATCTGGGTTAATTAGCATTAACTCTGGGTGAAGAGGGCGAGGCGCTCCTTACCTTTCTTTCCTGGTTTCATTTCACCTTCTTGGTCATTCCAGTACTCGCGGATATCGATGAGGACTTTCCCTTTGAACTCGCGCACACTCACGTACCTCATCTTCCCTATCTTAGGAAACACAGACGCAAAAGCAGAAGAGAAAAACGTCAGTCGTTTTTATGAGAGAATTTAGACAAAAAAATTGGAAATATTATTTTGTCGTTCAGAAAACTAATTACTAACCTAATAATAAAAGTGTAACATAAGGAAAGTTAGTTCACTGCTTATATGCTGCACCACAGTGAAACATATGTTTGTATTCGGCTTATCGTGTTTAACTTTCTAAAAGGGCTTCACGTACACATGAAACGAGACACATACAATGCTTTTAGGAATGTAACGGTATGAAATTTTATCGTATTTTAGTGTTAAAATTTGTTTCCAACGTGTGTATGACTTTCAGCAAACTCTTTCAAACTTTTCTCTAAACTGATATGCCATCATTTATGAAGAAATTGATTACAAAATGCTCTTTCCTTTCAACAAAAATTAACTAAGTATAAATCATGTCAAAATAACTTCCAGGTTTTTATACATTTATTGTAATCGTTTAAAATAAAATATGAAGAGATATCTGTCTGTGTAAACTGTACACACAATCATTCACCAAAACCACTAGAACATTACAAGAACTCAGCTGGAAGTTTCTGCCACATCCCCCCATACAGTCCTGACCTCGCTCCAGGCCATTACGATTAAAGGACTTTGTGGGAGACATGAAGCTCTGGTATACTGTGATAACTTTCTACCTTGATGGTCCCTAAGCATTAGTCAAATGCTGGGACAAGTGCATTATTGTAGCGGGGGATAATATGGAGACATAAAGAGACTTTCCACTCTCATAACTGTGTTCTTTTATTCCACACAATCAAAAGTCCTGGTTTGACTTGAACTCTGCTCGTATAAGCCGCATATTTAAAGGTTAAGGATACCAAGCTACATACCAAATGAAAAACTTTTGTCAATAGTATTTTTCCTAGGTGATGATTCTACTTATTTGCCATGCAACACTGAGTGGCCTGACCTACTTACTTAAACAGCCCTAATATAATAAATCTATGTATCAAATTTAGTATTGTGTTACTTTTATATAAATTAGATCATAAATACCACAGTCTTCTCCTTTTTAAAGAAATTATATTTTAATTCTGTATGACACTGCAGGCTATTAGGTGCAAAATCATATTATCAGTCACAACTTCTGACCTGGAACATGTTATCTTTCTTATTGCCGCCGCCGCTGCTTTTCGATGCACCAGACGCCCTTGATGACTCCCCACTCTTCTGTTTCTTTGCTGGCTTCTCTATCATTTGCTTCTTCCTTTTGGCCTGGCGACGCAAAGTAAACCATTAACACCATTACACATTTGCAGGCTTAATCTTCTCATCTTTGGTTTTCCAATTTCTGGAAGGAGAGTCATCAAAATTTCTGTACCTTCGTGTCAGCCTCACTGTCTGAATCACTGCTGGATGTTGAAGAAATCACTTCCTTTGATTTAGGCATCCTGGTGACACAATGATATAGAAAAAAAAAACATTTTTAAAGAGCGTTTAAAACCTGACAATTTTATAAATAACATGATAATAGCAGTGGAATTAATGATCTCTAAAGGTTTGTCTGCATCTAAATATCTGGATGTTCTAATCACGAAATGTGAACTTGCATAACAAATGTTTATAAACACTTATTATATATATATATATATATATATATATATATATACTAGAATACAAATGTTCTGTTGCAACATGCTGTTTAAAAAAAAATCTTGTACTTAGTTATCAGATGAAACCAGGAAGAATTTTTTTTATCACTTCTCGAAATAAAATGAAACCACGCGCGAAAGCGCGCATGCGCACTTGATCACCCCATACCAGGAAATTAATTTTAAAAAACATATATATATATATTTCACAGGTTTAAGTGAATTTTTGCAATTTCTTTTACAAATTATAATTATCTATACATTACAAAAACTTTGTATGTTTTACGCTATTCCAAACAGGACCTTAGAAATACAGTACGCGTCCTGGTTTCCGTTAGCATGTGCTAGCACGATAGCTCATTTTGTTTACTTAAGTACTGTGTTATTAGTGATGTCTTCCGCTTCTAAACATGATCACATATTGAATAATGTCAATTCGTTTATATACATCAAATTAAAAATGCGTTTTAATTGTGTATAGCGACGGGGGGGGAACGCGCGCATGCGCGAAATCACTCCTTCGCAAAGGCGGGGGCTGCGCGTGAGCACTAGCACTCCTGGTAGTTACAGGGCTTTGAATTTTGCATCCAGGGACTGTTGAGAAATACCCGGATTAGACGGCGCGGTTTGATTGGCTGAACGTCCCCCGCGTTGTTCTCTCCGATATGTAGTGCGCGGAAATGGACTACAAAAGCAAAGTCAAGCCTACATTCTTTGCATTGTCTAAAGATGAAATGAAAATCTGCACAAACCAACAATGCATCGGTTACGATACCGGTTGTCTTTTAGCCGTGCTTGGTACACTGCTCATACTCACCTGCTAGCTAGAGAACTGATGCGTTAAACAGCGGAATGTCTCTCGGTGAAAACAGCGGCGTTTCTGCGAAGCCACGAAATGAATCCAAAATGGCGGCGTGGTAGACAGAGTAGTGCACTACGCAGCACGTAACAGCCATTTCCCCCGCTCCCTATGTAGTGCACTTTTACACACAGAAGGGGGTCATTTGGGATCGAGCCTTCCTTTGTACATACTGTAGAGATGCGAGAGGCAAGTCTGTGCCTGCTTCTCCTTGGAAACAAAATACATAAATAAAAAATAAACATAATAGATAAGCACAGCATATAAGAAATGCAATAACAGTTCATATTGCGGCTCAGTGGTAGATTTTTCGCCCACCATGTGGAAGGCCCGGGTTTGAGTCCCACACAATGCCCAAACCTCAGGCCCTGGATGCAGTGCCTGTCCTAGGCCTGGATAAATTGGGAGGGTTGTGTCGAGGGCAAAACCTAATTGTTGTGCAGATTGGATGGTCTGCTGTGGCGACCCTGTGACAGGAACAACAACGTTACCCCATTACCTCACAGCACTTGGCAATCAATTTTACTAATACAAATGTTTTTGTATTTCCAAACAATGACCATTGTTAAAATCACTATATACATAAAAGTGATTTGGTAAGTTCCTCATATTTCAGTCTTCCTTTTCTAAAAAGCCTCGTTATGTGAACAATAGAGAAGGTGAGAATAGGAGGGAGAGTTATTAGAGAATCCTACTCTAACCTTCCCCATTGTTCACATAACAAGCCTTTTCAGACAGCCGAGGATTCTTTGACCTTGGAGGAATAAATAATATAAGGAACTTACCTCAGACTAAAAGAAATAAGTCCAGTTGACACGATTCGATTTCCAGATAACCTCACATGGACGACTGAGAATTTTCACTGTAATTGTTTTAGCGCATGTAACCCAGTCATTACACATGAATTAACCTATTGCTCTGTTATTTAGTCATTACTCTCTGTAAGATTATGTAACATCAGAATTTTTCACATGTAGACCTATTAACATTACACAAGTCTCTCTAATCCCACCTGCACCTGGAGGAATTCTGTTTAATACCACCTATTTCTGAAGGTATTCCATCATTTCAATCCCACTTGCTCTTTAAGGATTCCTAATCAATTTCACCTGCTCCTGACGGAATTCTGTCAAATCCCACCTACTATAGTCTTAAAGGAATTCTGACCAAATTCCACATGCATTTGAAGAAATACTGACCAACATCATGTTCTCCAAAGTCATTTCATCCAATCCCCCCTGCTCCTGAAGGAGTTCTGTATAATACATCCTTTGTCAGTTAAATGTCGGACCCAACAGTTCAGCATCCTTAGCTTGGTATAATGATAAACTGTGGAGATGTTATTTCTTTAAATCAAATACAATAATCTTGACTGATTTCAATATATAATGATTGCTCTACACTTTCCATTTTTATTTTAAATAAAGCTAGATGTTATCTAAACATGTTTTGTGATAAGACCCTTTGTGACCTCAGAAACCTTTTCACAATACCTCTTAATGCATCCAGTTGAGGAAATGTTTAAGCTAAGGGAACACAGAGTTCTGGCAACCTACCACGCTGTCACAATACCGGCAAGCAGCTGTATTAGCGAACAGACCGCATCATTTTCATATAAACGCACAACACCATGCTAATGGAGATCTTGTTCAGGAAAGAGTGTAAAATTCATGTCCCTACAATAACAGAAGATAATCTTGCCGTCTGGATAACACCATACATCACTTTGTATGATGGAAAATATTTGCATAGTTTTAAAAAAGTAGTTATAAACTACCTTATTCATGTGCGAAATTTAAGTGACAAATCCAAAGTTACAAAAACATTGGATATATTTATATTTAAATATTTGTCATATGTTTAGTAATTGTAGTGATAATCCGTTAATTAGTGCCGTATTTTTTTATGTTTTTATTTTGCACTGAATTTTGAAGGCTTGTCCCAACAGTTTAGCAATCAACACACACTATGAGCATGATGGCATTGATGGCAAAAATTGGCCTGAAAATGAAAGCTTTGGAAGCTGTTTTGTTTAAGCGGTGTGTATGTATGAGGACAAAAAGGAGCTGGACAGACTAAAGAAGTACAGTGCTCCCGCATGACTCTCTTTAGATGATGGGGATGATGTGAGGGATAATGCTTCATTTGATTTACATCTGAACTGGGAAAACTGAACTTGGAACGGTGTCATTTTCAACATCGATTAATTTGAGGTACAATGTAGTTCAAAAGAAAAAAAAAAAACAGCAACACATGGGTGACTTCATGTTAATGTCTTCTTGCAGAAAAGCTATGTTTTCCATCTCAAAAAAGAAAACTGTATAGTCAGGTCAGTGTCCTGGACATATAGCAAAAACATCTGTACAGTATGTTATCTGATCTGAAGCACACATCTGCATAGACATTTATTTACGTCACTTGCTCAACATGAGAATACATTTTCTTTTGTTGTTTTTGGGCATTGTTTCATTAATTCTAAGGACAAAATGATTTTAAAAAAATCATATAATATCTGGAATAACATTGACAAACACAAATTAATTCTAAACAGGTGGTTACAGAGTGATATTACAATATATGTGAGAACTTTATTGTCTAAGATGGATAGCTTATCTAAACTTATCTATCCATAAAATCAGCTTTTATGTACTGCTAAGAAATGATAAAAGCTATACCTATCTCTGTAAGAATATCTCTGTTTAGTCCTAAACATTTTTGTTACACCTTTGCTATTCAAGCCTTAAGGATATAAGAATGGCTGTGACTAAAAAAAAATTAAGGAATGAATATATTTCATTTCCTCGTCCTCACAAGGTCAAAGAGGTATTTGGGTCTGGATTCGATTCCCGTCTCGGGCCTGTGTGTGTGTGAGTTTGCATGTTCCACCCATGTTTGGTGGGTTTTCTCCAAGTACTCCGGTTTGATCCCAGAGTTGAAAGACAGGCAGATTAGGGTAACTGGTGTTCCCAAAATGACTGTAGTGTATAAATATTGACAGGAGGTCATAAAATCTTTTTTATATTTTCCTATTGGCATCTCAGAGAGTTTTTTACTTGCCACCGTCTCCATCAGCTTGCTCTTCAAAGACAACCTGATTCTGATACATATTTTCTCACATTTCATACACATTTCCATAATTTTTTTCCATGATTGTGTAAATCGAATAAATAAAAGGCCGCACGGTGGTGTAGTGGTTAGCACTGTCGCCTTGCACCTTCACGGTCTGAGTTCGATTCCCGTCTCTGTGTGCACGGAGTTTGCATGTTCTCCCCATGCTTGGTGGGTTTTCTCATGGGACTCCGGTTGACTGCCGTTCCCAAATTACCGTACTGTGTGTGTGCCCTGCGATGGATTGGCACCTTGTCCGCGCCTCATGCCCTAAGTCTCCTGGGATGAGCCCTAGGTCCCCGCGACCCTGAATACAGGATAAAGTGGTATAGAAGATGAGTGAGTGAATAAATACAGTGGTCACCATTGGCCTCTATGGTCCCTTATTGGACTAGGTCTTGTACACAGGACGACGACGACAATTGTTCAATTATTTCTGCAAAAAAAAACACAAGTGTTAAGTTCACAAGTGTTAAAGAAATAAAAAATTGGAATTTTATTATACAATAATCTCATCTGAACTCATTCCCCTCCGTCTATCTGTTCTTATCACCTTTCGCCCGCATGTTTAATCAGGAAGAAAGTTCAGTTCTCAGGAAAGACAAAAACAAAAAAACTCGAGAGAAGAGAAACCGACAACAACCTGGAATGACGTCGACTGAAACGCGTGCACGGGGAAATCCTCGGTTGTCCCGCAATAAAGACGTCACTCAGGAAGGTTGAGCAAGACGCGAATCTCAAATTATTTTAACTTCCTATGCACGCGCACTACTTAGGGGCTTAACCTGATTGTTTTTGCAGCCTGCGTAGTGCACTAAGCACACGCGCGCGGTCGTGTTTGAGCACCGCTCTTCTAAATATAACTGATAGAAAAAGGTGCCAGCAAAGGCGGAACTGTTGCACTGCGCTTATTATTCTTCTGAAGCCGAAGGGAAGAGGAGCGTTAGAGCGTCTGAGCTTCTCTCTGGTTTACACGAAACACGAAGAGCTGATTAACTCCTGAAAATGGCGAGCAAAGGTAAAATGTAACGTCGTTATAATGTGTTCAGTTTGTTTTAGTAGCTACTTTTGTGATATAAAAAGAAAAAAAAAGACTTTTATTATGATGGGTTGAGAACAGCTGGATTAATAAAGTTTTTGTTTTTTTTAATGTTTTTGATGTTATTATCAGTAGTATTAATAGTAGCTGTAGTTGTTGTTTTGGAAGAAGAGTACTTGTTTAAAAAAAAAAAAAAAAAAAAAAAAAATATATATATATATATATATATAATTTTCTCTTTATTGTCCATAAAAACAATTAAAACAGTAATAATAAGTGTAACATAAATGCAAGGTTATCATTCGCTCCAGTGCCACCGATCGCTGTGTATCGTTGTCTGTTGATAAACTTTTAGATATAAAAAAATAATACCTATTTTAACAGATATATTCGTACTTGTGTTTATCGTGACTTTATCCCGGTCAGGATCTCAGTGGATAGACTCATGTTGTGTGTAAGGTTGGAATACACTCCACGTCGTCATCAACACACACCTTGACGCAGTCGTTCACCCTTGGGGACAATCTAGCGTCATCAATCCTTTGTTAGAGAAAACCAAGGAACGTGGAGGGAACCCACGCAGACATCCACACACTCAGAAACCCGATCTGTACCACATGACTTTTAATATTCTGCTAAGTTTAGGCTTCCTCTTTTTTTTAATTTAGTTTCCCCTTCGACGTGATGTGTTTCTCACAATTTATAACCATTAAAAAGTTCCTGTGTGTAGATGTGTGTTATTGTGTGTGCACATAAAGGCTCAGGATGCGCTGTGACTCTGAACCGGTTAAATCAGTAACCCAAAGACAAATGAGTGATTTTAACAAATGGATAAAAGTTTGCGAATTTATTAACCTAAGAAAAAAAACGAATACACGTATAGAAAACGAACATATCAGCCAGATCGTGAAGTGAGTTATGGATTAAGCATAGATTCCTTCGAACAATTACTGTCTTATTACAGGATTATTATCTGAATCGGCTGTTTACGTTTTTCCCACCTTCTTTTCAGAGGAGGCAGTGGTGACTGAATGTGCGCTCCAGCTGCGTGCGCTTGGAGATATGATCTACTGGAAATATGTCCTGCTGGAGTTTCTGGCAAAACACATACAAGCCGCGAACGAAGACCCGGCAGGAGGGACGTAAGTCCTGAACGAGATACGCACTTCATGAGGATTATAATCACGAAGAGGTCACTTGAGGGCTGAGCTGATATGGGTGCTCGTTTTCTGCATCCGTCTGGAAAAAAAAAAAGAGGAAAATAAAGAAAAATCCTCCTGAAATGGAAAAAAAAACTTCCTCACTCCTTGCTGTCGGTCACTGATGATGATGATGATGATGGTGGTGTCTGCGGAAACCTCTTTCCTGCCTGCTGTTTTACTGCTTTGGAGAGCGGACTTTTGACCGCATCGTACCCTGGACTTTGTGAAGAACCTGTTCCTGACGTCTCCTGTGACGGCCTGGTCGCATTCTGGCACAAAGACACTTTAGTAAACAACCTCACATCGGCGCTCTATGTGTATTTATATAGACATAAATCCTGTTACATTTGTCTTTGTATTACCGGCGCTTAGTAATAGTGCTTTTGACTGTTTTCCAGCTTTTTGTTTATCTGAAAAAAAAAAAAAAAAAAAAAAAAGACTTAGCATGAATTTTCAGATCCTCTACCTCAGGTCAGGTTTCAGTCTGTGCAGTTTAATCCAAGGTTTATCGAGTTTTATGCCAGGAGTGTGTCCGAACATGTTCTGCATATCAGATTCCAAGAATAAAAACGCAGGTTAACAAGCATTACTACAGGAAGTTCTGCTTATGTTCTCACTCAGTACACTTAGGATAATAGTAGCAAAGAAAAGGTGCTTTAATAGGAGAAGAAGGGAATTTAGTGATGTTGCTGGTAAGATCCATTCCTCAACATCTGCTTTATATGATAAGGATAAAGGAAGAGCTGGAACACATTGCTGTCTCTTCCTTTTCATTCTTAAATTAAACAAATGCTTCTTTAATTCTCGCTTAAACAGCTGCTGTATTCGTAGCTTCCCCATGAGATTCACGTCATTCAATGAAAAATTTCATTTTTCTTTCTTTTCGGCCATCTTTGATTACTGGCCCCAAAATGGCTGACAATAATTCAAACACATCATATTATGTCTGCATCTAAGACCACTAGAGCTGTGTGATTTATTCAATTCTGAAATGTATTTAATGCATTGTTGCTTGATTGAGTTAATGAAATTCTTGTGTCGGGTTTTCGAATATAGTATCGATTCACACTTTTTAAATTGTTAAGTTGGAAACCTTAAATGGTCTAAAATTGACCCAAATTAAAAAACAACAACCGTTTTTGCAGAAAATACGAATGCGCCTCTCTTTCTTTCGAGTTCATGTGCAGTTGGTGCAATATCGCCACCTGTTGGCCTGGAGTGTCGAACAGAAGATTAGCGCTTTGTACAAGAAGTGACATTTAAATCATTAACAACACAAGTTACAAAGCATTTTAATGTTTATTCAAATAAAATAAAAAAATCTCTTTAGTGCTTGTGAATCGTATCGAACCGTAAAACTGCATCGAATCGACATTCTGCCCGTGATTCACAGCTCTAATGGCCACATGAAGCATTCTTTCTATCATTTATAGAAAATCACATCACATCAGCGTGAACCCAGGTTTAGTTTTTACTCATGTGTCTATGGTTTACCATCCAGAACACTCAGATCATGTGACTGTTTATGGGGATCAGGGTTTCTGTTGTTATCAACCCAGTCTGAGGAATTTCTGACTATTTAAGGTTTGTTAAGCTCTTATGAAACACATCTTAGAGTCGTATTTATTTGGTGCTGGGTTCGAATAAATTAGATAAACCCTTTCCTCTGGGTTTTGTTTCTCACTGCTGTATTTGTTACAATATTGTTAATTTATACTTTTATTGTATCTTTCTTCCATACCTTTGATAAAATACTCCTACCCAATTGTTGAGAGTTTGTCATTTTTTATTAAGCAGAAGAAGGAACGCTTAAAACTGATAAGTTTTACTGAAAAAACTGTCCAAGGACGAATAAATCACTGGGATAAGTGCACTCGGGTAGCAGGGGATTATATAGAGAAATAAAGGGAGTTTTACTCTCATAACTGTGTCCTGTTAGTCCGCAATATCAAAAGTCCCAGTTTGACTTGAACAGCCCTTAAATAGTCATAGTTTGGAAAAGGTTGAAGGGTAGTATAGCTACAGTATATGCAGTATAGCTGATATAGTTGGAAGGCTTTTTCTTGATATTGTCTCCAAAATACCAACAATATTCGGCGTAGCATGAAGGTCGACCTCCTTGTGCTTCCTTTCTTCATGTTTGTTGTCAGATTGCAAACCAACTGGGTGCCACCTACTGTATCAGCGCGTGTAAATACACAAGTGTACTCTGGAACGGAACGATGTGACTAATGTGAAAGCTGGCTAAAGCGGTGTGGTTGGAGGGACAATCATACTTAGTGTGAAAACAGCCTAAATGTCCTCATGTTAATAAACAGACAGTGTGTATGGAATGACAGCCATCCAGACATTTTATTTTTTAACAGTTAATAACAGCGATTAAAGCGAAGCAGACCTCTGGGGAAATATAAAGAGGTGGTAACACGGCATCTTACAAAAAGACCAAAGTACTCCTTGTTAGTTTTTCCGCGATGGACCAGTTGATCCAGATAACAACTTGGCACAGGTTTTACGCCCGGATGCTCTTCCTGACACAACCCTTCCAGTTCATCCAGTGGCTGAGGTTTGGACAAGAGCTGAGAATCGAACCTGGGCCTTCCACATGGAAGACCTACTACTGAGCCACCAATGCCCTGGGAGGAACCCTGGACAAAACCCACCATGAACAGGGAGAAGGTGCAAACTCCATGCTCACAGTCTCCAAGCTGGGAATCGAACCCGGACGCTGGAGGTGCAAGGCCACGGTGCTTATTTCTGTAAATCTGCTTTGTCACAGTGTCCACGCTTAAAAGCCCTATTTCATTTAAGTTAGATTGACTTGCTAACAGCACGGACAAAATGTAATAAAACGCTAAATATGGTCTTTTATTTTTCATACTCGCTTCAGTATCAGTATGGACAAATAATGGCTTAAGTGGCTTAGTGTCACCAGGCACCTGCAGGGTCTGGGTTCGATTCCCACCTTGAGTCTAAGTGCATCGAGCTCGCATGTTCTCCCTGTACTTGGTGGGTGAGTGTGTGAATGAGTGTGTGTACGTGTGTGTGCCCTGTGATGGATTGGTACTCCGTCCAGGATGTACCCCGCCTCGTGCCCTAAGTCTCTTGGTATAGACTCCAGGACAGTGTATACAGGATAAAGAGGTGTAGACCTCAATGAGGCTCATACTGGAAAAAAGAAAACATATTAATTTTTGTGACCAAGCGTATTTGGACACCCGACCGAAAGAATCACACACACACATAAAGACACACATACTCTTGCACTCATAAGTTCATAAAAAAAGACATTTATTTTATGTGCATATTTTTAAACAGACATAATGTGCAATTCTTTTCAAATCCGTGGTATAAGGAAGGATATATACACAGAATGACAAAAACAAAAACAAACAAACAAAAAAAAAACAGTGCATTACCTGGTTCACAGCAGTGAGTTCAAACACACACACACACAAACAAACAGAATCTCTCTTTCTCACACCCTAAACGTGCCTATACTTAATACATGTGCTTGCAGCAGTGGAGTTCTGACACCAACAGGGATGAGCTCGAATGTAATATAAGCAAACAAAATTCAATATAGAGCACGTGTGTGTTTTAACAAAGTAACAAAAACATGAAAGGCTGAATCAAAAATGTAACAACAAGAGAAAGAGCTACAATCTAGACCTGAATAATTGAGTCATTAAAACATCAAAGACATTAGAATAAAAAATGTAATTCCCGAACAGGATATTTATAAACAATGCTGAATAACAACAACGGATTGTACAACACACTATGTGCACACAACTCGAGCGCATGAAGGAAGTTATACAAACAGCAACTTGGTAGAGAGAGTTGTGAAAAACATATTGTTATAAAAGGACAAGAGCACAAATCATCGAACTGCATAAAAGATATACAATTAATCACCTGGGATGACCCGATACGGTTTTATCACGATACCTAGCTGGCGATTTGATTTTATAAATATTGTGATTCGATATTGATAATGCTCCTACCGCACTGTACTGTGTTAGTAGTTTAGAGCACGCCACCTGCAGGATCATAAAAGAACAGCAACATTTTACCACCTTAAATGCAAACATATATAAATTAAAAATGTAATTTGTAAAAAATCTATACGGACTAAAGAGAAGAACAGCAAGGATCAAACTAAATCTAATAGGTGTGTAGTATATTGCTACTACTCTATATTGATGTTCGAAAAGCTTCCAGATATCCTGTCTATCTCATGTTTTGGGTTGCGTAGAGGCTGGAACTGGGACGCCATGTCATCATTAGGGCACCAGATACACACCTAGGAAAAAGTTAGGTCCGCCAGTCCATGTATCTGCAAGTTTTTGGACAATGGATGGAACAGGAAACATGTGACACTTAACACAGATGGTAACCTGAGGTCAGGATCAAAGTGGAGACCCTGGAAACAATGAGATGCCCCATTGCATCCGATTTATCTATGTAGCAATGGTTCACAATGAGTGTGTTAATGCTGACTGGAGGTCCTGCCGTGGTTGTAAAAAGGAGAAAAATACAGTGGTCACCACCTACTGTACAGCCGTGACCTTCAGGTGGTGCTCTGCCAGCTCATTAGTTTTAATCAGGATACTGAAATCTGGACCAAGCATGGCTCAAACACCCCTTGGCCCACCCCACATCCCTACACACACTTAAGGTCTAGGGAATGGATGAATAAAGCATCAAGCTTGTTATCAGCACATGTTTAAGCCCAAATCGAGAGCTAAAACGATACATAAAACTAAACGATATTATAAAACTAATAATAGGATTTGTTACTACTAGGCTATTTTTAAGCAGAATGTAATAAAAAAAAAAAGTTATATAAAATGGGACGGACTTGTTTTCAATTTTAAGATTTCTTTTTGAGCAAACTAATCTAAACCTCTATTGATGAACAAGGGTTAATCGATCATTTGGATATTAGTTCATTTACAGATAATGTCTCTTTATATACAATTTTACTCTTATATACATTTACAGTACAATCAGTCAGATCCCCAGCACTTAGGTGAGGAAAAACTCAGAAGGATGTGATGGAGATCAGTGTCAAACGCTTCATAGCTTCGAAGCAGAGAAGTGTGCTAAAGGACGCTTAATTGTCTATAAGGACAGAAAAACTAGCTACATACTGACCTCGAATGCAATGTGTTTAACAGTAAGAAAAAAATTATTTGCCTTATATTTGTTATAGTTGGCACTTTGTTGTTGCAGACCTTTAATTTATTTTAATTTTTTTCCATCTTTTTTTTTTTATACGTACAATACGTTGCTAGACGGTGAAGGCACATATAATAAGGAAAGAAGCCGTGTCTTAAAGAAGCGGCCAGTTAACATCATAGAGTTTAAAACACCTAAATGACCGTCAATCATCAATCGTTCATATTTTTATTTGTTTATCTGCTGTATATTACTAAGATTAAATAAAAAAAAGCTGTATTTTTCGGTTCGATAGTTTATACTATCTTATTGCAATGTTGAAATGCAGAGCACCTGTGCTGGGATTTTGAAAGGCATAAAGAATGAATAAAGATGACAACACAACACAAATCCAACTGGTGATGGGAAGCCGTCTTGAGAAACCATCTTGAAAATCCAAACAATCTAGACTCTCAAGATGTTCAGGTGGACGTCGGTGACGCTTCTGGTCCATTCTGTTCAACTGTAATGCGTAGCGTCTCTGTGGGTCCGTGAGTGTGAGTTCGACCTGAGGGCTTTGGAAGGCTGCAGACCTGAAGACTGGAGCCTTTAACTGTCTTTCATATCCTCCTTCATGTCTTCCATTGATTTTCTTTTAAAGAAGCCGAACTGGAGAAAGAAGTAGAGACATCGTTCATCAACTCACTGCTGTCCAGATTAGATGACTAGACTACAAGTGCATTGTAAGTGGCCAAAAAGTACGTGGACACCTAACGACTGCACATCCCATCTCAGGATGCAGGCATTAATGTGAGGCTGCTATGGGAAGGATTTCCACTAGATTTTGGGGATTTGTGTCCATTCAGCCATGTGACCGTTTCATTTTGGACACTTGATCATCTTTGTGGCAATGGGTTGCGGAAGACCATGTATGGGTGTGATGATCAGGTGTCCACATACTTTTGACCATATAGTATACTGACAGCGTTAACAAATGTTATAATAAGCAGTACACGCACACATGGATGTTGACTATACGAGTAAGACGCACTGAGACTGAGCATGGGAGACGATTAATCCTATAGTGCGTGAGACAAAATAACCATTGGCTCAGTTGTGATCATGTGACACTGGCCAGACAAGGCGTATGCGTACTACTCGTATATCGAGACCTCGCTTGTTTTTGCTCGTCTTGCAAAACACTCGCAGACCAAGTCACTCGCCCTCCAAGGGTCCTCTGTTCATAATAATGATGACTGGCTGTTTATTTTTGTACTTTTGTACAGCGAGCATGTACTGTATCTGTTATTGATTAAATATTGTACTTAGAATATTATAATAAGAAAATAATAATGAAAAACTGATTCAATTTATTATAAAACTAGTGTAAAGATTAATTAAGGTGCATCTTACACAGTGATGCAGCCACAGAGGCCACGCCTTCTTTTTTAGTAATGACAGGTTCACAGCTTCATGTCTCTGCTTGAGCACATTTATTCACTTATAAACCATATAAACAGAAACAGTGGCCAAGTCTGCATTTGTCTAGTCTTTGGGATAAATGTCTTTCAGCTAGCCATCCAACTGCTGAATGGGAATCTGTGATGTATGAGGGGCGTTCAAGTCAAACTGGATTTTTAAATTTTTTTTTGGGGGGGGGGGGAATAAAAGCATAAAACCAATGGAACATCAGCATTCGAAACCAGGAATTTTAGGAAAACTGTCGGTCAAAGTTCTTTGGAACGTACAGAAGAGGACAGATCGGGCCCTCTAACACTACAACCTGAAAGATTTTGCACTTTTAAAATAAGAATAACACAAATATTTGTTATTGTGCCCTTACACATAAAGGTAGTTTTTGAGGTAAGGTAGTTCTCATAACTGTGTTCTGTTATTTTGCGCAATCAAAAGTCCCGGTTTGACTTGAACGCCCCCTCGTAGTATGCAGTGCTTCTTGTGAATGCATGACGCTTACCTTCCAAAGACAGAATATAACTAGTGCCAGTATTAGTAGTCCTATGAGGATGCTCAGGATGATGATCCACAGAGGAATTCCACTCCGGGACTTTTTCGAGATTTGCACAGTCACCTGCAACAGAGCAAGTCACGATAAATATTTTCACTTATCTGCTGTTATATTCATGACTAGAGCTGTGAACCATAAATACACTGTTTTAAGCACTGTGGTCTCCAATTGGATTTGATTCAATAGAGTTTATTTGTCTCACACAGCTGTATTTCTTAAAAGTCTTAACATATTAAAAAAAAGTATCTAAGAAAAACTGAAATTCTCTTTAACTTGTTTCGGTGATTCTATAAAAGTCTTGTACAAAACAATCTTAGTTTTTTTTCTGCCAACCTTTGGCTCCACTCTCCAGTCCAGTAGGGAGTGGTGTTGCACCAACCGCTCATAAACTCAAAAGAAGAAGACGAAGCGATAATCTCACGAAATTCGAAAGCTTTGCTGAAGAATCGAGCGGTTTCTGTTTTCTGCAAAGGCTGCTGTGGATTTTAAGAAATTTGTCGATTTTTAGACAAATAAAAGTTTGAAAGTTTACCTTAATCATTTAAAACGTGCTAACCGATTCTGATTCGACCAACAAAAGATGGATAAAACTGCATAATTAATTAAATTGCACGGCTCTATGACTAAGCACCCCAGTGGAAAAAAAAAATACAATTTAGTGTATTACAAATATATTGAAATCCTCGATAGTACATTGCAAATATAGTAACAAAAAATTTAACCACCAGTTAATATATAAAAAGTATACTAACATCATGCTTTTACCAAATTTTGGAATTATACTCTAAATATACTTCAAAATAATTGTATTATAGTACACTTTCTAAAAATTTTATTATTGGAAAATATACTTTAAGTGAAAGGTTTGTTTAATTTCCAAAGTATACTTATTTAAACTTGTTTTTCAATGTATTTTTGGTATATATTTTTAAAAATATGCTCGAAATAATCATTGTACAAACGTACAGAAAGTATAAATTAGAATACTTAGAATTTCTAATATCCGGTAGTCTCGGTATATTATCAGTTAAATTTATATGTACTTATTCATATGTACTTATATTTAGTGCACTACTCTCTCATGCGCGCGCGCTTTTAGACTCGTTTTTGCACGCTGAAGCCCTCTCTTCCGCGCGCGCCCTCAAACTCGTATTTGCGCGCTGAAAATCACTTTAGCAGGTTCAAGATCATTTCTGTGTTTAAACTTTATTCTATGCGCTCACTGTCATAAAGCGACACCTGCACGAACTGCAGCAGTGATATAGCTCATCAGCGCGATACCAGTCAATCAGCGCGATACCAGCCAATCAGAAGCGGGAGGCGGGCAGATTCGGACTGTCTGATTGGCTCCCAGTCCTTCGCTTCTAGTTTGAAGCTGCATCATCGCGTGCGTTAGTTCATATCGTTATTACTTTATTTTTATCGGCATAAGTTAAATTTCATGTTTTTTTTGTTAGGGTAGTTTAAAATCAAGTACATACTTTAAACTATAGAATGTATTGTCTAATGTGTTGTTTATAAATCTCATGTACTTTGCTTGTGGTATAATGACTCCGTAGCTCTCGGCCTGTTTTCAGTCTCTGTGTAACAGAATCAACACACCAGGTTTAAACTAATACTGTACCTGTATACTCTAATACTAATGTCTGTCTGTGTCCACACACCAGGTTTAAACTAATACTGTACCTGTATACTCTAATACTAATGTCTGTCTGTGTCCACACACCAGGTTTAAACTAATACTCTACCTGTATACTCTAATACTAATGTCTGTCTGTGTCCACACACCAGGTTTAAACTAATACTGTACCTGTATACTCTAATACTGATGTCTGTCTGTGTCCACACACCAGGTTTAAACTAATACTGTACCTGTATACTCTAATACTGATGTCTGTCTGTGTCCACACACCAGGTTTAAACTAATACTGTACCTGTATACTCTAATACTGATGTCTGTCTGTGTCCACACACCAGGTTTAAACTAATACTGTACCTCTATACTCTAATACTAATGTCTGTCTGTGTTCACACAACTGTTTACATTTAGTTTGTGTGTTTGTGAGACAACCTGGCGTTTTGTTGAACACAAATAAACTATAGTAGTGTTTTTTTGTAAGCTTGTGGAAATTATTTCTGTTGGAAATCTGCCTCGTAATAACTGATGTAATGTGTTTCAAAAACATGTTATAGTGTAGAAAATACATTTAGCATTTATAAATTATCCTAAACACCTTTATTGTACTGGTAATACATTTGCAATACTGTAATATAGAGGACTGTGTGTATTATATTATATAATAAAGTATATTTGTATAAACCACAAAGTGTACTTTTTTAGTATTTGTAATTGACCAGGAGTATAACAGCTACTGCTGCAATAAGAATATACTTGTAGTATATTAATCATGTATTTGTAATGCAGTAAAAATAGCTGTAATGTACTTACAGTATAAGACATTAAATATATACTTACATTGTATTAATTACTGTGCGGTATGTACATTAGTACACACACAGCCATATACTTTAAGTGTACTGAGCACACAACAGTACACTTAATATACTTAAAATTGTGCTTTTGTACAATTTAATTACAACTTAAATACACTTAGTACAAAAGTAGTTGTTCCAAAATAGCAAACCTCAAGTATACTAGTCATTAGTCCAGTGGTTCTCAAACATTTTCTGTCATTCCCCACTTAAGGGGGTGGGCGAATTTTCAAGCCCCACTTGTCAACAAAATGATAACGAAAACGGCCAAGTGTACAATTTATTGAAATAAAAATTTCTAAACCAATAAGATCAAATAACGGCAAGTTCAAAACAGATAAAATACAAGTGCAAATTGAAAAAAAAAGAGCTTTCTTTCAAAGAAGTCGAGTGGCTTATTAACGTTACTGGGGTGTGTTGTCTCTAAGTGTCTTCCTACTTTGTTGGGTCTCTCCTCACACACCGGTCTCTCCTCTGCCCTCACCATCACCACCATGAATCCAAGCGCAACATATAGGCTTCATTATAGACTTTTTGGTTGATTAGGCTGATGATGCTGAATCACCTGCTTTTTTGTGGTCCATGTAACAAATGTATCCATTGACGTTATTATGCTAACTACATACAGTACGCTACTGACCCAGAGTTATGCTCTAAAATGCCCCCCCCCCCTGCCACGGATTGCCTAACCACACACATAATCTCTTTCAAATAATCTATTAGAACATAAATTCATAGGTTTATGGTTTACAAATTATAACGAACAAATTTAATTATAAAATGAGCAATATAAAAATGTTGTATAGGGAAAAATATATATAAATTATATATATTTTTTCATATACAACATGTATATTTTTATATTGCTTATTTTATAATAAAAATCGTTTCCTATAGTTTTTCACCACAAACAATATTTATTTAGTGTA
Organism: Clarias gariepinus; assembly: GCF_024256425.1. Classification (NCBI taxonomy): domain Eukaryota; kingdom Metazoa; phylum Chordata; class Actinopteri; order Siluriformes; family Clariidae; genus Clarias; species Clarias gariepinus. Next base: position 25,692,417 of record NC_071116.1, on the reverse strand, counting down.
ATTTGTGATAAATAATTTGTTATTTGTACATTGACAAACCCCTGCAAAATAAATGTGCCATAAAAGAATCATTTTGGGGGATTTGTATTAATCGTCTCGACGGCTGTCACGCGCCTAGGGTTAATTATAATAGTAATAATATATTTGATAATCATAAACCTTTAAATGTCCTAATATAATAATTGATAGAGATTACGTGTGTATGTGTTGGGGGGCGAATAACACCTGTTTGTGACGGCGGTAAAGTTAGTTTTATATTCGCATCTCCGAATTTAATAGCTGCGTAAATAAACCCGTGAATAAAATACCCAAATATATTTCCTCTCTACATTGTCTTTCAGCTACATCCGCCTTAAATTATACATGTTTAAAAGCATAAACACCATTATTCTCTACGGCGCAACGAATGATTTAGGGATCATCTCAAAATGCTGCACACCAACAAAACAAAAAGCGTAGAACGATATTGATCTTCCCTTCTGTTCAGCGCCTGAAGGATCAAAAAGCAACTTTGTTGCCACACTGGAAACTAGAAATGCCAGACTAGTACTGCCTGAAAAAATACAGAAACATCAGCATACACATTGGAATAAATGAAATTACATACATATTACCGAATGTTTCCTTATATATTGTTCCTCTGCAATTAACATGCCGACGTTAAACCGTTATTGTTGCACTATGGTTCCACTTTTTCTCTGATGTTATTTTAATTTACTTGTATTAATGATCCATTTCTTTGCGTGTGATTGTTTAGTATCGAGTGTCCGATGTTTATTGTCAATAAAGAAAAGCATGAATTAGAATATGTACTTTCCTATTATTTTCCACTAATTCCCTTCCGTTCATTGTGCCCCACCTGTCATGTCTGTATTCCCCACTATTGGGGCGCGCACCACACTTTGGGAACCACTGCATTAGTCTGACTGCAAGTACATTTAAGTATGCTTTGGCATGCTAGGATTTAGTACACTTAGCATACTTTTTGATTTTACTAGGGCAGTCACATATTGTATGGATCTCACCTCTCTGCTTTCATCGTTTTTGTTTAACTGGAAGTAATCCATGTCCTTAATCTTCAGTTTAGCGTGAACCGTTAAGATGAGACTGGAAAACTCGCCCTGTGAAAACATTAGAATATTTTAAAAATATAAAGAAAATGAGTGACAATTGAAATAGATATGAATAGTGAATAAATACCCGAGGCTGTTCTGTTCTGAGAAATGTTACCTATTAATCTACAGTATCAATGTACTTACACTCTCTTCCGTCTGAACGTACAGGTATACGTCACATGGGCTTAACAAATATGATATGAAATGATATGATATAATCTTCCTGATAATATTTTTTCCAAATGAATATTTCATGGTTAAATAATCAGTGGATACAGCGAGTTACGAGAAAGTGAATGATCAAGTGGTCTCACTCATCCTGGAGTGTTCCCTATAGAGCAGCGAGTCTCACCATGATAAACGTCTGCTTCCAGACTCTGAAGGTGATGTTGATTTGGTTAAACTTGGCAGCAGGAATTTCACACCTGAATGACACGCAGGGGTTTGCCGACTCATTACACCTCTGAGAGAGAGTGAGAGAGACATGAGTGAGAAAGTGTGGTAGAGACAATTAGCAATGCACACACACACACACACTGTGTTAAAAGGGACACTCACCATCAGATAGTCACTGAGTGTCTCAGCTTTCACTTTGTGGGTGATCGAATGGTTATGGTTGATATTTAGAGGGTTAACATCTGCTTTACACTCGATATTCTAGAGGAGAGTAAACGAGAAACAGAGACAGAGAGAGAGAGAACACAATTAGCTTTTACAGATGCTTTCCACACGTCTCTGCTTCACGTTTCTTATAGGAATGTGAATCCCCAGCCGATACGATATTATCACAATACCTAGGTGCCGTGATATTCGAATAATAATGCGATTCTGTTAGTATCACGATTTTATTAAAATCCTAATTTGACCTGATTTTGTTATCATTTTAAGACCATGAAACTTTGAACAAAAATGATTACTCACAACATGATTAATTAAATGTGTCCGGTTCCTTATAACGTTAGCTTTCTCACTTAAAAGCCAAGTGCAGCATTTCTGCGTATCTCTGACATCATTTATATTTATCGACTATCTCCGCAGTGTGGGACTAGTTCAGAGTGCACCAGAGACGAATTAGCGCAGATGGTGTTTTGAGACTGGTGTAAGCGTGTAATGAGCAGGTTTGAGACTAATTTGCTTGCAGAGTTTGGAGGAAAAGGCAGATCAGAGGATTTTTAATGACGTGCAACTTTTGATGTCGTAACGCCATAGAAATGTGTTTCTGTTGCAGCACTCAGAGGTTCCTGCACTCGGAACAGAATCGCTTATGTCCTGGCTGATCAAGCTGGAAAACAGCCAATCCCGGGCACTGCCTGATTCCCTGGTGCATTTCTATTATAAATGTAATAAATAATAAAAAAAATCTATTTTGGAGTCAACATGCCAATTCATTAATCAGCACAAAAAAGAATCACGATTCATAACTGCATCACTTCATTCCCTCCTTCTCTCATTTCTTATATCTGAACTACACGTCAAGTTAATTCATGTAACATTGTCTAATCATTAGTTTGCCAAATGATCAATATAAAAAAAAAGGAAGGGAATCTCACAGCTGTTGCTTTGATGCTAGTCAAATAGAGCAGGAAGTTTTTAGACCCTGTCTTAAATGGAAACGTGATGGTCAGACTGAGAGGAGGACTCTGCATCTCGGCACCTCCCTCAATCTGTAAAAAACAAGCAGACACAACACACTGTAGTTAAGGAGGGACGGCAGAAACAAAGCAGGTTAAAAAATCAATCAACGATGAGTTGTTCTTGCCTCATAAGTGATGTTCATGTCCTCTCCAATCATGCTGACGTCGTTGATGGTGCTCGGGGCTGTTTCTCCTTCCTTCACGATGATATGTTCTTCCTTTATGTGTCTCTTCCTAAATGAATACAAGATCAAGATAAAGGCAGAGGCTCACTTAAATTGGTTAAGGAGGAAAAGAAAAATCTGTTTCCAAGTTTGTTGAAATGTGACGTCTCCTATGACGGCCAATGATCAGAATTTGGTAAAATCAGCATAAATCCATGATGTAAGAACGCTCAATTTAAGCTCTTGGCGGTAATTTTACCTCCTTACGTCCTTATTCACTTATGAATTGCCTATGCATTAGCTACGAAATGTGCTTACATTTGCTAACTTAGTGAGGCTTCAACAAACCGTGCCAAACCACTATGAACTGTCTAGGAACCTGTGATTTGTCTAGGAAGTGCTTACTACACCCCAATGACTTGCTATGACTTGATAAGCAAGGCAGTGGAAGCTCAGGGGGTTATGTCTCTGGGCTGATGATAAGAAGTGGGTGTTGTGAGCTTTAACTGGATCATGTTTAAAATGCACTTACACAGTGAACTTCAGCCTGGCTTCATATTTCACCTGGATGGTGATCTGTTTAAAGTTATCCTCAAGCTTGTGCTCTTCGCTATCACTACAGCAAAGAAAGAAAAAACAAAGAGAGTTGGCTTCAAGGTACAAAGAAACCTCTCACAGCTCTTATAGATCACGATCACAGTAAAAAAAAAGAAAAAGGTCTCACGTGGACGCGGTAATGTTGATGACGATGTCTTTGCGGATGTGAGATGGATTGACCTCGAAGAGGATCTGGAATTCTTCCTGTGGAAGTAAGACATGACATACACTATATTTTCAAAAGTATTCGCTCGCCTGCCTTCACATGCAAACATCCAACTCTTAATCCATAGGGTTTAATATGAAGTTGGCCCCCGCCCTCTTTGCAGCTTCAACTCTTCCAGGAAGGCTTTCCTCAAGGTTTAGGAGTGTGTTCATGGAAATCTTTGACTATTACTCCAGAAGCACATTTGTGAGGTCAGACACTGAAGTTGGAGGAGAAGGCCTGTCTCACAGTCTCCGCTCTAATTCATCCCTAAGGTGTTCCATCAGGTTAAGGTCAAGTTCTTCCACACCAAACCCCACATCACAATCCCTCCTCCACCAAACTTCATCAGATAAGTACCGTTCTCCTGGCAACCGTCAAACCCAGACTCATCCATCGGACAGAGAAGCGTGATTTGTTACACGTCTCCACTGCTCTAGAGTTCAGAGGCGGCATGCTTTACACCACTGCATCCGATGCTTTGCATTGCACTTGGCTCGGATGGAGATGCTCGCCATGGAAACACACTCCATGAAGCTCTCTACGCACTGTTCTTGAGCTAATCTGAGGGCCACATGAACTTGGGAGGTCTGTAGCTATTGACTCCGCAGAAGGTTGGCAAACTCTAAAACCTCTATTCTTTTACAAATGTTTGTAGAAGCGGTCTGCAGGCCTTATACACCTGTAACCATTTGGATGGTGAGTAAATATGTTTGGCAGTATAGTGTACTTAAGGGGCATGCTGTCTATGAAACGCTATCAGTGATTATCGGTTCAAGTCCCAGAGCATGTCACCAGTGAGTATGTCTTCCTCTTTAACCTGTACTGTATGTACATTTATCATTAAATGTTAACGGAACATTAATGTAAGTTGAGAAGTTAGTTAAACTGTTTCAATAGTGTGATATTCAGATCGAATTCATTATCATAGAAAGATTCCTGAACGAGCTTGGATTTAAAAATTAAATTCAATAGTAAGGAAGAAACCCTTACAGAATCAAATCTTTTTTTATTTATTTACAGTACTGTGCAAAAGTCTTGACCCCCCCAATTACTTATTATCGTAGTTTCTCAGTATTTGCTCTTTTTCTTTAATTAGGCTGCACAGTGCCTAATTAAAAGAATTGGCTGTTTATGTAACAACCCCAGCAGCAGCAGCCTCGTTTCCCCTCTCGTCTGTTCCAACTAATCACCAGATCACCAATGAATGACAAAATTATACAGTATGTTGATGTGAAAACGATGTGAATGTAGATCTTACGCTTGCGTCGGATTTGAGGAAGGGGTATCCTACTGCACACACGGTCTTAGTGTGATTCACCTCACAGTCTTTCTCTTTAGGCTGCAGGACAATAAAGAGACGTTACGACCGGCAGAGTGATAATAAACGGTAATTAGGAAAAAAATTTAACATTATATTTCTTAAATTTATCATCATACAAGTACAAATGGGTGACAAATTAAAGGAAAAAACAAAGGAAAAACTACTTAGAGTGTGTCTGTGATCACTGGAGGCACTGCTACAGTTTCAGCGATCCTTGTCCTGACCTGCATGATTACACAACTCAAATCGTGTCTTTGCTCTGGGATATTTCCAGATCCAAAGAAATCAGTCCAAAGTTGCACTCTAGCTGTCCTGACGGTTTGTGTCGGCCCCAAAATCTTACTAAAACACACTCGCCGGTAGTTTTTCCTTCAATCCGTCACTCGTCTGTAGTTCAGCTTTGAACCTGACAGCTAGAACCGACCTCCACTTTGACGTAGTTGATGTTTTCCGTGGTGCTGAGTGTGACCTTGGTGTTGTAGGCATTATCTTTACTGTTCGAGATCTTAATGTTGACGCTGAACTTCTCCTGGTCGGCCTTAATGATGAGGCTGGGATGTCACGACACAAAGAAACAGGGATTACTCAACATCAAACACCAAACTACTGACGCATTTGGCTTACTTATGTATGATGAAAAAAGACATGCCCTATATCAAAGTCTTTAAGTGCCACGCTGTGTTGTAAACTTTGTTTAATATATTCCATTTGGAAATGATTAAGTGCATTAAATTGCATTAAAATTATTACTACCGGTGTTGTTCAGGTCAAACCAGGACTTGTCCCATGAGCAGAGGAATAACTGTCATAACTGATATTGAAAGAAGACTTAAAATACAGTATGCCATTTCCTCACATGCCTGCAAAATTAAACAAGCTCCTTGGAGGCCAACTTTTCATACATGAAGCAGGCTCAAATCATGGCTCTTGTGAACTGAGAAAACCTTCTACCTTGATGGTATCCAAGCGAAACATAGATATAAGTGCATTAGTGTAGCAGGCAAGTATAACGAGAAACAAAGGCGGTTTTTACTCTGTGTTCTGTTATACTGCACAATCAAAAATCCCAGTTTGACCTGAACCCCCCCCCCCAGTTTTTAAATATTACAGTGACTATGACTGCTAGTGACCACTAGAGGGCAAACTGAAGCAACAAGTCACAGGTTTGGCTGATTTAGAAATAATACAATAACAATATGATTATGCTAAAGGAAGAAAAAGAAATCTTAATTTGTAATTTATATATATATATATTTAAGGTTTTCAAAAGTGTTCAAATCCCAGTATTAAGATTCTCTTGGCTTTCCTCCACAATCACATCTATGATATTTTTGAAGTTTAATAAACGTCATGGGATAAAGATGATGTGGGTAAGATGAACATACACCCATGGCCAAGTTTCAACCTCCTAACAGACGTTGTAGCACAAACCCCGGGACTTTACACTGTCCACTCGAATTGTCTACTTTAAACTTGTTTATGCGTTTAAACTTGTTTACCTGCTGACATTCGATGTGGCTTGGAGGTGTAAATCAGCGGTGCACTTCTCAGCATTTCCACAGTCTACTAAAGCAAGCTGAAAAAAAAATCAAGAAATAAAGCAAAATAAAACATGCATGCACAAATGCATCCTCTGATAATAAACTGTCAGCTCAACAACTCAATAAATACTGCGAAAACTCCACCCCATTATCTCTGTCATGCTAATAAGCAAAGTACAATACTTCTGTTACATAGTCGCTTATACATACTGTACGAAATGGACAAGAAATACAGTACACATCATGCTTCCACACAGGAAGAGCCTTGGCCCACCCGGAGCCCACCCGGAGCCCACCCACACTGCACGGACCGTACGCCCATGCCGGCTAGTCTAATCCCAGTCCAATAAAACAGCAGGAAGCCTTTACACTCTAATACACACTGCAAATCCTCTGTAAAGGTCAGATTCTGTTTGTACATTGATGCATCATCTAAATACGTCATGAAAAAATGTGTGTTTATTCTCTTATGATCCACTGCTGCTTCAGACAAACATCTCAGCAGGCTCTGAGGATGGTGTACTGCCAGAATCTTATCGTTCCCAGTGGTGCGCGGGAATGTGGCAGTCTGAAAAAAAGAGCAAGATTAACAGCGAGAGATGAAGGATGGAGGATATTTGTTCTGAGCGATTGTTTCTACCAGGATTGGCTCTTACTCGAACTCACCACGGAGCCAATCCTTAAAAGGAGTTCAGAAATCGTATCGTGTCTGTGTTAAACTTCTTTACACGAATTTCGCTTTCTATCCTTACACTAACATTAGCGAGCGAGAAGTGATCTTTTTCGGTGTATGCGTGCGACACAGCAACAGAGGAGGAATTCAGTCACATCCAAACTGACTCAAAGTGACTCTCACGATATTTAAGACCTGACAATTCGAGCTTCCTGTTTGATGAGCAATTGAAGAAAAGGTTAGAAATCTGGTTTCATCTTATCTCATCACAAACACCGACCACAACATTACAACTCAAAACATTTTGTCCAATATTGTGTAGGTTCCTCTTTTTGTCCTCCTTGTGTAGGTGCTACTGGGACAGTTCTGACCGCTTGGTGCATGCGTCCACAAGACCTCTGGGGGGGGGGGGGGGGGTTGTTTGGGTTTGGGGCGGGGGGTGCTGTGGAGTCTGGTACCAGGGTGTTGGCAGCGGATTCTTTCGGTGCTGTGGAGTTGCAGGGTGGGGCCTCCACGGATCGGACCTGTTTGTCCATAGGTGCTCAATCAGACTGAGATCTGTAGGCGTGTTGGTGCCCTTGAACGCTGTCTGTGGGCTGTTCTGGTGCCTGTCTATCATAGCCAGGATTGACTTTTTTTTGGTAATGCGTTGACTTTTATGTGGAATCGGACTGGATCGGCAGGTCTTTGCTCCCCTCAGACATACTGTAAATAAGCCTTGGGTGCCCATGATTATGTAATATTATAATATACATAATACATAAATAATTATATAATTGAATCAGGATTAATGTGTTAATATTATGTGGTGTTAATTTTATGTCTGATGGTGTACAACCTCTCATTAACTTGTACAGAGACATACATTTTGTGTGCTAGTACAGTTTGGTCATGTCACAGCTCCAGAGACCCTGGTTCGATCCTCAGCCCCGCTGTCTACATCTATGTGGAGTTTCTGTTTTTCTCAAAAGTCCACGTGGGTTTTCTGTCGGTTTTCTGCCATATACCAAAAACAAACTCTAAAGGTGTGAATAAGTGTGAGAATGGTTGTCTGTTTGAGTCCAATCCACAGAGAGAGTAAGAGAGAAGAAGAAGCAGTGCCGAACACAACAGTACATGTCCAGCATACCTCCCATTTCTTCCAGAAATGTAACCTTATGTAATCTAACTAATGCCTCAGCTGTGTCTATATTTGTGTGTGTGTTTGTGTGTGCATGCAAGAATGTTACTCCTAATTCATTAATAATTGTGACCTAATTTAAGTCATATCCCCTGCTTATGCGGCCCAGCGTCTGTAAACAGTCACACTGCCACTTCATCTCAAACACGTTGGCAATCACCAGTGAAATTCGATATCCGATATTCCCGAATTCCCGACGGAGAGCTAGAGAGCGTGAGAGTTTCCCAGTGCCATCAGATTCTCATTACAACCCTGAGTGGGAGAAAAGCGTTTACTCAAAAGAGCGGAAAATCTTTGCTGACAGCATTTGGATCGCTCACAGCTGTTACACACGGCGCCGGCATTTCAGGCCAACTACATTGTCGATACCAGAGGAAGATAACGGTAATCTCAACTTAAAGATCCCTAGTCTCTACCATAGTCCCAAAAAGTGTTTAGCTCATTCTGGACTGCTGATTTTAATTGCATGGGAGAAAACACAAAGCTCAATGTGTGACCTCAACAGAAGGTTTAAATCTTTAATGCATGGGTGGACAAATAATAAATTCATTAGCAAACCACTAATTATGAATATGACAGCAAAATCTCAGAAGATCCCTTAACTCAGACTCTCATAACTTTTTAAAAATACAAATTAAATCATGGCAGATTTAACTACCAATAAACTGGCCAGAACATATGGTGCATGTTAGCTAGACTTAAATTTACATGATAAGCTAGATTTACATGAGCTTTAAATACTTAGCTAGGTTTAAATTGGGTAATTTACACAAATGACGTTATTTAGGTTAAGGTACAGATTTACATTAGATTTATACAATTAGTTTGATTTAGATTAGATTTGTACGATTAATTGGATTTAGATTAGACTCGCTCGAATTACAGGTGATTTACACTACAAGCTAAATTTAGATTAACTTTACACAATTAGCTAGATTTAGATTAGATTTATATAGTTAACTAAATTAAGATTAGATTTATACAACTAGCATGAATTAAATTTGATTTAAACTACTAACTAAATTTTAATTTGATTTACACAATTAGCTGGATTTGAATTAAATTGGATATATACAATTAACTAAATATAGATTCGATTTACACAATTAGCTAGCTATATTTAGATAACACAGATAACTAGACCTTATTAACACCTACCTTAATTTAGATAAGATACACACGGTCATTTACATGACAGATTTGAAACGTGCTCCCAGTGCACTATAGCAATAAAAAACTTGTAGTGAGACGTTGTTGAGACTGAGACTGAAACACTGAGAGGTGTTCGGTCCTTCAACCACCAGACATAAACCACCATCTCGTTAGAATAAAAGGCTGAACAGAAGATTACCGTTTTATTGAGTGATGTTGGTAAAGTTCCATCCAGCACCGGGCCGCCGTCTACATTCACTAACCCGAAGTCCAGCGACACCATCAGAGGATCCCTGAAGTCTAATTTTTCCTGCAATAAAGAAAAAAAAAAAAAAAAAGATGGCACATCAGTCAAGATCATGATGGCCTTGCTTGGCCTCGTTATGTCTCAGGAAGCCTGAAATCACGCCGGACCTGATTTACTTCACATTCAGGTCCAAAACTCTGAGACACGTGCAGGAGTGATAGTGTGGTCTGTAACACAGCCATTATCATTACTTTTGGAAAGAAGCTAGTTTTATCTGTACAATTATACTTCTTAACTTCAAAACTATTGATGTCAATTACACTGTAGGTCAGTTTACCTAATAGTTACTATGGCTAATTATGTGATAGTTTACTGCGAAATCTATTGGCCCTGTTTAGAGGACCATAAGGAGTTAGTGAGCAGTACTGAAAAGAGAGAAAGGGAGAGAGAACACATAGTGAGGAAAGATACTCAATGTCAAACAGTTGTTTTTCTTCATGATAGCATGTGTAATAAAAATAAATGCACCAGAAAATTTTAACTAAAGGTCAGTTCAGATAATGCACAAGCTACTGTAGTAGCTGATGATAAGGCTAGCTGCGTAGCATGAGAAAAAAGTAAAGCTAACATTAAAGCTAACTAACCAGATTGCTATCATCAGTCTATCATCAATCAGAGCTACTTAGCTCAACTATTGTGTGGGTTAAACCAATGTTTTAATTGTTTTAGCAAACTAAACCAATTAGCGTCCTACTGCGTCCTATTAGCGTCCTATTAGCAGGCTAATCTGATTTTCAAAATGAAAAAGTGAGACGAGTTTCTGGAGACACACACACACACACACACACACAAAGGACATGCTGTGGTAAAATTCTGAGACCCTTTTGTTTATCTTGGCTGTGTTTTTTTATTGACAGAAAAGTGCTCTGTTCTGTTTCTAAGTGGTCTGGATGTAATTTCGCTGATATACTTGCTTTGACGACATACACTCTGGTCGACATTACACTCCGGTCATGACTGTTTCTGATCTTAATTTTTTTTCGCTACCTGTTTAGAAAAAAGTTCATTTAAATCACGATTAATGTGACATGAAAACAATTATAGCACATGTTTTTATTGAACTCAGGGTACGGTTTGGCGCATAGATCATCAAGCAAAGACTCCTTTTTTGGGAAAAAACTGAATTAGAACATCAAGGGCGAGACACAGCACTAGAACAGGAGCCAAGATCAGACGATTAACTAAACTGCCCTTGTGATGTCATATGATCAAGTTGTGACCAAATATCTGATCTAGCTTAAAAACTACTGAGACTCAGCAAACTCCTCTCAACAATACAACGTATACGTGTATACACACTCTGTCCACTTTACTACGTACACCAATAAATGTGTGCGATTTTTTTTATTCAGCCAATTACTCCATATGGACAAAAGTATTTGGTCAAACCTGCAGTGACACAGTATCCAAATACATACACCTCAATATGGAGTCGGTCCGGCTTTTGCAGCTGAGACAGCTTCCGCTCTTTTAGGAAGGCTGTCCACAAGATTTTGGAGTGTTTCTGTGGGAATTCGTGTCCATTAATTCTGTTGAGCATTTATGACGTCAGGTACTGATGATGAACGAGAAGGCCTAGCTCGCAATCTCCGTTCCAGTTTATGCCGAAAGTGCTTAAAGGGATTGAGGTCAGGGCTCTGTGTTAGGGCCAGTCAAGTTCTTCTACACCAAACTCATCAAACCATGTATTTATAGTCCTTGCTTTGTGCACTGGGGTACAGTCATGTTGGAATAGAAATGGGGCTTTCCTCAAACTGTTGCCACATTGTTGGAAGCATAGCATTGTCCAAGATGTCTTAGTATGCTGAAGCATTAAGATTGGCCTGAATTCAATAAATAACACTCATCTCCTCGTCTATGCCGATTTATCCTGTATACAGGGTCATATACAGGAGCCTACAGTATCCCAGGAGACTTTGGGCATGAGGCAGGGTACAACCTGGACAGGGTGCCAATCAAATGCAGAGCACACACACACACACTTACACAAACTTGTGTCCTCATTTGCACACTACAGGTAACACCAGTTAGCTTAATCTGCATGTCTTTGGATTGTGGGAGGAAACCGGTACACCCAGAGGAAACCCACCAAGGACAGGGAGAATATGCAAACTACATGCGGACATATCCAGGTCCCAGGTGGGAATCGAACCCTTAACCTTGGCGGTGCTAACCACAACATCACCGTGCCGCCTCAATAATGAACAGGTTTGGCCAAACACTTTTGTAGCACATTGGCACAATCATGCAGCTACAGATTAGGAGTTTCAGTTAACTTTCACACCATCTGAATGTAACCTCAACTCTAAAACTCTGACAGTGGCGTTGTTGTTCATTCCAAGATGGTGTAAGTATTTCAGGAAATTGCTGATCTCCGGGGATTTTCAAGCACAACATTCTGTAATAGTTTATGCACAATGACAGGAATCAAAAACATCCAGTTTGAAAGAAAAAAAAAAACACTAGTTCTGATAGCAGATAGGTCAAAGAGTTCAACTGAGAATGACCAGACTGTCTCAAGAAGACAGGAAAGCTATCATAACTTAAATAACCCCTTTTGCCTCTTTTTTCCTCTTTACAGCCGTGTTAAGCAGATAAGCAGGTCAGCTACAGCAGTGGAATATGACATTAGGATCTACTCCTGTTAGGAAGAACGCCCTCGCAGTGAAAGGCTACAGGATAAGTGTGTGAGTGTGTGTGTGTGTGTGTGTGTAAGAGTGGGTATGGTCATGTTTTTATTTTCTATCTTTTATAGATTGCAAAGGCTCTCACGAGAATAAGAATATCTGACAGTTTTGACATCAGGGACATTTAGCAGAACAGAAAACCTTTTTTTTTTTTTCAGTGATAGTCATGGCAGTAGAAGAAGCTTACAACGATAGAAAGACCTTTGCGTGTCTGTGTGTGCGTGTTTGTGTGTGAACTGATTTACTTGCCGACATGTAGAAGGAGAGGTTAATGCATTGTTTGTTTATGATGCTGACGTTCTTGTGGATTCTTCTCTCATCTGTATCTTTAAATCTTCCTCTCGCAATGGCACGCAGAGAATCAAGAGTCAGAGTGTAGTGGATCACTACACACACACACACACACACACACACACACAGTTATGAAAGATGAAATATGAGAATTATAAGACTACGGAAGAAGAGTTTGTACGAGAACTAAGGTATGTAATGTCTCACGTGTCTTTGACTTGGTCTTTTTTTCAGACTTGATAAGGTACGTGAAACACACTTTTGTCATCACACACACTGTTTCTTTGCTGTGGACCTGACAGTTCGGCTGCTGCACGTTGATTTTGTTGGCATCGAAGCTCATAGTGGCATGGAGTTCAGCAACATCCCGAGACCTGAGACACAAATATTGTCTAGATTAATGCAATTGTTCTAACAAGTTAGTGTTTCTATAGTAAGAGAGCATTCATACAATAGTTGATCAACATTAAAATTACACAAAACAAATGAAATAATCAAATTAAACAAATACTGATGGATAAATGGTGAAGTTTTCCATAATGAGACTTGAAGTTTTCTGCTGTCTTGTAAAACATTCATCTGTGTGGGACTCAACAAGCTGCATTTTTGTCTAATTAACTCAAAGAGAAAGAAAAACAGGTTGGTGAGGCGACGACAAGTGAACAACCCGAATCACTACTTATACATTAGAGCACTGGTGACAGGATCATGGCCACCCAGGGCTCATCCATGCCTGGGACATTTTATGGTATAAACGTGTAATAAGCTAAATCCTTCTAAAGAAAAAAGTTTATTTTTCCCTCTTAATTTTAGTCATTCCCAATTTCCACCGAACTTGGCAGCTCCTCACTATCGAGTGTCACCAGGGGAGGTGAAGGCTATCATGTACTACTTCCAAAACCTTCAGCTTTAAGCGAACTGCTGCATACACAATTTTGGGGAACGAGGTAATACACTCGGAGGAAAGCGCTATTCATTATCTTCCACCTATGTGGGCTCACAGATCTTCTCATGTCTCCTTGATTGACAAGTAGGGGTAGGACATCCCTCCTCGCGAGAGCACCATTAATTTTGCTCCCTAGGAACTCCGGGTAATACTATGAAGATTTTTTTTTTTTTGTTGCTGCGCCAGATCCTAAAAGGAAACGATTTAAGACTGCCGTTTGCTTGATGCTAAATTGGTACCCATAAGCTGCTCTTTAATAGTAACAACAACTGCTTCATAGCTAAACACGTCTCTGCTGCGGCTTCCAGACAAAAGTGAATGTTCTCCATTGAAGCAGGAAGCATTTATCCTGTTAACAGTTCCAAATTTTAACAGTGACATGCAAATGAAACTCCCAACAGACTGGGTGGAGGATCAGTGAGAGCCAAGATAGCGGAGTTCACCACTTAGCCCCAGCAGCTGTGAGAAGGAAGTAAGGGAAGCATTTAGGAAAGGCGTGAGGCAGATAGGGAGGAGGCGATGGTGTGAGTGGGCGACTTGAATCTCTGTTGTAAATTCACTTTACACATCTGAAAAAAAGGATGCTTGGCCAGGCTCTCATGCTTGTTCCTCAGAATGAAATTCCTGTGCAGTTTGTGAGCAAGTGGGATTGAAAATGAGGCGTGGGAACAAAAAGATTCTGCAGCGAGTGATGCTTTCTCATAGAGAAAAGATCTCCTAAAGTTATCAAGGTGAGATTCAGAAGGTTGTGGTTATGCTCGAGTCTTTGATTAAGACCTTCTGCATTTATTCATTTGGCAATAGGCATTATTTGTACATGAGCACAAGAACATTTATAACCTAACAAGTGATTTGTCTTATTGCAAGTGTGTATCTACTTTGAGATATGAGGCTAAAATAGGGAGTCTAATATGCTTCCACATAAAATTCCTTTCTGTAAATTTCTGCCTCAAATCAATTTTAATGCTTTGATGTTTTACGATTTGGTTCGGGTTGCCAGGGTAAAAGGATTTATTTGTTAATTTACCACACAACACATCTATTATGGATATACTTACACACACAAAATCACACACAAACACACACACACACACTCACCAGTACAGTGCAGCGCCTCCAATACCCCCGATGGTGACGTCTATAATTCCGTCATTGTTTAAGTCCATGATTCCGTGGATGGACTGACCGAAGAACTTCATCTTCTCGCCGTCACCTCCAGAAGCTATGCGCTAACGCACATACACACACATGTATTACTCTTTGTGTAAAACTTTATCATTAACATCCAGCATCTAACCCCATCATCTTTCCACAGCTGATTGGAAAGATAGGCTTCTGAAGGCTCCACACATCCATTTGTATCTGGATTTCCTCACAGACTGCCAAGATCAGAAGCACCAGCTCCTACACAAACATGTTTAGCATCGGTGCCCCTCAGGGGTGTGTGCTGAGCCCACTACTGTTAAAGCTTCTGACTCACAACTGCACCTCTAGTCACATCATAAAGTCAATAGATGACATCACCGTAGTCACATTCACTTGCAACAATTGTGACACCTCATACAATGGAACGTTCCTTTAATGTTGCCATGGTGAAGCGAGTGGACAGCTTCAAGTTCCTTGGGATCCATGTTGCAGTGCACCTCTCCTGGACCACAAACATTAGTTTTTCTGTCCAAGACAGTTCCAGGTCCAGCAGTTGCACTTTCTCCAACAGCAAAAAAAAAAGTACACTCTCTCACACCCATCCTATTATATTCACCTTGTTCCATCCTTAAAGCCAGTGGCTTTTCTTCAAACCTTTTCAATCTATTGTTCATCCCTCTTCCATCTTGTAGATGGTCTGCCATAGTTTTACCTCCAAGCATCCATCTCCGGGAAACCAAATTGCCCCATTCACACACCCTGCTTTGACCCCACCCCACAGAATCTGCATTTTTTCTGCGTAAACCAACATTATTTTCATTCTAATTTCATTATTTTAAAAAAATACAATAAAGTTGGAACATCCAATATACTGTGATTACCTGGACGTATTTTTCTCGTATTGTGTGCTCAGTGCCATGGTAGATGTACACTGCCCCACGGTGGTCATTCTCCAGTGGTGACCCAATCACTACATCATTATAGCCGTCCAGGTTGAGATCCGGGACAGCGGCGATGGCCGTACCGAAGCGAGCGCCACATGGCTCATTCTTATTCACACTCGTACAGGAAGCGTGTGAGTGCGCTGTGCAGCATGTCTGGTTTACCGGCCGCAGGATCATCTCGAGTTTGAACATGCCCTCCTGTGGAACCGAACAGTACAGCAGATCATACACTTCACATAAAAATAGCATGATCAAAAGCTTTGAATAATCAGAAATATGGAAATATAAATCAGGACTGTGGAAATAAAATCGGATTGAAATATGGGTTTTTGGCTAAGTTTTTATATTATTATGGCAGATCTTTGTGTTTGTTGTATTATACAGTACATTGCACATTTTGAAGAAAATTCAATGCAATTGTTTGAAGAAATTATGCAGTAATTAAAAAAATACTTACACGTTTTTAATTACTTAAATTGACACCTGCTGGATAATTTTTTTTTTCTCCTGCAGTTGAAATTTAATTACCATTTCGTATTTAATTTTTTTTATATATAAATATAATGTCAATATAATTTCAATAGGAATAAAAAGCCATTTAGGATTTAGTATCAGCATTAAGATGAGATTAAGAAGCCAGATTTGAGGCAAAAAAAAAATAGAATAAATTAATTAATAAATTAATAAAAACGTAAAAGAAATCTAAAAATTATTTGGAAAAATGGCATCGCATTGCATTGCATTTTTTTCCCTTTAAGATTTGCTTTAGAGCAAAACAGTTTTGAGAACGTGACCTCTCTCTCTCTCTCTCTACCTCGAGCTTGTAGACGTAGACCTGTCCCTGTTCGTCTCTCTCAGGCCCCATGAACATGGGCGCTCCCACCAGCAGGAGGTCTGTGTATGAGTCATTGTTCACGTCCAGTGTTTGGAGGACGCTGCCAAAGTATGAACCGATCTGACGCACATAAACAGAGGCAGCAAGGAGGTTTAAAAGATGCCTATTTTTACTCAGATGCAAATGTAAATAATTTACTTAACATACCAGGGGACGTTCAAGTCAAACCGGGACTTTAATGTGCAGAATAACAGAAGACAATTCTGAGAGTAAAACGGATCAGGGGATCCACTTGCTGAATGTTTACGGTTTATGTTCAGCTCATCGAAATGTTTACCGCTGCTGAGAGTCTCATCACCGTACTATACTCGAAGTCTTCTGTAAATGTCAGTTGCTTTAATGCCTTTATCGCAAATCCCGGTTTGACTTGAACGCCACTCGCCCCCATATAGTGTAGAGTATTCTATTACACTATGGTGTACACACTGTATTAGCATGTGTTTCACATTTATATCAGGATTATAACGGGTCACCTGTTCTCCTTCGAGGTTCTGCGTGACCGTGACGTTCTCCCCGTTGAAGCGGTACACAATAACCCGGCCGGTGTGGTTGTATCTGGGAGCTCCGGCGATGTAGAGAACTCCAGATTCTGTATATGCTGACTGCACGTCGTAACCTTTATCCCAAAGTTAAAAAAATAACACATTATTAAATAAAGAAAAAGCTTTACCTTTTATTATTTTCAATTTAAAGTTGAAGAATCCAGCAATATCTGGTGTTTTTTTTCTTTTAACCCATAATTTAATACATATTATGAAGATCTCGGCATGATTTGTGATGCACGTGGGCAGAGCTTCAGATCCGTCAGCTTTTTTATTGCAACCTCACATTCCACATGTAACACTACAATTAATGTAAAACAGCTGGAGTGTAATTCGCTTTAATCGCTTCGAACTCTCAAACTTTAATTACGTAGGCGATGTTTGGTGATATCAGCGAAACTCAAAGCGGCAAAAATCCTCCCCTACATTCCAAACTCCTCTCCTTTTCAGTTCAACCCCACGGACACGGCGGACTCTGAGGAAGCTCCTTAAAAGGGGATGTGTAGCGAGCGACGGAATTTTCTTTCTCTCGGGAAAGTGTTTATGGGAACACAGCGTAGTGTTTAGACTGTGACCGAAGCCCTGTTTCGCTGCTTGTATGAAGAACTGTCAGGAAGTTGTTAGGAATATGACGTGTACCCGCTATTTATTTGTACGCTCCATCCAGAAGGCTCACGCTGGAATGAAAGAGGGATGTCGGACGTTTCTGCAGGTGCTGTGTTAAAATATTAGGACGTACCCACGTATCCGGCCATGCCTTGGTACCTCTCCACATTAGGGTTGTGGAAGGTGTTGTTTTTGGGCACGACGAACCGATCGGCCAACTGCATGACGACGGTGCCGTTCCAATCGTACGCCCCGACTGCGCCGAGCATCACACCCGCCTAGAGACAATCAACAATATGAATAATAACAAATATCATCATTATTGTTAACATTATTATTATTATCATTAATTTCATTTTATTCCTTTTAGTTTTCATAAAACTTCACCCCAGACAGTTGTCATGAATGGGACATTTTGCTATGGAGATAAAATAAGTTTTTTTCTTCTTTTTTTTTTTTTTTGTACCAGGCTCCAAAGGTTTATTTCCGTGGCAGGGGTAGCTTAGTGGTCAAGGCACTGGACTGCTGACTGGAAAATCACAGGTTCAAACCGCAGCAAAACCAAGTTGCAACTGTGGGGCCCTTGAGGACGGTCCTTAACCCCCAGACGTTCAGTACAATGTCGTAAATGTAACTTGGGTATCTATGGTAACTGACTCATTTTTTTCATCGACTCAACCAAAATGGTTATGTGAAGAGCACTTCATGGAAGCATTAACACCCATTTTGGGAGCGCTCGGACCTGTGTTAACACTTTAAAGAAAAAATAAAAGAGGTACTACTTTGTCTACTTTTCTTTCTCGGAGCAGCCATAATAATTTTATGTCACATGAGGGATTTCTGAGTGCACTTTCTTTGGTTTTACCAAATCAGAGGTCAGAAATTTCTTGGGATACGCCCTTATAATGTATCATCACGGTAAACCCAGAGTCGTTAATGGCATCCACAATGGTTCGGTGCGGCTGCAGGCTTTCATTAGCACCAAACTGGAGACAATCTTGATAGCTGGTTGGAAACTAAGAAGAGTGAAATCAGGAGTCTGTTGCAAATCCTACCTGGTTGGAGTGAAAGCCTGCAGTCACCCCAAGTCCTTCATGGATAAGACTAAAGAGCAATGATGTAGACATTTTGCATAGAGATTAACTCTGGATGTTTTGAAGAGAATGGGACTTACCCTAGACGTGTGAGCGCTGAATCCTGACTGAGACATCTCCATCTCAAAAGACGACGTGTGATTCCCAGATGTACCTTTTCAGCAATCAAAGCGTAGACAGAATTGTGTCTGTTATATTAATCGTGTCATAAGATAACCTTTATTAACCTGCAGGTTCATTCGGATTACAAACAGGAAGTCGTGTCCAATGAGGCAAAACTCGTCATTACCTTCCAAGGCAAAGATTTTGCTCCCTAGAGCGTCGACGATGTTGACGAGGGCTGCTTCGTCTTCCACGTTGAAGAAATGATCTTCCATTTTATTGCTTGCAATGGATTTGATCTGGTTAATGAACGTATTCACTTGCTCTTTGCTTTTATTTTGCCGGCGATAATCACCAAGAACCTGCGGATGAGCAAAAAACGAATGTCAGGTCAACGTTAGCGGAATTCCACCGTAGACCCGAGGATAGGATGAGACCGGGGAAACATTTTGATAATTGTATTATATATATATAAAATAATTTTTATTATAAATTAGTATTTTTATTCTATGTTAAATCAAGAGAAAAGAGGATTTCTGTTCATAGTGTAGTGTACATTAAAATCTTTGTAACACACCATCCGCTAACAACCACAAGCCAACACCTCTTGGGTATTTAAAGGGATAAATTGCTGTGCAGCTAAACCTAGTTAAATTGAAACCTTTCTGTCTATGATAAAATCGCAGACGTGGTAATCTCCCGATGCACACAGGTCCATGTCTTTTGGCACACTGACTTATGACAGTCGGTGCTCCCTGTGACTGTGCGTGCAGCCTGTTGGCGTGTTACAAAGCTAGTCTCAAACCTTATTGATACCAATAATATTGGTCAGCCAGCCAAGTTCTTCGAAGCACTAATGTGCTGTGGTGTATATGTTTCGCTTTTAATAATATATGGACAATTTTCCTCCAAAATCATGCTGTTGTTTGGGCCATCAGCGGTACAAAATATCTGACACCAAGCATATGTGTTTCAAGCATCACTAAGCTTGGACACTTACAGCGATAGCGAACCTCTCAATCCCGTCCTTCTCGCAGTCATTGACGACATCTTTTAGTCTGTAGTCATCATGTGACTCTCCATCTGTGACAATCACCATGACTTTTTTGACCCCCGGTCTGGCTCCTCGCTCCGCAGTGAACGCCTCTTTCCTGTAACAGAAAACCGATCGGTAAATCACCAGTAACAGGTTCACACACATTCACATTCCAAATAAACGACGTGTGATATGGAATTAATCACGTAAAGCAGACCTGGCCGTATCGATACCCAGTGCTGTCATGGTTTTCAAGCCCTGTCTCTGTGGAATCTTCTCTGCATTTTTAACCAGCTCGTCTGTGGTAGAGAACTGGCTGAGGTTAAAAACGTGGCCGACGTCATCTCCGTATGACACGATGCCCACCTGGAAAGGGGACGGACATAAACACTGTGAGTTTTGTCACAACTCGCTCTTCCAATGATATCTTCACGTTTCGTAAATTGGAGGATCCGAAATCAGCCTCAGTCTGACAGAATTTAAAACTTTGCCAGTCCTTTGGTATTTGCCTGAAGTTAAACCTGCGCCATAAATGAAATCAAAATGTTGAGTACAAGTGACGTTATGAGCGGTTACGTGCCTGATGATGTCACAGCATCTAGTGTTTTTTTTTTTTTTCCGTTTTTTTTTGCGCTTTTGCCCCAAGATGAGCGTGGCTATACACGTCACTCAACACGATAGTTCACCATGAAAACTGAACCTTCAAAGATGAATAGACAGATGAATGTATGTTTATTCTTCATGCGGAATATTAAAACCATATTTTTATCTCATATTTAAAAAAAAAAACGTGCCGCTTTTTTATTCTGATTGTTTAAACAATTCATCTTCTATAACAGCAGCTTTGGTAATAGTGCAGCTACAAAACACATTCTTATATCATTGCTCTAATATATTACTGACACTTATTCTGCAATGAGAAAGCCTTCTGGACAGAAGAGTTTACACTCAGGAAGATGAAAAGCGGTGCTTTTTTTCTGTCTTATTAACCTCGAGAAAGAGGCCGGGGATAAAACAGCCACGTAGGAAATGAATTAACCTCGTTTAGATCTTGGACCACAATCCTCTCTGTCACTGCTAATGTTCCCCAAACACGTTTTAATTCCTTCCATGTGGCGCAAGATAATATACCCAGTGACAATAAGCATAAACACACACAGGGTTTGACACAGCGGACAGAGACGCGATTTATTCAACATGATGTCATTTATCAACAAGGAAAATGCAGTCTTCCTGAGTTTCCAGTGCCACGTTCAGGAAAACGTTCAACTTTCCCCAAAGTCTGTTTCTGTCTAAAGGATTTTCCTAAAAGTGGTTTTAATAAGACATTACATCAAAACCGCACCGAGGCTGCATGAGTGATTAACACCGAGGTAGGAATAATAAAAACCAGGGTGGAACCGAGGTGTCATAACTTTAACTTGCCAGGCATCGTCATCATCATCATCATCATCATCATCATCATCATCAGCTCTCACAGGCTGGTAAAGTGATGACAGTTTGTACAGTAGCTGCAGTAACATATCTTAAGTGATCAGGATTTAAATAGTCCGAAATCGATTTGTGTAATATCTATAATGAGAATCTGTTAATCCTGATGAGAAAGCCTCACCCTGGCTGGAGGGATTTCAATCTTTCCCAGAAACTTGACCAGAAACTTTGTGATTTCCTTCCAGGGGAAAATGCTGTTGGATCCATCGAGCACGATGACGATGTCCATGTCCTGCGTACACTCTAGAGAAATAAATAAACGACAGGAAAGACACAAGGTGGGATATGAGCAAAAGACAAACATGCCATATGTTTATTCGTATGATGGTTTATATGATGTAAAGTGCATATTAGTTAGTGGTGGTGAAACGAGCCGCAGATGTGTATGAATAGTTCCTCACACTTCGGCCCTCGGGTGAGTCAGAGATTGAATGGAGAGTCATTGTAAACTGTACCCAACATAGCGCAAAATAGTTTTAGTTTTACTACTGTTTATGGGGTTATATTCGGGCCCATTTCTAAACATTTTCACTTGCTCACTTTGTGCCTACCAGGGTTGCCAGATCATACTGACAAAATGCCACATAGGGAGTGCTGAAACCCCATCCACTCTGATAAAAAAAAATAAAAACGCCTAAATAACCCACAGAATGTTATATATAAAATTATATGTATATTGTATATGCCTATAAATAATAACCATCATTATGCCATGATGAACACACTTCGCTTAGATAATCGCTTAACAATTAGGTATTACACATTGCATTTTAAGATTATATATATACATGCATATATAAACAATGGTTATTATAGACTTGAATGTTGTTATTGATCTTTAACGTTCATAACGTTTGTCTTTCCTTTATTAATTAACTAATTGATTTATTGCTGCTGATAATGGCAATGCAAAGCTGGATATCAAAGTCAACCAAGAGGATACCTGTACCTGTATCAGGACTTGAGGTGGGCGTGGCCTAAACCAATGAATTTTTGTGTTTTTTTTTATTTGAGTTAAATTATTTTTTACATTATTATTACAATTCCGTATAACGTATTGCGGTTACAGTGCTAACTCTCCCTGGTTTCCTCTTCCTGTACTCTGCAGTGCAGAACTGATAAGAGACAAAGAGACTCAGATGCTACTGTACTGTAAGTGCGTAATCAGGGACAGCGTCTGTGTATATCCGCATGTGTGTGTGTTTGAAATTCGGAGACGCTGTATTTAAGATGAGTCACAGGTTCCTGTGCATCGGAGACGTCGGCAGTTATAAACCGTGTCCTAAATTGGGCATGAAGGCCAGAGGGCAGGCCGGAGCTTACACGCCCGGGAATGTGTTAATATACACACTTTTTCCACGTGTCCCTCAAGAAAGTGTGTGTGTGTTTATGTGAGTGTACCTCGGACAGTCGGGGCGATGGAGTTGAGCACCTGGAAAGAGGAGCTGATGTTGGAGCAGACGCCTGTGATGTACTGCTGATTTCCACACATGTAGCCGTACTGAGGGCCGCACGCCTGCAGGGACATTAACACGGACATTAAAGGCACGCTTTCTTTTTCCGCAGAAACAGCCACTGTACTATGACAAAGGACGAATCAGTAGAACGAAATAATTCATGTCCAGGGTGCGTCCCAACATATGAAGGTCACTTCCAATTTTTTGGTAAGTCATTGTCCAGGTACCAGGATACGAATACAACTGGCTATACACAGTATGAAGCTAACACATTCTATGATCTTGTCCTAGTTCTTTAGAACCTCCCCAATTCATTCATTCTCACTTTCGTCTCCATTGGTATTGCTCGCCACGTCATAGCAATACCAACTTTATCGCCTCTGCTTCTACACAGTGGTCTAACCTACGCGACTGAACATGCACAAATGCTTGTTCGTATCTTTGAAAGTTTGCAACTCGAATGTTCGCATGTAGGGGACTTGCGGTAATAACATTATATTTATTATTGGCCACTAGACAAATAATGAAGGACGAAGAACAGCAGAAACAGGACCAATCAAAAGTTTGGACACAACTCCATACTCTAATTCCCGGGTCATTCCTCATTTTTAAAAAAAAATTTCTTACAGTGTAAAACAATACTGAAAGTGTCCAAAATATACAATAATCTCCTTTGAACATTTGATAATTGGTGATTTCTCAGGCTGGTGACTCTAAATGAACGTCTCCTCTGCAGCAGAGGTACGTTTCGGTCTTGCTTCCCTGGGAAGGTCTTCATGAGAGACAGGTTCATCATGGTGCATCATGGGTTTTTGCAAATGCACTTGACACAATACAGTTCCTGCAAGTTCCAGGACAGCTGAGCTTTGTTTCTTTAAAATAACGACTGACTGTTGACGTAACGTAGAGTAATTCCATAATTCCATACGTGTTATTTGATAGTTTTGAAATCTCCAGTATGATTCCAGAATCTAGATCCAAACTTGAGTCCAAACCTACTGATATTGTACTGTTCTGCATGTCTTGCTGACTTTCGGAAGAAAAATATAGTAGTGCTTACAGTAATGTTTGAACAAAGCACAAAATAAATGTATACATCATTATATTTATGTATTTAAATCTAATTTCTCTATTTCATGCTGAACAGAGAAAAAACAGGAATAAGGGAGGCAACAAAAGAGCAGGACAGAGAAAAGGAAAGTCTTTAAGTGGTGGAGAATGTTAGAGAAAGAGAGACGAGCGGAGAATCAGATGGAAAAAAAAAAAAGAAAGAAAATGAGCGGTTCAGGAGACGTTGTCTATTAAGGCCACAGGAAAAACCGTTTCAGTCTTTCACTTATAAATGAACCTTTTTTTTTTTTTTTTAAGTTGGTCAGTTATTCAAATTTAAACTGGAGCTCTGGAGAGACACAGTGGCTTCAGGATTACTAACTCCCTGTGGAAAATGTGACTAATACTTCTATAAAACGCCACAGCTGTAAGCTTTAGCAGGACTGTCCACATGGCTGAGGTTTGTGGAAATCAGGGTGAGGGAGGGGGATCAAGGAGGACGAGGAGGGGACGTCTTCCTCGTACCAGAAATCCATTCCCGTCTGGATTGGCCACCAGCGTCGTGCCCATCGTCATGTTCTCTTTGACTTCGTGTATGTTTGGGATCGTCGTGCTTTCTGGAGAAATAAGAACACACAGCGTCTTTAGAAATCATTCTGAAAGTGCTAACACACTAAACTAATATTTCTATATACTTCTACTACACTTCTATATTTTGTTCAAATTCTAACATCACCTTCAAATCACGCTTCCAATAACACACACACACACACACACATATAAAACACGTCCAATTATTTATTACTGGATGGTGAATTTGGAAACGGTCTGTTTGTGTGTAGGTGTGTATTTATAGTCTAGACAGCATTCGTTTATGTGAAGAGGTTTTGTCCTTGCATTTGACATTCAAAGAAATGTCGTGTCTAATAAGGAATAAGACATAAAGCCTTTCATTCAGGAACAGGAGGCTCCTTGTGGTCTATAATAAGAGCAACGTTGTTGCATAATACACACTGTAGTCGTTTTGTCAGTACACACACACACACACACACAGACAGACCAAAGTTCAGTAATGTTCATTTATGGAAGAAGAAAAATCGCAGAAAAATTAAACAACGTAGTGCATAAAATGCAAGGCCGAGTCAAAAATTATCCGCACTCTGGCTGAACAATTTGATTTGCTTAACTTTTAGAAAAGATAAATAGACAATTTTTTTTTTTTTTTGGACATAATACTGAAAACCTTTTCAGTAGCACTTTGTCCATCTGTCAGCAAGCTTTCGTTTTCCCCTTATGAAAAATGTTTTAGTCTGAGCTGCGAGCCATGAATGCGCCGCTGTCCTCATTTCTTCATCAAAAGTGCATCTTCGCCCTCGTCCTTTCAGGGGACCAAACAGGTGAACGTCTGATGGAGTGAGATCAGGACAATAGGAAGGATGCTTTAACACCTCAAAACAAAGTTTTTGCAGCGTGTCGACAGTGCGGACGGAAGTGTGTGGACGTGCATCGTCATGTGAGATCACGACACCCTCGGATATCAGTCCTCTGCGTTTAATCCTAAGTTTAGGCTTCGATTCTTCAATAAGCGTCTCACTGTAACGTGCGCTGTTGATTGTTGAACTTTTTCCTGATGGTGTTCCAATACTTCTGGCCATGCTCTCCAAAATATATAAGTTAAAGAAACATTCAAAACGCAGACAAAATGATGGCTAATCGAATAATAAAATTCAATGCCAAATTAATGTATGATTGGTTTACTGTCTGTCCACTAAACAAACAAACAAACAAATAAACACCAGTGTTCCAGTGTTCCAGTGTTCCCAGAATTCTCCATGGTATGATGATGATAATGATGATGAAGATGATGATGACCATAGGACAACATGGCCTTGTAAGATGTAATGTAAGATCTACACTACATGGACAAAATTATTTGACCAAACCTGCAATGACATTCTATCCACACACACTACGTACACTTCAATATGGAATCTGTCCCCGTTTTGCAGCTATAACAGTTTCCACTCTTCTTGGAAGGCTGTCCACGAGATTTAGAAGTGTTTCTGTGGGAATTCGTGTTCATTCACTCTGTAGGGTCAATGAGAGGGTTCTCAGCTTCAGTTCATCCCAAAGGTGCTCGATGGGGTTGAGGTTCGGGCCAGTCAAGTTCTTCTACACCGAACTCATCAAACCAGGTCCTTACAGTGCTTGCTTTGTGCGCTGGGACACAGTCTTGATGGAATAGAAAAAGGGGCTTCCTCAAAATGTTGCACAAGGCTGGAAGCATGGCATTGTCCAAGATGTCTTGGTATGCTTTAGCAGTAAAGTTGTTCTTCATAGATAAGGGGATAAGGGGCCTGATTGATTGAAACACCTTAATTCAATAATTAACAGGTTTGGCCAAATTATTCTGTCCATATAGTGTATATGATAAACACTTCTATAAACATTCTTATTGGATTGATGGTATGCTAACAGCTTGTAGGCTAAATACCGTTTAAAGCAGTAAGAAATGTTCAGTTTTTCATTAACAAGATCAAAAAAAGAGTTCAAATTTCTTTAGCTCCTGTGTTTATATTATGGGAAATAATGAAACCATGCAACATGGTGCTATTTGGGTTTACCATAAAAGTAGTGCTTAAGTCATTGAATCAAACATGTCACACAAAAATGACCGCGGCACAAATACACACATAGGAAAGAATCCACTGTAAAGCCAGTTCTCACCAGGCAAGTCTAATTTTATACAGCCGGAAGATCTGCCGTGACCCACGGGGCATTTGTAGACGTCTCCGGTCCGCTTGGCTGGCTGGCCCGTCAGAGGAGAACCAATCAGGACCCTGCCGAGAGAAAGACAGAAGCAGAAACGGGGTCAAATTCAAACCGCGGACCTTGTGGGAATTATGGGAACGCAGAAGAGCACTCAAACTCCACTCAGACAAAGGGTAGATAATTGATTTTCTGTTTTTCCTGCGGAGAAGAAAAGCAAAGCGAACCCACATGAATGCGCGCTACATGTCGGAAGCACTGTGGTCATGGATGGAAAAGAGACTGTGTTGTCCTGCGAAACCCACATTTTCATGGGTCAGGGTTCATGATTTAAAGTTGTAAGACAGCTGGAGACTAGCACTGTTTATAGTATATAGGTTGCGCTTATAAATGGGTTAAAAAAATGTTTGGGTCGTAAATAAATCATTACTTTACGCACTGTTGCCTTGCACCTCCAGGGTCCGAGTTCGATTCCCGGCCTGGCTTGATTCCGGTCTCTGTGTGCATAGAGTTTGCATGTTCTCCCAGTGCTTGGAGGGTTTCCTCCGGGTACTCCGGTTTCCTCCCACAGTCCAAAGACATACAAATTAGGCTAAACAATGTTTCTAAATTGTCCGTAGTCTGTGAATGAGCTTGTGAGTATGTGTATGTGTGTGACCATCTGATGGATTGGCACCTGGTCCAGGGTTAGCCCTAGCCCTAACCCTAACCCTGTACCCCGCCCCTCCTACGGCCTCCCACGACCCTGAACACAAGATAAAGAGGTATAGACGATGATGAAAAATTACTTTACAACTAAGCTTCGTTTTCAGTCAGCATTTTCTATCCCTTTTTTTTTTCCCCCTAATTCAGTCGTATCCAATTCCTCCCCGTCACTAGGGGGCTCCCACATTAGAGCTACAACTACCACTCAGCTGGGAGGGCCGAAGACTATCACGTGTTTTCTTCCAAACCACGTGACGCCAGCCGACCGCATCTTTTCAAACTGCTCGCTCGCGCTCCTTCCGCTTGCGCGAGCTCACAGACGCCCCTGGTTGGCTGTAGAGCTGTGATTAATGTGGGAGCACTAATCACCTCCCCCCTCCCAAAGAGAGAGCTCGGCCAATCAGCTCGCTCTAGACCTCCGGCTCCCTTTTTTTTTCATTGTTTAAACATAGGCGGTTGTTTTTTAACGGTCTAGACACTACTGGAATACAAAAACATCTCAGGTGCTTGTCCATTCAAGCAGTCATTAAAAATGATCTTTGGCTGCCATGACATAACAACTTCCGTCACGGGTGTAAGTGCAAACTCCACACACAAGATTAAAACCCTGAACCATAAAGGTGTGATGCCACAGTGTTAACCACTCAGCCCTGGTGATGCACAGACACTTCTATTTAAGGAAGATCTGAAAAAGCGCGGTCACATGGTCTATACCCAGGTTATTCTAGATGAAGCGTTTAGAAAATTTGCTTAAACAGGCGTTTAACCTGATTCTAAATTCAAGTACTGTAAAGTAAAGCAAAGTCAAATCAGTTTCCCTGAGTTTGCCAGGCATACCTGTGTTTCCCTTTTTTTTTTTTTTTTTTTACCCACAATGAAATAACATTCGCCTTTGAATAAGATCTAAAGTAAAAATATACATAGATACCTCGGCATACGGATTGAATCCATTCTGGAGGCGAGGTCTTAAGGCGAAATTTCGTATTGCAGAAAATGTTACCATTACAATTTTTACACTATAATCATATTTTTTGCATATAACAACAGTCAAAACATTTAGACATGTAAATAAAGAAAAAATATGAAATAATTAGACATTAAACCTCACTTATCCTTAATTTATGATCCCTCTTGGCACCAGCTGCTTTAAAAACAAAACTGAAAGCGGCTCCCTTTTCTTCCTGCTACCGTCCTTGCTAACATTCCTGCTATGTCTTTACTTAATCTTGCACAAAAAAACACATCAAAAATACATAAACTCGCTTTACTTGATGTTCCACTGACACAAACATGTTTTGAACGGCTCCCAGCCGGCTTAGCTCGGTTCGTTCTCTCGCATGCCGAAAATTCTCTGTATGCCGAGGCAAATTATGCGCAAAACATTCAGTTCTTAAAGTGAAATCAGTGTTTGTTAATTAGTGTTAATAATAAGTTAAAAAATGCAATCTGAAGATTTGGACAACCCCATGCTTTCGCACCACAGACTTGAGCCTGAACCGGAATGCACTTGACTCCAAAGTTCGCACTTTATCATGTCCAGGCTTTGGACATAAGGTACGGAACCATATTCGTAACGTGAAATCTGAGCAGTGGAAGAGAATAGAGGGGAAACAACCGCACCCGAGCACGGTACGAAGTTATTGTGTATAACGTGGAAGCAGCCAGTGACGGTTTCTTGGACGTATAACATGGTATTGTTTGAAATTATGAATTACACATTACTACGTACACATTAAGCTAAATATTAGCTTCTAAAAACTGTTACTGAAATAACATTGAAACCAAACTACATTTGAAATCACAAGCCCCTCATGCTGTAGGGCTAAAAATACCCTTCGAGCCGTTGCCTTGATTTAATGCCGTAGATCAAACATGTCGCGTAATTATCATTCCAGCGCCTTGGTGAGGCGTGATCAAGCACCGCGCGGCACAACTGCAGAAACACACACTCAACATCCTGTTTACGGCGGCCTCGGTGTGCCCTGATCAGAGTGTTAAGGATTCAGGGGGATAAATCAAAATCTAGTTATGCCACTCTTTCTCTAATTCAATTACACTCTGAGGCACGAGCAGGAAGTGGAGTGTGTGTGTGTGTGTGTGTGTGTGTGTGTGTGTGTCGTGTTCTTTTATCGGCGATATTCAATACCCATATCCGTATCGCTTCCTGTTGCTTTTAGCCGATTTACTTTTATAAACTTTTTCACTTTTATAGACAGTGAGGGGTGTGAGTGTGTGTGGAGTTTTCTGTCTAACTGTTTAAATGAATGTGTGTGTGGGGTATTATCAAAATAATAAGCGTCTGTTTATCTTATTAAAAAGTATGAGGGATTGGCACTCGTCCTGAAGCAGCATTATCAATCATGCTTTGCCAGTAAAAATCGTTATTTGCTCAGAAGCTGCTTTATTATTTATTTATTATTTTTGTCCGAGCTGACTTGTTGTCTCTGAGCGTATAAGGAGAGTGAAATATTACACAGCAGCCTATTTTTAAACTAGTAAACTCGCTTGTTTTTTTTAGAACTATGCAAATTTCTTTTGCATGCCTGAAGAAAAAAAATTGTGAGAACTAAGACAAATGTTACACAGGGGGCGTTCGAGTCAAACCGGGACTTGCGATGACATTTCTCATGAATGAAGAAGTAAAAGCGATTGACATTTACAGAAGCCTGCAAGCACAGTAGGGTGATGAGACTCTCAGACGCAGTAAAACAATCGACTGCGAATGTGAATCCTGGCCAAGGTGGCTCGGACCCACCGCAATCGCAATCGCTCACATGAACACTCGGTGAGGAACAACTGATCCTCGAAAATCCCCTTATTAGTGGAATATAACGGGCTGTGAAAATGTTGTCATCCTGTTTTCTTTATGTCTTTTTATTGTTTTTTTACATTAAATGTTTGAATTTTTAGAAATGTTTGGGACCAGCACTGCATCCAGTGGGACGGGAATCGAACCCAGGCCCTTAGCAGACGAGGAACCTCCCACTGAGCCGAATGTTGCTTTTTAGTCCATGTAATTTAAGAACTGTGTTATGAGTTAGAAAGCCAGCTGACCTCTACTGTCTGTGGTTTACAACCACTCTTATTGTTACTTATTATTACTATTATTATTAATTTGCAGTGGCTAAATAAAATTTCTTTTTTTTTATTTTATCTCTAACAGTCATTACTGATTAATATTTATTTTGGATGAAAGGGATTACAGTCCAGTCTGTCTTTGTGATTAATGGCTTGAATTATTTATATCAGAGTTGATACACAATATAAATCTATTGAAGTTTATTAGGGTCAGCAATGAACATGTGCACAAAAATATACTGATGTATAACATCATAAGGTTCGGTGTCTGTCAAGATCCTGATATATTTATGTACATTTTATTAAAGTTTTATCTGCGTAATCTAAGGAATATGAGATCTGTGTTTTATGTGCTTCCTGGATTTTACTGTGTGTGTGCGTGTGTGTGTGTGTGTGTGTGTGTGTGTGTGTGTGTGTGTTTCTCCTGAGGAAAATGATGTCGTTTATACACAACACATAAAACATCTAATACGATCCTGAGCCGTTTACAAGATGACACACACACACACACACACACACACACACACACTCATCACTGACACTTTTACACATGGCACTGCCGGATCCTCAAACAGGCTTATTGAAAACATAGAAGTGTGTGTGGCAGTAAAAGTGTTTAAGGTGCTATTCATTCATGAAAGCTGCGCTAATGTCACTTTTTACGGGTTCTGGGTGCCGGCCTGGGTGAGAGGTGAAACTTCAGGAAATGGTAAAGGGGTTTCTGATCTATAACAGATGGCTCAGTCCCAAATGAATAAAAATCGAGAAACGAGCAAAGATTTTAAGCCTGAGAGAAACATTTTTGAGACGTGATGTTTGTTAGATTAGACCGGTCTATAAAGAGAGTAAAAGATAAAAATCTTTCAATAGATTAATTTCCAACAACAGCACAATCCCACGTGTATTATTCCCTATTAAACACCAATTAATCTAGTCTGCATGTCTTTGGACTGTGGGAGGAAACCTGAGTACCCGGAGGAAACCCACCAAGCACATGTAGCCTAGAGTGCAAGGTGTATCATCTGTATCAGCTGTATATTTTAAACCAAAAGCCACGCTAGCTAATTCGGCCAGTGTGAAAAATGGTTATACTGCAGCGTGTATGGAGAACGCGTGTGAGACTCACCACTTCCCCTCGCTGTTCTCGAACTGCTGCACGGTGTAGCCGAACATGTCCTCTATCGGCCCTTCGAACGACATCCCGTTCTTCTCGTCCACGTTAAAGAACAGCAAACACGACGGCAGCGCTGCAGCACAGGAAAAGACAAACGCAAATCGAATAACTTTCTTTAGATACCAGTCATGTGACCTTTGACAACCCTGATTAAGGTTCGATATCAATGTATCAGGGTGCTTTTCCTATCATAAACATGCCAACTGAAAACAGATGTGTGAATATGCTGTATGTGTGTGTGTGTGTGTGTGTGCACGGTGTCCTGTGATGGACTAGATGCATTCTATTGGAAATCCAGAACTGTGGAAGAGTCTTGAGCCACGCCTTATTTCTCCAAATTCAATTAAATGATGTGGATTAAATGAAAGAAATAGGAACAAATGTTTTACTGTAACAGTTTGGAAAGTGCCTAAAGATACAATTTGAAAATTGGTTGTTTATGTAACAACCTCAGCAGCGACCTCATCTCCCCTCTCGTCCGTTCCTATAGCGTCAGCAGTATACTAGGTACAGGGGCTGGACTGTAAATGAGAAGCAAACACATGGCCTAGGAAGCCTGGAGAACTATTCCTCAAGGCTACATTAACAATACGAGAAAGTCTGGCTTTTTGGACGCAGAATAAGGAGTGGCACAAGACTTTTGCATAGTACTGTGTCTTACATAATTTACCACAAGGGCATTTTTCTTTTATAGCCCCCCCCCTAAAAAAAACAGCTGACTGAAATAGCAGATAGTCGATTCATTTATCTTCTATAACACTTATCCTGTGTGTCACGAGGCCTGGAGCCTATCCCAGCAGACTTGGGGCACGAGGCGCGGTACACCCTGTACAGGACGCCAATCCATCACATGGCACCAGTACCACGGGCAAGTTGGGAAAGCTAATTAAACTACTCTGCATGTCTTTGGACTGTGGGAGGAAACGCAACAAGCACAGGGAGAGCATGCAAACTCGACACACACACACAGACCCAAAGCGGGAATTGACGCAGACATTCAAAACTGTTGCCTAAATTCACATCCCATGTTTTGTTTTCCCGTCTTGGCCAATTACAATCATGATTATTTATCACAATGCGTCATCCATCCATTTGCATTTTTGCAATACGACTGCAGATGATTAATTGATCCGAATTTTCAGAACTGTTTGAAAAAACAAACCCTCAAATGGTCCTCAGTAACTTGCAGGGCATTGGAACAATTTCTCCATTTTATTCTTAACTGCGTGTGGGAGTAAAACATCCACATGCCTGCAGGAGGAATTTCATAAATCTGTGTTAAATTGGGTCGCTCGCTTTATTTCCAAAGACAACTGCGTCTCTGAGTGTCGCGTATGGACAGGACAATAAACTTTAGGGCTTAAATGGCTCATTGTGAGGAGGCTACAGAGAGCCTCTTCATCTCTTACATGAAACTGCATTCCCTTCATAACTTACTTATTTTCTCTGTTTCTCAAGCAGACATGAGGATTAATGCAAGACACGTCTCAGGACGTGAGCGCTTCAGTCCTAAGCAACTGAGCGAACCTTTAAATAATGCATGCTGTTTAAACTCAAACTTCCTCACAAAGCATCACACAGTATTAAGGTTGTGTGCATTTATGTGTGTGTGTGTGTGTGAGAAAGAGCGGGAAAGAGAGAGAGAGAGAGAGAGAGAGAGAGAGAGAGAGAAGTGCATTTTGTGAGGCCCATGTGCAATCAGCGGAAATTAGGATTGTCCATATGGGCTTCCAGATCCCGTGTGTGTGTGTGTGTGTGTGTGTGTGTGGAGCTGTGAAATTGCTGAACATATGCATGCAAAAGAAACAGATGAAAGAAAAAAACTAAATGTAAGAAGATGTACTTGAAAAAAAGGAAAGAAAGAAAGAATGATCAAATTAAAATTGTATATATAATGGTCAAATGTGAAAAAGTAAAACAGCAATGACGATGAAAAGAAGAGGAAGAAAAAGTAACAAAGAAAGTTTTACATTATTAAAGATAATAAAGATGAAGAATGGAGAAGAGAAGAAGCTGAAGATTAAGGGGATGATGAAGATGAAAAGAGAAGATGAGGATGAAGATGAAATTCAGACTGAGAAAAAGAAAAGATAAAAATAACAAGAAGGAGGTTTAAACCAAGGAGGAAGAAACGTAAAAGATAAGGATAAGGATGAAGAGCTGAAAAATAAGACGTAGACAAACATGAAGAAGTTCAGAATGAAGAAGATGAAGAAACGGAAATCACAAGAGTGTAACAGAGAAAATGAAGATCTTCGCTTCCTTCGCGCTGAATGTTCAATGCTAATGTAATGAACGTGATGTAAAAGCGCTAACATATGAGGTTAGCGCTAAGGTAACTAACATGTTAGTCTATATATCTGTATATTCAGTTTCAACTGTTGAGTAGCTGCGACTTTGATCAATGAGCGGTCGCGGGATTTTAAGACGTGTGTAAATGTGTGTAAGGAGCAGGTTTAAGACTAATTTACCCACAGTTTGAAAAAAGAGGTTTTTAATGCATGCAGTTTTTCATAATGTAACACCATAAATGCGTTTCTGTTGTGTTACTCGGAAGCTTCTGCGCTCGGTACAGAGTCGTGTACCGCTGAGGCTGATGGGCTGATCACCGATCACGACCAACCAAACTGAAACCCTGGCTGATTGACCAGTTAATCTCTATTATACATGTAAAAGGTTTTAAATAAGAAATGTTGGAGTCAGTGTCGCGATACGTGAATCAACACACAAAAGAATCGCGATTCATACAGTAACTGATTACATTTTTGTCCAAAGCGATTTCATTGGCTAGTGACTGGCGAGATCAAAAATATCATTACACTTCATCAGCCTAGAACCACACCATTATGGTATTGTGGGTAAAAACCCCAAAGTGGTTTTCAGCCAACGAAAACGAACTTGAAAGATAAGCGAGCTGTGTTTCTGTTGTTTCGCCGTGTTACTGCCAGATGTTCTTTAGTTCTCGTGGGAATGCGTCGCAACGGACACAGATAAATGAAAACAGTGTTTTTTTCTTCACTGATGTATGCGTGAAATACGCAGCACGCACATACAAAATTATCACTGCATAGATGGCGATAAAGATGACCCATGAACTGGTACAGCGGCAGCATGTGAGGCTTGCAGAGCACAAACACACAACTTTATACACATTTTATACACACTTCTTACATATAACCCAAGGTAGGATCTCCGAATCCACTGCAACTCTGACCAGGGTGCAACTTTACTCATAAGAAACGTGACATCATTTTATAATCAATAAGATTTTCCCATAATATCACACCCTATTTTATTTATTAGTTATTGCCTTTTAATTGCTGATTTAACGCTATTTTAAAAAACATATTATTATTATTATTATAATAAAATCTAGATTTAAATATAATTATACTATATATTTGTATATATATATATATACAGTATGGTGTTTATTAGGACTGTGACACTTGCTGTTGATGGTCTTGTGTTTGGATCGGCGTACTGTAATAATTATATGTATAGAAATTACAGGATGTTATGTTGGAGTTAAATCGCACCTGTACAATAATTACTGTATATACAGTACAGTACATGTGTGTGACAGTTAATCAGATGTGTTAGTGAGTTAAACAGATAGGTGTGAGACATACAGTAGGTGATTATAGCATGGGGACCGTCCTTTTCTGACAGGTGTCTGTCTGTCTCTCGATCTGTCTATCTATCGTTTAATTTTAACTTTGCTCGACACTGTGTTGATCATTTTCTGTTTCGTTGTATTACTTATTATCAGACTGTGTTCACATTACCAGCCTGAAATGACTTTTTTTTTTACTCTAATGTGATACAGATCTGTTTTTTTGAGAGCTGTCTGAACATACAGTACTAATCCGATGTTTTTCAGATTGTATCTGCATCACTTTCACATGTGTCCTTAGATTGGATGTTTGAAATAAGTAAATGAGCGCTCATAATTCACTTATGAATTATGAATGTGAGCCATTATGAAATGCAAATCTGATCTGACTAAGAAATGTGACTTTATCAATGCAGCTTGTAATGTGAATGTAGTGACACGAACAAGTTTGATCAAACCAAACCAATTCAAATCAGATCAAACTAATCTGCTTTAAAACTGATCCACATTACATTAGTACTATGAGTTCCTGGCACTGTTGATCTTTCAGCTGCTCCCAAAACAACTTTTTTGGCACAGGGTTTTTTTGAATGCTTTTCAAGCCAGATGCCATTCCTTGCCTACCACTGAGCCTACCATCGTCCTAGAACCATAAAAACATATCCACACACTAGCCAGATGTATTAACTCAGGCGCTCAGAAGCGTTAGTGCTTAACCATGGCAAAGAAACCCCTAATGCAAACAAAACCTTTTGTTTATTTTTGCCCTGATTCATGCAAACCATTCCACATCCATAGAGGAACTGCAGAGTCAAGTGCTGGAACGACAGCCAGGTAACATGAACCCTCTCCAAGTCCATTACACACGAGGAAGATAAACCCACTCACTTAGCTGATTCAAGGTGGCTACCGGCCAACGAGTGCTTTAGCATTGATCAGAAAAGATGGGAAGGATGTTCAGACGGACTGAACATCGGCTTCTGATTAATAGTTGTTTTGGGTGAAAGCATCTGATCAAATGCTAATATTTAGAGGAGAATCCATTTTCAGGAAAGAGCCGAGACACAGCAGAAACAAGCAGGAGAGATCAAGGCAGGAGCTCGAAACAGGGAACACACACACGTGCTGTGAAGTATGTAATAGAAAACAGAGCTAAACACACACACACGCACACACACGCACGCACACACACACACACACACACACACAGAGGATTACAATGCATAAAAGGCAAATTATAAAGGACAAATTTGGACACACCAGAGCAGAAAGGAACTGTGATTAATGGGGTGTGGTCAGGACACACAAAGTACACAGGAGATGACAAAATCCCTGTCAGGAAACCTAACCAGAGTAAACTGCATGCTCATTTATAAACATCTCTTACCTCAATCATTCAACCCATTACAAAATGAACGCACAGTTTATGTCAGTACTCCACTGACGAATACTGTCTGTATAAGACTGAGACAAAATACTATAAACCGCACTCTATTTATAGGACAGAGACAGGAAATATAAAGAAGAGAGAGGATGATATACAGGGGTCGGACAACGAAACTGAAACACAGGTCAATTTAGTGTTGAAGGTTTCATGGCTAAATTTGACCAGCCTGGTGGCCGATCTTCATTGAATGCACATTCCACCAGTAAGAGCAGAGTGTGAAGCTTTAATTATCAGAGTAATAGCACAGTTTTGCTTGAAATATTGCAATGCACACAACATTATGGGTGACATATCAGAGGTCAAAAGAGGACAAATTGTTGGTGCGCTTCTCGCTAGGGCATCTGTGGCCAAGTCTTTGTGATGTGTCAAGAGCCGCGGTATCCAGGGTAATGTCAGCGTACCACCAAGAAGGACGAACCACATCCAACAGGAGTAACTGCGGGCGCAACAGGAAGCTGTCTGTAAGGGATGTCCGAGTGCTAACCCGGATTATATCCAAAAAACATAAAACCACAGCTGCCCAACTCACTGCAGAATTAAATGTGCACCTCAACTCTTCTGGTTCCACCTAAACTGGTCGTCAGGAGCTCCACAGGGTCAATGTACTGTACATGGCCGGGCTGCTATAGCCAAACCTTTGGTCACTCGTGCCAACGTCAAACATCGGTTTCAATGGTGCCAGCAGCGAAAGTCTTGTGAAACATGTATTGTTCTCTGATGAGTCCACCTTCACTGTCTTTTCCACAGCCGGGATAGTTTCGGTGTGGAGAAGTCCCAAAGAAGCACACCACCCAGACTGTTGACCATGTCCAGAGTAAAGCATGGGGCTGGATCAGTGATGGTTTGGGCTGAAATATCATGGCATTCCCTAGGACCAATACTTGTGCTAAATGGGCGCGTCACGGCCAAGGACTACCGAACCATTCAGGAAGACCATGTGCGCCCAATGGTTCAACCTTGTATCCTGAAGGCATATGCACCAATACATACAGCAAGACTGGTGACAGAGTGGTTTGATGAACATGAAAGTAAAGTTGAACATCTCCCATGGCCTGCACAGTCACCAGATCAAATATTATTGAGCCACTTTGAAAAAATAAAAAAAATAAAAAAATTTGGGGTGTTTTGGATGAGCGAGTCAGGAAACGCTTCCCTCCACCAGCATCACGTAGTGACCTGGCCACTATTCTGCAAGAGGAATGGCTCAAAATCCCTTTGGCCACTGTTCAGGACTTGTATCTGTCATTGCCAAGACGAACTGATGCTGTATTGGCCGCAAAAGGAGGCCCTACACCATACTAATGAATTATTATATATGGTCTAAAACCAGGCGTTAGAGTTTCATTGTCCAACCCCAGGTGTCAATCAGTCATCATACAAACATACTAATGCCTAAACACAATTACGAAATTAAATGCCTTAGTTGCTGTTAACCCTGTATTTTAAACCAGGAGGAATGGACAGACAGATACACAGGCCGACGTACTGATTGTTGGACTAATGGAGTGTTTAACAGACAGACAGATAAATCAATCGACAGACAGACAGACAGATAGATACAGTAGCTGCACAAATGAAGGGGTGGATACATCAGACTTACAGACAGACAGGCAGACAGGCACAGACAATAAGACACGAAGACAGACAGCAAAAAACAGACAGATAGGTGCAAGGGTGGATGAAAGGAGAGGTGGATAAACAGTGTCAGACAGACAGACAGACAGACAGACAAGCCGACATCCAGACCTACAGTTGGAAATCTGGATGGACGGAGGGGTGGATGAACAGAGTCCTTCAGACCGACAGGTAAAAGCCTGGAGAGAGTCAAGCAGATAGACAGACAGACAGACAGACAGATATACAGATAGCTAGACAGACGTAGACAGACGTAGACAGACGTAGACAGATAGACAGTTTCCTTCACCACTGAATAAGTTTCTCATTTATCATCCAAAACTCCCAAAAAAAACATTTTCATCTTAGCTTCTGGCGGATTAGCAGCTAGCACGAAACACACACAGGAAGGCACACACCCGGTGTGTGTAAGACAAAACTACTTCGACAGAAACAGCTTCATTTGTTTGGACTCATGATTCTCACGGCAGTTACACAACACCTGGTTTTCTATGTAACCACAGGAACCACGGCACTGATGTTTATCCTGCTGTGGCGGTATCTTCTTATTAGCTTCACAAAGTCAGAAACAAGCTGAGTTTTACAAGCACTGGAGTTTCGTTACCTTCTCCTCAGTTATCTGATCGTGTGACACCTTTATTTCTTCTCATTTACTCTGATAAACCTGAGCCGCGCTAGTGCTAACTCGAAATGCTAACGCGCATCAAAAGAACAAGAGCTTCAGGTCAATAACAGTGACAGAGGACGGACTCTTAGGACAAAGCGGCACTCAGGATAATCAATTTAACAAAACGCAGGGAGTCGATATCTAAGACGTCCCTCCATCCTTTTGTATGATCTTCACTTTACCTCTCTCGCTTTCTTAATTAGAGTCATGATCGTTTCTTCGTCTTGTCAAAGTTAAACACATGCACTGGATTAAATGATATAAATTATTTTTCTCTAGGATGTTAACCAAGACACATTTAAAAACGCCCAGGATTGAGCAGATTAACACCTTTCGAGTGAACATAAGGAGGAAGGCAGTTGTAGGCAGGCGTTCAAGTCAAACCGGGACACGTGAATGAAAGCGTAAAACTGATTGACATTTACAGAAAACTTCTCATCCGCAGTAAAAAGGTTTAAAATGTGCAAACTTTTTAAAGGAGTCCCGTACACCCGAGGAGGCTCGGAGCCCACTGCAGTCGTTCCCGTTAAAAATCGACGGATAATTTGTCCCCCAGCTTGTATAAGACACACATCTATCTGTGAGGTTATAACCAAGTAACAGAACAAATTTTATTACACACATCTTCACCCCGTACTGTATACAGGATATCTTTATACTCATGCAAGATTCGTCGCGGTTTTTAGGGGCATAGGTGGCGAATAAAAGCATCTCTTTGTGTCTGCTGAAAATCTATTATCCCCACAGATAAAACACATGACCGTCAGGCTCTCCAGCGATCTGTGCAAACGCAGAATGACCGCTATGTGACTCGCATCCTGAAATAGTTTATTACTTTTATTCCACAGAAATTTCCCACTAGAACTGATCTTATTTAAGATCTTATTGAACACGTCACATTATATTCATCCATTTATTTCATTACAAGAAATGTAGTAGAATATCCATGAAGTTCCTGTTATTCCTTACGTTATAGCAGCTGTAAATGCTCTTTTGTTATCAGTTCCTTATTCCTTTTTTTCTTTTAGATAATAAGACCCATGATGTAGCACGTTATCTTAAGTGCAAAGTCCTCTGACTGTTACAAAGTGCTGACACTGGAGACTCCTTCCAAACAGGTTAAAGGAATTACAAAACGTTTTTTTTTTTCTGGTCATGTGGAGCTTTCAAAATACAAGTCCCTGTGTACCATGTCACTATAAATACTGTAAGTTACGAGAACAAGAACCTTTAAAATATCGTTTCTGTTGAGACCATTAAGATCAGACTTGAGAATTTTAGTGTGTTTTGGTGGAAACATCCTGAATTTCAAGAAACATTTTAAATAAATGCCTGTGACTGAAAAGATTAATAACTTTTGAGTGAACACACGGAGGAACGCAGAAATACGCGGGATGTTCCAAGGTCAAACCAAGGACTTGTGATTGCATTTGTAATTTGTTAATTCATTTGTACAAGGATGCCCTGGAGTAGAAATTAGCATTCATATGTGCCTCTGCTGTGCTCCTATGGTGATTGTTTTCAGACTTCTGCGTGAAACTCCGTGAGCACTTCCAAATCCAGAGATCCTGATCCAGATGTGCCCCCTGGAGACATGAACCCCCCCCCCGTCCACATCCTTCCCCGAATGATGCAGTGCTCCCGCTGCTCCTGTAGGCTTTCATCCCTATGTCCTCCCATGACCAGACCCTCAAGATCATGTTTTGTCACACACCCACACACGCACACACACCCTGACGCTCCCTAAAAAGTGCTGATTTCAAGCAGAAGTCACGCTGACGCACACCTAAACAACAACACTCGCCCATGCCGGGTTCTCGCCATGGTGATTCATCATGCATTTCACAGACAAACTAAAAATACACATGATCGTGTAGGTCATTTCCTGTAATGCAAAAGGTAAGTCAAAGGGGAGTGATAGAGTGAATCAAAACATTGAGGGACACTTCAGGAAAATTAATTATCATTTTGTGGAGGGACAGACTCCTATATAACTTTTTAGTTAAACTTTTAACATGTCGTCTTCTTCCTGGTGTTTACTTTCTAACATGTCTTGCTTTAACCTTCATCTGCACCTATTTGCACCATCATTTAGATCCTTAGGTTTAACAGTTAACTGTCTCAAGCTCCTACAGTATCTTCCTATTGGATGTTACCTACATTCTCCTTCTCTCTCTTTGTCTCTCTCTCTCTATCCCTTTTTCTCTCCCTCCCTTGAGCTAGCACTTCCTGGTTCGTCTCTGGACGGACGTCTACACAATTTCCACTCTTTGTTCTCCTGAATTTCACCAGGACGGTAAAAATTTTTCATTTTCTTTGATGTACATAACCCAACTATTTTTTTAAACATATGAAAACTCTCTTTTGCTTTTAATAAACAGAAACCCTTCTGATGCCCAACGTGTGTGTGTGTGTTTGTGTGTGTAGCTGTGGGTGTGTGTAGGCGGACACAGCGGACAGACCAAGCGACTTGTTCTTCTTCAAATTTAAAAAGAATTGGGTTGCCAGATCACATTGAAAAGATCCCCCTGTGCATTGCAAAAAAACTCACCCAGTCCGATAATAATATTTGTAATAGACCAAAATAATGAAAAGTATCCACATTATTGTTATTATTATTATTATTACCGCACACAATACATAAATAAATATTTCAATTGTCCTCTTAATGAGATCATTTGTACAGTTATTTGGTGCTAACCTCGGTTAATACATTTGAATGCAAAAACAAATAATAATTACTTATCACAGTTTAAATCACAATTGCAATATGTGTCAAAATTAACATAATGCGATTTGTTTTTATCGTGAAGCCCTATCACCAGAGAACAAACACTATAATGGGATTTGAACCACCACCATGCACTTTAAAATCCATTGCCTAAAAAAAGGTTATTTTTAA
Source organism: Clarias gariepinus (assembly GCF_024256425.1). Classification (NCBI taxonomy): domain Eukaryota; kingdom Metazoa; phylum Chordata; class Actinopteri; order Siluriformes; family Clariidae; genus Clarias; species Clarias gariepinus. The sequence continues at coordinate 25,650,245 of NC_071116.1, read as the reverse complement.
AGCATTTTTCAGTATTATAAGTCTTTATAAGTGCATTATCCTTTTTTTATATTAATATTCGTGAACACGTGTGTTTACAGGAAATACTGTCACACTGCAAGGTGCAGCGATGGGCCACATGGTATTAAAAAGTACATGAACTGAGTATATTTTCTCATAATAAAATGTCCTTTCCCTTATCTCATCAAAAACCTCCCCAGCTCTCAGCCTCAAAAATATTTGTGGGGTTAAAGTGCTTTCGTTGTTTCCAAGCCGGTGTGTTTTATTTCATTCCTGTTTTATTTTGGCTTCACTCATGCCCAAAATCAACAATTTACATACAAAACAGCTGGACAGAACCAGACCACACTCCTGAGCCACTGTACATTATCCGCTCTAACACACTCGGTTCAGCTTGTTCCATTTCATGAATTAACACACACTGACATCATGATACTAATCATACTTCACATATATCCGAGTCCAGCACATTGTGTCCGAGTCTAATAAGATTACACAGATGATAACACGTAACAGATGCTCTGCTTTTGTCTGTAAAGAAATCATTTAAAAATAAAGCTGACTTAGTAAAATTCTTTTTTATTTTTTTTATAATCAATTACATAGGGATCGTTATCAGTAGTGCATGAAGACCTTTGAACCCTGTTGTAAATACAAAGTCCCATTTGTGAGGGGAAACGTTCTGTATCTGGGGATAAAATACCCCTGGAGAAGGACTGCTGAACGTCACATGGTGAGGAAGTCGAGCTGAACGCGGCGTTTCTACCCCTGACGTTATCCAGTCCACCTTCTTAAGCTGCTTGTGTTCCGTGCCTTTTATTTTCTCTTTAATAAAGCGACAAGAATTGAACAGGCTGACAATCAGTATCTAACCGTCAGAGCAGAATGTCTTAACATCTCCACTTAACATCAAAAAATGTGAAATCATGGATTGGACACACCTTCTAATTCTATATATATATATTTTGTTTTTTACTATATATAAATATCAGTAAAACATATTATGTAACTGAAGAAGAAGAAGAAGAACAACAACAACAACAGCCAGTTGTTAATTTAAGACACAAAGGTCAGGCGTTCCGGAATAGTTCCGGAATGTTCAGGAATCTTCCAAGAACAGTATTGTTAAGCGCATTTGCAAAACTCATCAAACACCATGATGATACTGGTTCTCACAAAGACCTTCCCTGGAGAGCAAAACCAAATCTGACCTCTGCAGCAGAGGAGAAGTTCATTTAAAGTCACCAGCCTCAGAAATCACCAATTAAAAACCAGCCAATTATGAGAAACACAAAAATTCGGAAAGACCTACATTCAGTTCCCACTAGGGATGCACCGATACCACTTTTTTGGAAAACGAGTACGAGTACCTGCATTTCAGTACTCGCTACAGAAGCGTGGGGAAACTCTTTGTACTCGTTGTGTTGGGATTTTAGGTGCTTGATTAAATTACTTGTGTTAAATGCGCTACCTTTTGAGCCTCCTCTGGGCAATTTCACTGAGCACAATTTGCAGTCCGCCTTTGTTTTGTCGTCTTCATTCACTTTGAAATAGTTCCACACGGCTGACATGTCTCGCCTCGTCTTCTCCCCGCTCTGTGCTGCAGCCGGGGCCTGGGACGGGCACTCGGCGCCTGTGATTAACCCCTTACACGCCGCTCAAGCATAGACATTTCTCAAACTGTGGTATCGGTCCCCGGTATCGGGGGACCTTTAACGAGTACGAGTACTTTAGAAAATGTGGTATCGAGGCCGATACCAGATACCGGTATCGTAGGGTGCATCCCTAGTTCCCACGACTGCCAAGTTGTCACCACTGGGCCCTTGAGCAAGGCCCTTAACCCTCAACTGCTCACATGTATAATGTAACAAATGTAAGTCACTCTGGATAAGGGCATCTGCCAACATGGGTTTTTAAATGTAAATGTAAATTTAAGACCATGAAATTAGAAGGGGTGTCCAAACTTTTGACTGGTACATCGAAACATCTGTACATCTGTAAAATTTGGTGCATTACAATTACTTACACTTTTTGATTTGTAATTTGTTCCTCAAAACTTGTTCGCGTCCATGGAAAGCCAAGCCAAGCGCGTTTGCATGTTTTTTGTGTTTTCTTTTTTTGCATTTTATTCCAAGAATGTTAGCAAGGACGGTAGCAAGAAGAAAAGGGAGCCACTTTCAGTTTTATATTTTAAAGCAGCTGCTGCCAAGAGGAATCATAAATGAAGGTTAAGTGAAGTTTAATGTCTATTTATTTCATATTTTACTTTATTTACATGTCTTTTCTAAATGTTTAGATTGTTTTTAAATGCAAATATATGAATATAGTGTAGGAAATTGGTAACATAGGTAATATTTTTGGGTGGCTGGAGCAGATTATCTGCATTTACATTACTTCCTATGGGAAAACGCGCTTTGCATTTCGCATTAAGAACTCGCCTTCGGAAGGAATTAAATCTGTAGGCTGTTGTAACGCTCTATCTGTCAAGCATTTCTGTTTCAGGCTGCAACAATAACATTAAAATTCCCATTAAATACCTATTTACTTTGCTCAGAACCTGCATACTGTACTGAAGTTCTGCACTTAATTTAAATACGTTGATCTAAAAAGTACTTTTAAGAGAAAAACATACACGGTTTTAATAAGATTTAAATCTATAACCACATCTGAGGCATATATCAAATATATGTTTAGATTAATTAATGTTTATTTGTGATGTACAGGTCGCCCCAAAAGTCTGCAAACATACGGAAAATAAACCCTTTTGACATTTTCATGATTTATGACCGTTCCATTGGAATGGTTTCAACATGGGTTTTTTAACTCTTATGGATGCGGCCTGGGAAAAAAAAATCTTTTCAGAGGTCAAAGTTTATGCTATATCTACTATCGTGCTGGGAATGAGGGAATTGAAAAAGCAACCATCAAATCTGTGTGGTCCAAAGCGAAGAGTCCTAAAAAAAATCTGGTTCTTTGTGTTTACCTTTGCATGAGAAAAAACAGCTAGAGAGCTGCTGAAACAACAGACGGACCGAACAAGGCTTCAGACAAACTACGAAGAACTACCCTTTAACACCCCGCCACCACCACGTGGAATACACTGGGATGCACCCTGAGGTCAGATGGTTCATAAAAAAGTGCTGGTGCCATGTGAAAAAGGAGGAGGAGGAAAGTGGAGAAGGTGGAGTGGTGGGGGTTCGGAAGTCTGGTGAGCAGATGATGGTCCAAGATTGTTCTCTGCTGAGCTTAAGGGACAAGATTGGAGACTGGTGAGACAGATTGGACAAACTCCACCTGGGGTTGGAAATAATACTCAATTATAATAGTTATACTAATTATATATTCATTGCTCTAATCTGGCAACCCAGACTGACAAGTTTCAACTGAGAAATGTATATTGAGAGCTGGTTTGAAAGCGGCTTTTAAACTACAATTTGTCTCCTACTACAACTGTAAATCCAGTCTAAACTAATACTCAGGATCAGGACCTAAAGCTGATAATATAGTTCTGACATAATATGGCAGCACGGTGGCTTAGTGGTTAGTGCTGTTGCCTTGCGCCTCCAGGGTCTGGGTGCGATTCCCACCTCGAGGTCAGTGTGCTTGGGGTTTACATGTTCTCCCTGTGCTTGGTGGGTTCCCTCCGGTTCCTTCCACAAAGCAAATAGGCGTTCCCGAATTGCTTGTAGTGTGTGAATGTTGATCACAGTTGGAAAATGGGAATAAAAACAACAATTGTTGGTCTCCATGGTCCCTAGTTGGACTACAGAGGTTGCTAGATGGATGGATGGACATTATTAAAAGGAGATATAGATGAGTTGTTCTATCACATAAAATCTCAATGAAATATGTTTGTGGTTGCAACTTGGAATTAATGTAGAAAAGATCGAGCGGTATGAAGGGGTACTTTTGCAAGGCACTGTATTTTTGCCATAATACACAGTGCATCGATAGCTTCATTAGCACTTACTTTACTAGCACTTGCTTTAGCTTGGTTGGGGTTAAGGGAGAACTGTGCAAATTAAATTAGACAGGATGAGAAGATGCAGAGAGATATGGAGTGAAAGAGAAAGAAAAACTCACATTAGTGTTACACGTTAGAAGGGATTATGGGAAGGAAACATCGTGTTCCTCGAATGCTGTATAAATGTAGCTTTGCAGATCAAAGGAGCTGAACAGGAACAAAAGAGTTTAAAAGATGACTTTCCTGTAACTAGTTCTGTTTATGTGCATGTGTGTGTGTGATGTGTGCATGATGCCTTCTAACAGCTGAAGTGCTAAAATGAGTCATGCAACAGAAATTCAACTAAAAAACTAAACTTCTCGCTCTGTCTCTCTCTCTGGGTTTCTGTTTCTTTCTCTCTCTGTCTTTATGTATCTGTCTGTCTGTCCCTCCCTCCATCAATCTGTCTGTTTGTCTGTCTGTATCTCACTGTATATCTGTTTGATTGACTGTCTGTCTGTCTTCCTATCCATCTCGCTGTCATTCTATACAGTGCTGTCAAAAAGTATTTGCCCCCTTCCTGATTAAACCTTTTTTTCTGCATATTAGTCACATTTAATCCATTCAGATCATCAAACTATTTTTAACATTATATAAAGAAAACCAGAGTAAATACAAAATGCAGTTTTTTAAATGATGACTTCATTTATTAAGGAGAAAAAGTTGTCTAACCTCGCCCTGTGCGAAAAAGTAATTCAGGTCCTGAGCAACTTGCCATAATTGCTAGAAACTTTTGGATCTTTGATTTTTTTCCTTTAATAAATTCACTGCAAAAAACTGCATAAAACAACTACCTAATAAAACTACATTTTTTATGTAATAAGGTTATCCTTCTGTGATATAAAATTGTTTGATGATCTCAATCAATTAAGTGGGACAAAAACAGCAGGCAAATACTTTTTCACAGCATTGTATAGTATGTTTCTGATTCTGTCAGTCTGTAGCTCTCTCTCTCTGTATCTGTATTGTGTGTGTGTGTGTGTGTGTGTGTGTGTGTGTGCTTCAGGGTAAATGACCCCAAGTCACCCCAAGTTACTGGGTCACGACCCCGAGGTCACACCTGATCACCCGCCCCGCCCCCCCCACAGCGAGCTCAGTAGTTTTATTCGCCCTGTCTTTGTTCAAAGCTGCTTTTCCTGCCATTATGTTTCACTCGTTTTTCTTTACTCAGAAGCACAAACACTTGCACAAAAGCAGAGCACTGAGACCCCGACCCTGGGTCTTTATTGCGCAGCTTTTACCTGGACATATCTCCATGAGAGGAGTTTGATTTTTGAACACGGCCTTACAGCCTTGTGTTAAAAAAGAAGAATGTTTCTAAGCCGGTGAACATTCATACATTTATGCAACGACGTCTTACGCTGAAAGACGTAAAACAAAGGTTTTAAAGGAAACGGCACAGTGTGTTCTGCTGCACAGGAAGTCACACCTCTGAGTCCAGCAAACAGCAAACAAGCCCTTTTTCACGGCGGCAGCAATGAGAAAATCTGCAGAGATACAAACTTAGCATCAGATTTACTCACACAAGCTTTACCTTAAACATGGTTCTGCCCCTCTCGCTCAGAGTTGTGACTTCCTGTGTACTGAACATGACTTTTCACATAAATGTTAACATATACTCTTAGTGTCTCTTATCACCCCGATGCTCAACAGTATGGTATACAATATACACCATACAATGTACTTTTAACATTGCACTAGCTGATCACTCAAGTCATGCTGGCTAAAGATCCTCAACACACACACGACGCTGTGAAACGCCAAAAGAAATAAGACGTGTCACTTGAAAAACTGAACCTTGAGCTATAAATTGAGTTGAAATGTTGAGTAGAAGGGAAGTTATGTGGAGTTATGTGCTTAGAAATATGCTGATCAGCTTAGTTTTTAGCTTTAACCTTTAACCTATTTCTACAAAGTGCTTACCCGTCAGCAACGGGTACTAACGCTGGTCTTCATATACGAAATTCTAGATTATATATTTGTATATTGAATAAGACAGAATATTTTTCCATATTTCTTTAAGCATGTGTGTTTAAATAATAGTGGTGTAACGGATCAGAGTTGATTCATGATCCGCCCGTATTTGGTTTGGCAGGTTTGTGAACAAGGGATTAATTGCAAAATTTTACCAGCATGTGGTTGTTGTTTGTCTTTCAGCTGTTCCTATCGACGGGTCGCCATAATGGACGACCTGATCTACAAAAATTTGCCCTTCCTGATGTGAACCTTGCAGCTTTTATCCAGGGACCAGCTGGGGCTGCGGTTTGGGCATCAGATGGGAATCAAACCCGTGTCTGCTGCATGGCAGGTGAGAAAACTACCAGTGAGCCACCAATGCTCCTTAAAGGCTAACCAGTGTGGTGTCAAATCAATTGTTACATGAGCCTCCGAGTGGCGCGGTGGTAAAGCGCTCGCCCTATCATCCGGAGATCGCAGGTTCGATCCCCGGGTGATGCTGTTACCTCTCACAGCTGTAGGCCTAGAGGGAGCTGATTGGCCGAGCTCTCTCAGGGGGGAGGGATGAGAGGTACTTCGCACTCTACAGCCAATTAGGCGTCAGAGGTTCGGAGGAAACACGTGATAGTCTTCGGCCTTCCCAGCTTAATGGTAGTAGTAGTCTTAACTAAATCTAGTAGACTAAATCTGGAAAAAAGAATCAGTTGTTACATGCTGCTGTATGGTGTTATATTTGGGCCCATTCCTGAGCAAAAATGAAATCTTTTCACCTGCTCAAATGCTGTTTTAATTTAAGACATAAGAAGTTGTTTCTTTAAATTCTAGAAATAATATATGATAAGCAAAATTATATTTATCTTCTGACAAAAGAAAAAGACCTGAAAAATGACCCGATCCATGACCACATGTGATACTTTTACGATACGTACTTTAGAATTTAGCAATTTTTGAATAAAAATTAGCAAATGGATTTTAGAATCGACTCCTGCTTAGAAGATTGAACAATCACTAGGAATGTTGTTTATCGCTACAGCTTCCAGTGCTTTTTGTCTCTGTGGAGTCATTTTTACTTGCAAACTGTATGAAACAGTATTGGTTATTATATTGTTCATTTTAACTTATTTTGCCCTTTTTTGGCTGATTAGTAAAAAAAGTCAGACTGAACCTGAAATTTACAGTCATGATGTCTTAATCCTTCATCTAATCAGTCTGACTATTAAAGTAACTTCTTTAAGCAGTGATCGTGCAGACGAGAGGAAAACAACATCACCGCTCCCACGACAACCAGTCGAGTTGACTTCTGTTTCCTCCTGCCCTTTTCAGTTCCTCATTAATGTTCACATCTTCTAATTCTCATTCTGACTCGCAGGTTTCATTTATATGATCGATGTGTCACAACAGACATTTCATCACCTAGTTGCAATGCGATAAGATAACGATCACACTATTAGCTGTGAATCGGAGCAAAGAAAAGCAAAGACATCGAGTTGACCTGTAAAGTCCTGCTGATTCATAAACGCTAACACGGTTTTATTGTGAAAGTCTAAAACTTTGTGTCACATTCATCCAAATATTACAGATAACAAAAATCTACAGAAAAACAAAACATAGACAGATGAGAAAAGAAGATTGAAAGAAAAACAGAAAGAAAGAGCAAAAAAAAAAGTTTATTCTGGGCAGAGAACAGCAGCTGTGAGTGAAATAAAGAGAGCAAAACAAAAACAGGGCAAAAAGTAAAAGAAACATCAAAAAAATAAAAAAAAATAAAAAAAAGAATGCACACAAGAGGAATAAAGTGTAAGATGAATAAAATAAGTGAATAAATGCAAAATAAATAACAAAGCAAGTGAAGTGAAGGACGTAAGGAAGGAAAGAAAGAAAGAAAGAAAGAAAGAAAGAAAGAAAGTTAGCCCTGGAACCGTTAGTAGGAAAAAGAAGGGCAACAAAAGAATGAAAGAAAAAGCGAAAGAAGGCAGAAGAAAGGGTAAAATAAAAAGTGAAAGTAAGATAGACACTGAAAAGAAAGAAAGAAAGAAAGAAAGAAAGAAAGATGTTTATTTATGGTGCACAAAAGAATGTGTGAAAGTGAGGAAGGAAAAATGACAACAAAAGAAAAAAGTACAATAAAAAAGGAATAAATATAACACCTTGTGCATGAAAAGGAATAAGCAAAAACAAATACGTCAAATATATAAAGAACAGAGGAAGAAAGAAAAATTCCAGTTCTTATAATTTCAATTCTTGGAATAAATTCCAAAAAAAGATGAAGGACACAAGATGGAGGAGTGAAAGAAAAGAGTGGAAGTGAGAGTGAGGGGCAGGATGGGTAGAATCGGAGTTGTGTTTATTAGAGCTGGTACAGATTTAGAGAGAGAGAAAAACAGGCAGGGGTCAGAAGCAGAAACAATACGTAGAACCAGAACTAGAAACCTGGGAAAAGGACACAGGGACGTAGAGGACACAGAGGACAAGCTTTAGGAACTCACACCTTGGAATGACTGTATAAACACACAAGATTTCCCGTAGTGCAACCGGAAGACAGAAAAGGAAGTGGAAAGAGCGGAAACAATCAGCAGGCGGCAGGGCTTCTGTAATGAATAATTAATAAGTGCAGACGGCTTCGACCAATCACGGGGAGAGAACATTGTGACAAGAAGCAGTCGCTCTTACAGTAACCCTGATAACCTTTACGGGTGTCGTGTAAAATATTGCTGGACAAATCTCACTGCCCTTTAGCACAGCGGAAATGATATTTTAGCAAATAAAAATATTCCAAATATTGATAAAATTAATTTTAAAATAAAATGACAACAAACCAAATCTAAGCTTATCTTAGTGATCTAAGTGAAAGCAAACATTTCTTTTTCTATCGGCAGATTGTTTCGTTAGTTTTAGGAATTTATTTCTTGAAAGACACAAAATTCTCTGCCAATATAACAAAAAAATAAAATTTGCTTATAATTTTAGTAACATTACATAGAAATAAGCTTAATAATCTAGAAATTAGAGATATGTTTAACTACATTCGAAAATGTTTCACGTGCTAAGATGTAATTTTTGCAGTGAGGAGCGTCTCCAGTGTCGTCCATAATAATAAAAAAAGATAAAAAAAAATGTATCTATTCATTTCTTAATTAGCTCATTTACATCGACACTGAAACAGCACATCCGGAAGAGGAGTGAAACCGAGGGAGTTTAAGGTATGAAAAAAGTTCATTGTCTGAGGGGTATTTCAGTTGGAACATTAACAGAAAGTATGTGGGAGAACTCTGAGAGTCAACCTGTTAAAGAAATGCTAAAACATGGGACCTTTAAAAGGTGTTACGAGGTTGGCATATTTCCAATCACTATGATCTGAGACTGAATGAAACCACCTTCTCATTAACTAATTATAAATTCCATGTCCTTTCCTTCTAAATAAAATGGTTTCATTCGAGAGAGGAAAGTGTGCAAGAACAAGACGTGACCACATGTAGACGTAAATGTAGGGGTGAAAGACAAAAAGGGTCTATAAAGGACAGGGCTAGCCAATCAACATAATCCAAGACAAACCGATAAAACATTTATTGTAATTAAACATAGAACAGATGCACTGTATAATCATTAATATGCTAGAGCTTTTACCAAAGAGAGTGTTTTTAGGAAGGAGTCTCCAGTGTCCAGATGTCCACCATGAGAAAGTCTAAGAGGAAAGGGGCTTGGTACTTTTTGCTATCAACTTGGGAGATATAGACGAACTGATTGTATCTGCCATGACATACTGTATATCATAACAGGAACAGAAACTTGTTTCATGGGTGTTCATTATTAAATTATGTTTCATTCCTTGTCTACACTGTGATTATCACATGCTTAAAAGCCTTCACTACTGTATATAACGAAGAACAAATGTTCACTTATTATTACTACAAGCTTCAGGTTCCATACAAAAATATGTTTTACACGTCTGAATAAATGGTTGTGTGTGTTGGAGACAAAACATAATCAGATATTTTGACTGGAGTCAAACCAGATGAGGAAATCAGTCCATTATGACTATCTGTCTACTATCAGATGTATTTTTGGCAATAAATATAAACAATACAATGAGTCAGCTTCTGTGTATTTGAATAATCTTTTTAAAAAAAATGAGGCAAATGAGGGTACTGTAAGTCACAAATAAGTAAAGTTAATCTCCACTACAGTCGTCTGTAACTACTGCGGGTGCAACAGGTCATTGAACTCCTGGTTTTCCAATCGGATCATGGATGGGATTTTGATAATTTTTTAGATCATTATTTTAAAAAAGCGAGACAAACACATGAATGCTTGAGTATAAATCATGTCTATGTTGTTGTTAGGCTTTCGGCTGCTCCCGTTGAGGGGTTGCCTGCCACAGAGCCACCAATTCCCAATATGAACTGTGACTATATGAAAAATTTATGTACTGAATTTATGGAAATGAAGCAGCCAATCAGGGTTTACCTTGTCAGGTTGTAAAAAAAAAAGGAGTAAGCAGTGTTGCCAGATTGGGCGGTTCTCTGGTAACTGGGCTACTTTCATCATTGTTGTCTTGTGTGCGGAGTTAAAATTTGATGAATTTTAATAAAACAAGACAAATAGCTGAATTACAATATAATTCCTATTTCTGATATTAATACTATATATATTTTACCAGAGTTAGAGGGGTTTCAACACAACCTAGCCCAAGGGTTTCCAATCTTATCCAGAAGAGACCAGCATAGGTGCAGGTCTTCATTAAAGCCATGTAGATGCCATACCTAATTGTCAAGAATGCATAATAATTAATAACAACTCAAGAGTCCAAATATAATGGCATACAGCTTTAATAATACTGTATCTTGCACTGTAATGGTAAAACTTTGCAATTAATCCTTGGTTGACATGCCTGCCGAACTTGTGGGAAGGATCACTGATCCACTAGGGTCCAGTACACCCCTAGTAACCACACTTATAAATCTTAACATACTTGTGCCACGCACCACTGTTAATCCCATTTTACGAATGCAGGTTCAAAGTGGAAGTAAATTATCCTAATAAATTCTAGTCCAGTAAAGAGGGACTAAAGAAAAAAATCTCTTTAAGATGACTTTCCCCATAATGCCCACATTAAACTTTCTTTTGGCTGCTCGCGTCAAGGGGCCGCCACAGCGGATCACCTGATCCACACACAACACTGATTTTATAACAGATGCCCACTGGTGTGGCAATCCACAGATTTGAAGTTTATAGGGGCGTTCAAATAAAACTTGTTTTTTTAATTATACAGAATACACAGTTATGAGAGTAAAAACTCTTTTTAAATTTTTTCATGCGTGAAACACTGGCCTCCCAGGAACTCCTTTAACGCCCCAAAGACGTGGAAATGGCTTAGAGCGGGGTCAGGGCTGTACAGGGGATGTGGCAACAACTCCCAGTTGAATTCCCATAATGTGCAAGTGGTATTGGTGAATGATTGTGTGTACAGTTCCCACAGAGAGCCGTGTCTCTTCACTGGGAAGAATGTCACAGTGTGTCACAGTGTGATCCAGGGATTTGCTTAAGCAAGATTTCTACACAAAACTGATAGGGACCACACCAGGCTCATATTTCGAGAAGGCAGTGATGAGCTCCAGACAATCTTCGCTTAGTTGTGCAAGTTTGCTATTTGTGCCAAAACATGTCTTAAGCACCATGTAATGTGTAAAATCTGCCAAGCAATCACAATCCAGGAAAGATTTTTTTTTCCTTTATTGCTTGTTAGAAATAACCAGGAAGGTCCAATTCCAGAAAGCGTGAGAAACTCATCACATATACATTAACATGGAGTAATTACGAATCGTTCTAATGACCTGGACCCAATCAGATAGAGAGCAACTGTCTTTCATTAGCATAGAAGTATGGGATACGATGGTTCAGAGCACGGTCTTCTGAGACTGTTTAATGCATCTGCCTGTCAACTGTGTAGATTTACGAGCCAGAAACCTTTCTTTACATTACAATTAAAATTATGTCTCTCTCTCTCTTTGTCCTCTGTCTCCTCATCTTCCTTCCTTTTCTCATTCTATTTTAGGAGCACATTATAAAATTAGCCATAAAGCACAGCGCAGCAGGTCCGCTGCCAGAGACAAATTAGGACGAGTAGATGAGAGAATCAATTAAATGAGGTGAAGTAAGTGAGGTAAGTGAGTTCAAGCCATAAATTTAGAAGGGATGCTTTAAAGAGACAGTCTGCCAGCTTCACATGCACGGTTAGCGAAGCTAGCTGATGATCAGAGCTAGCAATCAGAGCTAGCATTCCACACATGGAACACACACAAACACAGGAATGTTGGGTTTATCAGAGTGTCGAGATAAACACAGCAGACACAGGACAGATATATGACCTGACAGGTGATGCTAGCCATGCTAGGTTCATTTTTAAAAACCCGAAAAAGTGTTAGCGTGTGTTTGTATTTGATCCGTCAAACAGTGAAGGAGCAGAAGATTAGCAGCTCACAGAGAAAGACAAAGCACTAACGTAATACCTGATGCGATCATTTCACACACCTAATGTAGTGTTATAACTATTTCCTTACTGACTTGACAAGTATACTTTACAACTAAACAGTGGCACAACACGAAAAGTTAACGGTAGTCACAGCAAGCTCACTCTGTGTGAGGGGATTTATAGTGAAGTCACGAGCTACCGTTAAGTAGCGACCTAATCTGTTAAGATTTCATGACATTTTTATTATTATTACTGTATTGTTGCAGAAATGCTATGAATTTCTCTAGCTCGAACACCACCTTTCCCTTTCTAATACCAAACAGATACCTTAACTTCCAAGTTTTAAACTTGTCTTATTTCTTATTTTATGTACTTAATTTAAAACGGCCCTCGAAAACTAGCATACTGAAAACAATTTGAATATTGAAAACTGCATAAACAAAGTTTTACACATTTAAAAGGAAGCCTAGAAAGAACTAAACGCCCATGAACATTTTTACCTTGATATTTACTGTAATAAAATATAGTTAGAACATATCACTATATACCATAGTATTACTGTGGTACTACAGACTTTACCATGGTAGGTACTAGAGATGGGGGAAAAATCGATTCAGTTATGAACTTTTTTATTCTTTATTAAATTTTTAATGCATTACAAAAAATGGGAGCATTAAAAGCCTTTGATTTGCCGTTTTCCTTCAAACTATATGAGCAAGTTAGTCTCCAAAACACCCATAACACACTCTTACACCAGTCTCAAAACACCACGGATGTAAATTAGTCAGAAATTTACTACAAAAAGAGTAAAAACAGTTCAAAACCAATTAAACAAGCATGTATAACCTTAACATGGATGTAAACCATAATGTAACACTTCATTTAGTTAAGCGTGTGACCAAAAGTATGTGGACACCTGTAGATAACAAAACAACTTAAAAATCACAAAGAATAAAAATCTAAATGCATATTTTCAAATTTTATGTTCTAAAAAGTGCTTCTTGCTCCAAATAACGTCTGAATTGAAAACAGTCCTAAATGGCATGACTTAATATTTTAATGAGCATGCCTGACAGCATTCCTGTCCAAATCTCTCAAATTCAAACAGTCGAGGATAAGTTTATAGTAGTCTGTTTCAATCCTTACATTGCCTTTCCCACGCTTAAGCATGCTTTATACTGTAAATAAAGAAATTCAAACCAAAAGACAAGGACAAATGACACAGCACAGCCGTTTAGGCTAATCAGCATTTATAATGGAGTGAATGAAAGAAGAGTTCGAATGATTGCACGTGAAATTTGTGTCATGAGCATCAGGTTGCTCTGATTGCACCAGTGTTTATACGTGTATAGGCTTCTTCAAGCATGTTCACTTGTTCCTCACACAGGCTAATTACAGCCAGATGGCGAATTTCTGTTCTGAAACCAAAACCACCTGCAAGTTCACGGGTCTGATATCACTGCAGTGTCTCAAATGTGTGGCACCCAGCCTGTTGATGTGTGTGTGAAGAAGTATACATCTAATGAGAAATGTGAGAGAAAGGCGTCTAAGAAAAAAAACACCCGTGGTGGACTTGCAAAAAAGCCAAATTGTTATTAACAGTGTTTATACCACAGCACTGGTAAATTCTCTATTCTTATTGTTCAGAAGGTGAAAGTCATTCTGACAGGTTTACAGTACATTAAAGTGCTTGTAAAAGGTAAGTGAACAACATTCCTCAATAGTAAATACTACTACAAAAGGCTTAAGAGCAATCTAGTGTTAAAGGATAAATGAGTAATTAAAAGCACTGACAAGTCACTGTGTGGCGAAAGAGGATAAAACACATGTAATGATGTGCTGTTATTAGATGAGAAAAAGAAACTCTGCATCATATCAGGTTAATTTCCTTTAAAACTTCATGCATTAACATGTGTTATTCCTTACTTAGGTAATTCTAAGGGAACTGCTACAGACATCCTCAAGTATATTTGACTGACAGTAGTTAATTTAATGCTGAGATTCTACCTTTGAATGCTGCACCTTTTATTTGAATCTTTCACACATACATGTGGCAAAATTATACATATAAAAGAATTAGGGTATATCCTTGGACGTATTTACCTTGTGGAGTAAAATGTACAATAGACAGTAAAATACATATAATGTAATAGATATATACGAAATGTATACAAGGTATATGCTTAAAGGTATCACCCTAGTGACAAATATGTTTCTGAATGTCTAGGGTTCTAGTGGATCCTGACTCAATTCCTGTGTGCAAAAGAGGAATTTGAGAATTTGCTGTCATTTTTCCTACAGATCCAGACTGCCATGCCACATTGTTTGCTACATATGTGCTATTTCCTAGAGGCACAGGCACACGTAGTTGTTTCCACTCTGGAAATGCACCTTGCCATCCCAAATGCCACTCCAACTCTAATGTCAAACCTAAGAGGTCTATTACACCAATTTTTTTATTGCTTTTTTTATTCCCTATGATCTTGAAGCACTGCTCGACAGGTCCCACCATCTCCGAGGGATCGAGGAAGACATGCATCTAGACTGTTAGACCTAGTGGGTGAAATGAACGTCCTCCAGATGTTCATACGGGCGAGTCATTAATGAATGACTGAAGACCTATCTCTTTCTTAGATATCTGGGTTAATCTCTGCCATACTAAACCAAAAAAAAAAAAAAACACCCTTACAAACAGTTCTTGACTGATGGTACCCAGTAACCACTGTAAGGATCTATCCAATAACGGAAACTTCAAAGCACTTTTGTACAATAAGTCGCTATGGATAAGAGTGTCTGCCAAATGCCTAAACATAAATGTAAATGTATGGTTTTGACCACACCTTTCAATATTATAAAATCTGAGCAGCTGGTTATTCACTTTACACCAATATATCATTCATTCCTGTTCAGTATGCACTTCATCTCAGGCTGGGTCACAATGCATCCATGCATTTGGCTCCTATCCAGAGAGCCAGGTGGCAGAATTCACTCATGAAAGCACACAAGTTCACTGCACTCACAAACACTCTCACACCTGGGGCAAATTAGAATAGCCTGTCTGACTCCCTGCATGTTCATGGACAGTTGAAGGAAAACCGAGGACCTGGAGCAACCCCACATGTCCTCCTGAACACCCCAGACTCCAAGGTGGGGATCAAACGGAGAACACTAGAAGCGCTTGATCAGGATATTAATGAAACATTCGAGCAATTCTGTAATAAAAATGTTCATGGTGCTGATGTGACATTAACGCAAAGGCATTTTAATACTGAAGGTTTAAAACCTCCCTGTGAAGGAGCATGCACTGCTGTATGATGCACTGTTATGTGCTGCAGGTGTATAAAAGTCAGGTGCACGCTTCAGGTGTTTAGGTAGCACTATGCCCTATGACATATTTACACTTATATGTAGTCTTTTGTTAGGTTTTCATAGTTATATTAAAAAGAAGTTGAATGAAAAATACAAAAACAAACTAAAATAATAATAATAAAAATAAAAGTAACGTCACTAGTAAAATAATAATAATAAAAAGTAAGTCCATGTGAAACGTCACTGTATATAAAGCCACAGCTTTGACCACTTTGTTTCTAAACACATTATTAATGGATTAAACGCGCGAAGCACGAGCCACTTCACTCGTGCTGGGCGCGTTTAAGCGAAGTGACTTTACGCTCGCGCGCAAATGAAGTGACGAAGCGAAATAAAGAGAACACGCGCGCGTGACTTACCGAGCAGCGCCGCGAGCCTTAAGCATCGCTCCCCGGTGCGCATTTCGAGTCCTCTCGTGCGTCTTGTACCGTCTCGCGCGTCTAAAAAGCTGCTTCCCGTTACACAGCGCGAGAGCGAGACAGAGCGCAGCGGCACCAGAAGTTGTGTGCGCGCGCGCGTGTGTGGGTGCGTGCTTTCTGTGTGTGTGTGTGTGTGTGTGTGTCTGTGTGTATCGCCCTCTGGTTTGCATTAAGGAGGAGAGTTTGAAGAACTTTTAAGCTGCAAACATGGATCTCTCTTCTGATATCTATTCTGGGTTACTGTATACTGTACAACAACAACAACAAAACGTCACACACTCTTTAGCTTGCACAATGTGGTGTTTATGTTCATTTATGAAAATGATTCCTCATGTTACCAGAAGCACTTTCCTGGAATACTGTATACACCTGTATACCATCAGGGAAGAAGAAAAACTTCTGAGTTAACCTCAGATCTTAACATTGCCTCCAGACGTTTGTACAGTGGGCACTGTGCATGACACTTCTCTCCTTACACTGATGCACCCATTGCTCTGGAATTATGGTGAATCCAGAATGATGAGACCACACAAGATTTTCCATTGCTCCGAAGATCTTTACAAATCTTTATGCTCCATAACAAACTGAAGCTTTTTATCCCCCCTGATAAGTCTCACAAACAAGTGGTTTTCTTTTCCTTTATGTACATACATCTGTTTAGGCCCAGTCCTGTGTGTATGGAAATGCTCTTACAGTCACTGTAGTTTACTGTTGATTTTTTACCATGCAACTTCACCAAGTGTTTAAGTGATTACATTGATGACGCATTTCTTTCACAAAGTTTACGGGTTAGCACTATCCTTACAGATTTTAATAATCGATCATCATTTCATACAAACCTAAATAATTCTTTTGACTATGTAAAGCTGCTTTGCGGCAATGAAAATTGCTAAAAGCGCTATACAAATAAAATTGAATTGAATTGAATTGAATTTCAAAATTGATTTCAAATCCCCTTAGTTGTTTTTTATGCTTGACGCCCAATAATTTGACCCTTCTAAAATGCCAGTTTTTGGTTAGGGAGTTCTGGACTTAGATCACCTATTCCATTGCTGCTTATTGGGCTTTTTTCCCCCCGATAAGTCACGCAAACAAGTGGTTTTCTTATGGACACACAGCTGTTTAGTCCCAGTCCTGGTCATTTTCATTACATTGTGTGTGTATATGGAAATGCTGAGTCAGGCAACTAAAGAGATCTGAAATTACTGGAACTGGTTTAGAAACTCTTCAACAGATCATTAAAATCTGTAAGGATGATGCTGAACTATCAACTTTGTGGAAGAAATGTTGTCAGAAAAAAACCCTGAATGGAGATCGCTTAAACGCTTGGAGAGGTTGCATGGCAAAAAAATAAAGAGTAAAAACAAGAGCTATGTTTAATAGTGAAAGTAAGAGCATTCCATTCTGTGAAATATTGTTGTGTTTTTGTAAAATGCTTTTTTGTTTTGGAGATGTTTTTGTATTTTGTGAAATGTCATTGTGTTTCATAAAATATGAATGTATTTTGGGAAATGTTGTGTTTTGTACTTCAGGGGCACAGTAATATTATCCTGGTTAGGGTCTCCACGGATCTAAAGCCTATCATGAGAATGCTGGAAATGAGAACCCAGAGGAAACCCACACAAACACAGGGAGAACCTCAAATGTGATACTCCATGTAAGACAGCAACCTGAGCTCAGGGTCGATCTGAGGGTCCTAAAGTCACGAGAGGGCAACGGTACCTGCTGCACAAGTCTGCTGCTTTGGGTATCATATTTGTATGAAGTCAATATGAGATCAGTTCAGTCTATGGGGGAAAAAAAACCTGAAATTAAAAATCAGCTGACATGATCTGAATTAGATTTGAGTACTGTAACTGTCACTGAAAATGCCTGGAATGCACTACGTGCAAATTTGTGCAAGTTGTACATATATTTTCACTTAGGCGTGCAGTTTGTGAAATTCCTAGCTAGTAGTTATTAAGATGCCGTATTTAACAGCAACATAGTAGCAGTACAGCAAATCTGAAGAAACAAACATTTTAAATGACTTATTCTGTATGAGTGAAAACATGTGTGTGTGTGTGTGTGTGTACTTTCATGTGTTTGAGCATTTTTAAATAAACACTTTAGTTTATGTTGTAATTCAGCACTTGGGAAAAGAGTGCATAGTCTGAAGTGGAAGCATGATGGTGGGTAACATGGCACTTTAACACTGTGACACTTTAACTTCCTCTTGCGGTTTCTAGAACGCTAGAGTCAGTTATTTTCAACTGACACCACTTTGACCTGAACACATCACATCCTTGTCAATCTCATGTTTTGAAGTTAATTGATAGCAGCAGTGTGTTAAACATTACCACATGAAGGGGCGAGTGCTTGGTACCGATCCGCTTCTCTGTCACTGGAAGTAATTTGTTATTTTGACACGAAAGCCCACGGGGGCCACCTTCTTCAGCAGATACTCACTCCATCACTGAGTTGACACCAGTGGAAGATCTGCCTTCCACATGTTCAGCGCTCAGGTGTTCAGGACCGAAATTATGTTTTAAAAAAATTAACAGTTGTCAGACATGCATTGGGCTTATTTATATGACATCACCGTTCAGTTCTCAGATCTGACGTTATTAATTAATTTGCTATAACAGCTACTTCTTGCAGCAGCTTCATCTCCAACATATATATCAAAGTCCTATTATTTCAATAGTAACATAGGTCATTCGAGGAATGTATGTTTTTGTACTTTTTCACTCCTTGATGGCAAATCAAGACACTCACACACCCAGCCAAACACTCCCGGAAGTTTTAATATATCAATGAACCTACACTGCATGTTTTTGGACTGTGGGAGGAAACCAGAGAAAAACCACCAAGCATGGGGAGAACATGCAAACTCCACACAAACACACACACACAGACCAGACGATCAGATTCAAACCCACAACCTTGGAGCTGTGAGGCAACAGTTCTAATAACTAAACCTTAAAAAAAAATCTGTGTCATTGCTTTTGTACAGTAACACAGAAAGGTCTGTAAATGTAGTTTATCCAGTGATAGTTTAGTGACTAGCATAATTTCGTGGATGCTCTATAACATTAAATGTAACTGTAATAGGATCTGGGGATTTTGGAGGCCGGATCAGAGGCCTTGGGCTCTTTGTCCGCTGGATCCAGTGTGCAGCGCGCTATGGTGCATTGGGTGTTCTGGTGTCAGTGTATCATATCCAGCATTGATTTTTTTTTCCGTGAGATTGGACCAGACAGGCTTGCAGTTGGTCCCTACGGGCAAGGGTACTGATGGCTGATCAGTGCGGAATTGTAGCATGTGTGATAGAGGTGACTTCAGTCTCGACTGAAAGGATGCTAATTGTCCAAGATGGCTGCTTTATGATGTTCCATATATAAGGTAACGTATAAAATAAGACTGTAAATTCATGCTTATGGATGACAGTTAGTCAGAGTGTTAGAGATGCTAAACCACTGGCTTTCAGGGCGGGGTCTGGGGTCCGGGGTCCATTAAGCACAAGCGGAAATTCCAACCTACATTATAATATTGAATTACGGCACCAAGCTTAATTCCGCTCTAATACTGTATGTTCATTGGAATATCCAGCAACATAAAACTTTATCAGTCCAATTAATATTATTAAAAAAATATTTTGATTACAATAAACAGTTACAATGAATCTAAAGAGAAAAAGGAAGTAAAATGTAAGTAAGGATTATTTGTAATTTTCGACATTTGAGACATCGCAGACCTCACCATGATCTAATAAAAAAAAGCAGACACAGACTAGACAGCAAACGGCAATGAAAGACATAATCTAGACCATGAATGCTGCACAAGACGTGACTGAAACAGTGGTGCTTACACTCAGATGAGAGCGATTGAGACGTGTGATGTCCTGGGGCAGATGGGTAACGTAGTTCCATGTCTCTTTGGCAATGCCATGGTAGTGGGATTCAGGTTTTTTTGGACCCTTTGTAAAACACACGGACACACACACACACACACACACACACACGAAACAATGTATCTGGACATCTCAGGAACTGTCTGAGACGGTTTATATTCGAGCTTCCTGTGTCTTCCACTCCCTGTATAAACCCTGGAGTGTTCTTCAGGAAGTCTGTGATTACCATCTCTTACTTTTTCTCCCCCACCCCCCTTTTTTTTTTTTTTTTAAATATGGACACACCCATTTAAAAAATAAAATCAATTTTGCCATTAAAAATGTAAAAAACTGTATATTATAATGTTGTCGTAAAGTTTCTGGGGAAAGTCTCTAGAACAGAGGACCTTCTGCTTTCTGGTTTCTCATTTAAAGAGAACGATGAGCTGCTTTTCATTGGAAGTAAGAATAAAAACAGAAGCTGGCGAGGAAATGACTGTTGAAGAAAATCTAATTTAACAAGACAAAGGAGTGCTTCAGCATTTTTACCTTTGTATATAATTTATACACAAGTTTGATAAGCAAAGATGGAAATAATTTTTTTTTTATTCTTTAGGGGTTAAAAAGTGAACCCAGGAAGACGTCTAAAATGACAAAATTTTATAAATTCTTTCATAAAATGTTTGATTCGCTTGTTTAATTTGTTTAGAAGGAAAAAACTACTATCATGTTGCTTGTCTGTACGTGACTGTACATTGATTATAGTAAGCCTAATGAGACTAATAACAGGAGCTGGCATAAATCCTGGGTGTGGTCAACAAATAGAAGCTAATAAAACCAGGAAGTAAACCAGGAAATAAACAGGAAGGAGGCTTCTGTGATGAAGTGCATGGTTTCATCTGGAAGAATTCCTTTTGAAAAGCCACGTTTTTTGCTGCCTGCTGCCGTATGGACATGAGCTGGCAAAAATCCGGGGTGAGGTCAGGAAAAATAACTAATAAAACCAGGAAGTAAACCAAGAGATAAACAGGAAGAAGGCTACTGGGATGAAGGGCTAGGATTCATCTCTAAACAAATAGCACAGGAAGTCAACACACCAGCAGGACGGCAGGGAAACGCTCGCCATCGACTTGACCATGAAGTGAAAATACTGTGAGGACTGAATATACAGAAGATAAATACTGTACAAACCAGGACCAGCAGCTTTGATATTCTGTGCTGTGTTTGTTCATTTTAATGGGAAGAGTCACTTCAAATCTACACAATGTTGATCAGATTAATCACCTTTATCTGATAATGAGTAGAAACTTGCATTGGTGGTTCAGTGGTAGGTTCCTCACAGCCATGCAGAAGAACCAGGTTCTTTAACCATGCCATACTCAAACACCAGTCACTGCCGCAAGCCCAGATGAGAATATCATCTAGAATCATTTAGAATATGATTAGCTGTTAAAGTCAGGTCAAAAAGTCATTTTACAGTAAGAATGCATGTTTAAAATTCTGAACCTTTAGCTGTTTGCGAGAACAGGAATCTGTAAGTTCTTTGCCTGCTCTTAGCAAGTTTTTCTTTTGACTTACATTAGTGCAAAGTGATGAAATGTGTTACGAGTTACATGCACACACGTTCATGCAGTACAATATGTGTTTCGCAACTGGTGTGTTTGCTTGTTTTGGACACATCAAGCTTTTCCCCCCACCATTACCTGATTTCCCAGATAGTGCTTTTAAGCTGTTCTGTCTCCTTCCTCACCAGGCCTCTGTGCTGCTGACCGAGTTAAAATAAACCACTCTTAATGTGAATGAGAAAGATGGGAGATAGGAGACAGGAAGTCATCCCATGACAAAATAATCTGTTTAGCCATCTCAGGAGTGGTGTCTGCACTGTCTTCTCGCTCGCTGAGGACTGTCCGTTACTGGGTTTCATTTTTAGCTTTGGAGATTTTGAAAGGTGTGATGAAGACATGTCAGAACTTCACTGCCGGACTGCCAGGGACTGCAAGAGTTTATGAGAATTTATCAAATCAAAGAGTTGTGACTACTGGGTCAGTGTACACTGGGACAGGACAGAATAAACAGGAAATAGTTTGCGAGATAAATCACGTGCAGTGACCATGATAATGAGAGATAATTTGGTCAAAAAAACGGAGACAAAACAAAATCGAACTTTCGGTTTGATGGTGCGTATGATTCTCGTTTTACTTGACATTGTTCTACATGCAACCTCCATTTGAGGGTTGAGGGTTCAATCCCCCTCATCTGGTCTATGAGCCTGGTGTTTGCATGTTCTCCCTGTGCTTGGTGGGTTTCCTCAAGGTACTCTGGTTTCTTCTAACAGTCTTGCAGTGTGCCAATGGAGATTTAGTTTGATGTAGTGTTCGCTGAATGACGCTGGAGTGTAGGAATGTTGGTGTGTGATGGGTAATGTTGGTCAGTTTCTATAGTGATGTGTAAATAATGCTCTCTCTTGTTAAAATGTTTGGATTTTTATTTCTTTGCGTGATGTCGTCCATGGCGTTGGGGTTAACTGGTGTTTTCAGTGTTGAACTGGAGATTAATGACCGGATTCAGTCCGAGGTATTAAAAGAGCTGCATTGTGCAACCCTTTCTGTTCCACACTCACTCAAAATAAAATGTATTTGAAAGAACATTAAATTATTTGTTGTCTATCATAAGTGGGAGAAAGAGAGAGAGAGAGTGCTCCAAGATGGAAAAGTGGACAAATCATGTAATTAACTGTACTCTGACTAATTCAAACTTCGGTTGAGGTTAATGCACAGCAGTGTACAAGACTCTGAAGGATCCAGCTGAGGCTGTTAGGGCTTGTCCGTGTCTTGGACGCTGTTGTCCTCTTGTTTAGCAGCATGTGATCCTGCATTCGTGAGTGAAATGGAACACGTATGAGAGCGATTACCGCATCTGGCTCTGCTGGAGTTATTATACAGTCGCAAATTGTAATGTCTGGGCCGCGTTTCGGCAGTTAACTAAAAATCTCATTCTGTCTCACCGACGGACAGCTGAAAAGTGGAGTATGCATTTCTGATCCTGTGTTTGTTTGACAGGTCAGGGTGAAACAGGACGAATGCCACATGTTAGAAATGAGAAACTCCTGACTGAGAGCTGCAAGGGCTTCAGTTGAAGAGTATTACATTTTGAGTACAGCATTTTCAGTATATCATTATATGAACAGTATAAACATGGAGTTTGTTCGACGTCTTAAAATAGCATAAGTTATTCATTAAAGTATTTGTGTGGAAATAAACGTAGTGGTGTTTAAGTAGTTCTGTAACTATGGTGTGTTATTCAGACACCAATGTTTCCATACTGATTTGTACTTGGAGTAAAATAGAACTTATAGTTGTCAAAATTTCCAGACAGACGCAGATGCAGGTGCGGATAAACATTCCATCGGTGAAAAACATAGAAACTCTAAACTCTACAATACAACTGGAAACATAAATAAACCATAAAGTGAAGACGATGAGTGCTACCCAAGACCAGTGCTCATTAGACTGCGATGTGACTCAGGTGTGTATGATTAACATAAAAAGTGCCAGGACTAATGGAGAATGTAGTATAAAGTACATTCGTTATTTTGGAAACTATCGTTATACAGTACATATAATTTAAGTTTATTGTTCTGTGCACTTTAGATCCCATTAGAATTGTGCTTCAGTCATATTTTTATGCTCTCGTCAATTATGCAATTAGTTTATATCAGTACTAGTACTGTACATAACCACTACAGTCTATTTAGAAATACATTCATGTATATGTTCACAACAAGCTTATTTGTATATACTGTATGAAGTTATATACTTTGTCTGGCCAAAAAAAGTCACCACCTAACAATACTGTACTGTCTTATGTGGGAAATTTACTGCAGTGGTTAATACGGTTCCGCTGGCAACAAGTTATTTAACCCCAACTAATGCAATGAGTAGCTGTCCAACACATCATTAAACCCGGGAAGAAAAGTGGTGATTCATCGACTTTGAGGTGGAAATGTGGCTGGAAAAACATTTCGAAAGAACATGATGGAAGAGCATTTAAATGCGTAAGGAAATCCAATCGTGAAAAAGACAGCAGAACTCTCAGCCATGTTAATAGTGAAAGTAAGCATTTTCACACGCACAATGTGAAGAGAACTGAAAGGATTGGTGACTAATGAGCTGTGTAGGCTCAAGAATACCACTTATTTGGGAACCAGTTCACCTAATCTGCATATCTTTGGATCGTGGAAGAAAACCGGAAAAAAAAACACCAAACACAGGGAAAACGTGCAAACTCCATGCGGGAATCAAACCCGGACCCTGTAGGTGTAAGACGTCAGTGCTAACCACTAAGCCACTGTGCCACCTACTGTAAATGGGACATTTAATTATGGCCTTACAGTTAAACCATATTTACAGTATACAGTAAATTTACAAAGCATTTACACATTTAAATCCTTACATACATAAACAACATAGTTAAATATTACGTCTAGGAGCGATATTTACATGGTGCAATCTCTACCTAACTATTCAGTACTGTTTTATTTCAAGATACAGCAAACCAGGTGCTGCAAACAATCGCATGAGGATGCAATGTGTTTAATTGTAATGAACGCAGAAGACTTTATTGTAATTTTTCGGTTGGTTTGTTTTGCTAAACATCATTCAAATGTCAGTCTTTTCTGACTAAAGTTCAACACAGTGGAATTAACCAGGTTCAAACTAACCTAAACTAACAAAAATTAGTATAAAAAGTTATTCTTTTAAAAATATAAAAATACAATTCTATCATAAAATAAGAAATCAAATAGTATGTAATTTCAGAATAACACATTAGCATCCTTAACTTTAAGTTTATAGGCTAAAAAAAAGCACAAAGTCAAACAACGTGTTCTACAGTGAAGTGTTCTACATGTGCTTCAAGTGCACTATTATTATATTAAATTATACTTATTTTTACATTTCTACTGTGTGTCTTATGTTTTCTGGTTTCATCATTAAAACTTAGGACAATCTAATTTTATAAAGATTTTTCTGTGGTGACTTGTGACTCATAATTACCGAGCATTTAATACAGAACATCCAGTGGTATTCGCTAAGTGTCTCACAGTGAGAAGCAACCGCATTAAACATGCTTTTTTTTTTTAAACGTGCTTTATTTTTGTCCTTACTTAATGCTTATATATATATATATATATATATATATATATATTAAACAATTTACATTCCCCCTTAGATACAATGTTTAGTTCTTCAGTTTTGCACTGAATAAACCCCAACTGTGATGATTAAGTAAAGCCTTCATTTGTCATTTATACATGACTGCACAGAGAAATTCCTTCTTCGCATATCCTAGCGTAACTGGGGTCAGAGTGCAGGGTCAGCCAGGATACAGCACCCCTGGACAGGGTTAAGGACCTTACTCAAGGGCCCAACAGCAGCAACCTACAGAGCTGGGGCTTCAACCATCAACCTTCAAATTAGTAACTCAGAGCCTTAACACACTGAGCCACATGGTAGGTTATTGCATTAGAATTGATCAAGAACTGCTTTATGAAGTTTCGTTCATTGAGACAGAGTTTCTCTTGAGTGCAAAAAAGTTGTCCACAATCGTTGCCTCCTGAAATGTGTCTCATCAGCTCTAATAATATCCTCATGATCAATCCATTCTAGTCTAGCCAGCTCTATTTACATGAATAAAGCCAAATGTCGTTGACTTTTTAAGATGACTAGATGTCTGATGGCCATTGTCTGATTATCTCTGATAAATCTCCGAGCTGTCGGCTTAATGTTAATGTTACCCAGCCTCAGCCTGACCTCATGTCCCATTTGTAGGGGTCAGGAGTTCAGAAATGTCTATTGGTGAAAGTTACAGTAGAATTAATCCTGTGTTTTAAATAAATTTCCACCACAGCATGGTTGAACGTTTAAATCATTGTTCAGAAGGTGTGCATTATTTTCATATAACGCTGTTGTATTTCATACTTAGCATTGTGTTCCTATTTAAATCAAATGCACAATCAATTCTAGTTGTACAGTAGTACATTTTCAGGAGAATAGGTAAAAAAAAGCATGGCATGAAATCAACTTTACAAATAATTATATACAGCTTAAACAATGAGATGTACATAAAAACAACAACATAAAATTGTTGTTCCTTATTCTCTGCGGAGGTCCAATCACATCATCACACAGTCTAATGATCCTAGGAATTAGTGACCTCCTCAGGTCATGGACCAACTCATCCTTTGACCTTTCACCCCACCTAACATTTCTTCCTGAGACGTTTCCACGGGTCAGATTAGTTTTTAACCTCTCATCCTTACTCAGTACGCCTTACCTCAGCACTGACCTCTGATCCGCCTTAACACATTGCAGAGGTTTCTACACACGTACTGATGTTACATTTCGCAGAATGATTTTAATTACATGTTTACTACAGATGGTGGATAAATTCGATAAAGTGATGTATCGCTATGAATTCTTTTGTGTGGCAATTCATGGGTCACCATGCTAATTTCAGAATATTTTTTTCAATTAAATGTTTCATTTAAGTTTTAAGATATGTTGCATTTAAGGTGATAAAATGCTGTTCCTGTATAAAAAAAAAACTGCTGTTCCTCTATAATCCTACAGGTGGTGTGCTCTAAACTATTCACACATTGGCAGGAACAAATTATTTTCTAAGTTTGTTAGAAATTTTTTTTAAACAAAAATAAAAAATTCAAATAAAATTGTGATATTTATAAAATGATGATACTTATAGTATTGCAATACAAATTGACTCAGAGCCTACTGTAGGTATCCTGATGATATTGTATTAGCCGATCGCTAGTGTTTTACAGGGTTACTGTTACTGATTTTAAATTAAAATGTTCAACAGTTAGCTATTTAACTTTAAAATAACTATAGCAGAGTTTTATTATAGTTTCTTTTTATCATAAATCATTCCTTGATATTTTTGAACAGTGAATTGACTAATAAAGCTAGCTAGCTTATTGCTAGCTGGTTATGTTACATACCCAGTCAGATTGCGGCTGAGGAGCACCAACTAGTAGAAACATACATACAGTACAGTGTTAGTTTGTAATAGTTTGTCGCTAATGTCTGCTAATGAGTAGGTTACATACTCTATTTGTTTTTGGCACCAAATATTTAAAACTAATATTGTACATCCTCTGTTAGCTTGTGACAGTTTGTGGCCCAGTAATTAGTGCTAGTATGTTTTGTACTCTGCAAGTTGTGTTTCATTAGCTATGTAGCAAATACTCCACCTTAGTAAGCGTATTCATTAGAGATCCAGCTTTCAACATCGCAATGAAAGTATAATTGGTGTGGTGGTGGCTCAGCGTGTTACGGCTCGGAGTCGATGATCTCTGCCAGGTTGCCGCAGTTGGGCCCTCGAGCAAGGCCCTTAACCCTGTTTGCTCCAGTGGTGCTGTATATTGGCTGACTCTGCGCTTTGACCCAAGGCTACGAACAGAAAAAGCTGGGATATGTGAAGGATAAAGAATTTTTACGGTGCAGTGATGAATAATTAATGAAGCTACATGTAGGCATTTAATTATTTAATTAATTAAGCAGACACCCTTAGCCGGAGCGATTTAAGATTTTAATCTCGTTATACGTCTGTGGGCGTCGCTCAAGGGCCCAACAGGGACAACTTGGTGTTTGTGGGATTTAAACCTGAGACCTTCCAAACTGTATTGCAATGCCTTAACCACTGAGTTACCCCTGACCCCTGCAAGTGGAAGTTATACTTAATTGACCACAATCAAGGATTATCTTGTCTAAAAACAACAACCATGCTGTGACATTAATGTGTCTGCTGCACAATTCTACCTAAGCAGTGTCCTTCTGTAGTTTTAAAGATTGCATATTCTTTATTATTTAAAGTGATAATGTGTTTTTGTCGCACAATGTGTGTGTGTGTGTGTGTGTGCATATTTTTATTCTGTTTCCTGGAGGTCCTTCTATAAGAAGAAAGTGGAAGTTTGTGTGTGGCGACCTGTTGATGAACGGACCGCTACTTACACTCCGTTATGTATTAATTTGCACATAATTCATTAACAGTAATAAATTGTAAAAAAAAAAAAACAGGCAGAAAGTGAAGACCTGCGTGATTCTTGGGTTAAACTGAAACATAAGTATACGCTTGGCCTAGCACTCTTTAAGTGGTTTTACCTTTAATCATGTGTGTGCATACTGTATATTGTTAAGCTCTCAACTGCCATCTGTGTGTTTTTACACAACAGAAAGCTTTACAGCTCCCAGGGTCTCTGTGTGAAGGTTTAAGCATGCTCCCTCCACATGTTCTTGTGTCTTTGTGTGTTTCCTCCAGGTTGTCCGGTGCCTCTCACCTTCTGAAGAGATGCCTATAGGTGAACTGACTGCGCTCACTTAACCCCTGTGTAAATAAACTCTGCTATTATGTGAGGGACTGCATGAGATGGCTTTAGCAGGCTTGGTAACACTCGCTCGTCTGGACGTAACGTGACCCCAGTCAGCGCTCTGACATTGCATCAGGCCCACATTCGCTTTGTGAAGCACAAAACAACAGGATGGAGCTTCCGGCCTTTGTACAGTCAGTCAGCGACTACTGATGATGTTTTGCTTTAGTGGTTCATTTCCTGTCTTTTAGGCAAACGAAGAAGTTAAGATATTACAGATAGAAAATTTTGAGGAATAGTGTGGTTCTTGTATTAATTATTATTATTATTATTATTATTATTACCAACAATAATAATTATTATAATTATAAATATTTCAGTTTTTTTTTTTGTAAAATGATTATGTATTATATTTAATTTTTTAAATTATTTATACACGAAATTATTTTTTTTCTTTCGATTCTTTATCAATTAATTAATATTTATTTTTAATTTAAAAAATGTAAGCATTCCCCTGCATGATGTTCTGTGTACATTACCATGATTGTGAATGAGTATGTCAGTGTCAGTGTGTGTATGTGTGCGTTCCCTGTGATGGATTGGCACCCTGTCCAGGGCGTACCCCGCTTAGTGCCCTACTGTAGGTCTCCTGGGATAGACTCCAGGCCCCCCGCGACCCTGAATACAGGATAAAGTGGTATAGGCGATGAGTGAGTGAGTGTGTGAGAGATTGCTGTAGCTAGCACATAGCTGTTATGCCTCTGTGTAGATTGTGGTGTCAATCTGGATCCAGAAAGTTCAGGATTTTACTCCAACCAAGCAGAAGCCACACTTTTATTCCACCTGTTGAATTTGTCATTCTTGGCTTCAGTTGTGGCTTCTGCTCCGGGTTGGAATGTACGTAGACCTGCACCCATGCCAAGCCTTTGTGGATCCAGTTTGACGTGCATAATGTTCCAGCAAGAGACAGAGGGAAAAAAGTCAAATTAGTCTGGAATATCTACACTTTCATTCAGGTGTGTTCCTTAATTGCTGTGATTCACTGACGAAAAAGACACTGAAATCCGCTTTGCATGCTGCAGGTCTCATCCCATGAGCAAAACGAGTGGAAAAGAGAATGCAAGTTGACAAGTGTGTATGAAATCCAGGATTGGACCAGAAGCCCTGATTCCACTGCCTTATTTAGCCTCCGTGCTGCAGTGGTACTCTTCAAGGAGGTGTGTGTTTCCAAGTCTGTTTCCAGGCATGGTCTATTTGTTCTCTGGACTATGAAGCACTTTATTTGGACAGGCTTCTGTACTGTCCAAACACGTTTAGTGGAAAGAATCGAAAAACCATCCTGGGTGCTGTTTCTATCCTCTAAATAAAGAAAGATGTGTTCACCATATGACCATGAGGAGAATGCAGTACATGACTTTAAATGGTTTACATGATAGATGATAATGTCATGAACTGTGTACTAACCATTGCAATGGCGACAATCATGTTTATCTTATGCAGAAGCTGTTTTTATCTCTGGTTAAGCCTAGAAGCTCTTTCTATCCTCACGCCATCAAAGATATGATGTAATGTGATATATCATACGTATGTTTCATACATAATGTTGACCGCAGGTCCCACCGCGATCATAAATATGGGAATAAGTACAATGATAATAACCACCGGCCTCCATGGTCCATAGTTGGACTACAGAGGTTCCTAGATGGATGGGTGGATCATATGTATGATATACAAATATCTGGAAAACTGGAGATTGAACCAAGACGAGCGCAGCGTACTTAGAAGTAGAATAAGACGATCCTAAATCAAGGAACTTACTCCAGTGAAAGATGAGCGGAGTCTTTATATATCTGTCTCGCTGAAAAAGGTGTAGCTTCTGTACCTGTCTCAATGTAGTAGGTGTGGCCTCTAGATTTGTCTCAGTGGATCGTCTCAATTAGAAGGGACTGTGTCAGTAAGAAACAGTAGAACCTTTTTTTCCACTTTGGTGAAGGAGACGTGTGTTTGTCTGTCTCAGTAAAGGAAGAACGCGGCCTCAGCAACTCCATCGAAGAAGGCATGGCCTCTGTTTCTGTCTTTGTCAATAAAGAAGTTGTGGCCTTTGCGTCTATCTGTCTCAATAAAGAAGACATGGCATTTGTAAATGTCTGTCCTAGTGAAGAAGACGTGGTCTCCTCCTTTGTCTATCTGAATTAGGAAGCGAGTTGCTTTTGTCTCTTTCAGTCTCAAAAAAGGTGCGGCTTTTGTCTCTATCTGTCTCAGTAAAGAAGGTGTGGCTTTTGTCTCTTTCAGTCTCAAAAAAGGTGCGGCTTTTGTCTCTATCTGTCTCAGTAAAGAAGGTGTGGCCTCAGCATTTATTGGTCTCAATAAAGAAGGTGTGGCAGGGGTGGCTAATTGGTAAAAGTGTTGGCTTCTGATCAGAAGGTCCTAGGTTCACATCCCAGCACCACCACCGGCCACTCTTGGGCCCTTGAGGGAGACCCTTAACCCTTAACTGTTCAGATGAGTAATGAGATAAAAATGTGAGGAGGTGTGGCCTCAGCATCTCAGTCTCAATAAAGAAGGTGTGGCCTTTGTGAGGGTGTTCTCTATCTAAGGCATGACTCGTGTCTGTTTTTGTGAAGGAGGCTGATTGAAGCTTTTCAGGTTTTTTCTTTTTAAATGCCATTTTTTTTCTAAATAATGTTAATATAAAACATATTTAGACAGTTTATACGAAATAACTACTTAAGATTCTGAACTCAGTGAGTGTTGAAGCTAAACCGTTGAAGCTATAAGCGTCTGTTATGTTGGAGCTACGTTACATGCTGAAGCTATAAGCGTGTTGGAACTACGTTACATGCTGAAGCTATAAGCATGTTGGAGCTACGTTACAATGAAAGCTGCGGCGCGTGACCAAAGCCGGCGGTATCTTAGCCAATAAACTGTATGTGGTCCATGAGGGAGGTTGTGTGCATTTCTGTTTGAACGACCCCATCATTTAAAGTGATGTTCTTTGTCTCTTCTTTTTTTTTTTTTTTTTTAGGACATTTCTCTGCAAAATGATGTAAAACGTCATCCAGTGTTACAAACACTAGTTAGCCCGAGTGCGCTGTTTTTATGAGCACTTTGAGTTTGACATAACCTTTGCTCTCCTTTATATATGTGTGTGTGTGTGTGTGTGTCTGGACACTATGATGTAAATCTATCCTTTAGTCTCTAACTGTGATGGTGCATTTAAGAGCTGACTCTGGTCATGAACCCACTGTTGGGGTTACACATAAACCTGGAGAGGCAGGAAACGGCTCCAATATGACACACACAAGGAGAGCAGAAGGTCTTTGATCCTGTCCGAAGTGATTTATACGTCCACTCGGGCCTCCCCGGGTTAGAGATTGATTTCACTTAGTATCTGCAAAGATGTTGAGCCAGCAGGGACGATTTTAAATGTCTAGAGACTGCTGGCACATGGGCATGCTTTATTAGATTGCAGATGGTTCTTTATTCATCTGAGGGTTTTTGTGAGTGGCACTGAATGCTGGGAAATGATCCAACAATGTAGAGCTCTTAATACGACATCAGGCATTTTAAAAAAATGCTAAAAATACATCGAGGCCACTCTGCCTGAAAAGTGAAAGAATTTTACAAATATGTTTTCAGACCTGCACGCATCTCAGGCATTAATCGATTTCGCTTGATTTTTTTTTTTCATTTGTAGAAGTTCTTGTCTTTGCACCAGCTTCTCGTATCTTAAAGCAAAAGACAGTTATACATTTGCACAGCTATAAACTAATTTGCATAACTGTTCACGTCAATCAGCACACACAGTCCTGCACCGGATCACCGTACGGGTTATCGCAGGGGCGAATGTGAAATACTGTAAGATATTGTAAGACAGCACTGTGTTAGAATTAACTACATACAATTAGCTGATTATTGAGGTTTTTGGTTTAAAAAGCAGAGCTTGTGTATCTTGGCCATTTGGATTATGCACAACTATGTTACTAAAATGGTAAGGCAGATGAAGCACTTGGCCGTGACCGTGTGTGTGTGTGTGTGTGTGATGAGTGTGATGTCGGAGTGTTTACACATAGCATATTTCTTTAACTTTAGGATCGTTCCTCAGGGGGAATATGAAGATTCTCTTGTTTCCTCTCTTGTGCATATGGTTGCGTCCAAATCAGATTGGACTCTAAATGCCCTCATTAGGCCGCTTTAAACGAAGATGCAATTTAGACTCATTAAGTTTCAGAAAGACAAGCAGCACAAAAATGCATCCTAGGGTTAGAATGATGTTTGCATTTACATTCGTTTCTTTGATTGATGATTTTAATCGCAGCAGTGGCAGCTGGGTGACCCCATAAGCTTCTGATCAGCAGCACAGAGCCGTAACTGCTGAGCCACCAGAATGAACAAGCTACTGTGACGGAAATATTCCCAGATGTTTACATGATGCATGAACCTCCAATTTTCTTGTTTCCCTTGGTTTGTGGTTTGTGAATATTTGACCAAGTTGCAAATTTAATCTGTAAAAGGCAATAAGGTTAGCTTGTAGTGGACATCTTTATGAAACTATTAACATGTCCACACTACGGGCAATTTGGGAATGCCAATCAACATGTCTTTGGACTGTGGGGAAACCGGAGTACCCGGAGGAAACCCACCAAGCACAAGGAGAACAAGCATTAAGCCTGGCCGGGAATCGAACCCGGACCCTGGAGGTGCAAGGCGACAGTGCTAACCACTACACCACCATGCCACCTGTAGTAATTGTCTTTTTTTCTTTGCTTGATGTAGGCCAATAATTTGATCCTTTTAAAACTGCAACCATGCAGTACATTACATTAACTAGATGGGATTTTAAGATGAGTTTGCTGAATTTTCTTCGTTAGGCTTTTAAGCTTTCACTTTTAAAAAAGCAAAATTTGCTACAAAGTGCACTATGAGCTGATTAGTGTGCACTTTTCACCACACAGCAAAAATGCTGTAATTCAGTATAGTGACTGCAAGTGACACAGACTTTTGGTTCGCAGGTTTCCCTATTTTCATTATCCTATGTTTACACTGGAAGCATTAGCAAATACCCTGCTACGTGTGGGCATGGCATCATTTTTGTCTTTTGTTTTCAGTCCTGAGTGGTTTTAGTAAGCTATGAATCATTTAAGCATGAAAAGCGTCTAAATTTAGGCTGGAACCAGTGAGAAACAGGTGCAGATGAGGACAGATGATCAGGTCGGTGATTAGTGTACTAGTGATGCTGAATGCCGAGTGGTTGGAACAGATGAAAGGGGAAATGAGGTTGCTGCGGAGGTTGTTACATAAACAAGCAATAAAAAAAAAAAATACAAAATTCATCTTTAGGTACTTAGGTATCTTTTCAGGAACACTTTTCTTTATTCAATCAACATCTTTTCTGTAACGTCGCGGGTATTGCGACAGGGGGGTGCATGACACCTGGAAGCATGTCTATATAGGCCCCCAACACAAAGCAATAGACGTGCGGACATTTAGGTAGCACCAGGTCTATAGAAGCAATGCTCCGGTATAGAGAAAAGTGAAAAAAAAAGAGGTTAAAACTAAAAGACAATAAAGAAGGATTAACCCTGTCTTAAGGGGACAGGGGACTACTTTGTTGTATATGTTTGTCTTTGTTTCATTTGGTAATTTTGTGCTCAGTTAATAAACCCACGTTATCTCCGAACGGGAAAAGCCTCCCGTAAATGTGCACAATCACTCCCACAGCTCACACACACAACCTTCCCTCCGACGCCCTGCATATGTGAACGTGAATCTGAATGTGTATGAATCAAAATGATCAGATAGTCCCTGGTGACAGTGGCGAAAAAAAAAACCCTTAGAATGGCAATAGGAAGAAACCTTTAGAGGAACCAGACTCAACAGGGAACCCTGTCAGCACCAGTCGAGGCCAGAACCGTCTCATCCCAAAGAGACACACGCGGCATCCAGTGTTTAATCAGAAGCTCATTTTTACCAAACAGGAAATATATTTTATCCAATCTGAATATGTAAACTCATGTTCCTGAATATTGTTCCTGGGCTTCATTATGAAGGACTGATCAGAGACAAATTACAGTCAGTACATCAGTTTACTGCATCTCCCACAACCTCCCAGACAGACATCGGTAAACCCTGATGGAGAAGGGTTGTCCTGTCATCAGAGAAAATTAAATAAGATTGAATCCAGACACCTTGTCCAGAAAAAAAAAAGTAAAGATTCTCGGGAATCTCTTAAACATCTGGTCTCTTTCAAATTCTTCTATGTTCAAAAAACAACATTTCCTTTACTTTTGGGAATCTGGGAATCTGCCGTATTTTTAGATTAGAGGAAACTACAGGCACTGTTTCTCACAAGCCTTATGAACTCTCTCCTCTTTTAAGAGCAAGGCTTCTCTGGCCTCTGTGGGAACAGACATACTGTGTGTGTGTGTGTGTGTGTGTGTGTGTGTGATGATTCTAGCTGTTAGTTCCTCTGCCATTAAGATGTCATTACAGCGAGAAGGATGGACAGATCTTCTCTCTGCCTCTCCTTAACACTTCCTGTCCATTTTCTAGAGTAGTTTTTCTGTTGTAATAGTGATATATCAGCAGAAACAGCTGGACATTTATATCAAACCACATTTCAGTTAATCATTATCTTTTCCAGCTCAGGAATTTTTTTTAGCCCAAAGTCCAAACCTCTTTGCTGCCATCTAGTGGCCTTTAATTTTTATTGCTTACACTCAGCCAAAACTAATGCCTGAGATGGGTAAGATGTGAGTATTTCTAGCATATGAACTCTTACTGAATTCTTACTGTCTACACAAGCTCAGCATCAGCAACAGATCTTAGGATATCATGTGACCTTTCAAAAAAAGCAGAAACCACATTTTATCCATTGATGGACGGTCCAGTCTACATGCCGCAGCCACATTGGGCAATGGATATACATCCTCCGTTTCTGTGCCAGTTATTTACAGGGTCGGGTTGTCAGCTCGATGCCCGATTGGGTCTGAGCACTTGGGGGTGAAGGACCTTGCTCAAAGGTCCAACAGTGGTGACCTGGCAGTGTCGGAACTTGAACCAAGGACTTCCTGGTCTGCAGTCCAACAACTTAACCATAGGGCCACCCCTGCCCCCATCTATTGATACCAAGAATCAAAAGATTAAATAACAGCTTTATATTAATGCAAGTCAAACTGGGACTTTCTGGTAAACGAAGCCGTAGACTTAAACCTCTCTGTCGAGCTACACATGGCACTCCTGAGTTGCCGGCACTCCTGACCCTCTTCTGCCCTCTGGACCTTTTTGACTCATTCCTGTGTCCTGGAAATGTGTGAAAAATTTAACCTGACAAGAAATCGTACATTTATTTTGTTCAGTCTAAAACTATGGTAAGAAAATAGAAAAAAAAAATTTTATACAAGATAATTAATCTCATATGTCCAGGTTTTTAGTGCACTTAAATGAGGACGCGTTTCCTGTTGAGTTTGGTTGCTCTTAGCGTTTCTTCCTCATCTCAGCTGAGTTTTTTTTCTTGCCGCCGTCACCCTTGGTTTGCTCATCAGGGACAATCTGGAAAAAGATGCTTTGCGACAAAGATCATTGTTAAAAGTGCTTTATGAATAAAACTGAACTGAATTGAATTGAATTATGTTCGTAAATAGTGATCTTGGCCGAGGTGACTTGGAGCTACACTGCAGTCGTTTCCATGAACATTCAATGAGTGGAACAACTGATCCTTGAAAATTGACGGATAATTTTTGCTAACTTGCAGAAAAGACGCATCTGTCTGTGGGAACTGTACAATCACAATCATTCACCAACACCACTTGCACATTAGAGGAACTTGGCCGTAAAGTTTTTGCCACAGTCCTGATCTCTCTCCAAGAGAGCAGGCAGACGATCGTGGCTCTGGTGTAACTTTGATTAGCGCATGAGTGTAGCAGGGGATTATATACAGAAATAAAGGGAGTTTTTACTGTGTTCTGTTATTCTGCATAATCAAAAGTCCCGGTTTGACCTGAACGCCCCTTGTGTTATATTTCTATCATATTGGCTAAGTCCTAACTGGAATGGTGTTTGAAAGTCAAAAGACGTTTCCCTTTTTGTTAACTCTTAAATAAAAATGAGACCGAATGGAGATTTTATAAACGCTACCGCTAATACTGTACGAGTAGCTCTAAAGCGTCTCAGATCATTTATTTCAAACCATCTTTAATGCAAAACAGCGTTTCTGAGATAATTTGAGATGCTAATGCCTGATTGTTAGCCTTATTTTCACCACCTTATTTTCTCCAAACAAACCACATTAGCATACACTCCAGTATTAGCATACTCTCCTACATTAGCATACACTGTAAGATTAGCGTTCCTCTGATATTAGCATACTCTTCAAGCATCCTGCGTTCAATTAGACTCGAGTGCGCCTTTCACGTCCACACATTCCCGCTATTCATCCTTTTAACTACGTTTCCACTCAGAGAGACAAAGTGAAATACGCCTGGTCTCGCCTCAGGGCCACGACTGATGCCCCCCCACTGTTTTGGTGGCTATTGACATACTGAAGAGCTGCTCTTGTCACACACTCACCTTAGAAGTGTTTTAAGTGAAGCAGGATCATCCTACAGTGTTGTACATTTAAAAAGGATGCAAGGACATCCTTGAAGGATGTGAGGTAAATACTTATTAGCCTAAAGAGATATGCTAATCAGAAAACAACCCTCTGATCATTTGAGCATTCTCGACACATGTGGTGTGTGTGTGTGTGTTGCGTGAAGGTGTGTTTTGCATATGAATTACCGACAAGCTTCAGAGCAGCGTAACCACCTGTGCTGTGAAACACAGAATATTAGCGCCATTACAACACACGCTAATGTTTTAACACTTAACTGTCTTTAAACCGCTGCTGCACACTGCATTAATACACAACTCAGATTATACTTTTTTTTCAATCTAAAATGATCACTTTTTAAAATTGTATGTGCATTTCAGTTGAATTACACTGTCTGGCCAAAAGTATGTGCACCCCTGACCGTGATAGTCAGGGGTGCACATACTTTTGGAATAAGTTCACCGGAAAAAAAGAGGTCCAAAAGTGCTCCAGCAGGACAATGTCCCTGTGTACACAGCCAGTTTTGAAGACATAGATGGTCAAGGTTGATGAAGGTTGAAAAGCCCGCCTGTGCGATAGCCTGGAATTGGAGTCTCCTTTCCCAATTTCACTGTTTTTGGGAATTTTATTAATGCTCTTGTGGTTGAATGATCACAATCCCCAACACCATCTTTCAAAATCTATTAAAAGAGCTCTCCCAGCATATTATCATAGCAAAGGGGGGAGGGATACCTTTGAAATATATTGCATTTTACTATTATAAATTTCTTGCCGTTTTCTATAGAGGGACTATCGAGAGCATCCTGTGCAGCTGCATCACTGTCTGGTTTGGGAATTGTGACATCTTGGACCCAGCGGATAGTGAGGACAGCCGAGAAGATCATTGGGGTCTTACTTCCCTCAATCACAGACGGCTACACCACATGCTGCATCTGCAAAGCCGCCTGCATTGTGGCTGATCAGACACACCCCTCACACTAACTCTTATTGTACCTTCCTGCACCCCTAGTTCCCGTGTTTGATTCCCACGTCTGGTCTGTGTGCATGGAGTTTGCATGTTCTCCCCATGCTTGGAGGGTGTTAGTGTTGACCAGAGGTCCTACCACGGTAGTACAAAATAGGAACAAATGCAATGGTCACCATTGGCCTCACCTGGGAATTGAACTCGCAATCTTTTTTTAGTTTCTGTTAATTTATGTAGTGTATAGCACCTTGGTCCTGGAGGAATGTTGTTTTTTATTTCACTGTATACTGAACTGTATATGAATCAAATGACAATAAATACCTGACTGGACAATTTGTAATAATTTTAAAACCAAATTCAGTATGTGTTTTGCTAATAATTACATATCTGTTTAACTAAACTTTGTCGTTTCGGTCTGTTAGTGTTCTGGCTTTACTGAAGTGATAATGTGTTATTTTACAGACAGTACAGAATGCCACTTTAAAATCACTATCAAAATTGATTAAATGTCCTAGACGCAAATTTTGTCCTTCAGAAACAGGATGCTATGAGTTAAGGTCAGTATAACATTCCTTTTTGCTTACGTTTCAATCTGAAGAATGTTATCTTAATATTCGCTTATAAGTACAGAACAATGGGACACCTAGAAGCTTATGCAAAGCATTTACACAGAGAGAAGATGGACTTTTGAGCATCAGTCTATAACAATGTGTTGTGCAAATAAAAGGAAGGAAACATGATACATCAAGTAATAAAAATTTTAAATAAATGTGCAGGTTACGTTTCAGAATTGTTTGCAGCATAAAGAATAAAATCAAATTTAAATAGAATGAAGTACGAGGGTTTGGCTGGTCTGGAATGTGTCTGGAAGGATGCATGTCTTGTCTTCAAAAGTTCTTTGTCTTGTCAACTACTATGCGCGACTATTAGCACTGTGACCTCACATCTCCAGGGACAAGGGTTTCATTCCTGCCTTAGGTCTATGTGTGTGTGTGTGTGTGTGTGTGTGTGCATGTTCTCCCTGTGCTTGGTGGGTTTTCTTCAGGTACTCCGATTTCCTCCCACAGTCCATACACCTGCAGCTTAGGCTAATTCCTGTTCCCAAGTTGCCCGTAGTGTGTGTGTGTGTGTGTGTGTGTGTATTTGTGTGTGCATGCCCACCCTGTGATGGTTTGGCACTATGCCTCATGCCCAAAGTCTCCTGGGAAAGGGACCAGGCTCCCCGCGACCCTGTATATAGGACAACCGGTATAGATGATGAATAAATACATGAATAAACACACAAACACAACCATACAGTGTTGGATGCTTATACAACTGTCTGTGACCTAAAATGAAAAATTTCAATAGGAATGTAAAAATCTATAACGGAATATATAAATCCACAAAAGTTACAAAATAAAATCTAATTAAAATAGAAATATATAAAAATATATACACCCATCTAGGAACCGCTGTAGTCCAACGAGGGACCGTGGAGGCCAGTGGTGACCATTGGATTTATTTTCATTTTACGACCCTGGTGGGACCTCCAGTCAATATTCATACAGTCTTTCACACACTACAGGTAATTTGGGAATGCCAGCGAACCTATTCTGCACGTCCATGGACTATCGGAAGAAGCCTGTCCAAGTACCTGGAGGAAACCCACCAAGCACTGGAAGAATATGAAAGCCTCATACACAATGACCCTGAGGTGGAAATCGAAGGTGTAGGTGCAAGGCGACAGTGCTAACCACTACACCACTGTGCCACCATAAAATACTGTATATCAAATATGAAAATATACCAACCTGACTGGTAGATGAGAAAATGGAGGAAAGAATAGAAATAAAAAAAACGTGAAGATATTACGCCTACAAGTTTTTGAACATCTTAAAGGACTAAAAAATGTATCTTCCATGTCTCAGTCTCTCTCTTAATCATGCCTTGTTAGTCCTCATTCCTTAAAAATTGCTACAATGTTATCCCAGAAGCCTGCTAATGAATTACTTGGAAAAGATTAACAAGGCAAACATCAAAGAACAGTTAAAGGTATTTAACCCGTGTTTAACAGTAGAACTTATCAAACACACAGTGCATTACTCATGATAGTGCACTGTAGTGGCGCTTAAGATGATGGTGGGAAATGAACCGAACGGAAACAGTGAAATCATGTCATGTCAAGATAGTACTGAAAAAGGAACTGCGGCGTTGTCATAACCTCTGGTCGTGACATGCGATGTAACACCCTGATGTTATCGTGCATCTTCGTGCAGGAGGAAACATAAGTTTATTTCACACCACTAAAGCCCAGCTGTGGGTTCTTCCTGAATTTGCATTCGCTCTTGAATCAGCATTTTAATTAAAACCTCTCATTCGGGGAAAGGCGGCTATAATTTATATTTTGTCGCTCATTGAGCAACTTCACAAACCTCCTACATGGGGTGTAGAGATGAAAGCTGCGAGAGCAAAAAGCACAGATTCGATACATTAATTAATCTCTTTTTGGTGAGGATGAATTGCCCTGGTTGAAGTACTGAGCCTCTTTTCATTATTTGATTTCAAGAACAAAAGCTTGGTAGAGAAGCGCCGAACTGTAATTGAACCGCATTCACACACAGCGACATACAGAATACAGAATACAGCAGGCATTTTATAAAGACACAAGGAAGAGGAGATACACAAAAATAAATCACTGCCTGATTCATTCAGGTGGCTCTGTGGACCGTAGCCTGGGCTTCGTGATATAGAGCGGTGGAAATCACAACCCACTGTTATTAAAATCATTATATTCACTGTTGAATTTGCTATTTACTTTGACTTATTCAAGAGCACTGATGAATTCTTGATTTTGAATGCTCAGAAAATGCGTTTGTAACTCTGATTACAGGGTTATATTAATGCTTTTGATTCAATCTAATACTTTATTCCTTCTTTAGTTCAGTTTTGGTCAGAAGTTTGTATAAATTCATAATGACCGTGAATTTCATGGCAGTGTTGATCTTGCGATGTGTTTTTAACTGGTCTTTTTCCAGGGCAGAATATGTGCAGCATGATTCTTAAATAGAAGA
This sequence comes from Clarias gariepinus, assembly GCF_024256425.1. Classification (NCBI taxonomy): domain Eukaryota; kingdom Metazoa; phylum Chordata; class Actinopteri; order Siluriformes; family Clariidae; genus Clarias; species Clarias gariepinus. Next base: position 25,609,168 of record NC_071116.1, on the reverse strand, counting down.
AATTTTATTCATTAATGCAGAGTAAAATGTATACCTCAATGGTCAAAATATCCCTAAGATTTGGTTGTATGTTCCTTAGCAAGTTTCTGTTTAGCAGATGGTTATCGCAAAGATCAAACCAACTTCTGGCCGAATTCTGGTTGGATATTTGATGCTTCTTTTTGGCAGAATTGGGAGTGTCCAATAAGCAGGTTTCCTGGCATGTGACTGACTTTAAAGCACAACATCTACAACATTTTGACAGGGTTGATGCTCCAGTTAAAAAAATTTTTAAAAACCCTTTTAAATTACCTGCTTTATTACATATAGCTGAAGTTCTAATGAAGAATTCTTCCTTCTTCATTAGTCCATCCACTTGTGAACTGCTCCAGTTTCACTGGCAGCATAACAGCCCAAATGCACAATGCCACCAACACCACCACCAGCACCAGCACTACCATCACGATCACCATCTTAACACCTTGAAAGCTTCACCTTTATGTACCGCTCCAAACATACCTCAGATCAAAACATAAAAAAAAGGCTTTTTCTTTGTCTATGTAGTCAGCTGCAGACTATTTTAAAGGGGTGAATGGTTAGCTATGTGGCCTTGCAGCCCAGGGTTGAGGGTTCGAATCCTGTCTTGTTTCCATGTGCATGGAGCTGTGCAAGAAAATTTATTCATTGTGCAAAATCCTTTATTTATTCATCTTCTGTACTGTTTAACCTGTAGAGGGTTGCAGGAGGCCTGGAGCCTATCTCAGGAGACTTTGGGTTTGCGACAGGGTACATCTGCCAATCCATCGCAGGGCACACACACACATACACACACTATGGGCAATTTGGGAACACAAAGACCCACCAAGCATGGAGAGAATATGGAAACTCCACACCACAGACCTGATGCTAGAATCAAGCCCTCGACAGTAGAGGCGCGAGGCCACTGTGCCACTACACCACTATGTAGGCTATATTTCGGAAAAACCTAAATAAATAACCCTTGTGCTCCAAATCCTTGTGGATTTTTTCCAATAAATATGTGAGTGGTACAATAATTCTGCCCCAGATAAAGAAATAATTGAAAACCTAATATTGTCATGACATTTATGTCCATGAAGAGTGTATAATCTAATAATGAATTTCACATAATCTACTAGTGTACATCAACTGTAACTGAAAGAACTTTTTTTATCTTCCAAGCTAATAAGTGCTCATGCCCAAAGTCTCTTGGGATAGGCTCCAGGCCCCTCGTGACCCTGTATACAGGATAGGCAGTGTAGACGATGAATGAATCAAAAAAGGACTTGGAGCAGGGGCTTGTTTCTTGCACAACTCCATGCGCACAGACCTGAGACGGGATGTGAGGCCACGGAGCTAACCACTATACCTTGCCAACCCTGCCGCAAAGGAAAAATGGTTTGCTTTCAATAAATATGTCAGTCGTACAATAATTCCGCCCCAGATAAAGAAATAATTGAAAACCTAATATTGTCATGACATTTATGTCCATGAAGAGTGTATAATCTAATAATGAATTTCACATAATCTACTAGTGTACATCAACTGTAACTGAAAGAACTTTTTTTTTTATTTTACAAACTCTATACAACAACTCGTGTACGTTTTTCACCTCCCAGCTCTGTCCTTCAGAACTCTGCCTTGTTTGTACCTGGCTATGAATAATCGTTTATGGCATGTAGGTCATTCAAGGAGACGGCGTGGGAAAGTGGGTTTTTCTTTCAGCTTTACTTCAAACGTATCCAATGCTAATATGAATCATTTCTGTACACAGTCTGATTATTGCAGGTCCACAAGTCCCATATCTCTAAAGCTTTATCTGTGTTTAGACTGAACCAATCAAACAGGAGAGAGAAACTTGAGGAGAGGGTGAAAAAAACAGGAGGAGTCTAAGAGGTAGAGGTGAAAAGTCAAGCAATTTTAGCAAGAATAAAATGCTTGTGATTCTTAAGATGAACATAAATAATGGATCATGGAAAATATTTATTACAGTCATTATAATGTGAGGTTTAGAACAAACAACTTCTGTTGAATAATTGATTAACATAGTTAATAATTAACAAAGTAATAGAATAAATAACATTAAAAAAGTTATGTCATCATAACAGAAAAAGAATAAACAAAATTACAGATTATACAGTATAAAGATGGTAAATAACTTTGTGGAAATTAAAAATTAATTGAATGTGATAATACCAGAAATTTGACAATATTTCTATTATGGTGCTTTAAATAAGAAAAAAACAACAACATAGTTTTGGCTTTGAAGATAATTAGACCTTGTTTTTCAAGCCGGACAAGGACAAAAAAGCATTCAAGAAATATGATTATACATGAAAATCAAGTTACATTAAAGTAAAAATTCTTCTATCCATTCATATTTGGAAGCTCCTGAGTCAGTGTAAATTTTGTAAACATACAGTATAAATAATCTAATGTTTCATCTGATGGGCTTCAAATAATTTAATTGACTTTAGAGGAACGTTTTCTATACAGATATTAATAAAATAATATTTTAAACAAATTGTAAAAAAAAAAGCAAAAAAAAAATTAAAAGTAAAAAAATCCAAAAATTAATCAAGAGAATGGTATAAGAAATGCATAACTAAAATATTTAGAGTGTTATAATTTACTGTTTTGTTGTCATTTTCAGCTCTCTTTCTTTGCACCTTGTATGCAGCTTTATGAGCATCATTGGATGTGAATCAGCTTTGCTGTAGAAGCGCTTTGATAATAACTGGCTGATTAGTATTTATCAAGATGAACTGCATACACACTTGAGAACAAAACACAACTGAGTGATATTTCAGGTGCAGTTCATCCTATGAAGACAATTACATAAAATTCGTGATAAATTAGTGCAAAATATTCAATAAATATTGTCACACGGGAGCTTCAATTCCTTGAGAGACTTTGTTACAGAAAACAATATTGAAGGTAAATAATGTAAAAAAATTTTACAAAAAAAATTGTGGCTCAATGAAATTTACCAGAATATCAGTTCCTGTAGACTACACCCATACTTACTGTCTGAGAGAGAAACTACTGAAAATCACAAGAAAAAACACTAGGACACATTTCAATCCCTTCTTAACTCACACTGAACTCTCCTGTAGTGTTCACTACTTGTTGAGGAGCTGGTTAAGAGTCGTCTCTGCTTCCTGATCTAGAGTTTGATCACCGTCTGGCTGCAAGAGACTCGTCAGGAGCTTCCAGGATGGCTGGAGACTCTCCAGGTCGAGCGGGTGCATCAGTGTGTCTAAGTCCATGATTTCAGGAGTGACAGCCGACAACGGCTCATCCATCAGATCAACCTGTAAATGAAATGTAAAAAAATCTATCAATCCTAGGAATGTAAAACTTCTCAACAATGATTAAATCAGAGTGCTGTCAAATTCTCAAGCCTTATTGGCCACCAGCCTTATTGGATTCTATCAGATTACTGGCGCATGCGGCTAAGGCACTAGTTTGTTGATTTGAGGATCCAGGCTCTGCTTTCAGTGGGTTGCCACACCTACTACAGTATATACTATACAACACTGGTTAAAAACCTGGATAAAATGGGAGGGTTGTGTCAGGAGGGACATCTGGTGTGTGTAAAGTTGTGTGTGGATCGGATGGTTTTCTGTAGTGACCCATTCACAGGGGCAGCTGAAAGAAAGTTTTAGATTCCTAAATTAATTACCTTTTGAAGTTTTTTCTTTCATGAGACATAATTTAGCACTTTTGGGGGAATCGCTTTAAATCACTCAGAGATAAAACTATAAACACAGCTTTGGAAAATTTACAAAATGAAGGGCTTTTTGTTCTTTTGAAAAAGTCAAGCTCAGGATAGAACATTGAGGTTTTGGAATATGGATTAGGTTTTAAAACATTAACGTAGAACCCTGTGAATATAGGGTCCTGGAAACATTTGGACCTGAGTGCAAAGAAGCAAATGGGGGAACATATGAAGTCCTGGCAATACTCTATGATATATCGAATTACAGGCATACATGGTATGGAGTCTTGGGAATGTAGAGCTTGGGATTGTAAAATTCTGCAAATAAAATATTTTGGGAATAAATAATAATGGCAATGTATTGTAGGAAAATACAGTTTATACAAATATTTTTTTTATAAATTTAAAGTCCTTTCGGCCTGGGGAATATAGAATTCTGGAAGTATTGGGCATAAAACATCCTGATAATGTTGGGCCCTAAGAAAATATAGTCTTGGGAACATAGGCCTAGAACATATGGGGTGATTTTCCTGGGAATAGGGGTCCGGGATATTTAAAATTATGGAAACATGGTTCCCTGGGATATGTCCTGGGAACATTAGGCCTTAAATACAGTACATAAAATCACGGGAACTTAGGGCACTGGGAATATATCGTCTTAGGAATGTAGGCCTTGGGAACATAGAGTTCCGGGAAACATAAAACCCTGGCATTAAAGGAGCGTAGACATACTGTAGAGCTGACACTTCATGATTCTCAAAACTGTTTACTATTTTAAATATTAGCATAAAACAGTGAGAAATGACGTGAAAAGTTCGTGCACCTCCTGAATCGCTCTACCTGTTCACTGCTCTCATGCTGTTTCTGTCTCTCTAGCATTCTCCTCTTTTTGTCTTTGCATCGTTTATTCTGGAACCAGACACGGATCACACGTGAGCTCAGTCCTGTCAGCTCCATCAGCTGTTCTTTCATCGTAGCATCCGGCCGCGGGTTGGTGTTGTAGCATGTACGCAGCACATGGAGCTGAGACTGGCTGAGTGCCGTCCTCACACGTGCAGTCTTCTCAGGCTTGATGGGTGCAACCGGCCAGCCAGTGTCACCTTCTCCACTCGACTGGGAAGTGTCTGCATGCAGGAGAAAAATACTACCGAGTAAAATGTCGAGACGTGCAAATCTTAACACGTTCCATAAATATTGTAAATGACATCATACTTTGATATACATATCATCCTTATATTTTGAAATCTATAACATTAACTATAGCTTTAGTTTAGTACGTAGATGCAAACTACATTTTTGTGAAGCTAAAGCGTGATTTCCAGGATTGTGTCGTATGATTTCAGATTCATGAAAAGAACTGCAGATTTTGTACTGTATGTTTACCTGCTCCTTCATCACATCTGCCCAGCTCAGACACATGTGTTGAGTCATGTGTAAGTGTTAGGAATCCATGATCGAAGTTTTCATGGTCCGTGCAGTGCAGATAGCCATCCCGGATGGTAAACTCATCTCCAGGTAGCAGCTGTCGATCGCAGCGCTCGCACCGGAAACACTGCACGTGATAGATGTTAACTCCTGCGCGCATGACGTAATCATGGCTGCTGAAGGACTTTGGACATTTTGCACATTTAGTGGTGTATAATCTGAAAAAGAGGTTTGTAGAATAATTCGTTATTTGGGGCTATACATATCGTCCAATTATCGTCCAATCAAAACACAAATGAGACAAAAGGACAGATGACTTTTTTTGGTTAAAGAAGTAGTCATTGCATGTCTCTACCAAGCACTGAAACATTCTCAGATGGCTTTGTCTATTACCCATAATGCATGGCAAGCCTTATAAATGACAGTAAGTCAAATATGATGAATGCGTCATGAAGGCAAAAGTATCTACTGTATGTTATCTGGACCATGTACAGTAGTGTAATTTGTGTTATTATGTCCTTAATTTATGTACATTGCTAACAATTAGCATAGTAATACAATATAATGCTTATTTTTTTTGTGTTACAATGCTAAAAGGCTATTCCTTATTCCCATGTATGGTGTAGTAGTTACTTATTAAATACTAGAGACTGTATGCCCGTGACTTTGTTCGCATGGAATTAAAATGCGCACACATAAGTGCGTTTTTAAAAATGTACGACGCCTTCTTTTGAATTTTGGAATGAACTACAATTTTGATGTGTTACCTTAAAGTGTGCGGAATAAGGGTGTGAGATCGCGTTTATTAACTGGATTTTAATTGCACTCACACAAGTGAAGGTGAATTTTTAGATGAAGTAATGATTTTTTCAAATGTCGATTTTTAAAAAATAATATAAGGCCATTTTCCATTGAAAATTTTAATTAGCAAATCTTCTCTTCCCGTGGGCCGATTGTAATGAAACAAAGCCTATATGTCACCCCCAGCTCGACCAAATACACATGTGAAAACCCCATTCAAATAAGTTCAGTAGTTTTTATGTGATCCGCGCACAAACAGACAAAAATTTCAAAAACTATCTCGATGTGTTCTATTACTCATCTTAAGTCCCACCAATTTTTTTTTTTGTTGTTGTAATAAACCAAATATAATTGGTTGTATCATAACCAGTCATTGTTCATCCTTGTCTAAAACTGTTTCATGAAATCTATCACCACCTTTTACTTCACATAATTCCATAACCTTTCCATGTTTATGGTAAAAATTACACTCTCTGACAAGATCCCCACGAAATAACTGAATCAGCTCATCATATATCATATAACAATCATATATAAAATGCATAAAATCAAAAACCTGATATAATCGTCTTTACACAGAGTCTTTCCATCTTTCATGAAGCAGGTTTGCGACTCGTCCAGGTTTTGCTGACACTCCACACACTTCAGACATGCAACGTGCCAGCGCAGGTCAGGAAACACGCTCAGCACGAAGCGGTCACGGATCTGAAGCCCGCAACCGAGGCAGAGTGAGTCGAGGCCCTTTAGTGCTGTGCAGAACAGAGGACATATAAAAAGCTTAGAACTTAATAGAATCTGCATATTTATACCACAGTGCGATGAAACTCTTGAATCTGATTAGTCAGGAAAAAGCTTTAAGTTAATGTGCTCATTCTAATAGATGATACGAAGCGTGTTCAAGTCAAACCGGGACTTTTGAGAGTAAACGCTTCCTTTATTTCTCTACTCAGGTGCACAACATATACAGTAATGCCCTGCTGCACTAAAGCACTTTTACATTTAGGGATTTGGCAGGTGCTCTTATCCAGAGCGACTTACAAAAGTGCTTAAGTTTCACTAGTGCTTGGATACCATCAAGGTCAATGAGAGATGCTTCATCTAATCCAATGCAAATAATAAACTAATTATCTAATTTATTTTAACTAAGGAAAAAGCATTATAATTAATATGGAGACATTATAGGCTTCTGTTATTCTATTTTTGACGATTTTTTTCCGTGTTGATGGAAGGAGTCTTCAGTTTCAGTGCTTTATAACAGTAAGTGCAGTTTCTCTGTAGCGTTTTCTGTTTTTGTTTTTTTGTCTTTTTAACTTCAGCACCGTGCAAAAAAGAGCCTGGTGAGATACAGACTAGTTGAAATAGGAGCTATCTTGTTTTATGGATGCTCCACAACATTAAATATAGCTGTAAAGAAATGCAAATGATTATTAACATTCAGATTTTTATTATTATTCTATATATTTAAAAAAATACATTTTCCTATATTTCTTTAATATTGTGATGATTATTCTTTGAAACATTGCATCCCGTATAGTGTCATTTAAAAGCGATGTGTATCTTATAAGCATCAGCAAGTCAGCATAATATTGTTTAGGATACACGGATCATTTTAGCCCTAAAAAAGACAGATAATCTTATAATTATACTGTATTTCTTTAAACTAAATTAACAAAGACTGAACCAACAAAACTGTTACATGATAATTTTTTCTATATCAGCCATGCTTTAATTAGTTTATTGGTCAAACTTTTTTTTTTAAATTCAACTTTTCTTTTCCTATTTGTGCATGCTCAATATTTTCAATAATGATGACTCACGTTTCTGTGGCTCGTCCATTGTCAGGGTTCCGACCGCGAATCCCCTCTCAGCATCCTCACACCTGCTCTGTTGTCCTTTTCAGCACCGCTTGGCCACTACACCGAGCCCCTTGTGTCGAGTCCTGCATGCTTTTCTATGGATGTGACAGCACATCGTTCTGCCTCCGAGAAGACTGATTGGCTGGAACACAGTAATCTACTCTCATTCAGGGTTTTTTTTTCTCCTTCTAAAATCTAACAGGTGCAATGTTACTGTAGGCCATGTCGCACCTCCCACTTTGATCTACCTCAGCTTTTCCTTTACACCTTCACATAGCTGTCTAAGGTTTCAGCAGTTGATGATTGTACAGGCAACTTTACTGTACCTTAAACAGATAGAGAAATGTCAGTGTGAAAACTTCAAGAAATTATTTTAATATATACAATTATATTAATGTATATTAATGAGATTTCCACCAAAAGAACAAATTAAATCCAAGTCGACTACTAGACTCTAATAATACCTAAATAGCTTTGATAATGGTTAGGTTTACACTGCTTCACCTTAAAACAAAAATAAAATAAAAAAGAAAATGATAATTAATTTTTAAAAAATCACCCACCCCCCAATTCACTTCACAAACCCCCCTGTCCCCCACTTGGTCCAGAGCGTATAGAAAATATGATTAAACCACACACATTAAAGTCACTCACTTACACACAAAAAATGCAGGTGTAAAGCAACAGCAAGATAAGCCTGCCTGTTGTTAACCTGATTGCCTTATCAGTCTTGTTTGAAGATAACAAATCAGTTCTTTGTCCTACGCTGAAAAAACTTGGCATACAAAACATTCCTGCTGTTCTATGGCTGACCTGGACCTACAGGGAAGCTCAGTTTAAAAGCATACCCTATGCACTACATTCAGATACCACAGAGCCGAACAGAATTCTGGAATATGGCCGTGCCATCAGCGAAGAACGATCAGTACATCCAGGTTGTCAGCTGGCTTGATATTATTGCCACATAACGTTTCACTAGTGGCTTGTACAGTGCCTCACTATGCATGATTGGTGCAACACTTCATGTGCTTCCCTGCTTACCCTGACTCTGGAATAGGGCCTGGAATCTGTCATTATCAGACCACATGATCTTTGTTATTCCTCCAAAGTCCAATCTTTATGCTCCGTAGCAAACTGAAACCTTTTTATTTTATTAGTCTCACAAACTAGTGGCCTTCTTCTGACCACTCAGCTTTTTAGTTCCAATCCTGCTTTTGCATTGTGTGCATAGGGAAATGATCTTACTTTTACTATTTAACATAGCTGTGATTTCTATTTTATAATTTTTTTTTACAATGCATCTTCACCAACTGTTTAAGGTGTTCCGTTCAATGTTTTTTTTTCCCCCTATCCTATTTCTTCCACAAAGATGGCGTTTTAGTGCTACTTTTCCAGGTTTCAGTAATAACCCAGTTCTAATAATTAAAAATCTCTTTAGTTGTTTTCTTTGCCCAATAATTGGACCCTTTTGAAACCACAAATTCCTTTTAATGTACAGGCACTGTAGAAACGTTGGCTTGGTGTAACAAATATAAATAAAATTTAATAAAATATAAGAGAAAATCTGTATTAAACACTAAAAAATAACATTTACACTAGTATTGTTGTGGCTATGTGATATATTTTATATCCGGGGTATCTCAATATAAGTAGGAATTAAAACTCTCTTTCGGACATTTGAAATATCTTGTGAAAGGTAAACCTTATGTACAATGTAAGCATCATTAAACCTGAAACTGTAATTAAAGATTCAGACCAAGCATAGTTGAAGACAAATAAGAAATGGTGCAGTAAGATAAAATAAGATTTTTATCTAATATTTATTAAACTTTATTAATCTAGTTAATTCTATTAATTAGTCAGCATTCTTGGCCAACCCTTTCAAGTTGACCAAGCAGCTCCTTGGCCAAAAGAGGACTGGCCAACTCACCTGCTCCAAGGACGATATTAACAACCACCTTAAGGCTACTTATTCTGACCCAAATAGAGAACGACCGCTGGGGCCATGCGATGCACTGCTGACACAACCAGAGCCTACATCAGATTTCAACCTGAAGGAGCCCTGCCAGAGTGAAGTGGAGGAAGTGGTGAGGAGAGCAAGGTCAAGCTCAGCACCAGGCCCAAGTGGAGTGCCTTACAAGGTATATAAGAACTGCCCGAAGCTTCGACACAGGCTCTGGAAGGCCCTGAAAGTTATCTGGAGAAGAGGGAAGATTGCCCAGCCATGGAGGTATGCTGAGGGAGTGTATATCCCTAAAGAGGAGAAGTCTGAGAACATCGACCAGTTTCGGGTCATCTCTTTGCTTAGCGTGGAGAGCAAAATATTTTTTAGTATTGTGGCCAAGAGACTCTCCTACTTCCTGTTGAGCAATAGATACATCGACACGTCTGTGCAGAAGGGAGGTATACCGGGGGTCCCAGGTTGCCTGGAACACACAGGCGTGGTAACTCAGCTCATTAGGGAGGCAAGAGAAGGCAGGGGGGACCTGGCTGTGTTGTGGCTAGATCTCACTAATGCCTACGGCTCAATACCTCACAAGCTGGTGGAGGTCGCATTGGAGAAGCATCATGTACCCCAGAAGGTGAAAGGCCTCATCCTGGACTATTACAGCAAGTTCAGCTTGAGAGTCTCCTCTGGCCAGTTAACATCAGATTGGCACCAGCTTGAGGTAGGGATAATCACTGGTTGCACCATCTCAGTGACCCTCTTTGCGCTGGCAATGAATATGATGGTCAAGGCAGCCGAGACAGAGTGCAGAGGCCCCCTCAGCAAGTCCGGAGTAAGGCCACTCCCATCAGAGCCTTCATGGATGATCTTACAGTGACAACAACCACGGTACCAGGAGCAAGATGGATCCTCCAAGGGTTGGAGAGGCTCATGGCATGGGCACGCATAAGCTTCAAACCTGCAAAATCCAGATCCATGGTGCTAAAGACGGGGGAAGTCACAAAAGAATTACACTTCAGGCTGGGACAACATCAAATCCCATCAGTCACTGAGAAACCAGTAAAGAGCCTTGGGAAGGTCTTTAACTGTAGCCTCAATGACAGAGACTCCATCAGGGAAACCAGCACTGACATGGAGGGCTGGTTGAGAGCAGTGGATAAATCAGGGCTCCCAGGAAGATTCAAGGCTTGGGTTTACCAACATGGAATCCTCCCAAGACTCCTCTGGCCCCTGCTCATCTATGAGGTCCCCATGACTGTGGTTGAAGGTTTTGAGCAGAAGGTGAGCAGCTATCTACGTAGATGGCTGGGATTGCCACGTAGCTTGAGTAACATCGCCCTGTATGGGAATACCAACAAGCTTAGACTCCCTTTTGGCTCAGTCAGGGAGGAGTTCATTGTGGCACGGGCACGGGAACACCTGCAGTATTCTGGATCCAGAGATGCGAAAGTGTCCGGGGCAGGGATTGTCGTTAGGACAGGGAGGAAGTGGAGGGCAGCAGAGGCAGTCCAGCAAGCTGAAACTCGGCTGAAGCACAAGGCCATCCTTGGGACAGTAGCGCAAGGCGGAGCCGGACTTGGGAGTTTAACAGCAACCCGGTACGACTTGGCCAGCGGGAGGGAGAGGCAGAGGTTGGTGCAGGAGGAGGTGCGTGCTTCAGTTGAGGAGGAGAGAACCAACAGAGCAGTGGCCATGCGGCAGCAAGGTGCCTGGATGAAGTGGGAGCAGGCGATGGAGCGGAGTGTCACCTGGAAGGACATCTGGACATGGAACCCCCAGAGAATCAGGTTTTTGATCCAGGGGGTCTATAACATTCTTCCCAGCCCATCTAACCTGTACACATGGGGCAGAGTAGAGACACCGGCATGCCCGCTGTGTTCCAAGCCAGGGACGTTAGAACACATCTTGAGTAGCTGCTCCAAGGCATTAGGCGAGGGCCGGTATCGGTGGAGACACGATCAGGTCCTTAAATCAATAGCTGATGCAATCAGCAAGGGGATCAAGGACAGCCGATACCGCCAAGCCACAGCCAAGGCCATTCACTTCATCAAGGAAGGACAAAGGCCAGAGGAAACATCAAAGAGCTGCTCTTCTGGGTTGCTTTCCACGGCCCGAGACTGGGTGATGTCAGTTGACCTAGAGAGGCAACTGAAGATTCCACAACACATTACCCAGTCTACATTGAGACCTGACATCATTTTGGTCTCTGAGGCCACAAGACAGTTAATCTTGCTGGAGCTAACAGTGCCCTGGGAGGAGAGGATGGAGGAGGCTCAGGAGAGGAAGAGGGAAAAATATCAGGAGCTAGTAGAGCAGTGTCGGATGAATGGGTGGAGGACCAGGTGTATGCCAGTGGAAATAGGCAGTCGGGGATTTGCCAGCCAGACCCTGAGCAAGGCCTATGGTACACTGGGCATAACAGGCATCAACCGAAGAAGAGCCATAAGTAGCAATGTGGAGGCAGTCGAGAAAGCATCCAGATGGCTCTGGTTGAAGAGGGGAGAACGGTGGGGGCGGTAGCATGCCACTTGGACACAGGCCGGGGTCTGATCAGCCTCGGTCGGGTCGCCTGGAAGAGGGTGTTTGTTGTAAGACCCGAAACACCCCGGGAGTCCAGGTAACAACACTGATGATGTGTCCAAGGTTGTGCATCAGAAGATGTTTTTCTGTAACTCAGATTGGGGAAATTTACCTTTTATAGCAGCTCATAGGCAAAAGCAGAAAGATGTACAGTTGGTAGGAATAACATACAAATGAAACAGAAAATACTTTTTAAAAATAATATAAGAAACTTAAAAGATAATATAAAAGAAAATGCAGGTTTATGTTGATTTAATGATAAAATCATACAATGGATTTGTCTGACTCTCACTGCCAAGAACAGCAACATATATACAGTATATAATAATAAAAATATAAAAAAAATAATACAGTAACACCTTGGATTGCAAGCATAATTCACAAGCGTGCTTGTATATCAAAGAACTCGTATATCAAAGCAAATTTCCCCCTGAAGAAATAATGGAAATTCTGATAATTCGTTTCACAACCCAAAAATATTCATATAAAAATAATTGATAAAACATTTGAAATAAAAATAAAAAAAGAATCCTGACAGAGCAGTGTTTCTGACACACACACACACACACACACAAATGGAATCATTGCTCTCTGACAAAGGGTCAGAGACTCTGGAAACTGGATCTTTAATAAGGAACCTCTCTAATGACGCTTTGATTTGGCCTGCTGTCAGCGAGCATTTTTTTTGTTGTTGTAATAATTAATATATATATATATATATTTTACATTTTTGCCCACCCTTTGTACTAAAGTGATGGTTTCAATATTTATTTTAGTGGTAAATAATTTGTACCTGTTTATCAATCTAATTCTGTTCGTCTTGACTGGCATTGTTACATTATGTTCACTCCGCATCTCACCAGAGCGGCAAAGCGTTTAAAAAGACATGCTAGGATGGAGAGAAAGCGGCCAGGTGGAGCAGAAAGCAAAAGGGCACACAAGAAGGAAGCACTTTAAGAAGAAGCAGTGAAATGTTGCACAATGTCAGATTTATTCAGGGCTTCAAGTGCAGTCAGTTTCATCTGAAGTTTTTTCATTTGAACTGGAAATAAATATTAGAGGTATATCTATACTCTATATGTATCACTTAAAATACTATATGACATTAATATTATTTATTGTAAAGTTTCATGAGTATTTTATCAGACACAAAATATCACATTTTTTTTACATTGGTAGAAAGGAAGCAGGGAGACAGAAGCTATAGTGCTGACATGGCAAAAATTCTGAGAGATTTAAAGTATCTAAATAAATAAATAAATACATATTTATTTAGATTCTGATTCTCTGAATTAAAGCGTCACACTATGATGTCACTCAATATGATGTCCCACAGAGTGGTAAATTTATTAACCACTTTTTGACTTTGTGTTAAGTTGAGCTCAATGAGATCAAAGTGTGCATATGTGCAAGTGTGTATGATCTAGGCAGCAAAATCCGGTGTGAATCCCAGGTATCCTAATGGCAGCAGATTCCAACATGTCTGTCTGTCTGTCTGTCTATCTGTTCCTAGTTGGAAAACTGTATTATTACTAAATAATAATAATAATAATAATAGGTGGCAGTGTTTTCCAATCAACAGGAATCACTCGATCCTATCCAAGTGATCTTCTGTACCCTCAACAGGGTGGGAGAAATATTTCCTGCTCATATATTTACTCCCGCGTCATCTTGCGTCACCCCGGATATCTCTGACGTCATCACGCTCGCCATATTGAATCAGGAAATCGCGAATCCGAGATCCGGATGCATGTAAACATCCACGTCAACAAGCAGCCGATCTTTCAGAAACGAGAATAAATCTATGTTTATATATATTTATTTTTTTCTTCCCACACGGATGCGTTGTTAGACAGTGCTACAGGAACGTGTTGGTGATCGGAATCCCGGCCTGCGAGTGGGAATAATGACTTCGCTGACGCAGAGGAGCACCTCGGGCCTGGTGCAGCGGCGGACCGAGGCCTCGCGTACCGCCGCCGCCGACAGAGAGAAGAGCTCCGACGGGGACGAGCACGACGAGCGCCGCGGGGAGGAAGACGAGGAGGAGCTGGGAGACTCGAAGGAGACGCGGCTAACACTAATGGAGGAAGTGCTGCTGTTAGGACTGAAGGACAGAGAGGTTCGGGACACACACACACACACACACACACACCAAAATATATACACAGAAAAATGAATAACTGTTGCACTAACACTGAATTTATCAGATAATAATGATAACAGTAGAAACAATTCTATGTAATCTTACACACCTTTATGAGATGTGACTCATTCTGTAATTAATCTGTTTGTCTGAGGTGCATTATGGATAAGATGTTTATTATTATTATTATTATTATTATTATTTACCAGTTATATCTGTGTGTGTAAATACATCTTTCTTTCTCTCTCTCTCTCTCTCTCTCTCTATGTGTGTGTGTGTGTGTGTGTGTGTAAAATAGAGACAGAGAGAGATTACATATACTTTTTACATATACTTTTTATTTTAAACCAAAATAATATCTGGGTGAATGCAACTACACACACACACACAGACAATATGATATTGCTCGAGGAGGAGCAGGAAGTGACACATGGATATAATTGCTATAATTTTCTATAATTTGCTATGATTTTAATTGTGCATAAAGTATCAGATTTTTTTTTTTTTTTTTTTATTTAATTGTTATTGGACTCCACCTAACAGTCTGTTTGGCCAGCAACCAGTTGCTCTCTATGTGTGTGCATGCCTGTGTGCGCGCATGTGTCAATGGATGTGTGAACGTGACAAAGACGTTTAGTCACTTTCCCAGCATGTTTGATCCACATTAAGGGACTTTTTAAATGTATTAGATTTAGTAATGACATTATACTGAATAGATGCACATTAGTTTCAGCGAAGGACCAGTTAAACCCATTTCATAGCCAGGCTGTAAGGCAGAATGTACAGCTTTAACAGTAACAGAGACAAACATCTGACCTGGCGACATTCTTTTGTAATACAGCTCGCAGAATGAACAAAGTGTGGTTTCTAATAGTTTACCTGGGAACTCCTTTATATTGTGCCTTATTAGTGTTCTTTAAAAAAGGTTCATTGATGTTAGGTCTAACAGAAGGATATATACTGCTACATATGGTACTATTTTGGATAATTGAAATGTGTGTATGTGTGTGTTCTCACAGGGTTATACATCATTCTGGAATGACTGCATATCTTCAGGTCTGAGAGGCTGCATGCTAATCGAACTCAGCCTCCGAGGACGACTACAACTGGAACCTTGCGGCATGAGAAGGAAAAGCCTGTTGGCTAGAAAGGTGGGTGTGTGTTTGTGTGCACAAGATACTTTCAAAGAATTTTCAAGCGCACTGGTTGTGTGTGGCAACGAACACAGCTGCAAGTCGCTTGTATGCAGCGTCGGGGAAGTCTATTATTGCGATTAGGTGTTTGGCCGGTTTCTCTTGCTCCTCGGTTTCTTATTTGCACATTGTTTGAGTAGCGTAGGAGGAGGGAGGAGAATGCCATGCACACACACACTGAAACGTCAACGCGATGAGTATCAGGTGCAGAGGTTGTGAATTTGTCAACGGTGGTGACATTCGAAAGCCTGCTGGAGAGTTCAGGCTGTTCCTGACCCTCGTGTCGGGTTTAAGTTTTATCTTATCTTGACGCGATTTCTTACTCGTTCTCTAGCAAAAAAAAAAATAAAAATAATAAATGCAAGTCACCAGTCTGGCTCTTGGTGTTCTTTGATAAGGAAAGCGGCATGTGCATTTGGTCATTGCAGAATATTGCTAACTTATAATTGTGGATTACACCAACAACCAACACCAACAACCAAGATAAACATTCATAACAAGAGTTATAAATTTCTACAGATATGAACGGACCGAGGATTTATAAACATTTGTAGATGCAAACTAACAGTGGAAGTAGCTCACGTGTATTGTACAAAAAAAAAAAAAAAAGACACCTCAGTATACCACATACCACTATTTACAATTATAGTATATACAATATTTTTAGTGTGTAAGTAAACGTATAAAGTTTTCCATTGGGGCTGGGCGATATGGCTGAAAACTGTATCACGATATCGATATGGATACTTATTGATATTTTTTATGACCCATTTAAAATGAGGACCAGGAGAAAAAATATATTACATTTAAACATTTTTATTTTAAACTTAACCTTTCTCTGATCACTCCCCTCAGTTATTAAGACAGAAATGTCAACAACCATGGAAAACTCAAATAATTAAAATATAAACATAAGACTAAATTGTTTAATGAACAGTTTAATGAACACTTAACAATTATCTCTTAACATTTAAAGTGCAAAATGATAAAAAATGTAAGAAATGTATAATAAAGTGTAAGAAAATAGTGCAAAGTGTTAAATATAAACAGACAAACTTAAGAATTTAGTGCTAGGAAGTTCACTAGCTGTTCACCTTCTAGTGAATAAAGTGTTATTAAAATATGTGCAGTGCTTTTGTAACAATAAATAAAACTGAGGCAGACTGAGGTCAAACTACGGTCAGACTTATAATATCCCAAAAAATGCCATACTGGCGAGCTGACTTTTCTTCTTTTATTTACAATTTCCTCGCTCGCTGCAGCACTCATTTTCTGCTTATGAAGAGGAATCCAGCAGACCAGCATGAGACAACGATATGGCGCAAGCAAACGTGATACTGTTACATGATTGGCTGTTAGCGTATCACTCCCTACATTGCTAGGTTACCAGAGAGAAAGTGCCTTTGTTAATGCAACTGTCACGGGCACCTGGAGGTGGACCAGAAGACTAGCAGTTAGCCCTTGTAGCGTGGACAGTAAACCCAAACGCGAAAGTAGGCAGGATAACCTGCTGCGTCACTGGAATTCCCCTCACATTTTGGAGGCGTAGTCAAGTGAGAATTATAATGTGAAACCAAAATATCTAATCTGTGAGTTTTTTATTTTATATTATGTTTCAGGTTGTATATTTGCATTAAAGATGTATAAGACTCACATTGTCGGACTTACGAATGAATCCGACTTACGAACTGGAACTCGTTCGTAAGTTGGGGACTTAGTGTATCGTTAATCTTTAGTTATGAAATATTGTGACCATTGTAATATTGGAACATTGGAATATTTAAGTTGCATGTATTATTTCATCTGTATACAATTTGTAAAATTGTTATGGTAAACAGTTAGATCCATAAGTACTTGGACAATGTGACAATTTTCTAGGCTTGTACTGATACCATTTTTTTTCGTCAGACAGATCATCAGTACAAGTACTACTCTCTAATAACGAGTCCAGATACAAGTACTTCGCGTTGTCTCAGAACGCAATCTGAGGAAAGTGTTTCGCAGAGCCTTATGTCTGAAGCATATTGAATGCACGTGCTACTGTTTGGCTGGTGTGTGATCCTCAAAATGGCTTTGCATGTGAAATTAGGATTGGCAGAGTAGGGCTGCAACTAACAACTGTTTTAATAGTCGAATAAGCTCATGATTATCATAACAAGTGATTGATATAGCTGATTCTATATGTCAATTGTGCACATTTTTCTGAACAGCACGGGAAAAGAACTCGCGTGTTCGCATTCAGTTGCAGCCTTTGCTAGCCTGGAGTTTAAGGAGCAGATCAGCTGTGCTTTTCTGCTTCTGGTATACTTGCACTCTTGCAGCAAGCAAAAATAGACAATCCACTCATGCAGATAACACGTTCCTTCCGCCGGCTCACGATGCACATGCACAGTTAAAAAAAAAAAAAAAAATGCTGGTGTCTTGTGTCTCTGAGGGAGCACTTGATAAACTGTGTCTCCCTGTCTGCTAGCTGACACCCAGTTTTAGCTGGATTTTATGTGCAAGTACAATTAGGATTAACTCTAACCAGAGGTTTGTTTGAGTGACTGTAGTACTTTAACCTTATGCAGTTTTTATTATGAACATACAACTAGTGTTTTTTAAAGGACAATTTGAATCAGTTAAAATAAGAATCGGCTTCTCAGGGCAATATCGAGTAGGAAGCGTGTCTGAGTAGGAAATCACTCCTAAACGGCCAAAAATTCTCAGAATGGCTCCATTTCGGTCCTACTTTCAGGATTTTATAAATGCCGTTGAGGCAGAGGTGCACGCGGAGGAGAGACGTTTTAGTAACACGAGTGACACAGAGCTCATAAAAGATACGTTTGGACAAAAGATTTGTTGGTCATTATCCGAATGTACTGTGAAGGGCGGTCCTATCTGTTTTGCAGAATATAATTGAATATAATTGAATATAATTGAATCTATAAACTTGAAAATTCATCGTGCTATTTCTGTCATACGTTGTAAAATAAACACCAGTGACCCAGTCGTACACGCTTGTGCCATTAAAAAAAAAAAATAAAAAATAAAATGATTATTTTAGATGCTTAAGTTTAATCCGGCCATTGTGTTCTTGATTTGTTTCCAGTTGTTTACATTTTAAATTAAACCCTCTTCATTTACATAAAGGCGTCTCTTGATTGTAGACTTTTCTGTCTACAATCAAGTTTCTAGGTTTTATGACTTGCCTAGATGTTGTGAAGGTTTTCTTTAACTAGGAAAGACTTCTGTGTCACTATACACTTTAGTTGTCTTTTGGTGTTTCTGATCGAACCAGTGCATTCAGACTTTTTCAAAAAGTTTCTGATTCCTCTTTCTTCCTCCCTCTCTCTCTCCACACCAGACTCTTCTCTTATCTTAAAAACAGACCACAACTGTCCATCAAACTGCTTATCAGTCAGTTGTCCAATTACTTTCGAGCCTGTGAAAATTAAGCAGATTTGTTCAAAAAGAAAAAGGCAGTAACTTCTAAACAATTAAGTGCCTTTTCTTAAATCTCTTTAATCAAAGCCGAAGTCTACACTTTAATCATATCTTGACTGGTTCATTTCCATTGTGCTGTGGCATCGTTCCGATTTTTATGGACCTGACTGTAGTTTGTGAATATTGTTATGATGTAACTTATGATATAAGTCGACTATCATTAATCTGTAATATTGGAATGTTATTCAACTATACAATTGTTTATCTGTATTTCTGAAATGTTGTTGAGCCTTTGCTAAAAAACGTTGTGGCCTTTACGTCTGGAATGCTGTTAAGCAGAACAAAAAGACAAGTTTAAACCTGCGTATCGCCGTCATCTTAAACAATTATCTTTTTTTTTTTTTTGGCTCCATTAACTATGGATTTGAAATGAACCAATTAAGATGTGATTCAAGTATAAAGTATCAGCTGTATTTCAAGGGATCGACCAAATATATTGCATTAACTGTTTAGACTGTCCATCTATATTCACAGTCTCAAAAGTAATTGGACAGCTGACTAATGTGTAACACTTTGATGACTAGTTGTGGCCTGATGAGTTAAAGAGTTAAAGGGTCTGGAGTTCAGTCTCGACTGTGGAATTTGCATTTGGTAGCTTTTCGTGGAAATGCTCAGTATTTGTTTTAAAGAGGCGCCGTTGCAAGTAAAAAAAAAGCCGTCATTGCGCTGGAAAAAACTAAACTAAAACAAACAGACATTTTAAAGAGGCCAAATCAACAATTTGGTAAGTAAAACAGAAGACGGCTTTAGTGGATGATTGTAACATTGTTCCTGTGCCTTTAGGTTCTGTGTAAATCTGACGCACCAACAGGAGACGTGCTGCTAGATGAGGCGCTGAAACATGTGAAGGAAACGCAGCCTCCTGAGACGGTGCAGAACTGGATAGAGCTGCTCAGTGGTGAGATAAAACGCACACCTCTTACACATTGCTTCATATCTATAACCTTTTTAACGGTGCTGTCGAATTCTCCAATCTCATTGGTCAGAAGATTCTGAACTAGTGTCAGCAGGTGTATGTTGATGTCCTCATCCTAATGCCTCGTCTACTTTCCTTCGCTTTCCGCAGGAGAGACGTGGAATCCCATGAAGCTCCACTACCAGCTTCGAAATGTCCGTGAGCGCCTGGCGAAGAACCTGGTGGAGAAAGGTGTGCTGAGCACCGAGAAGCAGAACTTCCTGTTGTTCGACATGACCACGCACCCGCTGAGCAACAGCACGGTGAAGCAGCGCCTCGTCAAGAAGCTCCAGGAAGCCATGCTCGACAAGTGGGTGAGGGAGCCGCAGCGCATGGACAAGCGCCTGCTCGCGCTCATCCTCCTGGCGCACTCCTCGGACGTGCTGGAGAACGCTTTCGCGCCACTGCAGGACGAGCAGTACGAGCTGGCGACCAAACGCGTACGCACGCTGCTCGAGCTGGAGCCGGAGACCGAAGCGTCCAAATCCGGCGCCAACGAGCTGCTCTGGGCCGTCGTGGCCACTTTCACCAAATAAACCTGACTGGGAACGGGAGAGATGGAAAGAATGAGAGAGAGTTAGTGGACTTTATATCCGAAGAGAGAAAGACCGAGATTGTGTCTGCTTGAACCAAATAAAGGGGGAAGGGAGAAGGCTCTGAGCTCATGACCCTTAGCTTGGGTTAGACTGGACTATATTGGAGGTGGTGGGATAAATATTAATGGTGGAATTCCTTATAATGAAGGAGATGATTATAATTAAGATAATGATGATTATTATTATGAAAATGTTTTTCAATGAACCCTATCTCCACAACTTGGAGATTTTGTGTAGTTCGGTTGTGACTCTTAGACACTTAGTGTTCAGTCACTTGATTCTTTGAATATGCTCCCTTCACTCGAGGAGAGCTGGATCTGCTCATACACAGGTATCCACCAATGCACGTTCTGCAAGAATGGTTCTGCCATCTGGTTATAAAATCACTGCCCTCGTTTCCACCATATAATAAAAGAGTAGTTAGGTGGAAAAAAAAAAGAAGGCACAATGTTCCTTTAACACAAGCAAACAGAGTTTACATTTGGGCTGCCGGGTCATTGTGTCTGAAAAGTAGTAAAAATCTGTTAAAAGAATCTTTCCCATTAGTATCTGCAACAGAAATGTAAGAAAAAACAACTTTATGGCTGATCAACCACCAATTGTTAAGTGAGGATTTGTTTTTTTCATCACACTTTTTCTTTCACAAGTCTGGATATTCATGTACTATTGTTCATTGTTTCTCAGACTGGACGTTCTCCTCAAAGCAGACATGGCATGATTATGCTCTGACTGAGATCTGACTCGTACCACCTTGAGAGACTTCCAGATTTTTATTAGTATGTTTATTTCGCACATCAGTTATTTCTTTCTTTTTTTTTTTTTTTAACGACCAGGCCCCAGCAGGGCTGGTGGGTATCTTATTAGTTTTTATTAGGGATTCACTGTCAGCATGATTACTGCGAGCACTTTAGTGTCGCCATCACATCCAATGACTGTTCTAACCGGCAAAAGTTTTTTTTCTCTCCCCTAACCATGTAAATTTTTTAGGGTTTTACACAGAGAAGGGAAAGTGTGTGCGTGCTTTTCCAACCTGCCTGAGCGATTTTAATGCACATCATAGGTATTTCTAAACTTGACAATATTTGCACACTTCTTGAAAAAAGGCTATCTGTGTATGTGTGTGCGTGTTTTTTTTTCTTTTTCTTTCCTAACACAAGGCCAGTAAGTATATGGAGTTCTGTGTTTGAGTGGTTGGCTTTCCCCTGTAATAAAAGGCGCATGAAGACTGTGTAGTGGTCAGTGGAAGTAAGGTTGCTGAGTAAAATAAATGGAAAATGAATTTTTAGCAATCAGGAACAAAAACTAGGCACCATTAACTAGGCATAATTAATTACTCATGTTTACATGTTGGAAAGGCTTTATTTTCTATTTCCAACAGAATCAGATTGCAGACTGTAGTCAAGTTGATCAGCTTGGCCCTTTTTATGAACCAACAGCTGAGGAGCTTCACATCAGCTGATAAGAAACGGCCTTCTAGATGTCCAAGAAGACCTACAGAAAAAAAGCACGACATGAATGCAGTTTTATTTATCAAAAAAAGAAAATCTGTCATTTCTAGTGGAGTTCAAACTTCTTAACCCGTAACTGGGTTAAATGTCCAATAATGTGTTTTTTCTAAATACAGTCCACACACACCAATGGGACTCACAATACAAACCCAATTTAACCTCCTGACTTTGTGTCCATTCTACTTTTGAAAACAAACATTTTGATGGGGTCTGAATTTCCAGATTTGTCTGTATTTCAGTGTTACCTTCTGTTTTGATGTGATTCCATTCCAATGCAAAGTTGGACCAAAACATCTCTGGGTCGGTATCAAATTTAACTTTATTTTTTTGAGAGCTTGACTGATCATTATGTCCATCTGAATCTTATATTTTGCTGCAGTAGAGTTGTAGCAAAGAGGAAAAAAAGAAAGTAGGATCAATTCATCCTTAGTTCTTTCTTAGTCATTCCCCCTTACTGTGAATGAGAAAATGTTTTGGGTTTGGTTGTTGATCTACTGTTAGTTAACTACTGTGTAGACGTAGTACTGGTGTGAGAAGAAACTGGATTTGTACACATGCTTTTTACCTTGTAATAAAGGATGATCCTTTAAGTGCCTGAACTGGATGGAAACAAAGTTCTCCTCTTGCTTTTATTTTATCCCATGGTGGTCCTCAGCTTTTTGTAGTATTCAGTTAATCTGGGCATACAATCCATTCACTCACTTGCTCTCTATACCGCTTATCCTGTGCAGGGTCAGGAGAGGTGGAGCACTAGGCAGGATACACTGCGGCAAACAGAAACCACGCTACAGACCAAATAAAAATGTCTTTGGACTATGGGAGAAAACCAGAGTAACCAGTGGAAACCTCCCAAACACTGGAAAAACATGCAAATTCAACGCATACAAACCAAAGCAGGTCTCAAACCCTTGACCCTGGGAAATAATCTTACTGTGAAATCATTTTGGCTTAATTTATGATTCAAATAACTTTCAAGCTTTCTCCTGATTACAGTTGCTTTCTGAAAAGAAAGGAAGAGAGTAATAAATTGGACAAAGGGGAAAAAAGAAATCGTAAAAATGGTTACGGTTAGGACTGTGGCCGTGCACTTCCAGGGTTGAGGGTTCGACTCCCGCCTCGGTCTGTGTGAGTGGAGTTTGCATGTTCTTCTCATGCTTGGTGGGGTTCCTCTGGGTACTCTGGTTTCTTCCCACAATCCAAAGATCTGAAGAGCATTTCCAAATTGTTTGTAGTGTGTGTTCCCTGCAGTGGATTGACAAACTGTTCAGGCTGTAACCCGCTTTATGCCAAAGTCTCCTGAGGCCCTGAAGCGGGATAGAAGATAAGATGAGAATGAGAAGTTATTTGCACTGGCATTTAGATGAATGAAACAGTAGGATGTGACATTATAGAAAACAAATAACCAATTTTGTGGTGTGATGTTGAGTTACTTTAATCACTGCAAAGAACAACAGACAGTCCAAATACAGTGAAAAGGTCTTAGGTCAAGGTTTTTAAATAATATGCTTAAAAATTTATGCCAGTCACGTTTTTAAATGTCAGTAGTCCTCATGAACAGAGACCTCAAATATTTGTTCTGTTCACCCCATCACCCTAACCCGATCCACTGCATCCTCTTCTCTCACACCAACTAACTTCATGTCCTCTCTCACTGTATCCATAAATCTCCTCTTTGGTCTTCCTCTAGACCTCCTGCCTCTACCCATATATTCACCATCTCTCCTCTGAACATGTCCAAACCACCTCAATCTGGCCTCTCTGACTTTATCTCCAAAACATCTAACATGGGTTGTCCCTCATTCTTGATCCTATCCATCCTTGTCACTCACAAAGAGAACCTGAACAGCTTTATCTTTGCTACCTCCAGCTCTGCCTCTTATCTTTTCTTCAGTGCCGCTGTCTCTAAGCCGTAGATCATTGCTGGTCTCAGCACTGCCGAACACCTCTGCTTTCATTCTCGCTGATATTTCTTTTATTACACGACACACCTACCACTTTTCTCCACCCATTCCAACCACCTCATTTGTTTTGTTAAGAGAAAATAATGCAGCTGTATTAGACCTTTAAGTCATAACTATTCTAGTGTTAAATAAATCATAAAATCCCAGCTCCTGCTCCTCTATACAGTATTGTACAAAAACACTGTAAACCATTCTAGTATGTCAAATGACACAATAAGTATTTTATGACAATGAAAGGTTAGTTGTCATTTTGACTTAGCAAACCAATAGATATAATATATGGAAGCTTTTTTTTTGTCTGTTAAATAAGGGTCCATGAGGAAGAATTCTAATAAATACGTCGTTCTCTTTAACTTTGCAGTAGCATTCTGCTCTGTGTGCACACAAGACCAACTAATCAGTAGTTTCACACCTGAAGAAAGGGACTTGAAATAATGAGTCATGTGACAAGGGAGTGGGTCGTTATTGTCACCTGACCTGAATAAGTGGCTTAAAAGGCACGCGTGCATGGTTTTTCTTTGCCTGGGTGTTTTTGAGGTTCTTTGAGGCAGCAGTGAAGTGGTATCACGACAGGCCTTCAGCCTTCTGGCAGTCACTTGTTGAATCATGATGTGGCCTTGCAAAAGGTAAATGAAAGTGAACCTTTGTTAACTTTTTATTTTTCCATAACATGGGATCATGATTTTAATCTTCTTTTGTCTTGTAGGCTTTGGTTACTCTTCATTGTGCTACTTTACTTAAAAGATGGAAGGGCACTTGGAGGTAAGTGTAGTAAAAAGCTTAGAGTAGTCTTTATCTTGTGTAATTAACAAGTCCTTAAAGAAAGAAAATTCTCTAAAAATGACTCTTTTCCTCTAACAAGTGTGGAGTAAAGGGCTTGCATGGACTTGGAAGGCTTCCTCCTTTCCTTATGGAGCCCAAATTTCCACAGCCATGAAGGATGAGAGTAAAACCAATCCTGGAGCATTACAAAGTGGCATAGCCTCCCAAGCAGATGGATCTCTTGCTCAATACAAGCCTTTATTTCAGACTGTTCAAGGTCTTCAAAGTAAACCATCATGTGTGCAAGCCACATCTAAGCAGGAAGTTCCATCAGTAGAGCTTGCCCGTCCCTATGCTTGGCTTCAGAAACAGAATGGTCTAACTCAACCTGGTTCTCTGCCTGTAACTACAATTCAGCCAGAAGTGTCCAATGGTTCTAGTACTTTGATCACCTACAGTGGTTCTCAAGGCCATGGCTCAACTGTCTATGGGTCATCTCAGCAAGGCATAAGTCAACCTGGCTCTGCCCCTGCATTTGTAGTGACTCAGCAGGGCTCTGAAAGTGCAGTGTCCAATGGTTCTACCGCTTCTAATATGTTAAACTATTACAGTGGTCCTCAAATCCAAAGCTCAACTGGTAATAGCCTGTTTCAAGGACTTTTCACCCAGTATGATGGTTTCCAAGCACAAAAAAGCACAAATCTACTTGGATCTGCCCCTGCATTAACTGTAACCCAGCAGGCACCTGAAAGTTCTATAATGCCTAATGGCTCTTCCAGCTTCTCAAGCTCCTACTCTGGCTTTCAAACTCAAACCCCAACTGCTAACTGGCTGTCAGTAGGGTTTTCTAGCCCCTATGCTAATTTTCAGATGCAGCATGAGGTAAATCAACCTGGCTCTGTTCCTGTAATTGCAGCTCAGCAGGCTTCACTTGGTGGAACATATAATGGATCTATGTCAAGCTCTTACAGTGGTTCTCAAAGCCAAGGCTCAACTGTCTATGGTCTGTCTCAAGGGATTGGTAGCCAATTTAGTCAATTTCAAGCACAGCAAGGCAAAAAACAATGTGACTCTGTTCCTGCATTAACTGTAACCCAGCAGGCACTTCAAGATGCCACCACAACCAGTGGCTCCTCTACCTCCAGTTTAACAAGCCCTTACACTGACACTCGTAGCCCAATTGCAAGCTGGACATTACAAATGCTTTCAGACAAATATGTTGGTTCCCAGCAAGGCAACCAGGTTGGCTCTTTTCCTGAATTTACTGTGACCCAGCAGGCTTCAGAGGGTGCATTATCCATGTCTAGTACTTCAAGCTCGCACAGCAGTTCACAAAGCCAGGGCTCAACATTCT
Source organism: Clarias gariepinus (assembly GCF_024256425.1). Taxonomy (NCBI): domain Eukaryota; kingdom Metazoa; phylum Chordata; class Actinopteri; order Siluriformes; family Clariidae; genus Clarias; species Clarias gariepinus. The sequence goes on along the minus strand of NC_071116.1, from coordinate 25,582,882 downwards.
ATGGGCCGTCTCAAGGGCTTGCCAGTCAGTATAATTTCCAAACACAGCAAGGTCAATTAAGCCCTACCCCTGCGCTTGTGATTCAGCAGGCCCTGCAAAATGTAATATCCAATGATCCTAAAACTTCAACCTCTTACAGTGACTCTCAAAATCAAGGCACAACTGGCTATGGGCTGTCTCAAGGGCTTTCCAGCCAGTATAGTGGGTTCCAAGTACATCAAGACATAAACCAGCATGGCTCTGTCCCTGCTTTAACTGTGACCCAGCAGGTCTCTGCAAGTGGAATTCCAAGTGGTCCTACTACATCTGGTATGTCCTCTAGCTCACATGTTGGTTCTCAAAACCCCTTTACCTATTGGCTGTCACTAGGACTACCTAGCCCCTATGCTAGTTTCCAGACACAGCATGTTCAGCAGCTTGGCTCTTTGCCCAGACTTGTTGCAATGCAGCCAGCCACTGCAGGCACAATCTCCAATGATTCTAGTACTTCGATCTTCTATAGTGATTCCCAATATGCTGCATCCCAGGGGCAAAGTGTCAAACAGCCTGGCTCTATGCCTGGATTACCTGTGATTCAACAAGCCTCTGCAAATGCAATAGTAAATGTCTCTATTTCAAGCCCCTACAGCTCTCCAAACATGGGCCCAGTTGTTCCTGGATTGTCTCAAGGCAGTGCAAGCCAGTCTGCAAGAGGCCAGTTAACCCCTGCGTCTGTCTTGGTTGTGACTCAGCATTCACCACCCAGTGGTTCTTCTACTTCCTACAATGATTCTCCCATTCAAGGCACAACTGCCTATGGGCTAATTCAAAGGCTTTCCAACCAGTACAGTGGCTTTCAAACACAGCAAGACATAAACCGACTTGGCTCTGTCCCTGCTTTAACAGTGACCCAGCAGGCCTCTGCAAGTAGAGTGTCCAGTAGTCCTACTACCTCTGGTGTGTCATCTGGGTCCCACAGTGGTTCTAAAAACCCCTTTACCTATTGGCTGTACCTAGGACTACCTAGCCCCTATGCTAATTTCCAGACACAGCAGAGTGTTGGGCAGCTTGTCTCTATGCCCCAATTTACTACAATGCAGCCCATCAAGAGCACCGTGTCCAATGGTTCTAGTACTTCATTCTTTTATGGTGGTTCTCCAGGTCAAGTCTCAACTGGATATGGGCTGTCTCAAGGTCTTGCCAGCCAATATGGGGAATTCCAACCACAACAAAGTGCAAGTCAGTTAAGCAATGCCCCTGCATTTATATTAACTCAGCAGGCCTCTGAGAGTGCAGTGTCAAGTGGGTCTACTTCTAATACTTCAACCTCTTATAGTGACTCTCCCACCCAAGGCTCAACTCGCTACGGGCTGTTTGAAGGGCTTTCTAGCCAGTATGGTAGACTCCAAACGCTGCAAGGCACAAATCAGCCAAGTAGTGGTTCAAGCTCTTACAGTGGCTCTCAAGGTCAACCCACAACTAGCTATGGGCCATCTCTGTGGCTTTCTAATCTTTATGGTAGTTTGCAGGCACAGCAAGGTGTACAACAGGCTGGCTCTGCCCCCTCACTACCTTTGAACCAGCAGGACTCAGAAAGCACTATATCAAGTGTCTCCAACTCTGTTCCAAGTGGCTACAGTGCTTCTCAAAGCCATAGTTCGTCTTCAGGGCCTGTTGGCAGCGCTCTCAGCATACAGAGTCAAAATGTCCAGAAGCTGGGTGCCTTCAATCAACAGGTTCCTGCTTTGTGGTTGGGTCAGCAATATTGTAAAAATCTTGTGTACAGTGCCTCATCAGATAATTCCCCTAGCATTTCTGGTAGTAAAAGCTCAATGGGCAATATCTCCTCTTGAAATCTGTTCAATGAAGTATTGTGTGTAATCGTGCTTTATTATAAAATCCTTGCCTTTTTGTTATTAAAGTGTCATGATTGTATTACATTTTTGATGTCTCTTATTTAAGGTTTTCCTCAAAGTGTGTTTAAAAAAAAAAAAAAAAAAAAAAAAAGGGCTGTTAACCATATGTAAACTTTAACTTCAAAATACTTTTAAAGATAAATGGCAAGGTCTGTTTTCTCCAAGTTGGGGAAATCTTTGGAAGTCTCAAGTTCTCTTCCAACCATTTCATCTGATAGGGTGGTGGTGATTGGGGGGCACAACACACAAATGTCCTTTATACATATTCAAAAATCAATGAAGGTGCATCAACCTTGTATAACTTGGATGCCATTAATGTTTTGTGGAAATAATTTGTATATTTCTAACCAAATACTACTGAAATGTTTTTCTTGCTGGATCATGATAAGGCTTTTTTCAGGATTCCTATGTTTTATGTAGGTGGTAAAGAGATAACTATCATAAGTTGGCAAGTTCCATACTGTAAGTAGATGAATTTATTTACCCCCCCCCCACCCCCTTTAAAGAAATGTAGTAGACATAAATAATGCATCGTTTTTTTTTAACAGTAAAATACAACAAATGCATGAAAAGGGATGTACAATATATTTGAATTTTATTTAATGGCCACTTTAAAAGGAAAAGAAATATGTAAATAAGTCAAGTTTGTACATATATTTGGAATGTAAGTAATCTGTAAAAACACCTTTTTAGACATAAACAAAAATTTATTTATTGGTTATATATCATGAATCTACACAAAATATCCTGCAATGTTTAAGTGGGGAAAGTGTGTATATATTTATCTCTCCCCTTTCTGTAAATTATTAGGAATGGTTAATATATTATATATATTAATTATTTACCTCTTAAAACTTTTAGCTCTGGTGCTAGTGCTAATTCTATTCTAAATCATTCTGGTGCATTGGAATTCACAGTTGGTTAAGTAGTGCATTTAAATTCACCTGTTCCTGGGTGACCCCACAGTTTGTTACAGAATTTATTTAAAACAGCATCAGTTATAATAAGCATCTGTCTGATTATAAATATAATAAACAAAATACTACTACTACTTATAGTAATAAAAAGGGATTTTAGGACCATCAATTGGTCAGAGAATAAGATCAACAATAAAAGAAATCAGTGTGCTTCCACCAGATGGCGCTCTGGTCATCTGATTGTAAGGGTATTTTCATGGGAACAGGAAATTAGGGTGTGAACAAAATATGCAAAACTCCACATGAATTAACTTTTATTTTGAAGTAAATAAATTAAAATAGCTGCTAAACAGAAGAGTCATTAGGGTAAATATCAATTAGATACGAACGAGATCAGCCAATTAGAGCTGATGGATACAAAAGAGGCGAACATGTCGAGTGGTTTCTTACCTTCTGAAAACATTAGAGACACCGACAAGCCATATCAGCAAAGAGCAAGATCAGATCCAACTTTTTACATGACCATGTACGAACACTGTCCTCTGATACGCCCGCTTCCCCACGGAACAGCAAAAGTATATCGAGTACATCATTGAGGATCAAAGTACATCATTTTTGCCAAATTAGTATTTGCTATACTCGTACTGCAGAAGCCTGCAATATGCAAAGGGGAGCAAAAACATATTTTGAGGTCTGAGACTTTTCTCACCTCCTCACTCATATTGTTAAATGAATTGCTCAAATGAATCCAAGATAACTTGCTCATAATGGCATTACACATTCTGCAGTTTGTTTGAATATATTGCAGCCTATATCACTATTGCACAGTATAACTGAAACGCAATATGCTTCTCCCCAAACCCCACCCCCCAGCCCCCATCATTCAGCTCTAAAAGGAGAACAAAAGATATGCACACATCATACACTAACCCAGAAATGTATAAGTCATCACAGCTCAGCATCTGGCACGGAAGACGTTTGGGTGGGAGGACCTGCAGCCAATCAGGCGACAGAAAGAGGATCGATTGCTGGGACGGTTATGACTGATAGACTGATGGAAGTGTTGTCTTTGTGGAGTTTTGGGTTTTTCTGTATTGTTGTATTGCATGCTTGGGTTACACAGAAAGGGAATAAATTACGTACTGTATTATTCGCTCTTGTTTTAGCTAGCACAGTATCACTATTCAGCTCATGCCAAAGATTTCTGACGAATAAATGTATCTTTGTAGCCTTTCTACTGGTGTCATATCTCAGTCTATTTACACTTCTGCTGTCAATATGATGGTGGCAAACTACTGATTGCTCATTATGTTGTTTGAATCAGGGCCCTGAATTCTCTCTGAATGTGAGCAGATTAATCCAGGGTTGTAGCAGAACCCATGTTATGAAGTGTTGTTCCATAAGGAGCGTGCATTAGTATTTTTCTATCAGAAAGTTCTACATTAAACTGTTTTGAGGCTGTACAACTATACATCTGATAGATGGAACTGACATCGAACAATTCTTTACATTTTTTAGAAACGAAACCTCTTTAGGGTTAAAAAAAAACAATGGTGATGAAAATTTAACAAACATTATTAACACTTTTAACCTACAGTTAGGTTCATACATATTGATGTATAAAGATGTGAGAGAAGTCAAGACTTTTAGATTTAATTCTAGGAGTTTGACAAAATTGTGGGTCTAACCATTTAGGAATTACAGACATTTTCACACACACACACACACACGGCTAATAAATAATAGAACACACAAACATAAGGATTGCCGTTAATACTTGCCCGCTGTCTGAAAGCCATGGAAATGACCAAACGCTGAGTTCCTTCCTCAAGATGGAACTGCCGTCTGCTTGCTTGTTGCTTTTTCTGCCTTCAGTCTTGTATTCAATAAGTGAAAAAAAAAAGATTTACTGAGTTAAAAGCATGTGACTGACTTGGCCAGTGAAGAATATACAGTACCAATATCCAACTGCAATATGAATCGGTGTCCTATCAGTTTTGCAGCATTTGCAGGCTGAATCTGAGCAGTGAGTATAGCCCTATACACTTCAGACTTCATCCTGCTACTTTTATGAGCAGTCAGGTTCCACTGGCAGTCGTACACGCTTTTTCCAAACCACTGCCATATTTGACGGCTCTAGATCATGCTTTGGATCATTAGCTGTTCCTTTCTTTCTCCATACCTTTCTCCTTCTATCTAAGTTAATTTGGATTTCATCAGTCCAAAGAATCCGGCAAAGTTTTTCAGCTTTCAGGAAAAACTCGTCTATTGACTTTGGAAATAGCACACCTCTCTTCTCAAGAGTGTTCTTGACTTGGCTAAATGTTGTAAAAAGGTTCTTCACCATGGACATTTTGTGGTTAGTTTGTATCAGTTAATTCCTTCTTTTCACAAGTGTTCCAAACCATGTTTTGCTCTCTCATTGATTGGTTTATTTTTCCTTCTTCTCAGCCTAATGATGGCCTCCTTCACTTGCTTTGGACCGCTTTGGACCAGATGTTGAGAGTTGGAGTGAACAGCCACCAAATGCAAATGTAACACTCAGAACAACCTCCAGGCCTTACAGTATATACATACATTTGATAAGTCGTGGTGTAATGAGGGAAACGGGCCACACCTGGCCATGCAACTGTTTGTCAGTCATGTGTTCAATTATTCATGAGCCCCCTAATATGGATGTGTGTGTGTGTAAATATGTCTGTAAGTCCTGAATGGTTAATGCCACACTTTAGTACAAACTACTTGAATTCAAATTTATCTTGGGTGTTTATTAGTCATCTTTAGTGATTCATTACAAATTCACTGTGATGGTGTACAAAAGCCAAATGGCAAAAAAACAACTTCTCTTTGTTCCAAAATGCATGGACCCAATTATGTGGATTGATTTCGTTTTTATTTCTACTTATTTATTTGATATAATATTGGTGCATCAAACTAGTAAACTATTGTAACTTGCAAAAATGCATATGTAGCTAAAAGAAGCTTTATTATACTAATAGGTTCATTGGTGAGTTGGTCGAATCATTTTAATACCTATTTCTTATTTACATAACAACATTACCAACAACATAGTGACTCTCCACCAAACACTGGGCGAACATGCACACTAATTTCAATGATTTAATTTATTTTGTTTTGTTCTGACTGTGGCCTTACACCTTCTGGGCCGAGGGTTCGATTCCTGCCTTTGCGTCTGTGCTCCGTTTTTTTTTCAGTCAGTCCAAAGACGTGCAGATTACACTAACTTCCATTTCAAAATAGCCTGAAGTGCGTAAGTGAGTGTGTGCTTGTACCCTGCAATGGACCGGCACCCAATTCAGGGTGTGCCCTCTCTAGTGCCAGGGATAGGTGTCAGGCCTGCAGCAACCCTGTACAGGAAAAGCGGAATAGAGTGTGTGTGTGAGAACTAATATATATATATATGTATATATACTGTATATATTGAAAAAAAGAAAATTTAGAATTTTATTGAAGGAGCTATCGACGTCTTTTTTCACCTTATAAATACTACAATACATTTGACAGTAATAACCAGAGTGGACTTTATATGCAGTGAACACGATTAGCAAGTGCACATTTTGGTATTATGTGATGCAGACCTGCCAACCTTGACATTAGATTTAATACTTTCAGAAGCTTACAGAGCTTAAATCACCAATCTCCGTATTATTTCTTCTTCAAAAGAAGTGGCAGCTTTTATTCTTGATGAATAGCTGTCAATACGTGGACCTTTGGTGTAATCCTAAGTATAATTTCCTGTACGTGAATAGCATAATTACTAGTTGGGTGTCGGTTTGGCTTAATTGGATGAAATTACCTTCATTTCACCTTTTGAAAGCTTGCTGTTAGCATTTAAGGCTGTAATTCTTTTAAAAGCGATCCGTTTTCAATATGGCCGGTACAAAATGTATATAGAGTAGTATAAATGTCATTAGTCGTTACTGAATGATACGCTTCAGTGAATTTCATGCAAACTTGTCATTCAGGGAGATCGTTAAGGTTGAAGAATCAGTTACCTCCGTAAGTCTCTAAATGATGAATATGTAAACAGTCAATCATTGTATGTCCAAGGACAAGTACAGAGGAGTGTTCAGTGGAGTTGTAAGTGACGGCAGAGTAGACGGTATTTGGAATGATTCCACATTCAGTGATTTTCTTCTTCGTTGCGATCACTCACTCATCGTCTATAATGAGTCGTGGGAAGACTGCAGCCTATCCCAGGAGACTTAGGGCACGAGGCAGGGTACACCATGGATGTCGTGCCAATTTATCACAGGGCACACAGTCCCCTATACACACACACTCATTCACACAATCTTAGCAATTTGGTAACACTAATTAGCCTAATCTGCATGTCATTGGACTGTGGGAGGAAACCTGAGTACCGCTGGAAACCCACCAAGCACATGCTCATGCACAAAGGTGGGAATCGAACCCAGACCCTGAAGGTGCAAGGTAACAGCGCTAACCACTACACCACCATCCTGCCTGAAAAAAATCATTTAAATAATTTAATTAATTTTTTTGTTTGAGGTCAGTTTCAAAGCCAGAATAATTTTATCTGAGATTTCCTACAAAGCAACACTCTCCATGTGTGGTGATAATTTTTGCCGGGGTTGTAGATATGTTCCTAAATGATCATATTCTGTAAAACTGGCCAGGAAGCTGCGATTTGTTAAGCAGAAGCAGTTTGGGGATTTTCCAATTTTCTGTCCTCATAAAGCAGCATTGAGAATCGGCATACAGATGAGATTTGGTTTGCTTTCAGTCCAATCTGCATACATGGCATTCGTGGGCAGCTGAAATGCATGAGCTTTTGTGAATCTGTAAATAGAACATTTAGTACAAGCGTGGGGCATATTTTCTATGCAGAAATAAAACATGTCTCTGTAAATCCTACAAATAGAAATGATACCAGATGCATATGCTTGATTTTAGGGTTTGAGAGCAGGAGAAATATCAGTTGGATAATTTAGCCTGTGGTTTGCTGGATTTAGACCTGCAGAGTAACGTGAACCTCACAGAGCTCAAAAGTAGCATCACCCCCAAACATAATACGCACGCTGACTGAATACACATTCACCTTGGAGCTCTTGGCAGTCTTTTCATTATAGTGATACAGGAGGTTAGGGAAGGAGAGACATTGGAGACTCGCATCCATCTTACTGTTTGAGTCTGAACAATTTATCAGATGGCTCATATTAGTCCCTTATAAAGTTCCATAGATTGAGGAGAAACATCAGTAGTCATGAGATATCACTAATATCACTTTATACACTGTCTGGCCCAAAAAATAAAATAAAATAAAATAAAATATTTCACCGCATTTAGCACCGATTATGGCACATGTCCAGTGCGGCATGTTTTTAATAACCTTATGCAACGTCACAACCGATATTTCCATCCAACAATCCAGAGTTGCGCTCATTTTTGGCTAACATCTTGTATTGATGACAGCAGAGTTGTACTCCATAAAGTCTTCTGCAGCAGATCACAAAGACGTTCAATGTCAGGACACTGTGGTGGCCAATTCATCTGTGACAATGATTCCTCATGCTCCCAGAACAGCTCTTTTACAATTTCTCTGGATTCCTGGAATATGTCATCAGGGGGAAAAAAAAAATCAAATGATTCAATAAAATGATCACCCCAGATCATACACTACCTTCAGAGGCTTATAAATTGGACACTATGCTTTCACTTTAATTCCAATAAAATTTTATTTGCATAGCGCTTTTAAAATTAATCAGTGTAAAAAAAAAAAAGAAACACACAAAAAAGTAGGGGCCTCGGAGTGGCACAGTGGTAAAGTGCTTGCCCTATCACTCAGAGATCGCGAGTTTGATTCCCGGGTGATTCTCGCAGCCGGAGGTCCAGAGAGAGCTGATTGGCCGAGCTCTCTCAGAGGGGGGAGGGGGGGTTTGAGAGACATTATTCACGGCTCTCCAGCCAATCAGGGGCGTCTGTGAGCTCAAGCAAGTGCAAGGAGCGGATAGCGCTGTCCTCCGAGTGTGTTACTCCGCCCCCAACGTTGTGTGAGCAAGCATTTCGAAAAGATGATGCCGGCTGGCTTCTACTACCACTCAGCCGGTAGCCCCGAAGTCTTCGGCCCTACCAACTAAATGGTAGTAGTAGCTTAATGGGGGAGCCCCCTAGTGATGGAAGGAATTGGATACCACTAAATTAGGGAGAAAAATTGGGGAAAAATCCAAAAAATAATAATAAGAAAAAAATTTAGAAAAAATGGTAAATTATACTTTTCAGATTGTCCATGATGCAAGCCGAAGGCAACAGTGGAAAAACTCCCTGAGATGTCAACAGGAAGAAACCAGACTCAACAGGAAACCCATCCTCATTTGGTTGATAACGGATAACAGGGATTGATCTGCATCATACTGTGTGTTAGGCAGCTGGAAGTTCAGTATAACAGGAGATACATTAAGTTACTATGAAGGTCATTTCTGTCATTAGAGGCTCAGGTGCAAAACTGTTCCAGAATAGGTGTGCATGTGGATTTATATTGAATATAGTGAATTTAGTTCAAAGCCTTCAGTATAAGTAAGTGCACTTCATACGATTAACTTCGTACCCTGACGCACACATCGCTCTGAAATAGGCTTAACCTGGAACACATGAGCTTTTAAATGGCTCCAAACAAAATCTGTACGATGCAACTTTACCACGCGTTTAAGTTATCTCTAATAAAGTTTTTTTCCGAAATCATTTCTTTCACAAAGTTGACGGCCTTCCAGCTTTTAATAATGTGTTGGACTGTTCTCAAACAAACTCCAATATTTTCAGCAATATCCTTAGTTGTTGTCTTTGCTTAACGCAAGGCCTTTCTAAAATAATTTGACCCTTCTGAAACACAACAACATCTTTTCCATGGTGACGGGATACATTTTCCAACATGTTCTTTAAGAAACGAGAAGCTACTCACTCCATCAGGTGAAAAATTTTAATCATTGCAGTAATTATCTAATTAAACACTCTTGGGTATTTGCTTTTTTTAATCCAAACAACCTAACTAAATAACTAAAAAAATATAACTAAATAACTGAGCACTTAAATGACATGTTAGATTACTCGTTACATCAAAAAAGTGTATATGTATGATGCTATTTAAATATGAACAAAATACATTCATTAACACTAAGGGTTAATGCATACTGAATTGTTATGCGTTTTTTGCTCAAAGTAGTTTCACAACAGTTTTCTCTAGATGCTAGTAGTCTTCCCCCACCTCCCTAAACATAGGAGTGCGTGGAAAGGCTTTGTTCAACTTTGTTAAATAGTTTGACACCACTTTGCAAGGTTATAGCCAAGGGATTTAAGATAAAAAATCTTTTTGTCTCTAGGTTATGATTCTTGAGATACTGGCCAAAAATATTAAACTGCCATAATCAGGCTTTATGATGATAATAAATATAGCCATAAATGGAGATCTATGGGTCTCAGCACTCTTTGCAAAGAGATTTTGCATCCCAGTGGCCAGTCCTTGTCAAGTTACAAATAAAATCAAAATATAAAAGAAACTTCAGTTTTGTTTATCTCACACACATTAAGGCCAACAGTAATACATTGTAAGTATGTCAAAGTCAAAGTCATGATGGATTTGCAAAAAAAAAAAAAAAATACTTTTGAGAAGTCTGCATACTTAGTCAAAGCTCACTGATTATACTAATGATCACCAGAAATGAAGGATGTTGCCTCTGTCACTGTCAGTGTGAAAAATGACATGCCTATGGCGAAAGACTCGTTGCATCACGAGTCAAATCATGCAAAGTTGGGATTTTTATTAGGCTTTTCTGTGATCCATAAAGGATATGCACTTTTTTGTGTTCGTTCACACCCTTTATGTCGAAATAAATAACAGAACACACGCCAAGGTGCCAACAGAGTCAACATACTGTACAGTACAAACTTGGTCAAACTTGGTCGGAATCGATTGCATACACCAACATGTCTTTATGTCCATTAATCTAATGCAAGTAGTTTTGGTATGATTTGACAAATGGGTGCTGTGAGGAGTGACACCTGAAGGGTTGAATTGAAATCCTGTAATTACCTTTTAGCCAGAAGTAAAGATAAAAAATAATACTTATCCTTCAAGGTTAAAACGGAAAAGATAGTATTTAAAGAATTCATTCCATTTTCACAAAATTGATGTTTTCCCAGACAGTTTTGGTTAGCTTACCATAGCCTGTTTTTTTTCATACCATAGACTGTTTAAGAGCTCGACAAACCTTCTGTGGCGTCACATATACAGTAGGTTTCTGAGGATTGTTTTTTTAAGCTTAACCATATGAGCTCTTGTCTTAATTTTAGCAGGAACTGATTCCACATAAACCCTGGTTGATCCATAAAGGCTATTAGTTGGAATTCCAGTTACCACAAGCTGGCTAGCTTAGCTAAAATGCTAAGGTGGCTAACATTAATGATTATAAGTTATTTTGCATTTGATTGAACTTTCTTGTTGATATGCTACATGTTGTCCCGTGTCAACTCCTAGTATACATTACTTGTGGTCCAGCTAGCTGGTTAGCTAAATTAATGCATAGCAGGCAGCTAGCGGATTTACACCTGCTTTGCATCTATCACTCAAATCAGCCACACCACTACTTGTCCATAGGTTTATTGCTTAATATAATTTTAGCTGATGAGTTATATTTAAAAAATCACCTTTGTACAATTGTCATGAATAGAAAATCTGGTTACGGAGACCAAAACCTTTTTTTTTTATGTTGATTTCTATTGTAAGTTGAGCATTGTAACATGAGAGTCTATGGGGATTGACTCACTTTTGAGTTTATCTCCTAGTGGTCATTCAATGAACTGCATTCTTTGGCACTCTCTGCATTGGGCCCATGTTTCAGACCCAGATGTTACACCTTGGCTTATATCGGATGTTTATTCTGTACTTAGCTGAGAGTATTGAAACGTGACGTTGTCATGTGTTAACCAGTCGTGTGTTCCGAGATGCTTTTCTGTTCGGTACGTGTGTAAAGAGTGGTTATTTGGAGTGCTGTACATTTCTGGCCAGTTCAATCTAGTTATGTTTAAAATCTCTCTTCAACAAAACGTTTCAATCCACAGAAAAGCCATTAACTGGAAGTTTTTTGCACCATGCTGTGTAAACTGTAGAAGCTGTTATGTGTGTGTGTATGTGTGTGTGTGTGAAAATCCCAGGAGTTCTGTAGCTTCTGAAATACTCAAACCAGCCCATATGGCACCGGTAAAGATGGCCAAAGTCAGTGAGATCACATTTTTATGCAGCAATTCTGGATATTCCCAAGCTTAATAGGTTTTTAACCATAACAACTTTCTAAGCTTGGACTAAAATGGACGAAGGAGACAAATGAAAGATCAGTGTTGCAAATCATAAAGCGTTCTCGTATTCCATCGGAAACCCTGATCGATTGAGAACGAATCCAAATGATCTTTAACAGTGTTGGTAATGTAAATTGAGCCAAAAGTACACTTCTTTAATCTTTATCGTCTTTTCAGCTCCCTCAGCTCCAGCGTTTGACCTACTTCACGAGGACATTAATCAGATGTCCGTGATACTTTGACTCGCATCACTTCCTGCGTGTCCCGAGGGCGTTGGAGGGCCCTCATCATACGCTTGTGTGTGTTCGTATACTTTCAGCGATTCTAATCATGTCAGTGTATTTTGGAGTCAATCTGCTAGCCTCTCCCTCATGAATTTTAATGCACCACCCTCGGCGTATCCGCATCACATTAACACGCCGGCTCCAACAGAGATGTTGTGCTTCTGTTTTGTCACTTTCTATTGCGCTTGTAATCACACAGATTAACAGCCATTTTAGGGCAGGAGTGAGCCGTGTGTCAATAATTGTCGGAAGTGTTGACTTATAAAAAAATTTGATCTTCCACTGTGTTTTTTATATATATGAGGCTGATGTGTACGATCAAAAAGGAATCAAGCTTGCAGTTTATTGAGTTGGATGAAACTGTTTTCACTTTCAGAGGCAAAGAAATTTTTCATGAAGACTTCAAACTTTGGCGGTGTAAGATGTTTTCTCGGAGCAATCACTCAGTTGCCCAGCGGTGCGTTCAAGACGTCATCTTCCCGTCAACTGAACTGAACCAGACGTAGCACATCAGCACTCTGAACCTTACCTGACTCAGAAATGAACTCCCAAACCAAGCGCGCGCCCTGAGGGTGATGCGATTCACAGTCTTGCCATATTTCCCGCTCGCTCCACTGATGTGAAGATGAAAAACGTCCAAAAACACACCCTTTTCTTAATCACCAAAAAGCATCCTTGTTAATATAAACATGAGTTATGGTTTCTGATCTACGTGAATCGTATTAAGCTCCATGACTGAGTCAAATGTTATTTTGGTCTTGTGAAAATAAACATCCACCACCAAACATTTATAAAATGCATAAAACGGGTGCATACATTTACATTTTTAAATACAAGAAACCATAATTAGGCAAGCTTGAAATGCCTGACTTGTGTAGCGAGGGTTTGCGGCTTGGCTGAGATGCAGCCCGGGCTTGGCAAGCTCTCGCTCCAGTTCAGAGTCAGCAGTCGGCTGATCTGGTTTACGGCTGATTAGATGCCCTGATTCCTTCAATTATTTACATTTGAGGCAGCGACCACATCCCAGGGAACTGTTCCGAGGGCAAATTGGCCCTTGTTCGGTTTTTAAGGAAACAGATTGGCGATAAGCTGGCACTGCAGGAATGCGAATCCATGAATGCTCATATGCCTGTATTTGTAAGATGGAGTAGCTCCTTAATTATGCACATATTAGAGTGGAATCTCGTGTACAATGTGTGAGGAGTAAAACGCAACAAGTTCTTCTTCACAGTGGTGAAGGGTGGTGTAGATCAAAGCAATGAAGTGAACTGAAGGGGTGTTTCAGTAGGGTCAAATTAATGACATGCATAAAAAAATGTAAAAAATAAATAAATTATAAAATTACTTGAAATGTGGTAAGACCTGTCAAAAACATAAAATATCATGAATCATCATAGCATTTCCACACACAAACAATCTGACGAGAACACTCACAGGATTGGGAGTAAAACAGCTGTATGGACGTATGAAACCAATTCTGGTTTAATGCAATTAATCGGATAGAAAGGCTTCAGTTTGTTAGAGAGCATAAAGATTGGACTTTGGAGTGATGGGAAAAGGTCATGTGACCTGATGAGTTGAGATTGAGCCTATTCAAGAGTGACGGGAGCATCAGGGATACACACATGAAGTGATGCAACAGCATGCATAGTACCCACTGTACAGTACAGGACGCTACAGGAAAGAGAACTTAAAAATCTATTTCATGATTTCTTGGTAACATGAATTTTTTTTTGTCATGTTATAAACTTCAAGAGTGATGAGCAAATACCTGTAAATAGTACAACATGAGCGATAACAGGAACGAGCTTGTTAATTATAAATGGATAAAAAGGTATAATGTGAAATGCTTTCATCATCAGGTTCTGCCTACGTGCTGCTTGGCACATCAGGTGACAGATATACACCCACCGCTTCTGTGGCAGTTTTTTACAGACTCAGGTTGCCAGCTCGACACCTGATTGTATCTGATAACTTGGGGGTAAAGGACCTTGCTCAAGGGTTCAACAGTGGCAACCTTGTGGCATCGGAGCTTCAACCAGGGGACCTCCTGGTTAGCAGTCCAACACCTTAACCTATCTATGATCTATGTTGGTATCATGTTGTTTTTTTTTTATAAGAAAACAGAGCTACTGAGAATACAGATATTTCTGGGGAAGGAAAAAAAAAAGGTGAACTGGGAAATATTAAATCTTTCCTAGAAGCGTAATGGAAATGAGTAGAAAAATCTAGTTCCAGGTACTTGCATTAAATAAGCATCTTTTTATTCTGCTGCTAATTGAAAAGCTGTTAGGCATTCCCTGATATAAAACATTCCTCCGCTTAATGGCATCGTCGGAATGAGAGCAACACGGCTAATGAATGCGTTTTGCCGGGAACCTACTGCGATCTCATTTTAATGGCGAGAATTCACTTGTGTCAGAAAATTATCTCCCATATGTTATAATGTTATAATGATGTTTGAATTAAGGCATCCTCACCACACCATGCACTCTGCAGTATGCAAAACACACAGTAATACATTCAGGGATCCGTACGTCCTGTTTATTATAGCCCCAGTCCTGCGTATTAAAATCATTTGGCAGGCTCTCTCACACTTCCTAAACTGCCTTCTTCTTTTTTCCTTTTTTTTTTTTTTTTTATCTCATTTGCCATGTAATTTCTGATAAGGACTTATTTTGACACATGAGAGTGTAAAGTGAAGGTAAATTCCATTTGAAAACTCAATTACACAACCGGGGTTTGAAGCAGATGAGTCCGTACGGATAGACAGCGCCGTGGCCAGAAACTGAAAAAGACTTTTGCGAAGCCTGAGCTCTTGAAATCCCACCTGAGCTGCTTTGTTCTTGGTGTTTTATCTAATTAGCGAGCTAAAAAAGCAGATCGCTGACAGCCGGTTTGTCTCTTCAAACCACAGAGCCGTGAGCCAGGGTTCTGCCTTATGCCAAGAGGAGAAGCACGAATCTGGCTTAAAGAGCAAACTGTCATCATCCAAACAGGATTGGCGCGGCCGGCTCAATCCCGAAATTGCTCCCAGACCATTTCCAAATATTGATTAATGGCGTGGTGGGGATGTAAATGCACTCTCACATCCCATCTGGGCAGAGTGTTGGGGTTATTATCGTTTCGATAGAGGTAGCACCATCTCTGTGCTGCCATTCTGTTTGGACTAAAAGGAGGACTGACGAGACGCTTCAGGCAGCAATGAGATCAGCCTTTTAGCACCGCGCAGAAGGGCTTTTCTACACGGTGTCTGTAATTCACATTTAGAGAATTATTTCTTTTGTTCCAGAGAAACTTACAGAAGAACACATGATCTGTTGGAGAAAACACCTTTGCTTGTTGAGCCATTAGAAGTCATATTCAATCATAATGAATTAATGGAATCTCTTCTGTGTTTTTGTTTTCTCGCCACATTTCTGTATATCAACATAAACTACCAGAAAACTACCAGTTTAACACTGACTGGACTTTTTTAATAAAAATGTAATTGCACTGCCATTAATATACAGCATGTCTGTTATCAACAGCCAAAACATGGTGCTAAAAAGTGTCTCATCTAGGTGAAAAAATTAATTTTCAGGTCATATAACACCATTTTTCATAAGGCTTAATGCTTTTTCTCTTCTAATCCATGCATTGTTTTTTGTAAATATGCATACGCATTTATGTGTTTATCAAATAAAAAAAAACAATTGATAAATTTCATGCTCCTTTGATGTAGTGTCTGTAACTTTTTTGAAACTGATTTTAATTGTCATTCAGATGAAACTCGGCCAATCTCACATGAAAAGACATAAACCTGAAAAGGTGTGTTATTCTAAAATGCAAAATTGTTAAGATATTGCAACTTGAATTTGACATGGTTACAGACACTACAGATTTTTTTTGGTGGGGAAAAATCCTTAATTTTGCATGGAATGCTGTAATTTAAGCAGCAACTTTACAGGTCATATGCTTCTAGAAGCATCCACTAATTTTATTATCAATACTCATAAAGAAAAAGAAAATATTTGCATTTAAAATTATTATTGTTTGAAGCCAGACTGTATAATGCTATTGTAAAAAAAAGGCCATTATTGGGCCACAACTTGAAATTTTTAGAAGTATCTTCTTTGGCACACAATCTTCTGTATTATATGTATGCACCAACACGGTGTTTTGGCCAAAAACATCATTATGTAAAGATTAGAACTCTTTTCAGTGGTTGAAACTATTATGCATACTGTATGTGGAAATGGAAATTCAGAAGCAACTCGGGGATTGTGTTTGTCCGATGGCTCATTCCTTAACCAGTCTTGTGTTTCTCTCCGTTGCATAAAGCATGAGCTCATGGCTCTGTGGTTTGAAAAGACAAACCGCTTGTCAGCGATCTGCTTTCTCATGTCGCTAATTAGGTAATGCACCAGAAGTTCAGATGGAATTTTAAGAGCTTACCAGACCTTGCAATGAAGTGCTATGGTGCCCAATAAAATAGGGAACAGATTTGGATCCAGCAACACAGATGCCTTTACAAATGGCTCGCTATTATCTTTTCACTATACAGGGCAAATACACACCATTACTAACATCAGGAATCCTCTCTGGATGTGTCACAACTATGTAGGCTCCTTACACCACCCCAAGCCACAGACTCTTTGTACTATTCAATTCAATTCAATGGACATTGTCATGAAGCAGCTTCACAGAGTCAAAAAGGAAGAATTTTGGAAATAAGTATGAAATTTGTGAGGAAATACTGTATATACTGTATAAATCAAAATAATCAGATAGTCTCTGTTGAGCAAGCCTTGGGTGACGGTGGAATGGAAAAACCTCAATAAATTCATTATATAAGGCCACATCCACACTAAACTTATTATAAATGCGTCGTCTGTGGATGTGTCCTAAACCACTCACATTATTTTCACTTTATAGACCCCATATACCAATTCTCTGTGGGTGGGGCCCACATGTGATATGTAGATGGTACGATCACAATGCCAAATGTTTCACCACTGAAAGTTCTTAAAAAAAAATATATATATTTATTTTTTATTAATATCCATTTTTTCGAACTGCTTGTTCACGCACCGTTGGGGGCGGCGTAACATACTCGGAGGAACAGCGCTATCCGTTCCCTCCACGCCCCCTGAGAGAGCTCAGCCCATCAGCTCTCTCTAGGCCTCCAGCTGTAAGAGGTTAATAGCATCACCCGGGGTTCGAACCAGCGATCGCTGGATAATAGGGCGAGCGCTTTACCACTGTGCCACTCGGAGTCCCTCACCACTGAAAGTTCACTGTTGATGCTTCCAAAACCACACACACACCAGTTCCAACATGATTGCGCACCAGTGCACAAAGCAAGCTTCATAAGGACATGGACGAGCAAGTTCAGTGTGGAAGAACTTGACTGGGCTACACAGAGTCCTAACTTCAACCCTAAAGAACACCTTTGGGGTAGTGGCGGCCGGCCCATAGGGGGCGCTGGGGCACCGCCCTCCCTGATAAGAGGGGCTAAAAATGTTAAATATATTTTTTACAAATTAAGTTTTTTAATTCGGTTTACCCACCAGTATGTGCCTACATGCGATATAAAAAACATATACAACATTTCCCACCTAGTGACATTCATTCACCAGTGAATTTCCACAGACAGACTTGTATCGTTTCTGTCATGGGGCGCTGAGAAAAAGCGCCCCTGAGTGCAGCCAAATAGCCAGTCATGTAGCTGTTGCTAGGGTAAATTAATAAATATGCGGCCAATCAGGTTCTCAGAATTTTATGGTCTTGGGGCGCTGGAAATTCTGCCCCAAGCCGCAGAAAATACCGCGAGATTTAAGTTTTTTTTTTCTTTTGAGGCGCGGCCAATCAGAGAGAGGCGCGGTCAATCAGAGTAATGATGGCGAACTTAACGAGCGAAGAGCAGTTTCCACCAAATTCAGTGAGATCCTTATTAATATACCCGTTTTAGACTGTTGTGTTAAATTGCATTTTTAAAACTGTTTTTCTTTGTGTGAACCACTTTGAGATGCAACTTTGCTTGAAAGGTGATTTAGCTGATCATACCCTTTGATGTTGATTATTGTATTTGATACTCTCTTCAGAATACATGACGTATTATACAATGGAAATTTGTTCATTTACTTTATCTGTGTAACTGGTGATTTTGAGGAGGAGATTAAATCATTACTGTTAATTGTAATCATCGTCTGACTGTTGATTTTAATTCTTATATTGGACTAAGCAAAGAAATATTTTGTCACATCAGCCCCACCAGGAAAAATTTTCACCAGCCGCCACTGCTTTGGGGTGAATTAGAGCCGAGACTGTGAGCCAGGCCTTCTTGTCCAACATCAGTGTCTGATCTTATGAATGCACTTCTGGAAGTTGGTCATAAACACACACTCCTAAACCTTGTTGAAAGCCTTTCCAAAAGAGTTAAACCTGTACCAATTGCCAATATAGTGTACATTCCACATGCACACCATACCTATGATGGAACGGTTTTGTACCTGAGCCTTCAATAATGAAACTGGACTTTATTTTAACTAAACACATCTCCTGTTATACTGAACTTCCAGCATCGCAGATCAATACCTGCTATTTGATATCACCCTGAATGAGGATGGGTTTCCTGTTGAGTCCGGTTCCTCTCAAGGTTTCTTCCTATTGCCATCTCAGGGAGTTTTTCCTTGCCACCCTTGCCCTTGGGTTACTGATCAGGGACAAACTGATAATTAAAATGTATCATTTGTTTTGATTCTGTAAAGCTGTAGAAGTGACACAAACCACATACTCTTTTCACTACATACAGTAGGGTACATTATCACCAAACGTCCACAGTGCATGTGTCCCAAACCACACACACACACACACTATTCCTGATATGGGCTACGTAGATGCCATACCATTATCTTTTCACTGTGGCTGTGTCCCAAACAACATCCTAATCTATTTACTACGTAGGCCACTTTTTGGTACAATTTACTATGTAGGACACTATTACAAATGCTTCCTCACCATCAGTCCGCTATGGAGGTGTCCCAAATCACATTCGATTACTTATGTAGGCCACATAAACACACTTAAAAATTCCTTACCACTATCCATCTACTGTGGCTGTGTCCTGAACCACCTTTAAATCCACAGTGTAGGCCGGTTCAGCATCAATCCACTGTGTTTGTGTCCCAAACCACATTCTCTTCATTATGTATGCCACATGAAAAACATGGTCCACTACAGATGTGCCCCAAACCACACTCTTTTCACACTATGTGAGCCCCATAAAGACTATTACAAAAACTTCCCCACCATCCGTTCGCTATGGATGTATCCCAAACCACATCCTGTTCATTATGAAAGCCTCATAAACCCACTCTTAAATGCTGGTCCACTAGGGATCTGTCCCAAACCACATTCTGTTCCCTATGTAAGCTTGCATAAACACACTTTAAAATGCTTCACCACTTTACCGTGTCAGTGTCCCAAACCACATTTTGTTCACTATATAGGCACATTTAAAAATGTTTTACTTTGATCAGTTCATTGTGGCTGTGTCCCAAACCACACTCTATTCACTATGTGGACCTATTACAAATGATTCCCCACTATTGGTCCATTATTGATGTATCACAAAACACATTATATCCATTATGAAGGCTACATAAACACGTTTATGCCTTACAGGCATTAGTCCACAGTGGCTCTGTCCAAAACTGCCCTTTATTTACTACAATATCATTATTTCCAATATTCAGTCGTACAGTCGGCTGTGTTCTCATCAATATAATGGTAACCTTTTGTCCAAATTATTTTTAATACCTCTAAACACTATGCGTGGGGAAAAAATGAAACCCTCTACTATAATTGTCATGATGATGATAACGTTGATGATGATGAGGAGGATGAGGAAGACATAAATGACTCCATATATTTTTTCTAGTTCTTTAGGCCCTATTTGACAGTCTGTAACAGCATGGCACCGAATGGCATCGACTATCATCCACACGTTAATCCCTCTCCACCTTTCTCTCGGCTCTGTCCTCATCCTACTATCAGCACGTCTGCAGCGGGCACCTTCAACCGCAATTACAACGTCTTCACTTAATTAAAGGAACCTTAATGACAATCAGCCACCGCCCCCTTGTACATCACTGGATTTATTTGCAGGATTTGCCGGTAATTAACCCAGGAGCAACCAGCCAGACGAGAAAGGGTTTACCGACTAACTATATAAAGCAGTTCGCTCTGGGGGACTTACCTGGCTATTAAAGCATAATTAGCATGTATGGTTGTGACAGATCGTAGAACTGTGCAGTACAAAGAGAAACAGAGTTCCTTAATGGCCTGATATTAGATCTGTTTTAGGATTTGGGGGGAGAAATACCTTTTGCAGAGACTAGGATACGATAAAAACTTTCCTAACTTCAAAATAACTTCATAACTAGTCAGAACCTCACTGTTCACACGTTTTACTGCATTGCTACAGTACTGTGAATGCCTCTGGTTTGTTGGTTGTATGTTTTAAAAATGAAAGACTTTCCATTTAATTTTTGGTTTTTAGACACGAAGTGACCAAAAGTGTGCAGACACCCGACAATCACATCCGTGGTTCTTCACCATCACAGATTTTTCTTCAAACTGAACGACAAAGATGAAAACTCATAATTGTATAGAATGTCTATGTACTGTATCCTGGAGCATTACAATTTACCTTCAGGATGCCCAAAGCTGCTGCATAATGACAAAACCTTTGGTTTGCCAAGAACGGCAAGTAGAAGCCCTCACATGACCCTAAAAGACCATTAATAATGACATTATTAATAGTCTTGTAACACAAATGCCCACAGGTACACTACAAAATCTAGGGGAAGGCCTTCGCTGAAGAGTGAAGGTTATTATAAGAGCAAGGGAGAATGGGTGTGATGGTCCGGTGTCCACACACTTTCATTTTTTTTTTTAATTTGTGTAAATTTAAGTTTGAGATAAGAATTTCTTCTTTGGGTAATTTAAGCATTCAGATAGAGATTCAGTTATTTGTCACATGTCTTCAGATTGGGGTACAGCGCCCCCTGGAGCAGATAGTGTTAAGGGCCTTGCTCAAGGTCTGAACAGTGAGTAGCAACTCGGTAATGTTGGGACTTGAACCCACAACCTTCTGATATGTAACCCAGCACCTTAACCATAATAAAGCTTTTCCCAAATCAAAAAAGCCGCCATGATATTGCAACTAATCTACAGTATATATGTCCTAAGAATCGTTTATAGTATATATTGTATATCATAGAATTATACATACACAGGAGTGTTATCATGGACAGTTGAATTTATTCACAATCGCTGCATTATTTTCAGAAGGAGGACATCTTAGTTTAAGTAGGCAGCATGCCAGATAAATGCTGTCACATTTAGAGGGCAATGTAAGGACAGATGTCTTCTAGTGTTCCATGTTTTGGAAAAATGAAGGCTGTATCACATATTTCTGGGATTTATTTACAGTAAAATTTTCGCCCAAGGACAAGAAGTACAAGCAGACCGGATAATATGTGCAGCAGCCTGGGAACATATTTTAACCTGGTGAAATTTGGACTTTTTCTTCTTTAAAAAGTCCTGCAGACTTAGTTGAAATACGGAAGGCCAAGAGACACGTTATTTAAAATAATATCTATATTTACACAATGCATTACTTCACAAATACCTTGACATGTTTGAATAAAATTCATTACAATGGTTTTTCCATTTTAATATTATCCAGAGCAGAAAGACTTTGCCTTGTGTGGCACTCACAGCAGTTTTTCAATTCTGACCTTTAAAAGTGAGGACTTTCCTTTAAGCCAAGGATAATAAATGCAGGTTAACAAGAGATCATGTTTGTCATAAAATCACTGGAAGTTGCCCAAGAGTAATAAGAGTTTCAAATACATTTTAAGCTACTTACTGTAATATAGACCAATACTTGATCCAACATGTAATATAACACCTGATCTAGTACTGTACATCCCACAAAGTAGCTCTACACATACTATCTAATAGAACTTCTAATAGATCTTATAGACCTTATAAAATAGTACTCGATCCAAGACGTCTTAAAAAATAGCATTTGATCCAGCGCATACTATCTAATAGAACTTGATCTGGCAGATCTTATCAATAGCACTTAATTCAGTACTATCTATAGCATACTATCTACTTGATCTAGTGAATTCTATAAAATAGCACTTGATCCAACACATCTTAAACAATAGCACTTGATCCAACACATCTTAAAAAATAGCACTTGATTCAGCACAAACTATCTAACAGAACTTGATCTGACAAATTTGATAAAATAACACCAGCACACCTTAAATAGCACCAAATCCAGCATGAAATAGCATTTGTTCCACTAAATAATATATTTAAAAAAAAACTTGATCCAGTGGATAGTAATCTAATATTCAAATGTGATCAGGCAAATCTTATAATATAGCATCCAATATAGTGTTCGACACTTGATCCAGCACATCTTACAGTATTAAATAGCACTTGATCCAGCAAATCTTATAATAATAGTAATTGATTCGGCACATGTTTATAAAATAGCACTTGATCCAGTTTATGCAATGCGTGTATTGCAATAATTGGTTTTCTTTTTGATTAACTGGTGCTTTTACTTACTGAAAACAAAGCGACTAAGTAGTCAATCAGCTTACCAAGCATTCATCTTTTACACTTACAGCTCATGATAAGAAGGTGGATCTAATGTCTAATTAATGTCTAATTCCCACGTTTGTGTGCATGGAGTTTTCATGCTCACCCAGTGCTTGGTGGGTTTCCTCCAGGTACGTACTCTGGTTTCTTTTCACAGTCCAAAGACATGCAGATTAGGCTAATCGGTGTTCCCAAATTGCCTTTCGTGTGAATGAGTGTGTGTGTGTGTAAGTGAATGTGCACTGCGATGGATTGGCACCCTGTCCAGGGTGTGCTCTATCTTGTCACCTGGGATAGGATCCAGGCCCTCCACGCGACGCTGTATACAGGATAAAGCGGTATAGATGATGAGCGAGTGAGTCATGGAGTGACTTTAACAGATAGGATTTAATTAATGAGCTCATCAAATACTGAATTCTTGAATCTGATTCCAGCTCACACCTCAGGTTACTGATTCTGTCTGTAACATGAATAATAAAATGAATATTAATGTGCTCGTTCAAATGTTATTGTTTCCATAGTAACAGCTCGTTCACTGGGGCTTGTTTGCAGATGCTTCACATAATCCACCAAAGAAAAACATTTACTGATGTGCTGAAGTTTATGTTACTTTATGAAAGGAGCGTTGAACATCAACACTTTGTAACAGTCATGGTGGTTTGTAAAGTTTCTCAGCGGGAGGAAATCCTTATAAGGGAACGCCTGTTTATTGTAGATTTATATGTTGGTATTTAAAATAAAAAAGATCTAAATCTGTTTGTATATCTGTATATCCATCCATCCATCCATCTGGAATCAGACATATTGAGATTGTGATGAATTATTAGACGGTGGAGATGGAGGTAGTACAGCTCCTCGCTCGCATCAATAATCTGCAAGAAAAACGAGCTTAATTTCAGGGTCAGAATCGTTACTGAGACGTGCCTCTCCAAGCCTGCTTACGTAAATCCTGCGCAAATTCCAGCATAGCACTCAAGGTCTGCATACAGATGTGCACCATGTGTTTATTAGCCCCTCACGATATGTGTATAACGCAACTCTAAATCCGGCCCATGACACATGGAACGTCTAATTACAGTACATGCTCGGACCACACGCTACTGTATCATGTTGAAACACATTGAATTAAAAATACAAGGCTATAAAAATCGATTAGGTCCACGATCAACAACTTCATCGGATCAGAGCGGGTAATACGGCGGAGATTCACATACCGCTGTTGTGGATGCTTCTGAAATCAATTCTTGACTTTTATTCCAATTTTTATTTATTTTTTTCCTTTTCATTAGGACTGCCGACCTTGGAGCTCGAGAGGTAAAAGAGCTGCACATGCAGCGGTAATGAGTATCTCTCTCTCTCTCTCTTTGTGTGTGTGTGTGTGTGTGTGTTTATTTGGTTATAGAAAGCCACAGCATTTAAGAACCTCCAGGCTGGTGTGTGTTTTATATAAACAGCCACCATTTAATAATTAAAAAAAGGCAACTTGAGTCAATATGATGACGTTTTGTATTCAGAGGTTTGGTGTGTGCAAGACAAGTACACTAGTAGTGTCTAATTAATATTTGACTGTGTGTTTGTTTCAAATATGAAGTAGCCAATGATGAAGATGCAGATGATGTTCTAGTTGGGATAGCAGCCAGTCTATGGTCACAACTGTTTTTTTTTTCTTCCTTGCTACCTTTTTATCATTTGAGGCGATTTTAGATGTGGTTTTAGATTGTTCTGGTGTGAGGTCTTTGGGGTGTTCAGAGCTCTACATTGGGCAGACAAGACAAGCTCTTCATAACAGCATGTATCAGCACAGAAGGAGCAACACCTCAGGGCTGAATCAGCCGTGTACCTTCACCTGAAGGGATGAGTTTTGGACAGAGAGGATATTTGGTTTGTGAGAACGCGGTGAAAGAAGCCATTGATGTGCAAGTGGAAAATCATTCTGTCAAGAGAGGTGGAGGTCTTCGACACAACCTGTCTCCTATTTTTCATGCTGCACTTTCATCCATCCCCAGGAAGATCAAGACCTCTTCACGGGTCCACCAGAAAAGCCACACCAAAGAGCTCCCCTTACTCTCTCTGGTCTCTATTGCCTTCCTAACAGCTCTCTTCCCAACCATCCCTCCTATTCTCACCTTCTCTGTTGTTCATCTAACATAAAGCCTTTTCAGACAGGGGAGGAACTTTTGACTTTAAAGGACTCAAATATGAGAAACTAACAAAAGTTACCTCAGACTGAAGAGGCTACTTGGATGAGTAGTGAAACGTTCCTACCCAACAAGAAAGAAGTCCAGTTCAACTTCCAGATAAACTCACCTGGACGACTGAGAATCTTCACAGGCATAAAGTACAGCTTTCAACCTTAATGAGTAAATATCTCCAATAGCTTTATGCTTATATTATCTACCATTTCTTCAAAAACGATCCTTGTTATATACCATCAATAAGCTTCCATTTTACTTCAAATAATAAAGTGGGTTTTAGTGAAGCAATGATTAAGATGTACAAAACGTTCAGTGTTAGATCAGAGTGAGTGTGTGGAGAGCACAAGATCCTTAACAATCACAAGAATCAGGAATAAGGTCACAGTTTGTAAGATGACATTTTAAAGACACAATAGTGGACAGATATGACAAGATACTGTATAATTCTGATGTTTCATGGATTTCCCCCTCTCCATGAATTACGGTACAAGTGGACCGCTGGGACGGATCGCAGCCTCACGCCTGGGATTGTAAACACTTCTTTAGTGACAACTCATAAAGATCAGATTTCATAAATTGTTTCAGCTGGAGAAAGGCTTTACATTTCTTATGTTATGTTTCAACTGCATTTATTTTCAGGCAAAAATCCTGAAAATGAAGTTTCTTATGAAACTGCATGAACTGCTTTAAATGTTTAAATTACAAGGTCGGATAATTTAACTTATAAATGAGAGAGAGAGATATTATGACCAATTAAAGTATAAAAAGGTATCTGATTTTGTCTCTGTTGTTATAGCACACCTTTATCCGTCAGCCTTGAGTTTTACAGTTCAGAAATTTTTTACATATACGGTCAGTTCAAAAACGCAGTGAAAAAACTAAATTAATTAATGTTAAGCCTTTCTCCAGCTGAAACAATGTATGAAATCTGATCTTTACGAGTTGTCACTAAAGAAGTGTTTATAATCCCGGAGCGATGCGTCTCGGTGGTCCACTTGGACTGTAATTCATAGCTTTAAAATAAGCCTGCATCAAGCAAAAAAAATGAGCAAACTAACTAACTAACAAATTAAAGAGTTTGCTGAAATGATTGGAATTTATTGCATTAACTAATGGTTAATAACTGTCTAAGGTATTATCAACATTTTATGCTAAGAAGCATAAAGATTAGACTTTGGTGGAATCGATAAAGGTCATGTTCCAGAGCGATAGGACTACTGTACCTGCACACTGCCTGGCCCCCTCAAAAAAGATGCAATTTCAAAAGGGTCAAATTATTGTGTTGCATCAGGCAAAGAAAACAACTAAGGAGATTTGAAATTCTGAAATTTCTTTCTAATAATTTAGAAAGGAAGTGTGTGGTCTTAAATTGTGCTGTGCATTGCGTGGCCATAAGAAAACCACTTGTTAGTTAAAAGGCTTGGATGTGCTAGGGAACATCAAGATTGGACTTTGGAGTAATAAAAAAAGGTCATGTGACCTGATGATTCCAGATTGACCCTAATCCAGAGTGATGTCCCCATTAGGGAAGTGCACGAAGCCATACATTAGTTAGCATAGCGTCCACTGTGCAAGCCGAGGCCTGGAGGTAATGTTAAAGGGCAATAAAATTATGATCTGAATGTACTTAATGACCAGGTTATCACATGTGTGGCGTCTTTTCTTCCTTCATGGCGATATTTCAGGACTCACTTTGTGAGAGTTGTTCTGCATGATGAATCATTATCACACTGGGATGGACACCAAAATGTGGTCCATCATTAAAGCTAAAGGTAGGGAAATAAAATGTATGAGCCTTTTTTTCGGCACTTCATCATCAATAAAGTATCTGTATGTCTGTGTGTCTGTCCATCCACCCATCCATCCATCCACCCATCCATCCATCCACCCATCCATCCATCCTTCCATCCATCCATCCATCCACCCATCCATCCATCCACCCATCCATCCATCCAGTCCTTCGGACAGCAACGAGAACCATAAATCAATGGTAAGTGATCTGAATGCACCTCATTCACACCTGTTCACTCGTGACACTTGAAATTTTAATTCCTGAGTTCAGACCCTCTCCTGTTTTTCTCATTTAGATTATAAAAATACAGTGCTTGATGGCAACTGCTTGTTATTTGATCCCTGCTATGGATTGACAATGAGTCGTAGATTTCCCTCAATCCTAAGCACGTGACCCTGTTCACATCACTGCATCACTGCATGACCGTCATGTGTATTGATCTGTTTTATTGTTTTACCCGTTTTATTATGAGGGGACCAACATAAGGTGTACGGGCTTAAATAAAGTGAATATTCTTGTTAAATTAGATGTGTGCATATAAATTGTACAGCATTGCAGTTTAGAAGAAGAACACCGTATAACTCTTACTATTAAAATAATACTTACTGTATCACTGAAAAAAAAAACAAATGGCAGTTCAGTGGTGATTCATGTCCTTTTGAAAGATTTATATACCGCTCTCTTAAGATCTAAGCCTAACTGTTATTTTCCACAGACTAAAAAAGGTTCGCGGCGAATCCCTACTGACAGTATAATTTAGTTCAAGATACACATTAACCCACGTCGGGAAAAAGTGGCCCTGCAATTAAATCCGTTCAACAAATAGGTGTAATTTTGCTTCTTTTAAAAAGTTTCAAGACTTCAAACTTTCTTCCAGAAACTTTCCCTCATCTTTATAGATTCCCACCTCACTATAAATACACGGAATAAACAAATATGCTTCTGTCATCTGGAGGGTTATAACAGTTTGCTTTGTGAAGGTTCCATCATGCAGTTGGTGCAATTAATGAAATGCGTTCAAATACAAGCTGTTTTTTTTTTTTTTTTTTTATCATGAAATTGGTGACACTTGTTTGATAAGCAGACAAGCTGCCCGGATAAATCTGCAGTACTGTGATCGTTCGTCCTTCGCCGTGGACGGCTGTACACACTCGCAGCCCATCTGGTTGGAGTGAGAAGTTCTGAGGATTTAATTACTTTCACTCGTTATGCAGGTGTCTTAGCGGTGGGTCTTAAATGTCGTGTTATGAATAGACATAATAGTATGTTTTTCAATATGCTACTGTATATGCCGTCATGCTCTAAAGTTAGTACCCCCCTTTAAGTCTTTTTTGGTGTAAATAATAAGAAAAAAAGATTGTAGTGGTTATCAGTGTTGGACAAATATAACCTCAGATAAACAGCAAATAACATTTTTCGCAGCTCCATTTCTTACACGAAAGAAACCAAAAAGAAAAAAAAACAGGTGCTGCTAATTATCAACCCTTGATTAACTGGGAAAGACATAAACTGTGGACCGTAGAGAACAAATTTAGCTGCACATAATTCTGGAAGGGGTCATTTGCAAACAATTTAGAGTTCAATGTTCTACAGTAAGAAGAATTATTCACAATTGGAAAGCATTCAAGACATTTGCCAATCTTCCTAGCAGTAGAAATCCCAAGGTCAGACTGTGAGCAATGCTCAGAGAAATACAAAAACCCAAGTCAATTACAGCACAATTAGAAGTAGACTGATCATGTACGGTTTACTTGAAAAGGTTGCCAGGAGAACTAAAGCATGACAAAACTATATCTGAACAAACCACAAAATCTACATCAGCATGGCTGAAACATAAACTTCAACCCGATAAAAATGCTGTGGCAGGACCTTAAGAGAGCTGTGCATGAGCAAATGCCCAAAAACCTGAATGAACTGAAGCGATGTTTTAAAGAAGAAGAAGAAAAAGAAAATAAAGAAGATGTGAGAGACTCATAAAGTCATAAAGGAAATTATTACATCAATGTACTTCCACTTAAGGTAGATCTACAAGCTATTAATATATAGCTTGTAGATCCACCTTAAGTGGCAATAACGGGGGGTACTTAGTATTGGTCACTCGCTTTTTTTTCTATTAAGCTGTACTCGTTGTGGAATAAATAATGAAAAATTGAAAAAAGATATATGTTGTTTGTCTGAGGTTGTCTTTGACTAATCCTGAGACTCGCTATGATCAAAAAAACCCCCTTATTGAATTAAAAGACGGGGTACTAACTTTTGAACATGACTGTATTTGTCGTGGCACTTAGTTTTGTGAACTCTGTGTGCGAAGAAATCTGTCGGTTGCAAAAGAGCACAAAATTAAAGAGCACAAAATTTCGGAGAAAAGTCCTTTATTATCTGTGCAGTTTCTAAGTTTTGTGCAGTTTTGTGTGCTTCCGTGAATACGTTATGTTCTAGTACAGATTAGGCAGCTTTATCCAATAGTGCTTCATCAGTCTGAAATAATAAGTTGCCTCAATTGTGCCTCATGTAAAGGTCAATCAGCGTCCCACTGGCTCTAAAATTACGCCATTAATGTTGTTCTTTTCACAAACGCCCTTCATGAGCGCGGTCAGTCCTGCTCGAAAATGTGCTTTTCTTATGATGTTGTGGAAAAAAAGCCAAAATGGGGAAATTTAGTGCCTGAAAAATATTGAATAATGCCAATTATCTTATATATTTCATTTTCTATCACCTAGAGCTTTGCTTCTCATAATCCTGTGATCATTTCTAAAAATTCTGCTTCCCTGAAATGAAATATAATTATATTACTGAATTATTGACTTCTCGAATTTAATTGTTGATTCATTATCAGTAACAGCAGTTTAGATGAAGAACTCCAGCGATTACAATATTGTTTCTGTAGTAACAGGTCATTTACAGGAAGTTGTATGGTGGGCGATCCACAAATGTGTTATTTAACAAAGAAAGAGTCTCCAGGGTAACAGTATCTGGCAGAATTAAATTTTCTCTGTAACAACACAAGCTTGGTGTGTTTTGTCTTGTTAAGTTAAAAAGAAAGCAAGGGGACGATGGCAACAAACAGATGCTTATAATTCTTATAAACAAGTGACATCAGATACATAGATCTTGCGAAACATTAACTGTAACATGTTAAAGCAAAAAGGTTTTCAGACAAATCCGAGTTCAATAGTGCTGTGGAACCTACTGTACACTATATTGCTATATATAAAGGTATTCATTCATCTGCCTTCACATGCATTGAGTCAAACCCAATTCATGTTGGCCCCGCCACCTTTGCAGCTATAACAGCTTCAACTCTTCTGAGAAGGCTTTCCACAAGATTTAGGAGTGTGTTCATGGAAATGTTTTGTCCATTTTTCCAAAAGTGCATCACTGATGTTGGACGAGAAGGCCTGGATCGCAGTCTCTGCTCTAATTCATCCCAAAGGTGTTCTATCAGTTTGAGGTCAGGCCAGTCAAGTTCTTTCACACCAAACTCGCTCATCCGTGTCTTTATGGACCATGCTTAGTGCACCAACATCCTATGTATGGTTAGTTGGATTTTGATCTGGCGAACTGGAGGCTGGATCAACAACCTGAAACTCTTTGCTTGCTAAGCTCCATATGTTTCAAACTATGATGCACTGGATGTTCTGATGCCTTTCTGCCAGCATTGACCTTTTAAACACTTTGTGTTGCATTGGCTTTTCTTTGGAATTGGAACAACTAGGATGGCCTGCGGTCCCTGCGGGCATGAGTGAGCCCTGGGTGCTCATGATCCTGGTATATAATTAATAATCAGTGTCATTCAATTCATCTGATGGTGGTGTTAGTTTTGGGTTAGAACACAGTATACTGCTTATCTTTTTTTATGGTCACAGGAGGGAATGGACAGGGTGCACCCTGGATGGGATCGTTACCCAATGCAAAGCACAAGCACATACTCAGTCATACTGAGGGCAATTAGGAAGGCATACTATGGGCAATTAGGAAGCTCTATAACTCATGCCATTAGACTGTGGGAGGAAACTGGGGTACTGACGAAAACCTACAAAACTTGAGAAGAACATTCAAACTCCACATGCACAGACTGAAGGTGATATTCGAACCCCCAGAAGTGCGAGGCGACGGTATTAACCATTAAGTCACAGCACGACTAACTTCCAAAATGAATACTCTCTATCTAGGATTTTAATAACTAGGGTCTCAGTGTTGCTATTTGTATTACTTATCCACATCTTATCTTCTACCCCATCGAGTAGGCACTTTATTAATACTCTGTGTAAATGAAAAAAAAAAATGACCACACACACTGTAGCAAAGAATTTGCCATAAGGTTTTCCTGATTGGTTAATACAACTGGGTCGAGATGGACGGCTTTCAGGAAGCAGATTCTCTATATTAGAGAATAAATTTTTTATAAAAAAAAATGAAAGACAGTGCACTTGAAAAAAATATTAAATCAATTCCAGCAGCTTTAAAGCTCTTGCTCATGGCTCTCATGACTTCAATGGGACTGAACCATCTACAGGTCACAAAAAACGCCTCAGTTGTAGAATGTTACTTGAAGTCACACATTTTCCTTGATCGTGAAAAGAGACGAAGAGAAAATAGCAAGCAGCAGCAGAAAGAGGTTAGAAGTCCAAGACTGAAACAGAATGTCTGATTTACTGTAACGTCGTTTCTGCAGTGAGTATACGCCGATGTAGATGTGGTGAGGTATCATTTCAGACAAGATACTGTAGAATTAGTCATTTTAATCCTATTCAAATATTTTATTTGTTAATTAATATGGTGTTATGTTCCAGGGTGAATATTATTTAAAGTTTTCATCCATCCTTTTAAGATTTATTGAACATTTTATCAGCTGAGATGTTCTCTAGAATAGTGCGAAAAACATCAAGAGGCCGAATAGCCAGGCTGTTTTTTATCTGACAGCTAGTGAAACCAGTCACTACAGGACATCAAAACATCCTACCTCTTCTCGGAGAACACACAACATGAGGAAGCCTTCACTCCTGCCAACACAGCATGCAAGCACATGCTCACTAAAAGTGGACAACCGAAGATAAAAAAGCCAAGGTACTGTGTTTCTTTTTTTAGTTACCTTTGGTGGGCTTGATGTGTTATGTGTCTGCTCAAATACTGGCTGCTTGGATAATTGCATGAATGATCAGGTAAAATTATATAAGATATACCTTTATTTGTCCCATAGTGGAGAAACTTCTATGTTACAGCAGAAAAAAAAAGAAAAAGTATGCAAAAAGAACTGTTTCATGGAGATTGGTGATTGGGATTCTTTATCAGATTTTTCTAGTTTCTCTCTGTCTGCAGTAGAGATCCTGCTGCACCAGCAAATCACTCCATAGAAAAAGATGGCTAAAGCCACCACAGAGTCCAAAAAGTTGTTCAGTATTGCTCCATGCACTCAAAAAGACCTTAGTCTCCTCAGCAGAAAGAGTCTGCTTTATCCTTTTCTTTTAATTGAATCTGTGTTGACTGTCCACTCCAATTGGCTGTTCAGATGAACACCCAGGTTTTTGTAAGAGGCCACTCTCTCATGTCCTTTTCCATGGATGTTCACTGTTGATGAAGTAAAGTGTGTTTATGCCACCAAAAATCCACACCCAGTTCTTTAGTCTTCCCACATTTATCTGGAGGCAGCTCTGTTGGCACCAGCCCACAAAGTCCTGAATCAATTGTCTGTACTCCTTGTCATCATCATCTGTGAGCAGGCTGACGTCAGAGAACCTCTGACATACGCTTTGCAGTGTAGATGGTAAAGAGGAACGGAGCCAAGACCGTTCCCTGTGGGGCTCCAGTGTTGCAGACCATCTTGTCAGACTCAAAGTCATGAGTCCTCACCTACTGTGGACGGTTTGCGATGTAATCCAGTATCCATATAGATGGATGATGATCCACTCCTACGTCCTCCAGCTTAGCCCTCAGAAGTGCAGGATGGATGGTGTTAAAGGTTAAACTCTCACTGTTCTCCCAGCTTTTCCCAGGTGTAAAAAAAGCCCTATTAAGGAGGAAGGTGACAGTGTCTTCCACTCCAACGCCAGGCTGATAGGCAAACTGGAGTGGATCCATTGACAGGCTCACCAGAGGTCAGAGATGAATAAGCGCCAAGGTGAGGTGCTTCCTAATAAAGAGGTCTAGCGAAGGTATATATATATATATATATATATATATATATATATATAGTCTTGTTTTTTTATATGAATATGTGATTCTCTTATGCATTAAATCTGTGCATACCGAATGTCCAAATCGTGTTTACCGGTGCTTAAAAAAATCCGCTTCAGAACCCTTTAAAGCTTTCAGATTGCCCGTCAGATATGTTTCCGATGCCCTGTCCTGACACTTTATCACATCTCTACTCCAAAATCTGCACTGGCTCCACATAAAAGAAGATATTCACTTTGAAATCCTTATACTCATTTATAAAGCCCTCAATAATCTTGCTCCCTCCTGTGCCTCTGACCTTCTCTGTCCCTCCAATCCCTTTCACCTTGTAGATCCTCATCTTCCGTCTTGCCCACTATTTCTGCCATATCACCCTCCTGTAGTACCGTAGTCTTATTCACTCTCTATCTTTCACACCTGACTGTTTTATTCTTGCACATCGTTGTCCCATTTCCATTTTTCATTTTTAAATTGGCTTTTATTGTCCCTGATATGTTCTTTGAGCAATTAATTAAAGTTCATAATATTGTCAATGTTCTCAAGCATCATACGCATTTTTGGGGTACCTACATGTTCAGTAAGCACTTTATCCCCGTCAGAGTGGATATGAAGAATATCTCATGAGCACACTCAGAAGCATCCGAGCACCACTACAAAATGAATCACATCATCTCAAACTGTAACTGCTCTCTGTACAAGGCCAACTCTCTTTTTTTCTTTCCTCTCTCAGTGCAACTGTGCTCAAAATTTAATCACCTTAGTCATCTCCAGTCCTCACACAGAGCTCAGTAATTAATACAAATTCTTTTTTTAAAAAAAGTTTTATTTCTGAGGTTCAAAAGAAATAACGTCTTGGAGGATTCATTGAGAAGAGAATTCACATGAATTGGCCAAGCACCAGGAGTGAATAAACTGCTGGTTTCAAATAGATTGACTGGAAAACTTGCCTTGAAAGATTTACGATCAATTTAAATTTGTTAAAAAAAACTGAAGAAAAACAAACCCCAAAAAACAAACAAACAAACAAACAAACAAACAATAAATAATAAAGAAGGCTTTACCATAGTAAAATACTTTATGCTTTACCGGTTATTTTTGGATTTTAATCAGGAACCAAGTGAGAAATAACACATTATTATAAACCTATGATTTGTCATGCAGTGAGAACTACTGACAAAGCTGCTGTAAAATTCAATTCAATTCAATTTGTATAGTGCTTTCAACAGTTGTCATTGTTGCAAAGCAGCTTTACACAATCATCAGTGTGAGCGAGCAGTTCGAAAAGATGCGGTTGGCTGACGTCACGCGGTTCGGAGGAAACACGTGATAGTCTTCGGCCCTCTCGACTGACTGGTAGTAGTAGCCTTAATGTGGGAGCCCCCTAGAGACGGGGAGGAATTAGACATGACAAAAAAAAAAAAATTAATAAAAAAAAAAAAAATGCTTGGCTATATAAATAGGTTTTTAGCCTAGACTAAAACACTGAGACTATGTCTGAGTCTCGAACATTAATTGAAAGACTATTCCATAACTTTGGGGCTTTGTAAGAAAACCTCTGCCCCGCTCTAGTTTTTATAATACGTAGTACAGTGGAACTTGGATTGCGAGCATTATTCGTCCTGTAAGTGGGCTTGTATTTCAAAACACTCGTATACCAAATTTAATTTTCTTAAAAGAAATAATAGAAACTCAAATTATTCGTTCTACAGCCCCCAAAAATAAATACATAAAAATAATGAATAGAAAATATAAGGTAAAAATAAACAAATTAACCTGCACTTTACCTTTAAAAAAAAGATAAAAATAAATCCTGACAAATAAGTGTTTCCATTTGTGCACGCAGGTGCTGTGTATGTGTGTGTGTGTGTAATGTCATGCACACACACACATTAACGGAGAGACTGTTTTATTGGAAAAATTAGCAAAGATCATCGCTAGTCACACTCACGTGAGCGCATACTAACGGAATCACTGCTGTAAGGTAAAAAAAACACACAAAAAAAACCCAAATGAACCGCTACTTTGCCTTTGAAAAGAATCGCGACAGAGCAAAGTTTCTGTGTAAGGTGGAGAGTGTGTGTCTGTATGTGTTTGAGAAGGAGGGGGTGGGAGGGAGGGGGGGGGCTGTAAAAGCACACACACACACACACACACACACACTCTCTCTCTCTCTCTGCCTTGAACAGAACAGAAACTCTGCTCTGTTGCGATACAAAATAAAATATGTTTTACACACACACGTGGTCACAGCGTTGTAATAAACAGTACACGCGTGCACGGATGATGATTATACCAGTTAAGAGACGAGCACTAAGACCCAGTAGGGGAGACGATTACCCACAATTCCGCAGCGCAAGAGAGATAAAAAACGATGTTTGATCGTAAGACACTAGCAGTTCACTCAGATACTGCGGCACGAGACCATTTAATGCTTTATATGCCAAGAGTAGTATTTTAAAATCAAAATTGCGAAATTTCCCAGGGAGCCAATGTAAAAAAAAAAAAAAGTAAACAAATAAATGAATAATAAACACATTTAGACTAATCAGCTTTGACACAGACTTACAAAGTGATCTGTTTCTGTGTAACTTGCGGCACGGTGGCTCAGTGGTTAGCGCTGTCTATTTGCGGTCTATATGCGTGGAATTTGTCTGTTCTCTTCGTGCTCGGTGGGTTTCCCTCCGCACACACACACAGTCCAAAGATTGAGCTAACTGGTGTTCCCAAATTGCACGTAGTGTGTGAATGAGCATGTGAATATTGACTACAATATTTGTAATATTTGGGTAGAATATAATCTGGTCACTACTGACCTCCACGGTCTCTAGTTGGACTACAGAGGTTCCTGGATGGATGGATAGATGGATGGATGGATATGGGTAACTACAATATAGTGTAAGTGGACCTAATAAATTGGCCCTGTACATTAGAATAACAGAACAACCGTGTTAGTACCACTGTATACGGTCTCTTAAATAACATTGCTTTACAATGTGCAAAGAGATATATGACGTTGTACACGCCATCTGTTGCTCATTAGTCATAAGCACCTAATAATACTAGGATCCTAAAAAGCATGTGTGTTAGTCACTGCTATACTTTTTTTTGTCTCTAGCTTTCTGCTTTAATCATTTCCCTGTAATTAGCCGCTGATGGTTTTATCTAAATTTCCAGAGAAATGCTCTCCAGCCCTCTGTGACCTCCTTGAAGCTCGACACTTTTATCTCTGGATTGATCTGTGCTGACATTATGAGTGGCTAGCTATTAAAGAGAACCCATTTCATTTTCATTTCACTTCTCAAGACATCTGGATAAAATCTTTAAAATAAAAATAATCTAAAAAAAAAAAAAAAAAAAAAGCTAAATCATAGACTCTGTGTTCTGCATTATGAGTAAAGACAGACTGTCACTGCTGGTGGTTAAATGACTGAGTACTTATCGAAGAGATTTAGATAATTCCACACATTTACAAAGCAAAATGTCTTCCGATTTTGCAGAGCAATGAGCTGTTTCTAAGATGCATGAAATCCCTGGCCCTGGAAGACGATAATCCATCTTTCACTTTCACTGTCATTTTTCAATATCTGATCCTTAACAGCGTGGCTCGGAGCTCATTTCAATAGAAAGACGAGTGAGGTGACGATTCACTGTTGTATTTTTTTTGCTGTCAGTGTGACTCCATGACAACTAAGATAGATCCGTTTTCATTATTCCTTCTAAGGCAAATTTGCTCAAAAGTGAAAAAAAAAAAAGAGTGATTAAGGACTGCGACTTCTGGCAATAATATGTTTTATTTATTTTATTCCATGCAGGAACTTTAATGTCAAAACCTGGTGAATGTATTATCATTAGTCAGTAGTTCAGTAATTTTGATTGTTGTTGGAAATGTTTACCCGCTGCCAGTGGTAAATTTGTAATTACATGAATATTAAACTAATTGCTGTATTATTTAGTAATATTTTACGTGTCAGATTATTATGTATACAATATTATGACCCTGCCTTGAACATGGAATGTTCCTTTTGCCCATGCTTAAAATGTGGGGTAAAAGGTTTCATCTGTACATTTTTCTTTACATTACTTTTCACCCAAAACCACTGACTCTCACTCTCACTCACCGTCTATACCACTTTATCCTGTGTTCAGGGTCGAGGGGGCCTGGAGCCTATCCCAGGAGTCTCAGGGCACAAGCCGGGGTACACCCTGGACAGGGTGCCAATCCATCGCAGGGTACACACACATACACACATTCACTCACACACTACGAGCTATTTGTTACACACCGAGGGGAGAATCGAACCTGGCCGGGAATCGAACGCGGATCATGGAGGTGCAAGGCGACAGTGCTTACCCGAAAACAGTGTCAGAAAAACGATTTTGTCACAGCATCACGCAAAACTGGCTGGACAGAATTTAATGGAACTTGTGCAGCACTTGTTATGTAAAAGCGATGTTATGATCCATTATGTGTTGGATGTTATAATCTACTTTAAAATAAGCTACTAATAAGCTACCTGCTCAATC
This sequence comes from Clarias gariepinus, assembly GCF_024256425.1. Taxonomy (NCBI): domain Eukaryota; kingdom Metazoa; phylum Chordata; class Actinopteri; order Siluriformes; family Clariidae; genus Clarias; species Clarias gariepinus. The sequence goes on along the minus strand of NC_071116.1, from coordinate 25,545,100 downwards.
TAAACAAACACCTGCACAAGTAGATTTTAATTAGTTCATATTTTCACCGCTGAAATAACAGTGCTGAAGTGTATAAGTAATTTTTTTACCATGCTGGAGTAGTTTTAAGAAAAGCTTCATCTTTATCTGATCTTCTTTTTCGATTTCTCATCTGTGATTCACACTCCGTTTACTGAACAGGGAGTGTATTTGGCTGAAGACAAAAGAGGTACAACTTAGCGTAACCTTGCTGTGAACTAGGTACATTTTTTACAATTCCCTAATACTTAGCCACAAATCCAGTGGAAACTGAAACAATATGTGGAAATTGTTAAAAAACCATATAATGTACTTAAATTACAGATTGAAAAAATTAAGGGCTTTATCTTTGTTGCAGACAAACATGTACAGACATGTATTTAAACTTTATTTGTTATATACACAGTCATGCACAGTATGATATGAAGTGAAATGCTTACAGTATATGACCACCGATGACCTAAAAAATAAAGAAGAAGAAAAATAAGAGTTTCCAATAAGAATATAACGTGTGAAATAAGAGAAAAAATATATTTTTTTGCAATTTGAAATATAAATAAATATGAAAAACCTTTTTATATTTTTGTATAAAAATATAAAAACTTTTTGTAGAAAAAAATAACTTTATTTACAAATAATAAAATTAAATAAAAAAGGAATTGAAGTAAAATACAGAAACCATGTCCAGTCATGAGCAGGCAAAGTGCAAAGTATGCAGAATAATGTGCAAAGTCACAGTTCAAAGTTCAAAGTTTAAATCCAGTGGAAACTAAAACGATATAATGTTGAAATTGTTGAAACCATATAATGTAATGAAATTACAGATTTAAAAAATTAAGGGCTTTATCTTTGTTGCAGACGCACATGTATGTGGGCTTTAACCTGAAATAATAATATCACTGATTATGTTTAAGCTGATGGTCTGCAAAATGTGCATGTATGAGTTAATAATTATATACAGTAAATGTGAGCAATAATTATATCTTGACTGTTTTTTCTATGGTTAAATTAATTTCCTTAGATTATAATAACAGAAATTGAGTTTAAAATACTGGAATCTTATAAAAAAAACAAAACAAGGTAATTTACTGTCAGTTTTCTCTCCTTTTAGGTTCTATTTATAAACTACATATTCATATCTCAACATAAATATAGGAATTGTTCATGAGATAATTATACATAAAAAATCATCTAAATGCTCATAATTGGAAGAAAATTAAGTTACTAATTAACAAAGGTGCACTTCAAACATTTTTTCAAACAGAAGACTTGAACTGAAACTCAGTTTCCAAAGTGAAAGTTTAAGGTCAAAGCAAGTTGAACATCATTAAGAGTGGCGAACATCATTAAGTCCTAAAATACTCTCTCTATAAATATCTCCACAGAGCAGTGACCTGCAGCGGCTACTGTATCATTTGGAAGGTCGGACTGCTCAGTTAGGAATTAAAACAAAAAAAAAAAACACCAAAACCGAATTTCAGTTGGTGTAGCCATGAGGAGTCTGAAGGTGAGATGAGGATGCGATGGTAAGGGAGGATGCTTTTAAAGCAAAACATTTTGTAACTAAATGGAAATTACATGACATGTACTGTATGGAGCATGGCATGAAAAAGAGAATTTATCAGGGGTGTCAAACTTAACAAGCCACACTGCACTCGTGGGCTAAAAAGAATCAGTTTAATAGACCAATCACATCAACGACTCTTAAAAGTCTTCATTTATCAGCTCTTATCCTAAATGCCCAAACATATGACCCAGAAAACTGATAAAAACACTGCAAAACATTACCATTTCTCATTTTAAATGATGGTTTTACCATACTATCGACCTCATGTATCAAAATTTCTCTTAAACTTTTTTTAAATTTTTCTGTTAAAAGAAAAAAAAAAGGCAGCACCAGATGAACCAAACGCTCATTACCATCCCAGCCTGCTCTGACCAGAGCTGAATGATGAATCTGACTTGAGCTCCCCTGGAGGGCCATGTCTGATTTGCATAGGTAACGCCCCCGTACACCGTATAAGGGCATTTAGATTTTATACTGCGGGGAAGTTAAGCACAAAAATTGACACAATGTCACTGAGAAACAGAAGTAGAAGAGGAAGAAGAACTAAAACAGGAGTGAAATCACAGTATTTTGAAATCAACTAAAACAAAGTAAACATGTGATATTCCTGGGCGTGAGCACGGGTGTTGAAGGCAAATCAAACACGCATCAATGCACAAGATCTGTGATGCTGTGAATGGCATGTCCAGCTGAGGGACACACAGTTAAAAAAATAAAATAAAATAAAATCCTAATGACTAAAGCATCTAAAAAAGCAGAACAAACACGAGAATCCAAGGTTTCTTTTTAGTCTTAATTGTGATTAAATGGTCAATAGTATCTCTGTAGCTAACAAATAAAATAATCCAATTATTATTATTCCTCTAAAAACACATAAAATTCTAAATTTGATTATATGACATAAAAGAGAAAAATAAAAATGCATTGGTGATATCGCAGAAATGAATGATTATAAAAAACAATAAAAATTATGGATAAGATTAAAAATAAGAGAAAATTTGTTCTTGCATTACTTGGATAAGTATTCACCCTGTCTTGAACTTTTCCACATTATAACCTGGCAATGAAACGGACATAACTCATATTCCTCATAAATCAATGCAAAACATCTGTATAGCTAAAACAAATATGCATGTGAATAGATAGAAAAATGTGTATAGCTTGTGAAAATTAGTTACAAATGAACAGATTGAAATCAAAATGAGATAAAAAGCTTTTTTATAGACATTCACTCATTTTGGCAACTACTGTTTTCAGACACGTGTGGTTGTCTATGACAAAACATTTTATTTGAAAATAGCTGTGTATTTTAATTTTACAAGCTTTGAAATACAATCATCACTGGTTTGAGCAGCTGCATTTAGGAGTCATGGTGCACTTCATTTTTTATACATGTAAAATATCTGTGAAAGAACATCAAGCCGAGAGATAACACATAAATACTAAGAAAACATGTGAACACTTTGCGTATAGGAGACGTGAGTTGTTATGTGATGAAAGCTGCTGCATTTGGTTCACCTCGTCATGTCCTCAATGCCCCACTCTCTAATCAGGATTTCCAAACTCCATTATAAACATATGGGACCCAGACATACAGTATATGTGGTCGGTTGATGCATTCCTGTACTATGGTAAAAATGACTTTATTGCTGGATTTTAAATCAATTACAGTTCACTGTTTGAATTTGTCTGTGTACATTTTTCACCTCTCACATGTCTATCCTTTATCGGTATATTCAGATTTCAGTTCAATATTCTCATGATTTTTATCACATTTTTATCACACACCTGGCCACGTGATGTAAAAGAAAATGTGATTCATCAGACCAGGACACCTTTTTCTATTGCTTTGTGGTCCAGTTTTGATTCTCATCAAATTTTCCCCCTTGGCAAGGTCGCTCAAATCCTTACGCTTGCCCATTTCTCCTGCTTCCAATACATCAACTTTGTGAACTGTCGACTTGCGGCCTAATATATCCCACCCCTTGAAAGGTGGCATTGTAAAGAAATAATCCATTTTATTTACTTTACCTGTCTTTGTTTTTAATGTTAGGATTTAACTATTGCTGTGTAGATAGTCTGTTGATAGATTATAAGTCAGAGCAACTTTAATTTTCGTCTTTAATTTAAAACAAATCGAACAGAAACCAGTACAGAGAATTCCATACTTTGTTTTTACCTTCAAATTGTATGATTTTCTGGATGTCTTATTCGCTCAGGTCAAAATTGATGACCAGAGAAGAGGAAATTTGCCCATGTTTAGAGGACCGTGTATCATTTTCTCCCTCTGCTGCTTTGGCCTTCTGATTTTTAGGTGTGGAGTTGGTTCTAGTTTTTTTCTTGTGTCTGAGACAGAGATTTTTGAGCTTACTATTAGAAAGTGGGAAGAAGGAATGAAGAAGGCATAGCCATTATATATAGGGTCATGTTTTTTTTAACACCAAGTTCGGCTATTTTTGAAACATGTTTGTGGGTGGAATAACCAAGTCGCCTTTTTGATATATATATATATATATATATATATATATATATATATATATATAAACTATCCCAACAGCAAATCATCAAAATGGAATATTATCAGTTATCAGTTTTCTGCAAACATGGGCTATGGTGAACACAGAGAAGTGTAAATGCAGCCAGTTATCTTCAATGTACACAACCATTTCTGTTCTACTGGGAGCTGTAAACTGTAGATATTACATATGATAAATCAGGTTGAAATACTTTTGGCAAAAGATGGCTAACGGTGTCATCATGTCAGTTTTTGTTATTTTAACTAAAGAAAGGTGGAACATCTTTTATAGTTCATAGTTTGGCCCAATCAAAATAATTACTGAAACCTTGAGGTATAATTGTAGGTTATAATCAGGACAGACAATAACCATTCCCCAGTGATTTGGTAACTCCAGTTATGGAATCCAAACAGAAATCTTCAAAACTGTTCTTTGTATTTATGTAGTCTTGAGTACTTCAATCAGAGTTATTAGACACCCAGGCACTATTCCTTGGCAATAAAGTCATTAGTGTGCGGTGGTCTATAAAAAGGACAGCTGTAAATGAACATGTTGGTGCTTTAGAGAACTTTGCCAACAGTAGGCTTTTTAAGACCCACGAGGGTTTTAACTTTGTAATAATAAATGGCTTATAAGCTGTTTTCGAGTCTCAGAGGCCAACCACTTGAAATCATGTTCTGATTCGAAGCCAGCACTGGGGAAATTGTCGAGGAGAGATTACATGCAGCACATGGTCTATTTATATAGATAGAAAAATAATGAATAAACAATGTAGACATTTTAATAACCATTTATGGCTACTTTGCAAAGAAGCTGGAGTAAAACATAAAGCTTATGTACATGTGAATCTGCAAACATACCTGGACTTAGATTTTAAGAGATGTGCATTGGACTGTGGATGTCCTAAAGGTTTAATACATTAAGCCCCTGAAGATTCAGGATGAGCTGTTTTAAATATCGGCACAAATCTCTGTAATTTCTCCTAATGATTTTTTTATAGTGCCCAAGTTTAACTGGTACAATCTCAACAAGATCTACAAGCCATCGGATTCAGCTCCACTATGCAAAAGGAAGTAAAGCTTATTAACCAGCTTATATTTTGGTGATGCCATATTTGGATATTTTTTTATAATGAAATTATCATATTCATGTTCAGCAATACACCATTATAATTCTAATTCTGGCTCATAGAACAGATGTTGCTGCACTGTTGGTGCCTGGGCCTGAAAATCACTACTCGCACATACATTTTGCATTGGATTAATGGGTAATTTAATATGGTAACCAGGGCAAAACACAAACTAGCAGAGTAAACAGAGTAAACACTGAGTTTATGTGCAGGTCTGAAAATTCTGTCTTTATTTCAGGGGTAAGTTTTGGTCTTGCTTTCCTGGGATGGTCCTTAGGAGAGACAGTTTCATTATGGTGTTTAATGGGTTTTGCAAATGCATTTGACAAAACTGTTCTTGAAAGAGCTATTCCAGAACAGCAGATCTTCATGTCTTAAAATAATAACTGATTGTCATTACTTAATTACCAGTTTCCAAATGTGTAGTTTTGAAATCTCAAGTATTGTTCTAGAATGGAGAAAAATAAATCCAAACTTGTGTCCAAAAGTTTGACTGGTACTGTACTGTATATTGTGTTCAAAAGTTTTGGACTACTTTATATACACGAGGAGATGTTCTAATGTAATTATTACCTGTGCATCTGGAGGGTTCTCATCCTGTCCAAATATATAGCAAGTCAGTATTTTCTTATAGACAGCACATGTATTTCAAAAGATTGTGCTGGATTGTAAATACTATAAAAAACCCAGTAAAAATAACCCCAGGCAAAACATGTCCCATCCGCATTGTGGGTAAAATTTCTCTTATGCGGTATCCCATGGGAAAACAGATTTTCCTTGAACAGCTTCTTTTTTCTTCACTACAGAGACACTCTGGAAAGTGCTATTTTCAATTGTCTTCCAAGGAAATCAAGTTCGAGCAAAATTTAAAATGCCAAGCAATAAAATATAGATGACATTTAAAGGACATACAAGACCTAAAAGTGACACTTCTGGAGTTTTTTTTTTGCCTCCTTCCTACAGGTAAAGTATATAGGCTGATCATGGTCAGGTAAATTACTAATAATCAAGCACAATTTGTGCCGCTATGAGCCCTAAAACAAGTGCTTATGATACTGTAAATGTCAAAACACTCAGTTTGGATTACAAATTTTAATGTGATGATTATGAGTGCATGGTGAAGACATTCCCATCTCTCGAGGCCCTCTCTCTTTCTTTCTCTCTCACTGTAGAGAGATCCTTTATTCAGTAAGAATCGATAATAATTACTACAGACATCCTCCATTCCAGAAACCCCATCTGAATAGTACTGTAAACAAGTCGTGCAGAAATATATTGAAAAGATCTGCTTACATGAGACAAAAGAAAAGGGCGAGAACATTCAAACAATTTAGCATTCAAGATAAAATCAGGTCAACCATTAATTATCAGTACACATGCTAATCAATGACATGGCATTACATTAAATAGCATAACTAATGGATGGGTTATTAAATAGGCTAAAGCGTTATGTATGGTTGAAGTAAACAGTAAAACCTAGTATACTACAGTAGTTTGTTTTGTCTTTTGGCAAATTCACACTTTAGCCTGCTCAATAACTGATTCATTAGTTATGCTATTTAATATAATGCCACATTATTGATTAGCACTCGGACACAGCAGAACACACAATCTGCACAACAACTTGGCACAGATTTTATGCCGTATGCCTTCCTGATGCAACCCCTTCTATTTTATCCGGGCTTGAGACAGGCGCTGCATCCAGTGCCTCATGTTTAGGGACTGGTGGGAATTAAACCCGGGCGTACTGCATGGCAGGTAAGAAACCTACCACTGAGCCGCCATTTATAGTGCAAAGGATGAAACAAAAAAAGGCATTGTATGGATCAAGAGATCACATGGATGAGCATTATGCTAACTAGGCTATCCCTAAAGCAGCATTATGCTAAACAGGCTGTTTACACCTAAATAATTTACTATGTACAGTCTCACACAATGCAAGCAACAAAAGTGTTACATATTGAAAATACTATTCTCATGCTACTCCAAAGGGGGCATGGTTTAAAAACACCATTAAGCTAAAACTTTGTTTAAGATGAGATAGTGTAGGAAAGTGAAAGAAAACAGTACAAGTTGATTTCATTTCCTTTTTAAGTATAGAAGTATCGATTTCTTGTGTTTTGGGATGATGTGGGAAAGCCAGTGAGTCAGCTGTATGAACGGTTTAGCTGAGGTTTATTCCACCCCCTGGCAGTCAGTGATGTTTGTCTCAGGTGAAAGTTGTGGGCAGACTTGCATGTCCAAAGAGTTATAACGAAAAGATTAACTAACTATAGGGAAAAGTGTAACTTTTAATCTAATGCTAACCCACAAACTAGCAATGTACCAAAAAGGCTAACCCAAAAACTAGAATTTGAATTAATAAACCAACCCACAAACTAGCATTATATTGAATAAGCTAACAAGCAAACTAGCATTTTAATAAAAAGTGTAATTTATAATCTAATGCTAACCCACAAACTAGGATTAGAATGAATAAGCTAACCCAGAAACTAGCATTATAGTGAAAAGTCAGTCTCACAAATTAGCATTATAATAAGCTAAACCTCAAACTAGAATTATAGTAAAAAAGCTTAATCCACAAGTTAGCATATAAATACAGTAGTTCTCAAATGACGGCACACATTATAGGCAACACCCACACCAGTGCCATCTTTGTTGGGAAGCTGTGAAAAGTTTTGCTCATCAATGTGCTGCGTTTTTTGTGGACTGAGTCATATCATAAAAATGTTGGTGCCTTATAACTTTCTTTGCGTCAGTTTTGCTGAATTAGTCTTACAAGATTAGACAACTAGCTACCGTGGCTAGGTTGATTAACACAGCTGGTCAGTGAAGGGACCGGGATCAACAGCATCCTATTCTAAACTGAATTCTATACGGAATTATTATCTGCACACATGCTGTCCATAGTTGTTTCCCCCCAAAAGTACATTTCAGCATAATAAACTTTGGATAGGTGCACATGTAAACGCTCACTTGAACCACACATGTCACATTTTAAAATTGTAATTATTGTAAACAACAAATTATCCACCTTTTTATAAAGCGAAATGATGCTTTTTCTAACTTTTTAAGGCACCAGTGCAGCTGCTCAGATGCTTGTTAGCCAGGTGTGTGACTCATTATTTCACTAACAAGTAGGCAGATATGAGGTGTAGAGTTAATTTCCATGTGTGGCATTTGGACTTGGAATCTGTCTCTCGATACAAAGCTGAAAGTCCTTGAGACATTATTACACCACAAAATCATATCCTTTGGTCCACTGTAGCCTCACACATGCACAACAGCAGAAATGTGCATTTTAATCAAAGTTTCAAAAATCACTCCAAAAAACATGTTCCTTGCTGATTTGTATGACAAGAAGAAAAAAAGAAACAAATATGTCTTTGTGCATTGAAAGTTGAACTTTTTGGACATGCCATAAGAAGTAGAATAATTGGATGAATATGGTTTTATGATGCGCCCAGTAGGGGTATTCTTCATCTAAATCCGATTTCTTTGAAATATACAAGACTGACAGAGTGCCTCCTGTTCTCCAGGGCAGGTCACTTTTACTTCTTATCAATGCAAGCCTTCCAAGCATTGAATTTAGCAGCAGCCTTACAATAAAAAAGGTTGACATCTCTTTTAAAACTTCAATTCCGGTACAGTGGCCTCTAGCCAGTAGTGCTGAAAGATAGCGCTGGCAAGGTCACAAAACGTTCGACGTGGGAACTATATGAAAACTAAACATGTATTTAAATTGGGGGGCCGCATCGTTCGAAGGAATTGGTCTACACGGTCTTGGTAGGCTTGTGGCCTTCGCTGACTTCATAGATCGTGAAGCACAAAAAGTAATGGTATAAGATTTTGTGTAAGGCCCCTTATTTTTTGTAGTACTTAATATACTTAGATATTTAATAGTATCGTTAGCTATCTTATCGAGCAGAAACCCGGTACTTATATTTGGAAATGCACTTCCTGTGGTCTGAATCCCCAATTGTCTCTTTTCAGGCATTCATAGAATCTTGGGATTGGTTGGCCCATGGTTGAATTCTTCAATGTCACAGGTAAGAAGGCCACATTTGTTGGCAGCATTTAAAGAAACCTTTGACATGGAACAGATTTAATCGGGATGCTGCGACCTAGTTGGTCTTTAAATGCAGTTATTAAAGGATGCAATCCCTGAATTAAAACACAGCTTATCATTAGTGAAAAGTCAAACCCACTAACTAGCATAATAATGAACAAGCTAACCTACAATTTCCCTCCATGCATTTAGGAATCTCTGTAGTCCAACTATTGAGCGTGGAGGACAATGGTGACTACTTTATGAACGTGGTAGGACCTCTGGTCAACATTCACAACTACATTTACACTTCTCTGGGCAATTTGGGAACGGCAATTAGCTTGATCTACATGTCGTTGGACTGTGGGAGGAAACTGGAGTACATTGAGGAAACCCACAGGGAGAACATGCAAACTCCATCTACACAGACCTGAGGTGGGAGACAAACCCAGACCCTGGAGGTGCCTACTACTATACCACCGTGCCACCAACCCACGATCTCACATATTGAAAGGCACCCAGAAACTGCTATTTAAAAATGGGTAAAATAAAACACATCTCCCTTTTTATAAACAATTAACTGACAAGGCTCATAAATATCAGACCTCATAACTGCTCCAGTGTGTCTGTCTACTGTACTGTACTGTCTACTATTCTATCTGTAGACACCAGTCCATTATCGAAACAGTTACCAGTTAAATTTCTGACATCATGGACATGATACAGACATACCTCATCCTCTGCAGTATGATTCTGTAAACTTCATTGCTCACAGGAGGCTTAAAGTGAAAATCTACATGTCAAAAGCCTCTCACTTGATTGTTCTCGATTCATACAATCTTACTACCGGGAAAGATAATAATTACAGTCTTCAAAAGAAAGCCATTCACTCTCACTGATGGCAGAGAAGAATTTCTGGGGGAAAAAAGTAACCTTGATCAATAAGACTGATTTGTCTGGGTCTTTGTGGCTAAAAAGGCTACCCATTAGAGCAAGCAGCCCCATTAGAGCGAGATAGTGGGAGTCACTAAAAAGCAGGAATAATGAATAAATGTCATTCTCAACAGAGAGTTTAAGAAATCACAAGTCTTTTCTTCTTCTGACTTACTATATGGCATTTTGATCACTATTATTCTGTCATAGTTATAATGGCTTCAAATATAAATTGAAGCAGCCATACTTTCACATGACAAAAGTGAGTGCTACAATGGTTTGCTGTGTTCTGAAAATTTAATTGCTTTCCATTAAAAAACATTTTTTTATGATATAACTGGATGCTAAATGTACCTCTGTAAAAGCTTATAGCTTACAGCCAAAATCAGGAAATGTCAAAACTTGGTATGTAATCGAATAGGAATGCATTATACGTGATTCGAAGATAATGTGTACTAAATAGATACAAATAGTGAAAAAAATATATTTTTTTCATTTACCAGTCAAGAGTTTGGACACAGCTTGGACTCCAAGGTCTTTCCTGATTTTTATTTCTTTCTACATTTTAAATCAATGCTAAATGTGTACAAAATATGCAACACTCTTCTTTAGGACCGCCTGATATTGAGGTTTGTCTGCTGTTTACTCTAATCTGAGGTGCTGTTTGTTAATTAGTGATTTCTGAGGATGGTAACTCTAAATGAACTTTTACTCCGCAGCCTCTTGCTTTCCTGAGAAGGATCTTTATGAGAGCCAGTTTCATCATGGTGCATGATGGATTTTGCAAATGCACTTGACAATACTCTTCTTGCAAGAACTGTTCGTGAACAGCTGAAATTCTTCATGTCAAAAATTGCCTGGCACTGTAAAATAAAAAAAAAATATTAACTTGTTTATTCATTGCATAAATTTTTAAACATTATTTTTCTCCTGACATTGTTCTGCAAACCATGCCAACATTATAATAGACTGCCGCAGGACGCCATTTTGATTCAATGCCAGCGCTGCATCCAAACTTCGTGATAAGATCCTAAAACGGTGTCCAGCAAACCTTTCTGATCTTTCCAAACATAGCGAACCCAAAAAGTAAAAAATAATAACACGTTAATGCAAATGCCTTTAACAGCCACTGTGCAGAAGTAAGCAGATTAAATGTTGTTATAGCGAGCAGGGCTGTGCCGGATGATGACCACATGGCAAGGTTCTGTTAAAAAAATCTTATCAGATATCTGATACGGAAAACTGGTAAAATTTTCCTGTCGATGTGATACATGCTTAATTTCTAATTGCCTCTGACCCATCCAAATTGTTTTATTTACAGTGAAGAAGAGCTAAAGCTATCTGAATCCCAGATTATGCTCTAATCCCTGAACAAGGGGTGTGAACAAAGGCTTGGACACCATACATAGCGCACTAGCTTTCCATTTTATACTATTTGGGATTCAACCCCGGACAGTTTGTTAGCTAATAATTAGAAAGCTTGAACTGTCAGTATTAGTTAATGCTACCTACACATCATGCACATCATTTGTAATGTAAAGCACAGCATATTTTGTATCATTGTCTTATTTGTGATGACGACACTGAACGAGCTATCGCTTTCAAAAACCACCAAATCCATAAGGAATCACATATTCGTACGCTGTCTACTGTAAGGTAATCACATTATAATAACAAATAAAGCTTTTGCAAATAAATATCCTTATTACCTTTTTTCATCTGTTTTCACATGCTTTTTTTTCTCCTATAAATAAATTGCAAGGTCCACCAAAATATGCAGAATATTAAAACAATCAGCTCCTGTTACTCATCATGTGAGAGTAATCTGGTAATCATCAGGTAATCTTTCTTTTATTTTTTCGGCCTCTAACATACATCTCAGACGTAGTTATTAATGCAAATACATAGTAGTCCTGATGTTGTTACCAGCACATCCGTCATCTGCTGTTTTTGTGTTGCAAAAAAAAGATGTGTAGCAAAACATGGTTGGCATCAGCTTGCAGTCCAGTTAACTCATTATTTGGATCACATCTATAGACTGTATATATGAAGTGCCTTTGAGAGCCGCTATAGTGTCAAGAATAGATAACTTGTACAGTAAGTGGATCAGAGAGCAAAGGTAGCTGAGGAGCCGGAACCTGCTAAAGTGGCTGCATGCTGGTACTTGGCAACGGCACCTACAACAGCTCTGTGTGAGAGTTTGTTTTCACTGTCTGAGCATATTATCTCGAAGAACAAAGCTTTCTTTGTTCAAATGGTCATCTGACTATTTGAAAAAGCTTGTTTGTTTAAGTAGCTGGTTCAGTGCAGAGAAATATAAGCCTAAAGTTCAACACTTCCTTATTCTTATGTTCCTTCTCTCACTCATCGTCTATGCCGCCAATTAACCTAATCTGTATGTCTTTGGACTGTGGGAGGAAACCAGAGTAGCCAAAGGAAACGCACCAAGCACGGGGGAGAACATGAAAACTCCATGCACACAGACCCTGAAGGTGCAAGGCGACAGTGCTAAACTCTTAATTATGGACTAAATAATTCCGCTAAACCCTTTTTATTCATTCAATCATTTAATTGCACGAGACCGGATAGGTGCACAGTGCAAGAAAAGCAGTTTTTTTTTTTAAAACACAGTAGACAAAATAGTACAGAAATTCCAAATCTATTGACATGTGACAAGCTCCCTAAACTATCCAGGCCATTGCTGTAAGCCTTCACATTGTAAAAAAAAAAAAAAAATAGGAATTTTTGCTCAAAAAAGTGCAGAATGCAGGGCATGGCAAGTGTTTTAATGCTGGACAAATATATGGACTACCAAACTGGAGCAACTGTTTTATCACACACAATAAGAAATACCCTGCATAGAAGTAGAATGCATGGTTGTCTGTCGCACATAAGAAAGCTACAGCTGAAGTCAAAGCACAGCGCATGATCCCCGCAGTGCAGCATGGCAGGGAGAGTTCTACTGCTAACAGTGTAGAGGACTTGTGCTTTATTAATAGCATCATAAATTCATAGACATACACCACATTCGTTAAAGAAAATATACTTTTCTATACTTTTTACTCTCCTCATACTCTGGCTGTTCAGGCAATTTTTCAGAATGATAATAAAGCAATATCACAGTAGAGGTAGAACCGTTAAAGCCCAAGTACAGCTGTGATGATAACCAGCACAACAGCATTCCCTCTAGTGTGATATTAAACTAAAATGTTCTGTAATACTGTAATAGTATATTAGTTTAATATACTAATATAATATCACGTAGTATGTAGTGTAATATTACACATTGTTTAAAATGTTATCAGGGTTTTTTTTTTTTTTTAAACCTTGATCTGAATAAATTTACCTGATTTACTTATTTCATGGTTTACGTGGTTTCATGGTTCCCAGATCCCATGGACAAGACATTGCTGTTTTAAAAGACAGTAAGATAACTATCTAAAGTTAAGGAACAACACAAGTTGGGGAATTTAATAAAGTTGCTATTTGTTGATAACGTGTTTTTTTTTCCAGCACCCTCAAGGTTTCTTTTTTAATTTATCTTCTCCATTTTGTTCCTTATTATTTCTGAAGGCTAAAAGATAAGGTTCAATTTTACAACCACAACATCAATAACCATCCAATCTATCACCAATAGCCTTGCCATGGTTAAAGCCACAGAGATTAAACTTTTTTAAACATTCTGATGTTTTTTTGTAAAGATTCATTGAAGCTCTGCATGATTTTATACACTGCCAATAAAAAAATGCAATTTCAGAAGGGTCAAATGATTGGCCTGCATCGAGCAAAGAAAACATTAAAATGACTGGAATTGCATTAAGAACGGTCTGACACATTATTAATACCTGGAAGGATACGTTAGGCGGCACAGTGGTGTAGTGTTTAGCACTGTTTCCTTGCACCTCCAGGGTCCGGGTTCTCCCCGTGCTTGGTGGTTTTCCTCCGGGTACTCCGGTTTCCTCCCACAATCCAAAGACATGCAGGTTAGACTAATTGGTGTTCCCAAATTGCATGTAGTGTGTAAATGAGTGCGTGTATGTGTGTGTGTGCCCTGCGATGGATTGGCACCCTGTCCAGGGTGTACCATGCCTCGTGCCCCAAGCTTCCTGGGATAGACTTCAGGTCCCCGCGACCCGGAATACAGGATAAAGCTGTGTAGAAGATGACTAAGTGAGGATACAGTACTGGTGAACTGTCACTTAATGGAGGAAATAAAGTTGGAAAAAATAAAATAATGTGTAGAATGTGTTTGATTGAAGCTCATTTAAACACTTGACGTGTCATTAAAAAAGATAGTAGATATCAGAGCTATGTTCAATAGTAAATGTAAGAGTATGTTCACACACAATGAGAGCTGTGTGTCCATAAGACTCATAAAACTAATCAGCGATCAATCACTTGACTGGGTCTCAACTCACAAAGTTCTTCAACTGAAATGGAATCTGATCAACTTTACCTTTCACAAAACTATATAATCATTTATGCTTTAAAATATGCCTATAATGTCTTTAATGCTTTCCTGGACTCAGGAGTCAGTGGGAGTGCTTAACGTTGGTGTTTAATAGAATTCAAGCACAACACAAGGTTTGGGATTGTACTCCTTTTTATAATAAGGACGATTCACTAGAAGGAAAAAAAATGTAAATCACTGGACTCGACTCCTCACTCTACACCACTTTCTTTGACTTCCAAAATGACTTCAATGCTCTAGAGGGATCCATGCTGTTACAGCTAATGAGGCATTATGACATTCCACTATGGCTTTTGTCACCATTGTTCAGAGGTTGTACCACCAATCGGCATGCAGAAACGTTCTCAGTGGGGATGTGACAGAAATATTCACAGTGGATATGAGTGAAAAAGAAGGATGTCTGCTCTCACCGAAGCTGGATCGGATCGGATCGTGTGCAAGGCTACTGAGGAATGGAACCTGGGGATCCAGTGAACTCTATGGTGTCAACCTAACAATGACGTTTCTTTGACATCCTATATGCACCAGCAAGTGCAGCTCAGGATCAGCAAACAACTTAAGAATGAGATCATTCCAGGAAAGAGTGCTGAACAACATGGACGTAAAAAAGATACAGTAATACTGTGGGCCATACATTATCTTAGTATGTACACCAGGTGCTTGTAAAATGATGTAAGAACATTTTAGGAAAACAACACAAGAAAGATTTGCAGAATCAGCCAAACAGGAGCAAAGAAGGAAATCTGGTTCACACATAGATACACATAGGCAACATGTGGAGAGCTTTGATAAGAACCAAGGCATCATTAATCTACTGAGCAGCCCAGCGTCTTTTCCACTGTACAGTTACACATTTACATTTGTTTATTTGGCAGCTGCTTTTTATCCAGCTCCAAAGCAAGTTACAAGTGAAGCAGAACCGAACCCAAGCACAGGGCTGAGTAGCGGATGGTGAGGGCCACATAAATTATAAACCAGACTAAACTAGAAAATAAATACTAAAGAAAATGGAAACACAGGAAAAAAATTTGCTTGTACAAATAAGAGATGGCACTAGAATTATTGACACCCTTCGTGAAAAGAGGCAAGAAACAAAAACAATCAATCAAGGATTTTTTTAATGCATATTTTACGCTGGCTACCTTTCCTGATGCAACCATCCCATTTTATCCAGGCTTGGGACCGGGACTGTATCCAAAGGCTGGGATTTGGGTTTTGGCTGGGAATTGAACCCGGGCCTTCCGCATGTTAGGTCAGAAACCTACCACTGACCCACCAATGCCCTGTGTTTTAAATCCATTTATTTTTAATAAATATTTCATATTTTAAAAGAAGACCATGAGAACTAGTGAGACTTCCATATCTGTCTCCTTGTGTGTTGATAATGAAGAATGAAAGGTAGTGTTGCTTTGCATGATTCTGCCAACTGAGGCAGCTGTACACTGACACCTGTTGTAAATGCAATGAGCAGCCGGTCTGTCTCTAAAGCCGATTACATCACCGGTCCTCTCGGCTCCTTGCTAAACAACACTGCAGGTAAGATTATGCCAACAATATGATGCGTTTTGTGTGTTAGAAAGTTAATATATACCTTTGGGGACAGGGTGTCTTTTTCTGCTTTATTGTACAATACATAGCCATAACGTTAACACCACTGCGAGGTGAATTGAATAACATTGGTTATCAATTTTATACAGTACCAGTAGACTAGTGACAGGGTCATGGGCCCCTAAAGCTTTTTTCCCTGCATGGAGCAAAGGCCAGCAAATCAGGGCTGCAAAGAAGTTAATGCTGACTATGATAGAAAGGTAACAGATTGCTGTGTTTGGGGCTTAGCAGACAAAAAGTTCAAGATTGTTAATCTGGTCTTTAAATCGCCCCAGATCTCAATCTGACTGGGCATCCATGGGATGTGCTGAGTAAACAAGCTCTATTCATGGCGTACCCACCTTGCAACTTACAGGATCCGCTGCTGACATCCCAGTGCGAGACATGACAGCACACCTTCAGGGGTCTTGTGGAATCATGCATCAAGGGATCAAGGATGTTTTGGTGGACTACATAAGCCTACATAATATTGTGTTATGGTTTCCCTTTAGGTGGCACGGTGGTGTAGTGGTTAGCACTGTAGCATTGCACCTTCAGGGTCCGGGTTCGATTCCCAGCCAGGCTCAATTCCCGTCTCTGTGTGCATGGAGATTGCATGTTTGGTGGGTTTCCTCCAGGTACTCTGGTTTCCTCCCACAGTCCAAAGACATGTAGGTTAGGTTGATTGGTGTTCCCGAATTGCCTGTAGTGTGTGAGTAAGTTTCTCTTTAAAAATGCCTCCTCACTGGCCCGTCTCAGTGGTAAAGCACTCACCCTATCATCCGGAGATTGCCAGTTCGATTCCCGGGTGATGCTGTAAACTCTCGCAGCCGGAGGTCTAGAGAGAGCTGATTGGCCGAGCTCTCTCAGAGGGAAGGGATGAAAGGTACTTAGTGCTCTTACATTAATTAAGGCTCTACAATCAATCAGGGGCGCCTGTGAGCTCACGCAAGCGGAAGGAGCGGATAGCGCTGTCCTCCGAATGTGTTACTGTATGCTGCCCCCAACGGTGTGTGAGCGAGCAGTTTGAAAAGATGTGGCATCACATGGTTCAGAGGAAACACGTGATAGTCTTCGGCCCTCCCCGACTGAGTGGTAGTAGTAGCCATAATGTGGGAGCCCCCTAGTGATGGGAGGAATTTGATACGATTAAATTAGGGAGAAAATCTGGGAAAAGAAGCCTTCTCATTTTTCCTCTTTTTGTAGTTTCTAGCAGCATGAATTAAATACAGAAAACTTTATCATGGGATAAGATAATCTGTTCATGTACAAATTGTAATCATTGTCAGTTACTGTACATTGCTAGTATACAGCATGGGCCACCATAACAGCGTCAGTGCTCTTTGGTTTAACTTTATCTAACTGTACGGGAGCTAGGAACAGATGAATCCTCTAGGATTGGAGTTTGATTCTCACCTTAGAAAGTTTGGATGGAGTGGGCATGCTCTTCTTGCATAAAGACATGCAGTTTAATGTTTCCTGTAGTGTGAGAGTGTATGATTGTGCACCACATTTTGGATTGGCACCCTGTCTAGGATGTACCCTGTCTAGTGCCCGAGTACCCTGGGATAGGCTCCTGAACAAAGGGTACGAGGATAGCATGGGAAATAAAAAGTGATCGTTCAGAAGAACTTTGCACTGATGAAATATATTGAATATGGTTGAAATAAGAATGAGAGAATAGTGTTATAGTGAATTTCCTAATGAGAGAATGATGGAACCTTGATGATGCAGTATGGGCTCGAAGTATTCAATAAACAGGTCGTTCCTAAAGAAATGATCATGAAAAGAAATTCTATTCAGAAATCTGCTCATACTTCAAAGTTTCTTGCGGTATAAGATGAAGAGTGTGTTTCCCATCAGGGGAGAAACACACAAAGACATAATTAGGCTGCTTAATGTACTGTAAATAAACTTGTATTTGAAATCGTTCTCTCCCAGCATTAATGTCATTAGAGTTTAGTAATATCATCATGCTCTGTATGGGGATAATTAGCCGGATTCCGTATGCAGTTACAGTTACGGGCTGTGTCTAAAAATATGACAGTGTAGCTCCCTTTTCCTATTTAGACAATTAAACAAATTGTTCATTTTCAGAGGAAAGGTCAGAGTGGTGAACATCATTAATGAAGTCGGCAAAAGAAAACAACACAGCAGACAGGTTAAAGACTCATTATATTGTGTTTTGTGCATTTGAAACCCTTATTCTTTTACAGGCCCTAGAACAGGACTCTTCTAAAAAGGGCACTTTATGGTAAAAAATATTGTTATACAGTGCTGTAAAAAGGTATTTGCGTTTACGCCTGTTTTTGCGTATTTGTCACACTCAAATGCGTCAGATCACCTGGTGGCTCAGTTGATTGAGGCTGTGGGTTACTGGGTTACTTATCAGAACGTTGGGGGTTCGAGTCTCAGCTCCTCCAAGTTGCCACTGATGAGCCCTTAAGCAAGGCCCTTAACCCTATCTGCTCTAGGGGGCGCTGTATCCTGGCCCACCCTGCACCCTGACCCCAGCTTCCTAACTGGGGTATGCGGAAAAATTATTTAACTGTGCTTTTAGGAACATTCGACAAAAAAATAATTATAATTATAAAATTTAAATATTACACAAATACACAAAATGCAGTTTTTTAATGATGATTTCAGTTATTAAGGGGAAAAGTTTTCCAAACCTGTCTGACCCTATGAGAGAAAGGTTGATTAACTGGTTGTACCACCTTGGCGACAACAACCGCAATCAAGCATTTGATAACTGGCAATATGTCTTTCACATCACTGTGGTAGAATTTAGGCCTGCTCTTCCCTTCAGAAATGTTTTTATTCAGCCACATTAAAGGATTTTTGAGCATGAACAGCCAGACTTCGACTAGGCCACTTCAAAACCTTAATTTCTTTTTTTTGGAGCCATTCAGATGTGGACTTGCTCTGGGTTCTTTTATGAGCTCCTGGATGACTGGTCATTGTGTTCTTGGAGTAATTTTGGTTGGCTGGCCAATTACTTTTTCAAATAGGACCAGGCAGGTTTGGGCAGCTTTTTCTCATTAATAAATTAAATCATTATTTAAAAACTGCATTTTGTATTTACTCTGGTAATGTTTTTGTAATATAATTTTCTTGATAATCTTAATCATTTTAATGTGACAAATAAGCAAAAAAAAAAAAAACAGGAAGTACTGTAAGTAAAAAAAAAATTTCATGCTGTATTTATAAACAAACAAACAAACAGACAAACAAACAAACAGACAGATACACAAACAAACCATTAAATAAACAAACAAAAAGTCACAAAAATTTGTCTTTTCTCACATTGCTCAGAGCCAATATTTTTACCAATCCAAAAATTTTATTATTATTATTATTATTATTATTATTATTATTATTATAAAACTAGGGATTTATTGCTGTTGGGAATTTGAAAGTTAACTGATACTTTTTGTTTTGCATTTCAGGTGATGTATAGGATTGAACATTGTACATTTAGTTAAATTTTTAAATGAATGATTTTTATTGTTTTTTTGTTTTTTTTTACTATGTTAAGGATATTTTAGTTTCGTTAATTTGTTACACATAACTGTTTGTTGGGATTTTACAGTTGCATTTTTAATAAAACTTAAACTAAAAAATTGTGTCTTGTTATCATTGATCATAATTGATTACTCTTTTTTAATCTTAGGTTAGGCTTATAGTTTATAGTAGCAACAAATAGTAGTAGCTTTGTTTTGGTAGTTTATATTTAAAAAAAAAAAAAAAAGAAATACTGAATTAAATATTTCCTTACTGGAAAAAAAGTCACATCCTTTTACACCACATTTTTTTTGTTACTGTCTAACCGATTTGTGATTAAATCATCTGTCAAATACATGGAACAGCAAACTCAGATTCACAGACTAAATATCAGGACATTTAAATGTCATACTGTTTTCTGTGACAGGGTTTGGTTGAGTACTGTGGGCTTCAGCAAGAGCCAAAAGGTCAAACTCGGCATTCAAAATAGCTTTTTATCTTATGTTTAATTAGTGTCCGTGCAGAAAACCCAGAGTTAGAATAAATAACTAGACAAGAGACTTTGTAGCTTGAAATGCTGTCATATTTTTTTAGTAAATTTTCACTCTTCATGGTTTTTCATCCTCAGATGTTATTTTTTACCTTTTTCTTTCAGACAGCTCGTGCACTTTTACTCCACTGGTTTTTGTGAGATTTAATAAACTGAGATTTAATTGTCTGCACCTTAGTGATATAAGAGACAATGTGACTGCTTCTGAAAAAAAATTTAACGGTGGTGAGAAAAGTATATTAGTGTTTTTCCCAGGCGTGTAAGGATCAGACGGTGTGGATTGAAAAGGTAACAATCGGAACAGATCGTGGTGACAGTCATAAATAAATTGTTGATTATACAGTATTTGATTATAATAAACAGTAGTGATGGGAGTCAGTAACCGTTCCATGAAATAAAGAATCGGTTTAAGAGCACAGTGCGATGCTTCTCAAACTTGTTGTGAGTACATTACACATACTTACATCAAATAAGCATCTATTTCTGAATACTGGATATTAACAGCACAAACACGACACTGCTGTCAAAGTGGAAGTTCATTGTCATTGTAGGCATACACCTCGCGATTTTATTTTATTTATTTATTTTTTTATAAAAATCAAAGTACTTCCACATAATTTTTTCAGAATAATCATATAACAGGCCACCCTGAGATACATCGTCTACCATTTTACACGATGGTGTTGTGAGCACCTGCAATTATCAGCATTATACAGAGACATGTTCCTTGGAGGTGGCACAGTAGCTTAGTTGTTAGCGCTGTCGTCTTGTACCTAAAAGGTCCGGGTTCGATTGTGCATGGAGTTTGCATGTACCCTTGGTGGGTTTAGTTTTCCTGGACCAAAAAAAACAAAACAAACAAAAAAACATCAGGGGTAGCTCGTGCTTAAGGTGTTGGACTACGGTTTGGAAGGTCCCAGGTTTAAAAACCCCACGACCAAGTTGTCTCTGTTGGACCCTTGAGCAAAGGCCTTTAACCCCTTAACTGCTCAGATGTATAATGAGATAAAATGTACAGGTATGTCGCTTTGGATAAGGGCGTCTGCCAAATGTTATTTAGTAATATTTTTTTAACAATTAAAATCAAGTGTCATTTTTCATAACTGATCACTTGAAATGCAGAAGAAATGAATTAATCATCAATTAAAATCTATGCTGGTCCCATCAGTAATAAAGAGGATAACAAGAGGATTGACATGTAACTCAGAAATATACAAACAGTAGTGTGTTTAGGTGTATGTATCATCAAATATTGAATTGTTAGCTTAATAATTGAAATCATATAACAGTTTAAAGTTTACGCATTGTCTTGCTATAATCCCCTTGAGAAACTTTAAATGCATTAAACCGCGTCTGGATCAGGAAATGAATGAGGTGTGACATATGTCTTCTGATTATAATGAACATTAAAATCAGCAATTCAAATTAAGCAAATGATGCACAAAAATTCGACAGAAAAAAAAAAAAACCTTAGGGGAATACTTGTTTGACTTGAACTATATATATATATATATATAGACACATACAAGGTTGTTTAAGTCAAAAAGGACTAAGAGTTCTCTTGCCGGGGTATACATACATAATAAATTGAGGCTTGGCGATGAATCAACCATTGCATACAATCTCCTTATTCACATGCTCAGTGGCCATTTTATTAGGAACAACTGTCCACCTTTGTTGTGTTTTCTGATATGCTTTTCTGCGCATCATGTTTGTAAACAGTGATTATTAAAGGCCTGATAACCTATTTCATGATCTCTTCTAACCTATTTTATTGACAGAGCATTTCTTTTGTCCGCCTTTTCCTATGCTAGTTTCCCCAGGGTTAGAAAATTTGCTAAATCTGCACAGCCCCAAAGGCGTGTAACTTTACTTGCATGAATATTGACGTAACTTTTGGACTTGCGAGTCATCCATTATTTTATTAAACTATGAGTGACTATGAAGTAATGCTGAATTTAAATACAGATCTGTTAATAGCACACTCTGCTGCATGTATTTTTAACTGAAACACATGTCTTCCAGGCACACGGTTGCATCCTGTCTAGTTGCACAAGTTATGATTTGTTTTCTCTCGAAGCATCCACATCAGATCTAAAAATGTCACATGGGCAGAGACATGCTGCTCTCCGTAACCCATGTGTGACTCATTTGTTTATTGGAAGCAAGGAGGAGGCGTCATGTGGCCCACATCAAGGCACCAACTCGGAGCTGCTTTCATGTCTGTGAGCTCAGTGACACACCTTCTACAGTCTTTAATCTGCATACAGGCCCCATTGGATTATTCACCCGAAAAATGACACATTTTGCGAAATCGGTGTCTAATTCGAGATCTAATCCCTCCACTGTAAAGATATGTCACATCGAGCTTTCACACAGACTATTTAGGGACCTAAAGCAGCTGTCATAAAGTCACAATGTGAGATGTGGATAAATACAGGAAGGCGTTTTAGCTGCTGTGAAAGCTGGGGTCTCCTCAAAGCTCTCCAGCTGTGAAGGCCGATTTGAATTGGAATGTGACATCTCGGTAAAAGCTTTGATTTATCCTTTATATATTCTGCATTTTATCCATTTCGCATTTGGTCTTAGCGAGAAACAAAAGTGTCACCTGTCCTGCTCTGACCCATTGCCCTGAGCTGTCTGTTTATTTTTTACAGCTTTACCATGGTAGATTTTCTTTTTAATGTAATAATCACTCTTTTTTTTTTCTTTTTTTTTAAACTGGGTGATGATCAGTATAACCGATCCTGATGTAAATGACCCTGAACACCATCTGGATAATATGGATAGGATTTTTTTTTATGTTCGTTAGATGAATAGTTCTGAGTGTGGGGTTTCTGAAGTGTAGCCAGGGGGTCTGTGATGTTTTCATTCTGTTACTGCGGTGAAAATCACAATTTAATATAATTGATTGATTGATTGAACACTGGCAATTATATTTATTATATGGTGGTATCTTCTATAGCGCTTTATCCTGTATACAGGGTCGCGGGGGGAATTGGGGTCTATCCCAGGAGACTTAGGGCGCAAGGTGGGGTACACCCTGGACAGGGTGCCAATTCATCGCAGGCCACATATACACACTCACACACTCATTTACACATTATGGGCAATTTGGGAACAACAGTTAACCTACCCTGCATGTCTTTGGACTGTGAGGGGAAACCGGAGTACCCGGAGGAAGCCCACCAATGCACCAACTCCACGCACACAGACTCTGGATGTCCCCTGCTTTGTACCCTAAGTTCCCTGAAATAGCATCCAAATCCTCACAACCCTAGACAGGATAAGAGTTACAGAAAAAGAGTGGATTCATCACAATCCTCAATAACAAGAAAAACAAGTGGCCTATAAATAATGTATTTCGTTGCTGGAAGTTTCCGCCTATTGCAAAAATATTATTGCGCGAATATAAAAAGTGAGCCTAAGATTTAACCAGTCTGATTATATTCATAGCATAAGACTGAGTGTTATGCACTTAAATATCATTTCATAACAGAATATTCAGGGCTAAAGATGAATTGAAGTGCACAGGGAACTCAAACACATTGAATATGTCTGTCGGAATAAAAACGAGTTTTTGCACTCATGTCAGGACTCATTGTTATTCTTCACAGCATTTCCCTGTTATTTAAAACAGCAGATGTTTATAGAAAAAAAAATGTCTAGAGCGTATGACACTCTACAGAATCACATTAGATGTAATTACTTATACAGGAACCATAGAACAGCACTACACTAATGAATCGCAGGACCTTTCCAATGCTCTATGTGGAATAAAAGCACAGGTGTTCGTACAGCACAGTTTCATCAAACCTTAACGTAGACCAACTGCTCCAATGATTCATTACATCATCTAATAGACAGGATTTTCATACTGTATATAAGCTGGGTATACTCTTTCTAATACATCATCCTTTCTATGGTAACAACATATTCACAGGAAGTGGTATAGCAGATGGTGTGCCGAATCTGAATCTAATTATAAACAGATTATACTTGTAAAAATGACAAATATTTTACTTTAAATATGTACTTATTTCATTCTTAATGTGATACATAATATGTTTACACATGCTCTGCCTCTCTAACTGTCTCTACTACAATTCATATACACTCTATCCTTGTATTTGTAATTTCTGGGAAAAAGTATTTGCAAAAACTTTGCCACTATGATTGTTCATTGTGAAAAATTATTGATCAGTGATTGGTCGTTGTGAAGAATATGGTGAGTGTGAAGCGTATTCATCAGTGATTGGTCAATGCAAAGAATGTTGATCAGGGATTAGTCATTGTGAGGAATATTGATCAGTGATTGGTGAGTGTGAAAAATATTAATCAGTGATTGGTCAATGCAAAGAATATTAATCAGTGATTGGTCAGTGTGAAGAATATTGATTAGTGATTTGTCATTGTAAAGAATATTGATCAGTGATTGCTCAGTGTAAAAAATATTGATCAGTGATTGGTGAGTGTGAAAAATATTAATCAGTGATTGGTCAATGCAAAGAATATTAATCAGTGATTGGTCAGTGTGAAGAATATTGATCATTGATCAGTGGGTGTAAAGAATGTTGATCAGTGATTGGTCATTGCGAAGGGTATTGATTAGTGATTTGTCATTGTAAAGAATATTGATCAGTGATTGGTCAGTGTGAAGAATATTGATCAGTGATAGGTGAGTGGAAAGAATGTTGATCAGTGATTGGTCATTGTAAAGAATATTGATCAGTGATTGGTGAGTGTTAAGAATATTGATCAGTGATTGGTCACTGGTATGAATGTTGATCACTGATGGGTGAGTGTGAAAAATATTGATCAGTGATTGTTGAGTGTGAAGAATATTGATCAGTGATTGCTCAGTGTAAAAAATATTGATCAGTGATTGGTCACTGGTATAAATGTTGATCACTGATGGGTGAGTGTGAAAAATATTGATCAGTGATTGGTGAGTGTGAAGAATATTGATCAGTGATTGGTCAATGCAAAGAATGTTAATCAGGGATTGGTCATTGTAAAGAATATTGATCAGTGATTGGTCAGTGTGAAGAATATTGATCAGTGATTGGGAAGAATAGTGATTGGTCTGTGTGCAGAATGTTGATCTGTTATGACTAATTGTGCTTTCTGGCAGTCTATAATCAGATAATGTGATCCTGAAGTTTGTATCAGGTGAAGGGGAATCACTAGCCATGCTTAAAATGTCACTGGATATGTCATTGGCCCTGTAGTCACTACAGAAAATCACCATAGAAAGCTTTAGGCTATTTTTTGTTTTAATAGCGCATTATCTTCCCACTCACTCACACCTGATTAATAGTTAAATCAGGTGTATTAGAGCAGAGCAAACACTCATTTCTGTTTTAAATTAAGAGACGACCCTGAACTAGCTGCAGTAGGCTTCCTCGTTTGGCCGAACTTGCACTGAGCAGCTCATTATTCACCCAGTTCTGAGTTTATTGAGTTTAATGAGTTTGGTTCGGTGGGAGCATATGGACGCAGATGTGCAGAACTCCTCTGATGAGCTTCATAAAGGAACCCAACAGCTTGAAGCATGCACGCCCCTTGTGGTTTCCCCCCTATTAACGAACATTACATTCACCACGTCTTCAGCTCTCCAAATAAACGGGGCCTAACTCTAGGTGCTAGAGATGATGGAATATTTTTTGCCGTCTTTTTAACCCAAATGCATGAATCTCCTCCCTGTAGAGCTGATTATAATTACAGCAATTGTCTCCTAAAAAAGGCAGCATATTTCACTTTAAGCTATGTTGATATTACTAAAGACATTTATAAAATCAGGTCAGTACCCAGAGACTAGCATGGAAACACTGGGCGTGAGAAGGGAATACAGCACGGATGGAATCTCAGTTCATCACAAAGCATCATACACTCACACGTAGGGAGAAACTGGAATAGAGGGTTTTTTAACTTGTGAAACACCTGTAACCAAGACAGGAAACTGGGGAAGCTGAAGGAAACCCATATGAGCATGGTCATAACAGGTAACGCTCTGCACAGGCATTTACGCTTCGGATCAGCATCGAATCAGGAGACCTGGAGCTTTAAGGCAGCAATGACATTCACAACTCAATCATACCACAAAAACATTAGTTATTACAACAGCTATAGATATTGTCATAGATATATCTTAAAAAAAAAAGGTAAATATGGGGCGGAATGAAAATGCCTGAATGTTCAGGAGCAGTAATAGGATGTGCTAAGAAATACAGTGAGATACCATGGACGTTTGTAAAGTCTAATCTAATCTAATCTGATATACAGTGCATCTGAAAAGTATTCACAGCGCATCACTTTTTCCACATTTTGTTATGTCACAGCCTTATTCTAAAATGGATTAAATTCTTTTTTTTTTTCAGAATTCTACACCCCATGATGAAAAGTTTACTTGAGATTTTTACAAATTGAGAAAAAAAATTACGAAAGCTTACATATTCACTGCGTTTGCAAAATTGAGTTCAGACGCATCCTGTTTCTCCTGATCATCCTTGAGATGTTTCTGCAGCTTAATTGGAGTCCACCTGGTAAATTCAGTTGATTGGACATGATTTGGAAAGGCACACACTGTCTATATAGATATAGGTCCCACAGTTGACAGTTCATGTCAGAGCACAAACCAAGCATGAAGTCAAAGGAATTGTCTGTAGACCTCCGAGACAGGATTGTCTCAAGGCACAAATCTGGGAAAGGTTACAGAAAAATTTCTGCTGCTTTGAAGGTTCCAATGAGCACAACGGCCTCCTTCATCCGTGAGTGGAAGAAGTTTGAAACCACCAGGTCTCTTCCTAGAGTTGGCCGGCCATCTAAACTGAACGAACGGGGGAGAAGGGCCTTAGTCAGGGAGGTGACCAAGAATTCAATTCAATTTTATTTGTATAGTGCTTTTAACAAAGTCATTATCGCATGGTAGAGGGCCAGAGAGTCTCATCAGACCTGAGAATTTTGTTTCTCATGGTCTGAGAGTCCTTCAGGTGCCTTTTGGCAAACTCCATACGGGCTGCCATGTGCCTTTTACTAAGGAGTGGCTTCCGTCTGGCCGCTCCACCATATAGGCCTGATTGGTGGATTGCTGCCGAGATGGTTGTCCTTCTGGAAAGTTCTCCTCTCTCCACAGAGGACCTCTGGAGCTCTGACAGAGTGACCATCGGGTTCTTGGTCACCTCCCTGACTAAGGCCCTTCTCAACCGATCACTGCAATGATCCACAGGTGGACTCCAATTAAGCTGCAGAAACATCTCAAGGATGATCAGGGAAAACAGGATGCGCCTGAGCTTAATTTTACAAAAGCTGTGAATACGTATGTACATGTGCTTTCTCATTTTTTTTTTTTTTTAATAAATATGCAAAAATCTCAAGTAAACTTTTTTCATGTTGTCATTATGGGGTGTTGTGTGTAGAATTCTGAGAAAAAATAAGTTTTATCAATTTTAGAATAAGGCTGTGACATAACAAAATGTGGAAAAGTGGTGCGCTGTGAATACTTTTCGGATGCACTGTAATATAATATAATATCACAATCTTATTATTGTGATGCCGTTACATAAACATGGAATCCTTATCTGTTTTTTTTTTTTTTTTTATAAATAGGGAATTTGTAAAATCACAATAGCTGAATCTTGGTCTATGGGAAACAAATCATTACCAAAATGTCCTATAGAGGACTTAGTATAATTCCACTCACAGCCTCCCAAAGCAGCAGTAACCAAGCTGAATCCCGCAGTCACCTCTGAGAGTGTAGACAGCATGTTTATGAGTAATGCACCATGTGCGTTTAATTAATCTGGCCACTGATTAGAGAAAAAAAAAACACAGAGCATGTGGAGGATTAATTTGAACAACAAGCCCTTGGCCTGCACTTTGCCAAAAGAGCCGTTCGTATTAATATCATGAGCACATAGCTAACAGCAGCCAGCGCATGCGGGAGAAAATGACAAAACATGCACAAGAGAACCCCAAAGGTTGGAAACCATTATGAAGTCTCATCCTAATTGTTAGTAAATGTTGCAATGAAATATGAAAAAAAGGTTGCGGTTCTATCAACAAATTGGCTGTTCTGTCAAGCTTAATGAGAACATGTGCTCAATTAGGAAATAAGATTTTTTTAATTTTTTTGGATTAGTCAGTATTAAAGGTCCCATATTTTACTGCATCTTTAAGAAGCCAACACAGGTCTCAGACAATATATATTTTTAAATATGTATTTATCCACCTATCTAGGAACCTCGGTCCTCTGGTGATTACCATTATAATTATTCCCATTTTCTGCTGCAGAATCACACTACAGGTAATTTGAGTAATGCTAATTAATTTAATCTGCATGTCTTTGAACTGTGAAAAGAAACCAGAGTACCCAGAGGAAACCCATCAAGCACTGGGAGAACATGCAAACCCAACACACACAGACACAGAGGTGGGAATCAAACTTAGACCCGGAGAAGCAAGCTTAAAAACCCTCAAATGTGCTTTAAAACCATCCACTTTTCTTTTACACCCCCCAATGTGGCTAAATTATACATATTAATATGGTTATTATACATTTTTGCAAAGATAAATAGACCAAAATTCCTGCACACAATGACATGAAAGACTCATTGCCAAGGGTGGCACAAGCAGATAGTGGGTTTAGTGGGCAAATACTGTTTTTTTTTTTCACATACAGTAGGGCCATGTAGGTTTATTCCCCTTAATAAATAAAATAATAATTAAAAAAATCGTATTTTGTATTAACTCTGGGTATCTTTGGTAATATTGAAATTTGTTTGATGATCTTAGGCTTTTATACGTGACAAATATGCAAAAAAATACACATTTCAGGAAGGGGCAAATACTTTTCACGGCCGGTATATATACACCTTAAACGTCCTCTGTTTCACTCCTTTTTCAAATGTACCATTTCAGTGTCTATGTAAATAAGCTACAGCTGAGCCAGAGAAAAGCAGAGCTCTTCTTATACACAGTGAAGCATATATACACATTATATAAAAACTCTAAACGGCTTTTTTAAACTTAAGCCAAAACAAAAATGCAAAAAACAACATTTTTATCACTGTTTTTTTTTTTTGTTTGTTTGTTTCTACATGCATCCTGGGAGAACCATTTGAATATCTAACAGTAACTTAAATAAAGTTTACATTTAAATGTGGTGTCATGATGGTGGATAAGCTACTGACTATAACAAAGTACTGACACTAGAAACCCCAAATATTAAACAAAAAACCTTCCCTTTACTCCTATTTTGCTAAATAACATCTTTTTTTTTATTGTTTATTCAATCTGTTCACTTGCCCCCATACACGTCCCTGTGCGGGTTGTTACAGAGATCTTTGTTACTGTACAAGTTTCCGAGATTATTGAACCACATTGCTTTTCATCCCTTGAGCACATACCTTAGGTTATTTCTAATCATTTGTGTTTCCATTCATTAAGTGTTCACCGTAATTGTCTTCTGTTGGTATTTTGCTCCTCACGGCTTTTTCATTTGTGTTTTAAGCTCAGTAGAACTTTTTTGTTTCTTTCAGGATCTCTCTGTATTTGTTCTCCAAACTTAACGGTGGCATGTGGACTACAGTTACTGCTGTAGAAAATGAATCAACACATTGTAACCTATTAAAATTGTAAATGCAACAGTGCTGTATTATAATTTGTATCTTTTAGACATAAAATATTTAACGCTTAATAAGTTGATATGTGAAAAAAAATCCTTTGTTAAATTGTATCCTGTTTAATGATAATGCACTGCGCTGGTAATACTGTACATGCCTAACCCAAAATCTTAATGGTTATAAACACCTGGCATGTCTTCTGTAAGTATGAACATAGAGTGATGGAGTCGTGTTTGAAAAATATAATTTGGAACTGAATTATGCAAAGGTTAATCAGATAACAAAGCACACAGCTTCTCCATGACTGTGCTTGTTGAAGAGAGTCTGATCTTTTAAATCATATTTATCTTGATTGATTGCTTTGCCTTCCTTTCATTCCAAACACAAGTAAAGAACAGCGTCAAACAGAAATCGCACTTAACCCCGTTCCTCCCCACAGCTCTCTGGAATGATAATTGGTGTTTTTTGTTTTCATTTTTTCCCCCTTTTACTGTAGGTGTGTTACACGACTGCCATTAAGCTGTCGCAGCCTGTCAGAATAAAAAAGCATCCATCTGTATGAAGAAGTCCCTATGATGGTCCTAAATGCATGAGAAGAATATTACAGTCCCACATGGCTGTGAGATGCGATATTTTAAACTGCTTTTCTGCATGCAGATGGTTTGTGTTATTCCTTTAACAGCAAAATCACACTTAGATTTTATCAATTTAAAAGGTTTGTACAGTACTGTAAATACTGGACATGATAACATTTGTTTGCATTATTTATTCAGTTAGGGTCAAGCTGTTGGAGTTCAGGATACAGCAGGATGTTTTAAAACCAGTTGGCAAATTTAAAGACTTGGCAACAAAATCAGAAAGAAACAACAGCAAATTCTGAAACACAATGTCAACCTTGGAAAAATCTGTAGCAAATACAGAAATAGTAAATTCTAAAACAATAATGGCAAATTTAACAACTGGGCAGCAAATTTTGAAACACAACAGCATATTGTGAACATTAGCAGCAAACTCGAAAAAATCAGCAGCAAATTATGAAACTTAACGTCAATGTAAGAAAAAAATTGACAATTGTGAAATGCAATGGCCAATTAGGAAACATGGCAACAATTCCAGAACACAACAATAAATTCTCAAACTTGATGTAAATTTCCTAAATTCAGCAGCAAAATCAGAAACAGTGAATTCTGAAAAAATATGGTAAATTCAAAACCTGAACAGCTTATTCTGAAATCCAACAGCAAACTGTGAAACTTGATGCCAAATTCAGAATGTCAGCAGAAATTTTGAATCTTGATGGCAAATATAGAAACATGCCCTAAAATTTGGCAACATGACATTACATTCAGAAACCCAAAGAAACCCGAACACAACATACTTTTTTCTTTGTGCCAAAAAATTACCAAAAATGAAGCTAAAAAGAAATAAAATTGTGGGCAATACGAATAATAAGTACCCCTTTACTGCTTTCACTAGATTTAAGAGGGTAAGTTGTAACCAGATGCTGCTAATCATCAGCTTTTGATTAATTGCTCATCAGCAGGTGTGCAGAGGCAGATGTTTTGTCAGTTCGTTAGTCTGGTGCCTTCAGGTGTGTGTTAACACAATGCCGAGAGGGAAAGACAACGATCATAGAGAAGCAATTGTTGCTGCACATCAATCTGGAAAGGGCTATGAAACCATTTATAAACAATTTAAAGTTCAACATTCTACAGTGAGAAAGATTATTGACAAGTGGAAAGCATTTAAGACAGTTGCCAATCTTCCCTGCAGGGGACGTCTCAGCAGATTCACCCCCAGGTCAGACCATGCAATGCTAAGAGAAATACAAAGAAACCCAAGAGGTAAATCTCAGACACAACAGGCCTTTCTGATCATGGTAAAGTCATTAACAGCACAATTAGAAGAAGACTGAACAAGTACAGATTGTTTGGAAGGGTTGCCCTGAGAAAGTTTCTACTGTTTAAAATGAACATTGAAGCACTGCTGAGGTTCCCAAAACTGCATCTGAATTAAGGACAAAGATACTGGAACAATGTCCAATGGACAAACGAGACCTTTGTTGTTTGGCCTTAAGGCCCAGCTCTATGTTTGGTTCAAACTGAACAGCATTTTAGCAGAAACACCTCATACCAGCTATCAAGCATGGTGGTGGAGTGGTTATACTGTGGGCTTGTTGAGTAACCGCAGGACCTGGGCACCTCGCAGTCAATAAGTTGACCATGAACTCCTCTGTATACCAGTGTATCTATCTGACAGCTAAAGCTTGCTTGAAATTGGGTCATGTAACAGGACAACCATCTGAAGCACACCAGTAAATCTACATAAAAAAAAATCAAGGTTTTGGATTGGTCCAGGCAAAGTCCAGACCTCCACCCAATTAGAATGTGGTGGGTCCTTAGAGAGCTGTAAATTAGCAAATCCCCCAAACAATCAATGAACTGGTGCAATGTTGTAAGGAAGAATGGACCAAAATCCTTCCACAACAAGTAGCGAGAGACTGATAAAGTCATACAGTAAACGATTATGTCAAGTTATTGCCATTAAAGGTGGATCTACAGTACATGCTATTGAAACAAGTTGGGTACTTAGTATTGCCCACATGTTGTTTTTGTTGTTAAATAACTAATGGCACAAAAAAAAATTATATGTTGTTTGTTTGAGGTTGTATTTGCGTGATATATTTTCTGTATATGCTTTTACAAAAGAATATATATAGAATTAAAAGAGGGGGTACTAACATTTACACATGACTGAAGCTTTCTTGTTCAAACAGAGCATGTTAAAATGTTCACGCGTGATTACAGCATCAAAGTCTCAGATACATTTTGCTTCCCAGTTATTGCTAAAGCTATTATCCTATAGTTTACCTGTAATAAAATAAATAAATAAATAAAGGGTTAAATTCTTTAAATGAAAGCAGGCACCAGTACATCTGACGTCATACACATGCTGTTGCTCCAAAAGTGTTAAATCTCACACCTCTGATTGCTTGAGCTTGTGTGTGTGATCCCTCAGGATTGTGTGTGAATGTCAAGGCCAACCTGGAGATTGACCTTAACACTCACCACAGGGTTCAATGACCTAATGTTCTTGCCATGTTAATGAGCGTGGAGATCCTGCTGGTGTGCTTTGCTCTCTGCATCAAGAGAACCTCGACAGATATAGTTTGTAATAGTGATGGAATCTTACAGAACACAATCCATTAAATGCAGATCTTTTCAGGTATATGTGTAACAGCATCGTTTATCATCTTTCAAAACCTAAACCTGAGATAATATTGGTCCCATCTTCATGAAACTAGATTCAGTTTTTAGTATGTTTTCTAAATAGGTTGGATTCACACAAATACACACCAAAATCCTGCATCAGGAGCAAGCAGAAGCGGCAGGTCCTGTACAAGTAAGCAATCTCCTGAGGTCTGGCCATGTGTGCAAGCATTCACGCTTGTGTGTGTGTGTGCACTTTCTGTAGGACATGACCCTCCTGTGTCCTGCTGCACTGTGCCAGATCACACCACTGTCCCTTTTTATGATTCACACCATCTGTTAGCAGATCATGTCACAAACCCCATGATAAAACTATTACATCAATGTGAATATGAAATGCAACTTTAAAATCAGCTGACAGGAACAATCACCTGGATTACAAATACTATGAGTTTATGTCCAACTTGTGAATGAAGGTGTAAAACCGACATTTACAGAACACTTCAAGCACAGTACGGTGATGAGGTTCTTAGCCGCAGAAAACATTTGAGTCGTTCCTGTGAACATTCAGTGGAACGCCTGGTCCTTGAAAATCTATGAATAACTTGTCACCAACTTGCAGAAGAGACTCATCAGTCTGATCATGGTGACTAGTGAAACTCCTGTACAAGGTCAACGGAAGCCTGTAGCCTATCCCTAATCAAAAGTCCTTGAAAAAAAAACTCGAGTTCACCCCGTATTTCACCCTTTTCAGGCCACCATGTTAGTTATACACCACTTGACCATTTACTGTCCAGCTGTGATGAATCTATTTCCTGGCCAGCCATTAACCACTTCAGTTTCTGGCCTAGGTTCTGATTACCTGATTTCCCGTCCACCCTCTGATTATTCCAGGCTCCTCACCATACCCCGACCACCCAAATTCCTAACATCCCTCTAATTACCCCATTTCTTGGTCACCATTGCACCAACCCAATTCCTTGCACCGACCCCCAATCTCCTCCAGGTTCCTGGCTTGTCTTTGATTATTTCCTGTTCCTGCCTTTCAACCACTTTATTTCCTGGCTATTTCCTGTCCATTCCACAACTTGACCTTCCTCTGACCACGCTACTTTCTGGTCATTTAATTTTCTTTTCTTTGACCACTATTTGATCTTTTTTTTTCCTGATGACCCCAGTGACACTCTGCTCCAATTTTCTTGTCATTCCCTGATCATCAGCATGGCCAGGTTTTCATTGTTACTGTCGCTAAGACATTAATCCCCCCGCCCCCCACTCCCCCTCGCCGGTGGTACTTAGTGTGTAACCTAGTAACCCAGTGTAGGGATCTATCCAATGATGGAGATTACAAAGCACTTTTGTGAATCGCTTTGGATAAGAGCGTCTGCCAAATAACATGTAAATGTAATGTAAATAATCCTAAACTCAATATAAACCTGATATCCTGATCACCCGGTTTCCTAGCCAATATCACTCAATCCCACTTCCTAGACACACCCTGCTACCTTTTTTGGTCACTTGTAGACCACCCTGTCACCTCCCTGACCACCCCATTTTCTTGTTTCTGTTTGGCTAGCCTCCGGTTATGAGTTCTGACACTAAAGAGCACAAAATGTTAGACTTGTGCTGTGACAAAAAAATGCATAATTTCTGAATCCCTAGAGCTTCACTGAGCGTATCGAAGTTTGCATCATTTTCAGACTACATTACTACGAACGGCCTTTAAAACCAACCAACGTGACTGAAGTTAACATTTCAGCGTGACGTTCAGCAACTTGGAAGCGGGAACAGCCGTGGCCTCTGCATCAATCTCTCCTTACCAAATCTCATTACCTGTGAAAATGATCTGAGAGATACACACAGAGGATTAAAAAAAGCCTCAAAAAGATGAAAGCTTTGTTTTCAAGTGCTATGATGGAGCCCTTTAGGCTTGTTACTTAAATGACGGTGTGTATGTGAGTGAACCAATCCTATTTAACTGGAGAAGATCCTCAGCAAAGTACACAGTGTTATCTGAAAGATGTCAGACTTCAAGTGTTGGATTACTGCTGCCTGTGGAAGAGCTTCTTGTCCTGTGTGTGTTTTCTCCCCCAGACGCATTAGAAGCAGTAGTTGACCAAAATAACAAACACTGTAGTAAAGGAGGTCCTGTGTTCGATCCTAAACTTGAGGTTTGATAATGTGCCTGAAGTGTTGCATAAGATCTTTTGATGTTATCAAAAAAAAAAAAAAACACAAAAGTAACATTACATTTACAACATTCAACAGTGGCAACTTGGGTGGTGTTGGGGCTTGAACTCGGGACCTTCTGATTTGTAGTCCAACTTCTTAACCACTGGTTGGCGCCCTGTGATGGGTCGGCACGCCATCCACTGGCTCCTGTCTTAGACCCCAGGGCCGCTGTGACTCTAGACAGGATAACTGGTACAGACCACTTATAGGTATATAGTTCCAATACTCTGCTAATATTTAACATTAGTTAACACATTATATAAGTGCTTTGGCTTTTAACTTAACCCTAAAAATGTGTGCAGATTTTCTGAAGCTGAAGCTCGACTGTGAAAAACAGATAAAATTTGTAGAAAATCAGAGTATAAAATGTCTTTAAGATTATAATTTGTTTTTGACTTGTGATACATATTTAAAGACTTTGTGCTCTTGGAGCTCAGATTTTACAGGCAATTAATTAATAGATTCATGGAGAATGAGGCAGCAACATTGAATAAAAACTAATTGGCCTCTGATAACAATTTTATATTACAAACGTATGTTACAGGACGAGGATGTAGCGTTTAATTTAAATTAATTTGTTGATGCTGTGTACAGGATACAGGTACAGGGTCGGGGGGGGGGGGTATGTTATGGCTGGAGCCTATGCCAGGTGACTTGGGGCAGGAGGCGGAGTACAGCCTGAATGGCACTGCATGAAAAGAGCTGTATCCAGACAAATATGGTATGGGAAATCTCCGCTAAACTTTACGTTTGCCAGATGTATGAGGTTTTGTGAAACGACCAGATACCTCATGTATGTGGATGTATACAGG
The DNA here is from genome assembly GCF_024256425.1 of Clarias gariepinus. Classification (NCBI taxonomy): domain Eukaryota; kingdom Metazoa; phylum Chordata; class Actinopteri; order Siluriformes; family Clariidae; genus Clarias; species Clarias gariepinus. The sequence goes on along the minus strand of NC_071116.1, from coordinate 25,508,901 downwards.
AATCAGTGAAACTTTCTAGGAATCCTTACAGCTAGCAGTGAGAGGTGATGGCTGTGAGGTGTAAAGGCCTTTTGTATGATAATGACTAGCAGGAAGAGGTGCTGTCCTTCTTGTCATTGCCAGGTCGGGGGATTAGCCATGGTGTGCCTTTGTCTCTTCAGCTTGAGGGTTTGAAGGAGAAGCAAGCTGCACACACACTGCTCTTCTCAAAGAGGTTATCCAGCGTCTTGATGCATTTGAGCGCAAGTTTGATGAGAGAAGACCGCAGGAAGAGTCAAGCCATGTGCATAAAAGAGCTAAGAGGGCACATAACGTGGGCATTGGCTAACGGTAAGCATTTGGCTACACATCTACTTTGTTACTTGCATTGTTGTAGGTGTCCAGCATATTTAAAAGTTTGTCACGTCTGAATTATACAATGTTGTTTACAAATGTATGTATTAAAGTGGTTTTAATTCAACATTACAGGAAGTTGAAAGAAGCCTCCATAATTCAGAAAACAACCCACATAAATACGATCCACGAACTGGGTAAGAATGTTGTTTCTTTACATGCTATGTATGGGGTTTTACATAATCATTTTAAATGTAATTAATGGCACTACTCTCTTTCCACACAGAACAAGTTTACATCATGATCAGGCAGTGATGATATATCCGCTGGAGGAATTAAGGATGACTTTTGCAGATGCAGACCCTGCGTGTATAACGGATAATCAGAAATTGTTATTGTAATTATTTTCATGTCCCTTTTTTTTTGTCCCTCTTATAATTTGAATTGTTTCTGTCACTTATCTGATTTTTTATTTTTTTTACCAACATGTTAAACATTGCAGAGGAAATACCTTTTGTCTCGGCCAGGGGAAGTCTCAGCTAAGAGACTCTAGTAAGACTGGGGCTAAAAACCGAAGTAAGTGTACAAATTCATCTGTGTATTAAGTTCGGTACGTCCCAGAGTGTTTTTAGGGGTTAACGTATGGTGTGTTTTGCAGTTGCTGGGGTCCAGGTGTAGAGTCGTTCAAACAGATGCAGAGAAAGAACTATGGCAGACTGCAATGCTGAAACTGATGTCCGATGAGGAGGATGCCATTGTGTGCTGTGCCATCAGCGTGTAATATCTAATGGGACCAAGCTAGAAGGACATTTATTTTGACCATCTAACAAGCACTTGTGCAGGTTTTGTTTTAGTATTGCTTTCAATTCAATTGCACCTTCATTGCTTTGTATATTTATTAGCGTTTGGTTTGATTTTAATTAAAACAATTCTGAATTAATTCTATTGTAGTTTTTTAAAGGATGTGGGGGATATATAGTTTTGTTTGGGGGTGGATAGGGCCTATCTACATACCTGCCCAATAACCAATCAAGTCACTTGGACTCCTCCCACACGAAGCCGGTGTGTTCCCTATCTGATAATTTTTTTGCGTGAACACGGCGTCGTCTCAAGAAATATCTGCGTACACACGAAACCACTGAAAACGGTGTATGATATATATGCCAGACCAGTATGGGGCGCTGTAATTCTGCCATAGAGATACACTATACACGGAGAAGAAGACTTTGAGCATGCGCATAACCTTGCGCGCTGTATACGAACCAAGATGGTGTTGTCCATTATCGCTTGTTGCGCATAACAGTTGCATAGAAACAATAGATTTTGCTGTAATAAAGCTAGTAGGCTTTGTAGCAACACGAACACAATCATGTAGTCCGCCATTATTGTTGTTGCTGTTACGTGTGACGCAGCCGACACGTGATGTGATGACATCATCGTTTCACAAAATATACGGATTGGCCGTACACACGAAGACGCAAGGGTGTCGTATTCAGATTTATCCACTTTGGGACCCGGTTTCAAAAAATAGCGGTTTCAGTCTCCTAAAACGCCGGATCCGTGTGGATGAAACGCCAATACGATAAAAAATGTATACGTATACAGCGAAACGCGTCTCCGTGTGGACAGGCCCTAAGTTATGAGGGCTTGGGTTGGGCTAAATAAAAAGTAGTGACTGGGTAATGTCCCAATAGATGTCAGGGTTTTGGGAGTGTTTGGGAGTTGGGCAACGGTGTAGAATGTAAATGGGGCTTGAGGTATGAATGTCTCCTGACAAAATCCTTGAGCGGATTATTTACCACGGCAACAAATGGCTGTATCATGGAAGGATTCCTCAGCAAGATACATCCAAATTGGTATCAATCCGGAAGTATCTTAGCTTGGTGAAATTTAATGTATACGCTCAGTGGTACTTGTAGATACTTCCGAAAATCAGTGGTGTATATGGGAGTTACCTAGTACAGATACACCTCTTTTCATGCAGTGTGGGGTGCGTATACATTACAGGGCACACAAGCGCACACACAATCACACCCTACTAGCAATTTGGAAATGCCAGTTGGCTTACTCTGCATGTGGGAGGAAACCGGAGTACCCAGAGGAAACCCTCCAAGCATGGGGAGAACATGCAAACTCCACACACACACACACACACACACACACACACACAGTCCCTGAGGCAGGACTTAAATATAGAGGTGCGGGGCTCCGGCGCCACACAATTTAATTTAAATGAATTTAATTCAACTTATTGTCTACTTTCCAAACAGCAGTGACCTAATTTATATAAAATATGAATAATAGCAATAATAAAAGCTTTCTGCTGATTAGTTTTCTAAGTATTTTCTAAATGAACAGTTGCTGCATGTGTAGTCATATTTATAGTAAATAGCAATGATTAAGATTTATGTATGTACAGTATGTCTAATTAATTAATGCTTTTTAATAGTTTACTTTAATTAAGTCTGATTATAATTTAGATTGCATATACATTATACTGTACAAGCAAAGAGCTGAGCACACTATGTGTGTGTGTGTGTGTGAACAGTAGTTGGGCGAATATTTTCCCATAGAGAAAACTGTCAGCATTGCAGTTTGTGTGAACTGATGAAGAAGGCAAGTTTATGAAACTCTCCTTTTAACTTTAATTATTCACAATGAACTGAACAGTGAGACAGGATCCAGAACTCGGGATCTAAACTCTAAAGAACTAACAGAACTATATATATATATATATATATATATTTAAAAAAACAGTTCTTTGCCTCCGTTTGGAAATCAGAACATCAATCAATAGGTCAGCGTTTGGTTCAAAGTCTGTCTGGGAAGATCTGATCAGAACTGGTCAAGTGATATGGTTGAACATTTGCACCCACACTTTAGTGAGATCTCTGTAGCCTCGGGTTCGTGTTCCTAGCTGACAGGAACGTAACCCAATGTGGTCTCCTGTAGCTGCACCCCAGCTGCCTCAGGGTCAGACATTCTGTGATGCTTTTCTCTTCATCACGCTTATAAAGAGTGATTATCAGGAGAACCCCAGACAGCTGGAACCAGTTTGGCTCTTCTCCTCTGACCTCAGTTAAAGATCATGTTTAATGCCCCGAAGGATTCAAAAAGGTGTTTTTTCATTTAGCCTTGAGCATTTAGATGTTCCTGAATGTTGTTTTACAGAGAACGAACCTCATTAACTCAGTCTAATTCTCATAACTTTATGTATGAGTAATTTCAGTGTGAACATTTTTGTCATTTGAGTAAAAATATGCTTTAATTCGCTTCAGTCTGGACGATTTCTACTGGGTTCTGCACTGCAGTTGAATACCAAATTAGTGCACTTGGCACATCTTAAAGCATCAGAGAAAATATTTCCTACCATTTACTGTAGAGAGAATATGAAGCCGTGCAATAGTCAGCCATTCGGGAAGATTAAGAAAACCCTAAATGAGGATAACTCAGAGGGATGTAGATGAAGGATTAATTCAGGGATAAAAAAATAATCTGGTGATTTTCCTTGTAAAACTGTCAGTGGACAGATATAAAGCAGTGCTGCTGAAGTTTGCTGAACTTTAGCCACTTTAACATAATACACTAATGACTTCACATATAGTTATGATACTTGGATTTCCTCTTCAATGGATATCTTGAGGAGGAATGGATATGATTGTTGTTCATTTCATTTTAGTGGAGATAACAGAACTTAGTTTGGACTTAATTCTTAGTTAGTTAATACTTAATAGTTTCATACGTTATATGTTCAATTCAATTTTATTTATACAGTGCTTTAAATAATAGTCACTCTCGCAAAGCACCTCTACAGAACTAAAAATAGAAATAAAAATAAGTTTAACGAATGTAAGGAGACATGTATAATTTATAATTATTTGTCCCTGTTTGTCCCTGATGAGCGAGCCGAGGGACGAAGGTGACAAGGGAAAACTCCCAGAGCTGGCAGTAGGAAGAACCCTTGAGAGGATCCAGACTCAACAGGGAACCCATCCACATACTGTGTGCTATAAGACTGAAAGTTCAATTTAACAGAAAAGTTATTTAATTTAATATGAAGTGCAATTTTATTGTTGGAGAAATTTTAGTGCTAAACAACCGTCTGCATCAGCTACACTATCTTCATGGTCAAGTGGAACTACAGTATATACAGATATATATGTCGCCGTCACCCTTGGCTTGCTCATCAGAGAAATTTCATTCATTCATCTAGTTATTATCTAGACACATTTTTCTCACACATACACAATTTATTATTATTATTATTATTATTATTATTATTTTATTATTATTTTATTATATATGTATATATATATATATATTTTTATTTATTAATTTTTTTTTTTATGAATTTCTTTCATCTTTGTGAAGCTGCTTTGAGACAATGACCATTGTTAAAAGCGCTACATAAATAAAATTGAATTGAATTAAATTGAATATGTACAGATAGCCCTACTTTGTTGGCCCAATGTTAGCAAACTTTTGGTAACCTTTGTCAGTGCTCTCAACAGCAGTGCATACAATGGGCCAATGTTGGCATCAGTGGTCGGCCCAACCTCATTTGTCCGAACATATTTTGACGTACATTTTACTGTACAATGTTCAAATTATTGTTGCATTTACCCAGACTAGTGTCACAGTTCTCCAAAGATGCTGTAATGTTGAAGATGATGAGGATGATGATGATGATAAAGAACAGCTGAACTACAGTGATCAAGCCGATGGTGAGAGTACCGAGGTGAATGATGATGAGGAAGATGCAGAGCCACCTGATATAAAGACAGTCTGAGGCGATGGGTACTTGTATGTTTGTATTTTTTTTTTTTTTTCATCCACTTTGCTGGGAGAAAGAGTGGTTGTACTAGGGGTTTACTTTGTAGTTTATCATCATAATGGTCACATACAGTACAGTAAATTTGCTTAGTTTGTAATCATTTTATCACGTTTGCAAATACATTTCTGGAGATATAATTTTTTTTTTTTTTAAATACATTTTATGTTTTTATTAGTAATGATTAAAAGCATTTAAATTAATTTCCAATTTTCAACCTTGCCATTATCTACTGAACCAACATTGCGAGAACGTTGGGCCAACAAATCTTTGGGCCAATTATTGATGCCAACATACTGTATGCACTGCTGTTGGCCCTTCTGGGTATATACAGTACAGTGTTTGAAACCAAAAATTGTATACAAACTAACAGTTGTTATTTATGTCCTTTTTAAAAACTCAATTTGAATCCTGGCAGTGACATGTATACTGTATGTTTCCTCTAAAAATGTCAGTGGTCGCACCATCGCTAATGCTATCATGTGAACATGATTTTTCATGCCTTAATTTTTCCTTTTTAAAGAAAACATAACCCCCTGTACGTATACACACAGTAGACTTAGACCACCTGAGATGGGTGCAAACATCTGCATTTATAATTTTTAACACATACTATTAGTTGCTTATGGAAGTGCACACACTCGAGCACACCAGGCCCGCTTCGTGAGAACTGTTTCTGTGTTGCCTTAAAGTAAAAAGAGCAATGCGAAAACCTGTCTGCACACAGCATACATTACTTTACTAACCCATAAGGTGTATAGCTGATGTCTGGAAAACAGCCAAAGAAAAATTAATGATGTTTCACTTTTTCTTTAAAGTGAGGGAAGAATTATTTGAGAACGGAGTCTGAATGTTCTCTCTGCTTTATGACCAGCATAGCCAGAATGTTTAAGCCATCTGTTACATAAACAACAATAAGTAATGAACATATTCCAGGGAGAACAAATAAAGAGAGGGTGTTGCACGAATATCTGTCCAGACGTGGGATCCTGGAAGTAATACCATATAAGGAATGATGAAGCACTTTTTGAGAGACATGGAAAATTCAGTTCAGTTCAGCATTTATTCGTCACACATACATTACTGCACTTTATTCTTCGCATATCACATATTCTTCAGGGTCAGAGCACAGGGTTAGTCTTTATACAGCACCCCTGGAGCAGACAGTGTTAAGGGCCTTGCTCAAGGGCCAACAGTGGCAACCTGGCGGAGCAGGGGCTTGAACAGCCGACCTTCTGCGCCGGGGAAAATAGTCAATTTGACTAACAATATCCAAAAAACTTGCTACCTAATAAAAGTAATTAGATCCAGATAATCATTTCAGAATTTTTATTTTCAATTTAGTTACGTCCAATCTTAGCTCGGATCTTTACTCCAAATTGTGTAAGCAAAAAAAAAAAAAAACCTACAACATGGACTGACAGTGTAGTTTTCCAAAGTGCAAAACAAAACTGAACAGCTACGATGTCTGAATTTACCTTTAATATTAAACTTTAGTGATGTAACTTGTCTAAATCTGTTAGCTGCCTTCATGGAGACGATTTCCAGTGATTTTATTTATGACATTCTCCTGGCAGGCGTTAACTTTGAAGAAGCTGGCACGAGAGAACGACAGAGACGGAGAGTAATATCCATTTTTTTCCATTAAAATTGTGATTGGTATCAGAAAAAAGGTTTTAGCAATCTGTCATGTAAATGCGTGCACATCTGTCTCAGCATGTCACATGATGATAAGTGCAGCTGTTTATTTCGAGCACCTTCCCAAGTACAGGAACGCAAACAGCTACTGTAGCTCCAGCCTACATTCCTATCTTAATAAATAAATAAATAAATGAATAAATAAATAAATAAATAATCCTCTTACAAATGTTGAGTGTTTGACTGTAAGACTTTGTGTGTGTGTGTGTGTGTGTGTGAATACTATACTGTACATTTGTGTTTTTTGCTTTTTACAATCAACAAAAAAAAACACGTGGGGGGCATTTTAGTGCATAACACGTGTTACAAAAAAGTTGAGCCGCTCTTTTTCCATTTCCGACATATCGTAATTAGCACGATTATCTCATCTTAGATGTGTCAGATGTGTCAAGCGACGTACGAAGAACGGACCCCAGAATGATCCAAACAACAACAACAACAACATGCAAGGACAGAGACTATTCATACATGAATAGATAAAGAGCACATGAGTAGATGAAGCATTCTGGGCTATTTTCACAAGCTGAAAGATTGGCAAGGCTTTCCAAAAACACTTTGAAAACCATGCGCTTCTGTAGAATACAGCCAGGAAGTGAACCAGATTTGATTAACTGAAGTAGACTCCTGGTGACCTCTCTTAGCAGGATGGCTTTTCTTTCCTGGACTGCTATTTGACAGGTGACACAGTGGTGTAGTGGTTAGCACTGTGGCCTCTCCAGTGAAAAACAACAACAAAAACACTTTAATGTATTACATATGTATAGAAATTCTCGATAGTACATTGCAAATACACTAACAAAAAGTCATACCATCACTTAATATATAAAAAGTATACTAACATTCTGCTTTTACCAAATTTTGGAGTTAAACTTTAAACATACTTCAAAATAATTGTATTATAGTACACTTTCCAAAAATACATTATTGGAAAATATACTTTAAGTAAAAGTTTGGTCTAATTTCCAAAGTACATTTATTTAAACTTTCTTTTTCAATTTATTTTTGGTATATTGTAAAAAAAATATGCTTAAAATAATCATTGTACAAATGTACAGAAAGTATACATTAGAATAAATTTTTTTTATATACGGTAGTCCCAGTATATTATCAGTTATATTTAAATGTACTTATTCATAGGTACTTATTTATGTTTATATTTAGTGCCCTACTCTCTCATGTGTGCGCGCACGCTCTCATACTCGTTTTTGTGCACTAAAAATCACTTTTGCTCATTTAAGATCATTTATGTTTGCACTCTCGCACTCTTCTGTGCACTCACTATCATAAAGCTACACTTGCATGAACTGCAGCAGCGTTAAAACTCTGCAACTATTCCAGCCAACCAGAGACTAGAGTCGGTGCAACACCAGCCAATCAGAAGCGGGAGGCAGGCATATTCGGAGGCTGTCTGTTTTCTGATTGGCTCCCCAGTCCTCCGCTTCTGGTTTGAATTCACGGCTGGAAGCTGCATCATCGCGTGCGTTAGTTCATATCGTTATTACTTTATTTTCATCGGCATAAGTTAAATTTCATGTTTTTTTTAGGGTAGTTTAAAATCAAGTACATACTTTAAACTACAGAATGTATTGTCTAATGTGTTGTTTATAAATCTCATGTACTTTGCTTGAGGTATAATGGCTCCGCAGCTCTCGGCCTGTTTTCAGTCTCTGTGTAACAGAATCAACACACAGGTTTAAACTAATACTGTACCTGTATACTCTAATACTAATGTCTGTCTGTGTCCACACACCAGGTTTAAACTAATACTGTACCTGTGTACTCTAATACTAATGTCTGTCTGTGTCCACACACCAGGTTTAAACTAATACTGTACCTGTATACTCTAATACTAATACTGTCTGTGTCCACACACCAGGTTTAAACTAATACTGTACCTGTGTACTCTGATACTGATGTCTGTCTGTGTCCACACAACTTATTAAAATTTAGTTTGTGTGTTTGTGAGACAACCTGGCGTTTTGTTGAACACAAATAAACTATAGTAGTGTTTTTTTGTAAGCTTGTGGAAATTATTTCTGTTGAACTCATGAATAAAATCTGCCTCATAATAACTGATGTAATGTGTTTCAAAACATGTTGTAGTGTAGAAAATACATTCAGCATTTATAAATTATCCTAAACACCTTTATTGTACTGGTAATACATTTGCAATATTGTAGTATAGAAGGTTGTGTGTACTGTACTGTATGATACAATAAAGTATATTTGTATAAACCACAAAGTGTACTTTTTTAGTATTTGTAATTGACCAGGAGTATAACAGCTACTGCTGCAATAAGAATATACTTGTAGTATGTACATTAGTACACACACAGCCATATACTTTAAGTGTACTGAGCACACAACAGTACACTTAATGTACTTAAAATTGTGCTTTTGTACAATTTAATTACAACTTAAATACACTTAGTACAAAAGTAGTTGTTCCAAAATAGCAAACCTCAAGTATACTAGTCATTAGTCTGGAGCAAGTACACTTAAGTATGCTTTGACATGTTAGGATTTAGTACACTTAGCATACTTTTTTTTTTTTTTTTTTTAACTTGGGCTTGCATCTCCAGAGACAAGGGTTTGATTCCTGCCTCAGGCCTGTGCTTGTGCATGTTCTCCCCGTGCTTGGTGTGTTTGTGTCCTGCCATGAACAGGTTGGTACCCCTCTCATCAGAAACTCACACATTTGAGATTTTTTTTTTCATCTTCACCACTAAAAATGTTATAACTGTTTGTTATAATTTATACTTAATTGATTATTTTTTTTCTTCTAATTTATATGCATATTTTTATTCTGTAAAGGGGGTTTTCATCAATGAATACTGTTGAAATGTAAATAAAAATAAATAAACACAAATAAATAAATCACATTTTTTTGATTAAATATTTGCATGTTTTCTTAAAGCTGAGCTGTGAAGGATTATTACAGACAGAAAAACAGTAGAGACCAATTAAGAAAAAAAAAAAAAATATATATATATATATATATATATATATATATATATATATTTTTTTTTTTTTTCTCACAGAATTCTGCACCAACAGACACATTCTTCCAAATTCTTGTATATTTCGTGATACAGTCTAACTTACTGCACATATTTGTACGCCTCGTACCCCGAGTCTCCTGAGATCCCTGTGACACTGTATACCATTGACACTGTGATACCTGTATACTATTCCAAAGTGGTTGAATTGTCTGTCACAGTTGGCGGTCACTACAGTTGTTGTAACTTGGTACAGTAGGTTCAGTGGGCTGCTAATATGGTGCTGCTAACCATTTTCTTTTGATGCATACTGTCTATTGTATAAAACTTACGTAACACTTTACACAGAACTGTCCCCCTTATCCGTCCCCTGTCCCCATGACAGATACTTACCTGTTTTTTTTTATTTATTTTAATATTATGGCTATATATAGCTGCTTTTTATTCATGTACATCTATATTGCAAACTATCCAGAAATGGTTGCCATGACAATGATCACAAGAAAGCCACCACTTTAGGGAAAAAAAAAAAAAAAGAGGAATCTATGACACAGTCAGTCTTTTTGTCTGTCAGTCATTTGTCTGTGCAAGTAAGTAAAAAGTGTCAGCCCTGGATGTAACACACTCCTCTTGGTGTAGGTTTTGTGGTGGTATAACTCATATTTATGCTGTAATTATACCTTGTTACTCTGTGATAAATCATTTTGCCTGCTGCACCAGAGATATCAACCAAGCACATATTTTGTCCTCTGGAAAGAGCTTTTTTTTTATTAGTTAGATGATGATATTACTGTGCCTTCTGTTTTAATACACATACAATACAAATACAAGCTATAAATTAAACTAGGTACATTGAGATAAATATGAATCTGCCAACACATTTAAATTAAGAGCAGAATTTCTAATCAACCTAAATAATATCGAAGTTAAACAATAAGTAAATAAGCAAATGAATAAATAAATAAATAGATACAACCCAGAGCATTTTTCACATTTCTTTTTGTCTTACAAAAGAAGATCAATGCTTTTGGTATTTTGCAGTCAACCTTGAGGAAACGGTATCCAGACAAGAGTACCAGACTCTCAAGACACTGAGTGGAAGAAGCAACTCAGCAACAACAAGAAAACAGATGGAACCTTTGTAAGTTCATATCATTGGAAAGAACACTGCTAAGAGATACCCAACCATGTTCAACTGCAAGGACCAGCAGCAGAGCCACCAGTATTCATTCCTCAGTGGTTGATCCAAATGATGGTGAGGGAAAAATATTAATGGAGAAGAGAAAGGCTACATGAGTGGGCCAAGGCTTTGGGTTACTCATCAGAAGGTCAGGGGTCAAGTATCTGCACTGCCAAGTTTTTGGGGAAGTGGTAGCTCATTATAGTTGGGCTCTAAATTACTGATAGGTCAGTGTTTCAAGCCCCAGTTCCACCACGAACAAGGTCCCAAACCCTATCTGCTCCAGGAGCACCGTATCAAAGCTAACCCCATCCCAGCTTCCTAACACCCTGGAATATGCAAAGAAAGAATTTCACTGTGCAGTATGTATGTATATGTGACAAATAATGGCTTAACTAAATGCCAGAGGAGACATTCTGGTGACTTTCCTCCAGATGTTCCTGCAGTTGATCTGGCATCTGGAATGCATTCTATCATCTTGGAAAAAAGCCATCATTGTGTCAGGTTTAATGACATCTAAAATGCAAATGTTATTGCAGCATCAGCCATTATTCTAACCATCATCGGATGCAGTCAGACCGTTTATCAACAAAGGATGAAGTGTTACTACACACTAAAAGTCAACATCTGACCACATATATTCACCAGCCGCGGCAAATGCTCCAAACTTCACTACAATGGCTACACTAGCTATATTTGTATCCTCAATTTCCTGCCCAGGCATAAAATGTTTGGATCATGTCAAATGTTCTTGACTTGAACAAACTTCATTCTTGATAGAATCCAAAGCCAGGAAGTGGACAAATTTAAATACTTGGGATCCATAATGTACTGTAGAAGAAGAAAGTGGCAGCAGATTGGTAAGGCAACAATAGCATTCATATCACTCAACTGGTACAGACAGAAAAAGCCAATATTTCCATTAAGACCAAGATTGATCCTATACTGTATGGTATGCAGAAATGCATATCATGCTGTAACCGAGCTGGATAAACTAAAGGCTTTCCGAATTCAATGCTTGCATCACATCTTGGGTGTTTATATTTGTTACCGACTTTTTAACGAGACGATTTGACACAGTTGAGATGTGGTTTGCCAACACATTGTCACACATCTGCCAAATAAACACCACCTGGATATCATATCAACTATTCTGGCATCAATGTCCAATGGGCTGAAGGTACAAAGATCTGCGCCAAAAAACATGTTGTCCAAGCAAATTTAGGAGGACTTGGAAAAACTGTGCCTCCATGATGCCAAGGCCAGTGCCATGGATCATACTGCAATAGAAAGACTTTATGAATAAAGTCTGCAATCCAGCAGGGCCCATAGCAGCGTACCAGCTTTGGAGGCAACCCTGTCTGGTTGCCAACTAGGGATCAAAATAAGAAGCCATTTAATAGGGACTCATGCAAACGCTCTTGATTGTTGCATCTTTAGCTCCATGATTTTCTGTAAGATTCCCAACCTGAGAGTAGAAAAAGACTTGTGTCTGCCATATCAACCCCAATTTTCAACGTTTTTTTTTTTTTCTTTTTTTGTTTCTGGCTGAATCCTTGCAGGGACAAGTATCTGATTACACCACATCAGGCACGAGAGCAGAAGTCAAAACTCAAAGGCATAAATATAAATGTTTATGTGAGAGGTGGGTAATTACCATGTAGGCAATTAGCTAATCACATCAGGATGCTAAAACATCCATCTGTAAATGCACACACACACATTAGCTCTGCGAACCAACATCCGTGGAAGAGAAACAGAAGCACAGTTGCTTGGCTCATAAATAAATTAATTACTACTATTACTACTACTACTATTATTATTATTATTATTATTATTATTATTATTATTTAACACTATATAACTGTGTATAATAATCACTTCCAAATACCCATTCATAAAGCATATTGGAATCATATATTAATTAATATTAATAATGAGATGTGATTAAAAATTGCTGGATTTCATGATCTGTTTAGAAAGAATTTCTTTTTTTTAATTGGTAATGTGAATATAAATTTGTATAGGATTTCCCTTTCACTATGGATGCAGTTATGGAAATAAACATGGAGGATTTTCTGCAATCTAAGGAGTGATAAACAGATGAATTCTGACATTTTCCAATTAAATTCATTGCATATTTGAAGGTAGATAAAATTAGATTTCTAAATAGTTGGCTCCATTTGTCATGTCAAATTTGGTTTCATGTGATTTGAAATTTTACCACATCATAAATTTAGTAAAGACAAACTAGACAAGACAAACTGAAGTCTACTCTCTAATGAGTCTTTGAGGAGGAGATTACGTCATTGTGGAACGCAGTTTTTATTTTTTTTATTTAGCTCATTTCAAGAATGCTTTTTTTTTTTTTTTACCTTTAGATAAGATTACACATGGAAAAGTTTAACAAGCTAGGACTGTTGACCAACCAGAAACCCTTAAGTATAAGGATTGTTCAAGTCAAACCAGGATTGTGCAGAACATAGTTCTGAGAATAAAAACTCCATTTATTTCTCTATATAATCCCCTGCTACACTAACGCACTTATCCTAGTGTTTAACTAGTGCTTGGATACCATCAAGGTAGAAAGTTTCCCTAGTACGTCAGAGCCATGATAGGACTGCTTCATGTCTGAAACACTGGCCTCCCAGGAACTCCTTTAATGTTTGCCCAAACATGGGATGTGGAGATAACTCTGTAACGTACCTGTACTGTACATGTGGTGTTCATGAACACTTGAAGTCTTCTGTAAATGCCAAACATCAAAAGTAATGGTTTGACTTAAACACCCCTTGTATAAGTACAAAACAAAGAAACAAACAAAGAAACAAACAAAACACCCTGGATATTGTCAAGATATTAAAAAGTAGTATGTAGTATGGGCATTTCCTGTCTAGTACTTGTTGGTTTTGTAACAGCAAGTCTGTCAAATTAAGGCGCGGGCGATGAAATGTGCATAATTAAAAAACGTGTTAGTAATCGCACTTCTAATTTCAGAACCCGAAGCAGAAGAAAGACTGCGGTGCCAATATGAAAATCATATGACTGTGACTCAATTTTATCTGATTCACATTGGCGTTCTCCTGAACAGTGTTGTGTTACTGAGTAAAGAAAGCTATAAGTATCATGGTGTTCACATACAGTAGACATTAGGCTAGACTGGTCCAAAAACACAGACGTGCTGGATAAAAGGTCAGAGCCACCTGTATTTTTTGTTTTTCAGTATTCTCAGGTCTTTCCGCATCTGCAGAACCATGCTGCTGATGTTTGATGACTCAGTGGGTAGCAGTGCCATCTTGGCGTGGTACAGACAGGTGATGCCAAAACACTCAACAAACTTATTAGGGAAGCTGGCATTAGAGTGGACCTGAAGTCTCTGGTGGAGGTTCCTGAGAGAGGAAAACTGAATAAACGTCTGAGGATTATAAACAATACGCCCCATCCGCTGCATGTCACACTGGTGTCCTACCCGAGCACACTGATGGAGATTGGTGGGTTTCCTTTGAGTACTCCAGTTTTCTCCCACAGTGCAAAGACATGCAGATTAGGCTAATTGGATTTCTCCAAAAAATTTGCCCGTAGTGTGTGAATAAGTTTGTGTGTGTGTGTGTGTGTGTGCCCTGTGATGGATTGGCACCATGTCCAGGGTGTACCCCTCCTTGGAAAGGCTCCAGTCCCCCGTGATCCTGTATACAGAATAAAGAAGTGTAGATGATGAATGAGTGAGTAGAGTGAGTAGTACTGTTTTTTTTTTATTTATTTTTTTATTCTTTACTCCAGGAGCCGTCTCTGGCACAACAATTTCCCCCAGGATTAATAAAGTTTTAATAAAATTCTATCAGCTCTCTATGTCTATGCTGTTTTTTTTATTTTAAATAGTTACTGTATGTATAGTACATGTTTTTTCTGCATATGAAAAGCTTAATGAAAAAGTAAGACATTAGATTTGGTATGCATCGCCTCTTGTACCAGGTTATGAAGAGGCGATGTGATTTAAAGTGCTTAAAGAGAAGATGTGCCATGTTCATTGGTGCAAAAGTTGTTAATTGCTGCCAATAGATAAAAATAAATGTGTTTGTCACATATACCTATATAACGTCATGAGACAGAACTTACTTAGATAGTAATGTTTAGTTTATAGTAAAAATGTTTAGTAATAGTTTAGAGGGATAAAATGTCAGATTGTCCACTTTCATTCCAATCGACTTGACTTATTAAAAATTTGGACGGATGATTTAAAAAAAAAGTCTGAGTTTATTCCAACACGAACACATTTCTGACAAGCTCCCTTTTAACCAACATTCCGTGCACAGAAACCAAGGATTAGAGATTATAGCTTCAAGTGCACTGTGGAATAGACTGCAACATCTGTTGCTACAGTATAAACACACAAACACTTAATAATGGCGTTTTATTCATCATGAATGCACTCCACATTTTTTCCGTATAACTACTGTATATACAACCATATTGTAATGATGATACACCATTAATCCAGACAAGCTTGTTTTTCCCAACACTGGTTGAACAAAACAACAAACATTGACTAAAAGCCAGAGGGAGCGAACGATCAGAGCAACAGCACAGGAGTTCACCGACAGGTCCATGAGCGCTTCAGGGGCTCCAGTCCAAATGTAATCCAAAAACATAGCCTGAGTTTTATCAGCTGGAAATAAAGTAGGAATTTATGTACTGGTTTTTCTCCAACTTTGCTGTGGGTAACTGCAGTGTATCAGTCAATGTGCAATATATACAACTTAATTCGTGTAGATTACACCAGCTCACACTGTCTGCATGATTTATGTGCTGTTTTTGTATCCGTGCATTATAATGCTATTATTATTATTATTATTATTATTATTTTTGAGTTGCATCCTTACATAGTGGTTACAGTCCAGCACTGTCGTCTTGCACCTCCAGGGTCCGGGTTCGATTCCTGCCTCGGGTCTGTGTGCATGCAGTTTGCATGTTGTCCAGGTGCTTTGTGGATTTTCTTCGGGGTTAACTGGTTTTCTCCCACGGTTCAAAGACAAGATTACAAGATTCCCAAATTGCCTGTAGTGTGTGAATGTTGACTGAAGGTTCTAGCATGGTCATAAAAATAAAAATAAATTCCATGATTACTATTGGCCTCTACAGGCCCTAAAAGTTCCTGTATGGATGGATGGAAATTGCCTGTAGTGTGTGAATAATTGTGTGATTGTGTGTGTGTGCCATGCGCTGGATTGGCTCCAGGCCTCCTGTGACCCTGTACATGATAAGCGGTACAAAAAGTTAATCTATTATTATTATTATTATTATTATTATTATTATTATTATTATTGTTGTTGTTATAGATTTCTTTCTTGTGCATGCTCCCACCATTTAAACCCTTATGAATACAGTATTCTTTGACTTTTTTTCTTAATATTCTTAAACATTGCCTAATTTGCAAACACATTTTGTTCATTTTTATTAAATTTATTTTATTAAATTGGCTGCAGAAAGAGTGAAGGAATTAATAAAAATCATGGCTTCAGGTGTGCAGTTAATCCCATACAGCTGCTCTGTTGGGGAGGAAGCACGGATCGATGCGGGTCACTGATAGCCTGGCGAACTGTATGCTGGATTATCACACCATGATGCTGCTATTTGTTCGCCCTTTTAGCTGCACTTTAGCCACCATATTGTGCAGCACAGGATGATCTGAGACTACTGAGAAAACTGTCCTCTGTCATATTTTTCCTGTACACAGGAGAGCTCGGGGAAAATTCGGGTTCCAAACCGTCACGACTCAGTGAAGGGTGTGGGAGAAGATCTGGCGAGTGCTGTGAAGGGAATGATCTTGGACGTCAGGTAGGATCAAACAGCATCTCTCATTCTAAGGACAAATGTACAGTCTGTCCAAGCTTACATGTTCCTTAGTGCCATATTAAAAATAGAACGGAACAATAATGTAAAGGCTTCTCCTTAAAACCAGCCATGGCTTTATTTATTGTGGAAACAACTTCTAAGAATCCAAAACGGCTTTGAAAAAGTGCAATCCTTTTATTTCCCGTTACTTTAACAGGCGTATGGCTGCAGTTTAAATCACATGCTTACATTAAAGCTTGTGTTAGAAGATTTTGTGTTTTCTTGGCAATATGTCACTTTTTTTCTTGTCATTAAAATTATTACAAAAAATAAGCCATAACATTAAAACCATTAATATTATAATCACCTAAATTTTGGTTCCTCTTGTGCCACTGGCTTGGCTCTGGTCCTTCAGGGCGTGGCGTCGTAGGGCCTCTGGGATGTGCTGTGGTGTCTGACACCAGGACATTGAATCTTTAGGGGCTGTGGGTTGTGTGGTGGTGCTTCCATGGGTTGGATTGGGATCTGGGGAGTTTGGGGGCTGGATCAGCAACCTTAAGCTCATTGGTTGCTGGATAGCATGTGCGGCAGGCTGTGGTGCACTGGCTGTTCTGGTGCCTTTATATCGTCGCCAGAAGTGACTTTTGCTTTGGCTTTCCAGTGGACAGACATCCAGACATCGGACAGACAGCCTGGCCTTTGGCACCCATGGGCATTGGGTGAGCACCAGTTTAGAAAGTATATCATTGGTAATCAGTGATAATGTGTTAATGTAATGTGTTGTTCATGTTATGGCTGATCAGTGTAACTTCTATAAAAAAAAACTATAATCTTTAAAACAATTTTAGTTGATTGCATAGTTAGCACACTTTGGGACATAATGTTACAAGAAAATAATCAACTTTGAGGTGGTAATAATAATAACATCATGTCCCATGAGTTTTTCTTTTATGTAGTTAATTTTAAATGTATTAACATACAGTATTACTACACTACTTGAACAACTTAAGTATATAAATATAAACCCCAGAGCATTTTAGCCATTATTTGTTTTGCTCTTTATTTAATTATAAATTTTTTTATAAACATGTATATGGCTCAGGATTGTGCAGTAAAGAGTGACATATCCTTTTTTTCAGCACAAAAAAGGCAATATGATGAACTTACTTTTATTTCATTTTGACCAACTATACAAACATGACTGAGCAAAAAAAAAAAAGAGAGAAAGAAAAAGAGTAAATGGGTCACATAGGCCAAAATATTGCACAGATACACATGATCACGTGTTTTTCTGGTTGTTTTCGATTGTTTCTATGACAAAAGAAATAACATTTTTAATTTACACATTATAAAAGTAATAATAGCTTTCGTTCTACCTGACATATCGGGAACCTCAAATGCACAGTTCGGTGTCTGAAGGCTCCCCGCTAACACACACCGACAAGTCTTCCATACAAGCACATATATATATCATTTAATCCTCATTAACCACAGCTGTACTGCCAGCACGGATCTGCTTGGGTTTTAATGGTTTTAATAAACAATCAATAACATGTTGTATATAGTCCATATCATATAGTTCTACAGTATATAGAATAATGTTTTATTCATCACGGTAGTGTTCCTGAAGCCCACATCCTCTCACATCCTGGTGAAATAACACAACTTGCAACATTAAAATAACATTTTATCAACATGAATTTTTTTTATTGAGACTTTGACAGATATTTCAGACACATTCTTGAGTCTGCCCCCCAACCCAATGTTTAAAGCAGCACAGATTAAAGAAAACATGTTTGTTCTTCCGGAAAGAATACAGTATGTCCGTCGTGCCCTGTCCTGAAACCGTGACATGAGGGAGAGAAAGAGAGAGAGCAAGAGAAAACGAAGCAAAGCCGGAGAGCAAAACAAAATTAAGGCCCCACGATATATTGCACACTATAAAACACAAACAATTTTTACGCAATCAGTAAACGTTCAGCTTGTGTGCTGATCCGAATCTCCTGGGTGAAGCGAAAAAGAAAAAAAAAAAAGAATAATGACATACTAACAAATAAAAGTCTTTTTTAGACTCTGTATTATAGACATGAACCTGGATTTCTTTTAACCAATTAACATTGTGTGATGTCATCAGTGTGTTCCTCTTACTCCTCCTTAATTTCTTAGTTTATGGAGCCATATTGTAATGTTAATCATTTAAAAGACAGAATTATTGTGTGGTTTATTTAAAAAAACAAACAAAAAAAAACCAGCCTCCAAAGGTCTTCAGAAAGTGACAGCGCTACTAAATGCTTGAATCTGATTGGTCAGAAGTTGGGCATGATGTTTGTATAACAGCACTGGGAGTTCCACTTGTCACATGAACAAAAAGTAAATTTTAAAGCCCTGGTTCTAATACCTTATTGTTTCTATGGTAACAGCTCATACGCAGGAATGAAATGGTACAAAATGGATAAAAGCCTTGTTGGTTTACAAAGTAAAATGTATAACCATTGATGCGATTATGTTTTTTATGAGAAGACATTTATTTATCATTTATAAAAGGAAACTTGGTTGTAAGCGCTTTGTAGAAGTGATGGCGCTTTGCAAAGTGCATCATCACAGGAAAGTATTCAGGCGAGAGGAGTTTAGAATTTACTTTTTTATGAGAGAGAGAGAGAGAGAGAGAGAGAGAGAGAGAGAGAGACTGCTAAGGGTACAAAACGCTACAGTATGACATAAGTGAGAACTGAAACTGTCTCTCAGACATTTCCTAGCATTAAATCTAAATGAACTATAAAGCCATAAAATGTGTCATGTTTTCTATACTGAATGAAATATTGTAATTGTTGGCACATCGCTGCAGTACTGTATAAGTAAAATAGTAGACTCCGTACTGTGCTGCTATACAAACCCATGAGAAATTTTATCATGGTATACAGTAAGTCCCCTACATACAACATTAACATTCAAGTTACGAACTTTCAAAGTTACAAACATGCATTCGCGCATGTTCAATTGCGGAAGTTACATCACGCATCACATGTCCGGATGAGCAGGCAATAACGATGGAGACAAAAAGTAAAAGTAATTGAGAGAATGGAGTGAGGTAAAAGATGGCAGACTCTGCTCATTCTTTTAACATGACTCATTTACCGTACTGTAATATAATGTATATAGCCAGTTGTGTTACTTTTTTAATACCTAGACAATGTTTGTTAGACTTACAAACAAACTGGACGTACGAACAAGCTCTCAGAACAGAACTTGTTCGTATGTAGCGGACTTACTGTATGGTACCATGGTATTTTTGACAGTACCATAGTACTTATTTGCTAATATAGCACATGTATTACACTACTACGGTGCACCGTTTTACCATGGTACATACTCTGACCCGATGATACATGTACAATGGAACACATACCAGGATACTGTAAAAAAATTTTATATACTGTATATATATGGTCCATAATTGTAATATTTATATATCATGGTACTATTGTGTGTACGTATATAACAATAATTAAATATTATAGTGTATGTTGAAACGCTTAATATTACATACTGTATATACAAACATACCAGATTAGATCCCTGCTGAACTTTTGTAGTCACTGACTTACCCAATAAGTACCATAGTATTATCCAAAGTATTGTGGAACACACCATAGCACTACTGTACCACGGTACCCAGTGAAGTGACATACTACCTACCCCTGGTACACTGTACAGTCCTATGGCCACTACTATGGTAATGTGTAAAGCATTAGGGTAATACTATGACATATTATTGTGGTTTACATCACATTTCATATGTATATATATATATATATATATATATATATATATATATATATATATATAATTCCATCATTTAGTGCTCGGCTTGTTAATATTAACTTAACCCTCCAAAATTTTTGTAAAGATCAAATTTTTGGCTTTAATTGGATAACAATGATCTAGTTGGCACTCAACACAGAAAATGGTAATGTTTTGGCCACCATAGTGAATTCAGTCCATATCTCAAAAGTGTTCAGTGCACCAAGAACCGCGGAAGAAAAAAAAATAATTGAAAAAAGAACTGCTGCACTCAGTGTGTCAGACCCATGACATTTAAATAAAAATGGAAAAAAGTGTAAAAGTGCAATGTAAAACATATATATATATATACTGTATATTACACACTGTAGATAGCATTTAAACATAAAAAAACTACAATCTATTACATGGATCCATCATCTTGAAATTGTGGTGGTCACGTGACTTTCCTGATACAGTAACTGACATTCAGAAGTGGGAGGAGTCAGAAACGCACACTGATGACAGTAAAATCAAATGACCCACTTAAAAGAAAGGGAACGAGAAATAGTTGTTGGTTCAGAAACCACCTCACCTTGTTTATTTCCTTAAGCATTAACCTATGTGAAAATGGACCATTTTTGTTCACCTTGTCCAATAATAATCACTCATTCCAGCGCAGTCTGTGTCACGTGGCATGTACTGACCATCACAGACTGTTAATACGCACAATATGTTACGGTGATCCCAAAACTGTAAAAAACCCGACCGAACATCAGGCACCATTTTCGGACAGACGAATCATTTTACGATATGAGTCTGTGATTAGGGATTCACCAACACGGACAGTTTGGGATCGGTCTGACACTGTGCTCATTTACGTATATGAATAAAAATCTAACATCTGATGACATGATGCTACACGACATGTGCCTACATAGCAAAATCCTCCAGTGTGCTGATTTGACACTTTTAGAGGTCATTTGTGTTTAACTAGGCTTACAGTACTATGTAAAAGTTTTGAGCCAACACTCATTTTTCTTTATATTTTGTTTCTAAAGAGCTAGACGTCCTTGTATTTTTAATGTAGTCTTGAGGAATAGTTCTCTAGGCTTTATGAAGGCCTTTTTTGCCTCTCATATCTGTAAAGTTTTTGTCGCATATTTCTAGTCCAGTCGCTGTACCTGAGAAGTTTTTTGTTGGTTTGTTAAGCTACACAGTGACCTATGAATCATTCAAGCATAAAAAAACATCTAATGCATGCACCGATAGATGATTAGTACTGTATACTGCTGATGCTGAATGCTGAGCGGTCAGAAGAGTCGAGAGGGGAAATGAGGTTGCTGCTGAGGTTGTTACATAAACATCCAATTTTGTAATTATCTTTAGGCACTTTGGAGCCTGTTACAGTAAAAACTTCAATTTATTTAATATAAAGAAATGATGGGTGGCTCAAGACATTTGCATAGTACTGTATATAAACACTGAAAAAGAGAAATTCATGTGTTAAGTTAACAATCCTCAGGACCTACAGCACGCTGTATCAAAAATATCTCGAGTGTGCAATCCTGACTGACCTGAAAAGACAGAATAGTACAAGTGAGCATGGACAAGCACAAGGTGTTATGAATGATGCACACACAAAAGCAGTCCAGTTCTCCCAGGATTGAGCGCTGGCACACATGCACTTTATTTTACCGTGGTTTAAACTTTTCTTAGTCTCAAGGTGGCATTCACACCCTGGCCGTCCTTGTGTTCTTTGTTAAACACGATAGCATCATAAGAATAGAAATCCACATGAACTACTGTAGGAATCAAAGACTCCATGATGAATATTCATGACTTAAAAAGTGTAGTAAAGTGTAATAATAATAATAATAATAATAATAAGAGATGAAAGGTACTGTAACATCAGCACATGCCTACGCACAAGCTTCTAAAATCTGTAAATTACATCTACTTCCATTTCACATTTTCACACACCATACAGTCAGGCCCAAACACTCGAGTCAGCACCAATCACTGATTTTTATTTCATCAGTTAGCAAACACAATCCGGTTTTGTCTAATTGTCTTAGCGAAGGACGATCTGGTTTAAGGAATATAAGCCATTCACAGCTCACAACCGCCGAGACCTGGATCTGCCTTCTGTTCGTGCAATGAAGTCGTACAGATGGATGTGTTTTTATTCTGACAGGCTGCGACAGCTTAATGGTACTCCTGTAATGCACAGGGGGAAAAAAGACACCAATTAGCATGCAGGAGAGATGTGAGGGGGAACGGGGTTAAGTGCGCTTTCTGTTCTGACGCGCCTCTTTCTCAGACAAAATAAAAGGCGACGCGATCAATCAGCTCAAGTATGATTTAAAGATCGGTCTTTCCTCGGCATGTTAAAATAAGACTGTGTTAAGATGTAAAAAAAAAAATATATCAATCATGATTTCTGATGGAATTTTGAAACAAATTAGTACCAAAAATGGTTACAAATTAAGTAGGAACATTATTATTATTATTATTATTATTATTATTATTTATAATATTGGTATTATTATTTTTTAAAAGAACAAATATTGTTTACATATTAGTATAAATATTAAGTGGAAATAAGACTAGACTTTATATCAGATTGTTTAGATGTAAATTATGCAGTAAGCACAGCTAGACTTAAATAAATAAACAAATGAATAAGCGCACTGCCAAACAAACAGTTAAATCTATGAATAGGGAGATCATCATCATTTATCAAGGATTAGGTAATCAAGGAAGCCGGAGTTTGTGATTGTGATTAAAATCTGATCAAAATTCAGCACAGCCTTATTAAATCAAAGCAGCAGGCACGAGAACAACTAATACATCAAATAGCGGAGCGGATAAACCATGTGACAGACACGAACACTGAATTCCTATAGGATTATAATATGTTGTATGGCGCACGCTGACATATGACGACAGATTTAGATCTTGCACTATATCGCCAAATGTTTGTGGACGACCCTCATATGTGACACATCAAATCAAATCAGGCATTAAGTCACACTTTGGGTGATTTGTCAGATTTCTGTTTCAAAAAGATCTATTTTAAAACCATTTCAAATCCACATTATTATTGGTCACATACATGACCATAGATGTTATGATACATTACAAAGTTGTACGTTTATCACTTTATCACGTCCGGTTGCTGAGACGGTCAGTGTGTATTTGTTTTGAGGAGGACCTCCAAAAAAATCAGTCAAAATCCTATTTTAGAATATTTACATGAGGATTCTGACATCAGCTTGATGGAGAAAGAAAATGCTTATCTTATGACAACTGGGGTCATCAGCGCGGATAGTGCTCATTAAATGTTTAAAATGGAAACTTTCTTAATGAAATTATGTTAGATGAAATAAAAAATTTGATACATTTCACTTACCGTACTGCTTAGCGCTGAACTAACCTGCGCGACTTAATCCCTGACTTGATATGTCACATTTGTGCTTTTCGAAGTTCTGCTGTTATATTAACCTCCACTTTTCTGAGAAGGATTTCCACGAGATTTGGGAGATTTTTGGCTGTAGGGATTTGTAATCATTCAGCTGCAAGAGCTTTAGTCAGACCAGGCACTCATGTTAGTTGGATTCATGTTACAGTAGGTCACGGTTAAGTTCATACAGCTTCACACCATGACTTTAAGGTGCTCTCTTTGTGCACAAAGGCACAGTTTTGCTGAAACGGGTTCGGGCCTCTTCGTTGCAGTGAAAGGAATGTATGCTGCATCATACAAGAACTTTTCACTGTATAGAGTTGTGTGCTTTTAACTTTGTGGCAACAGGTGGGGACGACCCACATATGGGAGTTGTGGAGGTCCACAAACTTTGGTTCAACTTCAAATAACATCTTCGCTGAGTAAGATTTTGATATCAACAAGATGAACATCTTGCCATTAATAAGTTCTAGACTATAGTCCTGCTAAATTCTCAATTAGGTGAAGTATTTCACGTGTCTGCGATGGATTGGCACCCCGTCCAGAGTGTACCCTGGGATAGGCTCTAGGCCCCCCGCGCCCCTGAATACAGGATAAAGTGGTATAGACGATGAGTGAGTGAATGAGTGAGTGAGTAGTTCATGTGTATTTTCTAAAACAGACGCCAGTTGTTTTGGTTGGAAGCCACATCACTCGATCAGCCATAACTTTGAAACCATTAACATTAGTTTTTTTTTAAGCACAAATCAGTGAAAAAAGTCAATTTTGGCAATTTTGGATCGCTCGTTGATCCTCTAATACAGATTTAAACAGAAACGGATGATTTCACATTTTTGGAAAGAGTCTCCAGTACAAGTGCTGCAGATTCTCTTATAATATCTTGAATATCTTGTAATACAGTATTGGTTGTAACATAAATTATTATTAAATGCAGCTGTATACTGGTAAAGAAAAGCTTTAAACAGCAACAAATTAAGCATAACTGTAAGCGAATGGCTATGAGATGAGAGAAAGAACACTTCAGGTCATGCGGTTATGAGAACATAATGAATGACAGAGGAGTGTGAGACAGTCTAATGTGAAGCAGCCGTCCAATTCATGTTTTATTCCTTACTTATAACTCTGAAGATAAACAACCAGACACGGCATTGTGGGAAAATCCAGCTCCACTGTCTAAATAAGTGTCGCATTTAGTGTAAAATATTCAGACACGATCAAGCATCAGCCAGTCAGAGACAACATTCATAATTCTAGTCATCTACTAGGAAACATAGTGTTTGATGACTGATTTAATAAAAAAAAACAAAAAAAAAACAAAAACATTTTGGTTAACTCAGACCTTTGCACCTGACTCGAGCTGTAAATTAAAAAGCATTTTACACATAAACGATGTGTCGTGCCATGTCAGACAGCCAGGTGGAGGTTTATTTTACAGATCTTCCCGCTCAACTGGATATAAATATACAGAAGAAGCTCAGTATTATGAATAATGCGTCGGTATCTGAAAGCCACACACTGTTTCAAATATCCACGAAACGTCTCCTGTGATTATATACCTGTACATCACAAAGACTTTCTGCATTCCTACTTCCTTTGGTTGTTCAATCCCAGATTTTTCTCAAGACTGCCCCCATTTACCCCCCGCCATTACCCCCCCCCCACTAACCCCCCTCCCCTGCACCCCATTAAGCCCATGTTGCTAAGCTAACGGGGACGTGGAGATACCCATTCTGTGCTGTAGGACTACACATCCGCGGTTGCTGGTTCTCTTCAATTTGACAACAATTGTTAAAAATGGCGTGTAAGACACACAGAAAAAGAGAGCGAAAGAGAAAGAGAATGACAAAGATCAATGTCAGGGTTTGGACTGAAGGTGTCCATCTGATTGTTTTGGTCCTTGTGGACTCGGGAGATTTATTTACACGACCTGAATGGCAAGTACGACGGACAGGACGATGGTTGCCATGGAGACGCCGGAGAGATATGCAGACGAGTGTCTGTCGTTCTCGGATTGGTGCGAGCCGACGGAGCCGTCCAGGCTGGAGTCCAGGATGGTCTGTAAAGGACAAGGAGAGGAAAACGTGATGTGGAAAACATTATGTGGCAGATTTAACTGTAACATAATAAGATATTATTACTAATATGAACTAAAATCAGTTATCGAACGAAAAACTCCGGTGAAGGTTAAAACTTAAGGTTGATTTTTAAACTTTTTTATTGACTTATTTAATACAAATCGTAAACATGTAAACAATTTTATACATTTTCATTAAAGTGATATACTACGGAGCCAAAGTGCAAAAACATTACCGAGGTCAAGAGGAATACAACAGGAACCCATACTGCCCACGAAACAGGACATTACGATAAATATGTACAAATTTTAGTCTACGAGATGCTGCACATGGTGCTTCAACACAACAATGGCTAAAATGCACTAACGTACTTGACCTTTCCGTATTTTCTGCTGGAAGACTGACCCGGAAGTATAAGTTTCAAATCTTTTTCTGTTCTATGTCCCATTTTTTTTTCTTCTTCTCAGAAATGTTTTTTTTCCTTTAACGGATTTCTTTCCCTGACACAGAATTATTTTTCCCTTGACAGAGAATTAGTGGCCAGGTGTTACGTTTCTCGCCTGTCCAAGCCTGGATAAATTGGGACGGTTGAGTCAGAAAGGGCATCCAGCGTAAAACCTGTGCCAAGTTGTGTGCAGATCAGATGGACCCCCTCGATGTTAGCAGCCAAAAGGCCAATAATAACATTTTTCCCCCTTTAGGGGCTCCGTGATATACAGTAGTATAGTAACTTCACATTCTTGGACACAACACGGATGAGATTATTGTATATATTCCTTTATAAGCTGCTTTAGTTAAAAGCTTGTAAAAAAAGATCTTACTGTAGGCGACCTATTTCTACAAAGCTAAATTTACTTTGTAGTCATTTTTAAACATTCATATGGTGTCAGATTTAATAAAATTTGGGAAAAAAACATTCATATCATCATCCTGTATTTGTTTTTGGTCTTATGTTGAAACTTCATTTCCCATCATGCACTTCATCACAGTCAAGTCGTCCTAATTGTATTCACCTGCACCTTGTCTTGTCTAATTAGTCTATGTAGTCTATAAAGTGTTCCCTTTCGATCGGTCCTAGATGTCATCTTATTTGTACCCCATGATTTTGTTTTGTTTTAAAATCTGTGCACTGCGTTAATAAACCACTGTCTGCACTCGGATCCTGTCTCTCCTCCATACATGACAATTCCTTGATTAATGTCCATTTTCAATTCCCCCCCCAATATGACCTCATAAAAGAATATCCCATCCCCCAGCTTGTTTCTTAGTTTGCTGTTCTCTGGAGGGGCGTGGCTTTAGCAAAGGAGTAAAATTATAAGGTATGGAAAATGCATTATCTAAGGGATATTATCAGTTCCAGCATAAACACACACTTTAAGGGAGCTCTCGAGTCCTGTGTTAAATAAATAGTAAGATATGGGACCTTTAAGGTTAGGCTCAGGTTATGTTGGTCACAATGCAAGCAGGAATGCAACACAATGCCTTTATTGTATCGGATCAAAAAGTGCGGAAAGATTTGATATTCACTCGAAAAACTGTAAGGGCTACACTAGATATTTGCTAACTTTAAGAACTTATTTATTTTAGCTGTGTAAGAAACTCTGATCTGATTTTATTTTTATTTTTTAGGGGTTGTCCAATGAAAAAGAGTGCCAGGTGCTGTGGAAAAAGTGTTTGCGCTTCCTGGAGCAACTGTCAGATGTGTGAGGACTTCAGTTCTGCAAACACCAGAACATGAGTGCTTCCTTCTGCCAGGATTCAAGTTTTGATTGAGTCAAACAAAAAGAAAATTGTTATAATAGTTGTTTAATTGTGTTTGAATCAACAAACCATTATTATTATTATTATTATTGTTGATATTGATGTACTATCAATCCAGGCTCTACCCCACTTTGTGCCCCAAATCTCCTGTAGCCTCCAGACCCCCCATGATTCTGTATACAGGTTAAGCGATATAAAAGATGAATGAATGAATAAATGAACCACCATGTAACCTCAGCAATTCAGAACCTAAGATTTTAGCTGAGTAAACCGTTTTTATTCTCATCAGGGCACTACTGGCTGAATAAAGCACACAGTGTTTACACATCAGTCAGAGATGGCTAAGATGACTGAGGGGACTGGGACGTTGAGCCAGCTACTTTTTTATATACCATACTGGGGCCGGGCTGAGTAACAACATCATTATGTCTTGTCTCCTGAGGGACCACAGCTAGCTTTTTTTTTTTTTTTTTTTAACCAGCTTTTCATTTTCCCTCAGTAATCGTAAGACCATGTGTTGTCAGAGCTGTCAGGATGCTCCTCCTCACTGGGGTAATTAATCAGCAACATCCTCATCACCGACATCTTTAATCCCTGAGTCTGCAAAACATTCAGACAGCTCCTCCCTCCATGAACATTTCAGGGTTCATGACTAACAGGGGATCATGCACTATGATGTCAGTGCCCTAAATATCCAGCACTGCCAAATGAACTAACTGGGATGTTAATCGCCGGAAAAGTTGACCTATTTTACTCAACAAATATTGTAAATCCACAAAATATTTAAGTTAAAAACGTCTTCTTTTTGTGTCTATCCATCCATCTAGCAAACTCTGTAGTCCAACTAGGGACCCTAGAGGCCATTAGTGACCACTGTATTTATTCCCATTTCACAAGTGTGGTATGACCTCTGGTCAACATTCACACACACGTTTACACACTACGGGCAATTTTAAAACAATAATTAGCCTAAATTGCATGTCTTTGGACTGTGGGAGGAAACCGGGGGAACCCAAAGGAAACCCATCAAGAGAACTCCATGCGCACAGACCCCGAGGCAGGAATCAGACCTGGACCCTGGAGGTGCAAGGCGACAGTGCTAACCACTAAGCCACCATGTCGCCCCTCTTTGTGTATAAATTTAATTTGCATGCCTAGATTTCAGTGGATTTAGTGGTTAAGGCATTCGACTACAGTTTGGAAGATCCCAGGTTCAAACCCCAGAACCACCAGGTTGCCACTGTTGGGCCCTTGAGCAAGGCCCTTAACCCTCAACTGCTCAGATGTGTAATGAAATAAAAATGTAAGTCGCTCTGGATAAGAGCGTCTGCCAAATGCCTAAATGTAAAATTTTGGGATTTTAACTCTTTTTTTGGGGGGGAAAAACTCAGCTAAACATTGGAATGCATTTTTGCATGGAATGAGGGTTGTGGAATTTGGCCCTGATTACTTACATTGTGAATTGTACATCAAGTGACAAACTTTATGGTTGGTGTGCAGAGCAGGAAAACTTACAATGCCCGACAGCAATGGTAATGTACAGAACAGTCGTGGCCAAAAATTTTGAGAATGACACAAATATTAGTTTTCACAAAGTTTGCTGCTAAACTGCTTTTAGATCTTTGTTCCAGTTGTTTCTGTGATGTACTGAAATATAATTACAAGCACTTCATACGTTTCAAAGGCTTTTATCGACAATTACATGACATTTATGCAAAGAGTCAGTATTTGCTGTGTTGGCCCAATCAACTTCTGGGCCAAATCCTGACTGATAGCAACCCATTCTTTCATAATCATAAATCTTTTTCCAGATGCCCCAAACAAACGGAAAGAGGATTCTTCGGAGAATATGACTTTGCCCCAGTCCTCAGCAGTCCATTCACCATATTTTCTGCAGAAGATCAATCTGTCCCTCAAGTTTTTTTTGGAGAGAAGTGGCTTCATTGCTGCCCTTCTTGACACCAGGCCATCTTCCAAAAGTCTTTGCCTTACTGTGCGTGCAGATGCACTCACACCTGCCTGCTGCCATTCCTAAGCAAGCTCTGCACTGGTGGCACTCCGATCCCGCAGCTGATCCTGGCGCTTGCTGGACTTTCTTGGACACCCTAAAGCCTTCTTAACAAGAATTGAATCTCTTTTCTTGAAGTTCTTGATGGTCCTATAAATTGTTGATTTAGGTGCAATCTTAGTAGCCACAATATCCTTGCCTGTGAAGCCATTTTTATGCAACACAATGATGGCTGCACGTGTTTCTTTGCAGGTCACCATGGTTAACAATGGAAGAACAATGATTTCTAGCATCACCCTCCTTTTAACATGTCATGTCTGCCATTCTAACCCAATCAGCTGTCAGAGTTGACAAGACGATTACTGATCTCAAAAGGTGATCTCAAATGATCTCAACAGGTCCTTTAATGACAGCAATGAAATGCAGTGGATGTTTTTTTTGGGATAAAGTTAATTTTCATGGCAAAGAAGGACTATGCAGTTAATCTGATCATTCTTATAACATTCTGGAGTATATGCAAATTGCTATTATAAAAACTCAAACAGCAACTTTTCTAATTTCCAATATTTATGTAATTTTCAAAACTTTTGGCCACAACTGTACATTATATGCACCTCACTTTGTAAAAAACAAACAAACAAAAAAACAAACAAACAAGCAAAAACCCCACAGACTTTTATACAGTATGCACAGGACAAGACAGTGTTAGAACTGTGATCAGGATTGTACGGAAAATCACATTCCAAAGGATCTCATCTTACGGCAGGATGTTTCCAACAGAACACTGTACAGATGGCCTACGAGTGTCATTAGGAGTCCCTGCCACCCCGCCCACTCACTGTTCACACTTCTAAACTCCAGTAAATGGTACAGACTCTGGGACAACCTGCTTCCTCAGAATGTCCCCAGCAATGGTCTGCCACTTCCACCTACATATTATCCTTAAACTAAACGTATATATGTGTGTGTGTGTGTGTTTGTATATATATTAGATGACCAAACCAAAAAATTTGTGTGTGCCAATTGTGTCAAGCCAATTGAACAAACAAAAAAAGTTGAGCAATAGTTTTACGGTTATATTGACTTGTATAGAACTTGAAACCTTATGGACGATTTGTCAGGATTCAAAAACATTCCAACCACAAGTATATTTTACTGCTGCACATTTCTGATTTGTACTACCATGTTCTATTCTACACCATGTTTTCAAAAGTATTACAGCCTACACAGCTTACCAGCCTACAATTTCTCCCAAGTTTTCCCCAAACTAAAGGTTAACTTGCACACAGTTGTACAGAATGTCTTTTTTTTTTTTGCTGTAGAATCACAATTCCCCTTTACTGGAACCAGCATGCCAATTGTCTTGTGCACAAAGTGAGCTTCTTCAAGACATATGTGTCTATTAAAGGTTGGAGGGTAAAAAACCTGATTGTTCATTACAGACCCCGGACCTCAACGACACCGTACACATTTAGGATGAACTGGAACGTCGACTACACCGCAGACGTCCTCAAACAATATCAGTGCTTGAGTAAACACAACTCTCCATGGCTATACTCATGGTATAGATCAAGTCGGGTTTAATCAAAACCAGCATGTTCATCAAACACAAATACAGTAGCTTTGCTACTCAGGTGTCCACTAACTTTTGGTGAAATAGCGTTTATCTGTGATATGTGCAACCTGGCAACTCTACTCGCTAGACATAAATGGTTGTGAAACTCCTGGTGGTTTAGCTGCTGCTCCATAACGCTTACACAGACTCCACGCTGTGCACAGAAGAGCAGATCTCTGCCGGCTCTCCATTCATTAATTACTTTATGAATAAATATTCTAAAACTTCTACTTTTATTTCACACAATTTTCATCATTCTTTATCCATTGTTCTCGTCGTTATGAAAAGAACTTTTTGGAATATCTTACAGGCATTATAATTAATTGCAGCTTAAAGCATCCTATTTCAACCCACAGCAGCATTCCAGTCTGTATTCCAGCTTTACTGCAGATTTTATTCATGTATCCGGCTGATGTTAAGTATGCGAGGAACGGAAGTAAATCTGAGGAAATTGTATTAGATGCTATTGTCAGCTTTAGCCTAAATAACCTTGTTACTTCGTAAATGATAGAAAGACCACACCCTCTTCTGGTTTGATTTCGAATATGATAACACTGACTATCGAATATGATAACACTCACTTATTGTATTCTGTATACTGGGGGGCCTGGAGCCTATTCCAGGAGACTTAGGGCACGAGGCAGGGTACATTTAAGCCCAATCCCAATTCTACCCCTTACCCCTACACTTAGCCCTACGCCTCCGTTTGGCGCGTTCACGTGAAGGGGTAGGGGTGTCTCATTCCTCTTTTGGTTGGAGGGGTAGGGATAAGGGGAAGGGCCAGATAGCCCTCCAAATGAAGATTTTTCGGGACCTCACTTCAAACAAAGGGCTAAGCGAAATTTTCAACATGGCTGCTCACTCGAGCAAGCAGACCCATAAATGTAACTAATTTTTGCCATTAATAAGGATTTTACAACAAAAAGAAAATAGAATTGGGATTGGGCTTTACTTACATTTTCTCATTATACATCTGAGCAGTTAAGGGTTGAGGGCCTTGCTCAAGGGCCCAACAGCAATAACTTGGTGGTTGTGGGGTTTACAACACACAATACACACAAAGAGGCAATTTGGGACA
This sequence comes from Clarias gariepinus, assembly GCF_024256425.1. NCBI lineage: Eukaryota > Metazoa > Chordata > Actinopteri > Siluriformes > Clariidae > Clarias > Clarias gariepinus. Next base: position 25,476,245 of record NC_071116.1, on the reverse strand, counting down.
CCAATAAGTCTAATCTGCCTGTCGTTGTACTGCTAGAGGAAACTATATTCCCCATATTATATATATATACATACACATATATATACACACTCACCCTAAAGGATTATAAGGAACACCTGTTCAATTTCTCATTAATGCAATTATCTAATTAAACAATCACATGGCAGTTGCTTCAATACATTTAGGGGTGTGGTCCTGGTCAAAACAATCTCCTGAACTCCAAACTGAATGTCAGAATGGGTAAGAAAGGTGATTTAAGCAGTTTTGAGCGTGGCATGGTTGTTGGTGCCAGACGGGCCGGTCTGAGTATTTCACAATCTGCTCAGTTACTGGGATTTTCACGCACAACCATTTCTAGGGTCAACAAAAAATGGTGAGAAAAAGGGAAAAACATCCAGTATGCTGGGTGAAAATGCCTTGTTGATGCTAGAGGTCAGAGGAGAATGGGCCGACTGATAGAAGAGCAACTTTGACTGAAATAACCACTCGTTACAACCGAGGTATGCAGCAAAGCATTTGTGAAGCCACAACACGCACAACCTTGAGGCGGATGGGCTACAACAGCAGAAGACCCCACCGGGTACCACTCATCTCCACTACAAATAGGAAAAAGAGGCTACAATTTGCACGAGCTCACCAAATTGGACAGTTGAAGACTGGAAAAATGTTGCCTGGTCTGATGAGTCTCGATTTCTGTTGAGACATTCAGATGGTAGAGTCAGAATTTGGCGTAAACAGAATGAGAACATGGATCCATCATGCCTTGTTACCACTGTGCAGGCTGGTGGTGGTGGTGTAATGGTGTGGGGGATGTTTTCTTGGCACACTTTAGGCCCCTTAGTGCCAATTGGGCATCGCTTAAATGCCACGGGCTACCTGAGCATTGTTTCTGACCATGTCCATCCCTTTATGACCACCATGTACCCATCCTCTGATGGCTACTTCCAGCAGGATAATGCACCATGTCACAAAGCTCGAATCATTTCAAATTGGTTTCTTGAACATGACAATGAGTTCACTGGACTAAAATGGCCCCCACAGTCACCAGATCTCAACCCAATAGAGCATCTTTGGGATGTGGTGGAACGGGAGCTTCGTGCCCTGGATGTGCATCCCACAAATCTCCATCAACTGCAAGATGCTATTCTATCAATATGGGCCAACATTTCTAAAGAATGCTTTCAGCACCTTGTTGAATCAATGCCATGTAGAATTAAGGCAGTTCTGAAGGCGAAAGTGGATTAAACACCGTATTAGTATGGTGGTCCTAATAATCCTTTAGGTGAGTGTACATGTGTATATACAGTATTTATATATATATATTAATGCTGGTAATTAATAAAAATCATCAAGTTAATCAGAATTATAGTTTGTGAGTAATCACAATTAATCACAATTTTAAAATGCATTATTTAATGTTTAATTTAATTTGCGTTAAAAATAGCAATGTATATATATATATATACACATTACAATACACCAGCTGAAATACTCCTCAGATGCATTTTTTTCACTCTGCTTCATTCCTCTTGCAAATGTGCCATTTCAGTGTTTATGTAAATGAGCTACTGCTGAGCCACGCCCTTCCAGAGAACAGCAGAGTGGGACACTTCAGGGGAAAATTCTACAGTATTTCATTATTTAAACCGTGGCCAAGACAGAAATAAAAGAGAAAAAAAAAGCAGAGAATGCTCTTTTCCTAAGTTTTTTTTTTTTTCTGTGTTTTTATTCACCCTGGAGAGCCATCTGAGCGGAGCGACCTGTTCTTTATTATTATTCAATACTGCAGCACCCATGCAGGTGCTAAAACAAAGGACCTCATTGTGCAGAAAAACTTGGGCACATGACAATAAAGTTCTTGAATCATGAATAAAACCCTGCAATTTAAATTGAAGCTGGTCAGAAGCGGTAATAGGAAAATTACTAAAATTAATTTCAGCTTTAATTAAAAGACCTCCTGACCAATCAGATTTAAGAATTCAACAGCACTATGGTCTAAAATATTGAGGTTTCTTCTATGCAGTATTTCCAATCTTTTGCTCTTCTTGATGATCATTTCTTTCCTTTAAAAGTAAAAATCTTAAAATATAAGATTACCCAGAAGGCAAGGTGATGAGTTTTTTTTTCTCACAATGTCAATAATAGATGAGGTTTATTAAAAGAATGAAAAACAAAACATTTAAACTTGTTTATAACTTGTAAACATTTTCTACATTCAAAATTAATCTGAGAATTATTTATTTATTTATTTCATTTTTTTTAATTGATCAAACTCCTCTGAATAAGTGAGCTGATCTGACTGAGAGTCTGAATGAGCTAAAAGAACAAATCTTTGAATTAAACATGCCTGGTGGTTATGTATTTGAATGTGTGGCAGGTCGTTTCTTATTTCCACTCCCACCTGGACAAGCGTACTCGGGGGAACAGACTTGTGGGATTCCCTTTATCGCCGCTGTTTAAACCAGACATCACTGGGATGCACAGAAGTGATATCATACTAAAGTGATATCATACTGATCTGATGTAAGACCGCCTGAGTCAGCGGACAGGACATCGGCAAGTACACAGTCATGTGACTGCACGCTTTTTGTGTACCGCACTTCAGTCGCTCGGCTCTTCGCTCCGGCGTTTGTGTTTTCGCCCCAGCTCCCAACACACCCAAGGTAATCAAAGTTGTGCAGCTGGAAATGAGCTGAAATTCCCTACGCTTGACGTTCTTACCTCATCTGCACATTCAAAACTGCTGGAGGGAGAACACTTCTCCGTACCATCCTGGGAGACACAGACACAGGAAAATATGATTGCGGAAGATAAAAGCTCCGCTAAACATCCATCAAAACTATTTGTTATGAAAAGCAGAGCTCAGAAACTGTTTCTTTTTTTTTATCAGCCATCCTTATTTGATCCTTAATAGATTCCCAATTTTACAAGACTGAGACAAATCAAATGTCTGGATGTGAGAGTAATCACAAATCAATCTATCAATCTAACACAAACACACAGCGTTAACTATTCTCTCGTTATCTCTTAATGACCTTAGTGGCTGCTCACAGCTTCAGCACTGAAAAAGCAATCTATATCTTTTATGTTACACTGCACAGTGCCTCGCAAAAGTATTCATACTCCTTGAACTTTTCCACATTTTGTCACGTTACATCTACAAACGTAAATGCATTTTATTGGGGATTTATGTGATAGATCAACACAAAGCAGTACATAATGAAGTGAAAGGAAAATGATAAAGGGTTTTGAATTTTTTTTAATAATCCAGTTTCATTTCAATGTCAAATCCAGTTCAAATTAAAAAAAAAAAAAATCCAGTGGAACCAAAGAAGATCCAGCTGTGTGTAATTGAATTTCATTATGTTCTACAGCTGTTCCTTGAAGCCCTCAGAGGTTTGTTAGAGAACATTAGTGAACAAACAGCATCAAGGAACACACCATAGAGGTCAGGGATAAAGTTGCGGTATAGTTTAAAGTAGGGTTAGGTTATAAAAAATATCTCATAGAGCACTGTTCTATCCAACATTCAAAAGCTGTTAAAAGAAAGCATTAAGAAATTTGTCTTTCTTTCAACCGTGGCTTTCTGCTTGCCACTCGTCCATGAAGGCCAGGTTTGTGGAGTAAATGACTAATAGTTGTCCTGTGGACAGATTCTCCCACCTGTAAGATAGGGGTAGCTCAGTGGTTAAGGCATTGGACTACGGTTCGGAAGATCCCAGGTTCAAACCCCACAACCACCAAGTTGCCACTGTTGGGCCCTTGAGCAAGGCCCTTAACCCTCAACTGCTTAGATGTATAATGAGATAAAAATGTAAGTCGCTCTGGATAAGAGCGTCTGCCAAATGCCTAAATGTAAATGTATGTAAGAGCTGTGGCTCTTTGCTGCTCCTCCAGAGTTACCATGGGCCTCTTGGCTGTTTCTCTTTAGGTGGACGGCCATGTCTTGGTAGCTTTGCAGTAGTGCCAGACTCTTTCCCTTTTCAGATGATGGATTAAACAGTGCTCCGTGAGATGCTCAAAGATTATGATATTTTTTAATAACCTAACCCTGCTTTAAACTTCTCCACAACTTGACCGGTCTGGTGTGTTCCTCGGTCTTCATGATGCTGTTAGTTCACTAATATCCTCTAACAAAGCTCTAAGGGCTTCACAGAACAGCTGTATTTATACTGAGATTAAATTACACATAAGTGGGCTCTATTTACTAATTAGGTGACTTCTGAAGGCAATTGGTGTCACTGGGTTTTAGTTAGGGGGATCAGAGTAAAGGGGGCTGAATACAAATGCACACCACTATTTGTATTTGTGAAAACCATTTATCATTTTCCTTTCACTTCATAATTATGTGCCACTTTGTGCTGGTCTATCACATAAATTCGTATTATTTCGAGCAGGTGAATACATCACTTATCACAGTTAGCGGGCTATCTTGTTGCTATATTGAACCTAACATACAAGCGTCCTTTATTTTTTTGTCGGCTCACCGTGGCGAGAAAATCCTCATAGGGACATACATTAATAAATTTCTCTCATTTCTGAGTAACACCTGATGGCTGATATGAACTCAGCTACTCCCCTTCGTTGCAGTTGATGGGCTCCCACTGCAATACAGAATGTTCACGGAGGCGACACCATTGACGAGAGCAACGTGCACAGATGGATGAAGAAGTTTGAAAAGGGGGAAACCAGCATCGAAGACGTGCCATGCAGCGGGAGACCATCAACTACGACAAAGGGGGTTCAGCGATGGTGAAAATGCATGATCTATGTCAGTTTATGAAAAAAAATACTCTCACTATAGCCCTTGCATCTTGTACTATTAGTTTTATAAGCTAAACAAATGAAACCCTTTACTATATAACAGCCCACTATTCTACATAATCAGGTAATTCTTTCTGACATGCCAGTCTAATGATTTATATGATTACATGTTGGCTATAATCCACATTCTAGATATGATTTTCTATCTCACTTGCATTACTTTTACAGATAAACGTGTAAAGCAAATGTAAAAGACATTTTAAACACAGCGTCCTTCATATGTTTTATAACACACAATGTCTTGGGAACTACGCTGCCCTCACTCATACTTCACCTTGGAATTTAATAATTAAAATACCTCAAAATACCTCTTTGTGTTAATTAATATGTGAACCCTTTGAACAGCTCATGGCTTATTCATGAAACATCCATTATAGATGATGAAAAATGTACAGTTCTGCTTTCGACCCTGGTTCCTGAACACACGCACCCTATGAGAGGTCAAATATTCCACAAGGTCACATGTTCAAGTTGCATTCCTCAAGTTTTCTACAGATTACGGACAGAATAAAAAAATATTTTTAATTACATTGTAATATTGACAGTCGAGGTCTCTTTGAAAGTGAAATCCTTTTATTTAACTTACAGATTTAAAGTTAACAGCATTTGTGCTATTTAATCACATTTTGTCTATTCGATGAAAAAAAACAAAAACTCAGCCCTGTTTCTCATTTAGGAGCAAAATGCCAGTACTGTCAGCAAGAACATGCATGTAATTGTTGTTAAACTCATGTTATTTTATCCATATGGCATCCCTGGTCGTTATATAGATGCCAAGTTTGACGACTTGACACCATCAGCCTTTGGCGAAATCATGTACAACTGTGTTGTATTAAAGCTGTAATCACACACACCTGCGTCTCAGACTCACTGAATCAGGTGGATTACATTAGCACTGTGTAAATCAGTAGAACTAAATTATTCTTTTACCGAAGGAATATAATGATTACCGAGATTTTTCCCCCTATATGGCATATTAGTGTGAATATAAGTCACTGTCCACCAAGGGGACATTTTGGAAAGACCTTGATATATCGGTGGACATGTTGTGTTGAGTGAATGAGTGTATCATTGATTAAGGACTCTTGATACACCAGAGTAATTATTTATTAAATGCATATTTAATTTAATTTTTTATTATTATATATATTTTTTTATTTGTTGGGATTTGTGCCAGGATTGTTTCCGGTCGCTATGCGCCACTTTAATTTATTAACTTTTGTTTCGATTCTATTTTGTTGTTCTTTTTTTTTGTTTTCCTGCTCGACTGTAATCTCTGCAATCATTCTCAGGTGTTTGGTATTTAGTTCTCTGTCTGGCATCTGTTTTTGTATTTCTATATCCATCTCTCATTGGTTAGTTGCTCTCTGTAAAGTGACTGCACTGGGTAGTCTTAAGTAAGATTCGAACCCACAGGATGCATAACTGCTCCGTTCGAAGGGAACAGAAAACAGCATTGGTCACTGTTGGTTGTCCGTGCATTACCTGTGCATTACCAGATCCATCAAGATATGTTGTTTATGTCCTGCCTTGTCCCTTGTCCCTGACAATAAGAATTAAACGCGAAAGTAGAAAGCGAAAAGCAGATTTTATTAAACACTTCAATTAAAAAAATAACATGGTATATTTCTATAGAAAAATTATGGCTATTTTTAGTATTATATACAGTATCATAATCCAATCTAAAGAGTATACAGTAGAATAAAATTCTATACAGTAGAATGAACTGTAAAATAAGTGCCAAATGCTCTTATTGTAAAGTGAAATTTACAGTCTTTGTTTACATGATGTTGCGTTAGTCTGAATAATTGTGTTAGTCTGACTAAAACTGGACTTAAGTTTGTGCGACTGAAATCGTAGCAAATCGAACTTGGCAAAGTCGGATCAGCTCGACCAAATGATGTGTTTAAGGGGCCGAATGCAGTAGGTTACATTACATTACATTACAGCTGTAGGTCTCATTCTCCCTCATCTTCCTGGCCTCTTAAAGCCAATTTTCCAGACAGCCTTCCTTAAAACGTCTAATGCATCCCTTACTGATCGTGTCTTGACTTGTTCTGTGTGTCTTCAACTCGTTGTCTGTTTTTTCCGGCACTTGCACACTTTTTCTTTCCAACACGTTTCCTCTCAGTAGCGCTCAGCATCTAGTTGGAGTTTTAAGTTGCCTTACAGCCACCAACCTATATATCTCAATCTCTCTCTCCTAAGCTTCCCTGTCCTTTAACGCTGACTTTTTCAGTCCAGTCTTCCTCCCATTAAATGCTTCCTTCCCTGATCAGTGACTCTCCATTCTAAAAGACTCTTAACATTGCTTTCTACTCTCCCCAGTTCTTGGAGCTGTGCCACCGTATCTAGCCTCTCCTGCATATATTTCCTGCACAAGAGCAGACCATGCTCAACAGTCTCACTTTCATGGCATTCCTCACGGAGTCCCTTTGGGTGTTTACAGACTGTAAATACAGTGCTATTATGGTTACTGTGTCCAATTCTTAGTCCGCTAATTAATACTTCCTCTTTCCGATTTCCCCCCTCCTTATAACATCAACTTTGTCCTGAATTAAATGCAAATGCCTGACATTTGGTTCGTTATCCCACTTCTTTTGCCACTGTTATCTAGTTGTCTGCCTTTGGATAACACCATGACCATATGGGATAGTGTGCATCTCATTTGTACACAAAGTAAAGCATGTGGCACTGTAAAATTGTTCATGTTTTCACTGCTGAACATGCGACCAGTTTCCTCTTTGGCGGTTGGAATCCAGTAGGCTGCATTATCCCCAACTGTAGGTTCTATTTTCTCTCATTTTCCCGGTGTCTTAAAACCAGTTTTCCACTTGAGTTTTCCTTAAAAAACATAAAATGCTTCCCTCCCTGATCTCATCTTGTTTTGCTCCATGTCTTGAACTGTTTGTCTGCTTTTATCCTCTTCTACTTGCTCTTTCTCTCATCCTGTAAGTTGGCCTCCAGCTAGCTTGTTTGTCTAAACGGGTCAAACATCAATACAATACAGAAAGTCCCCAACTTACGAACGTCCGAGTTACAAATTTTGGCAGATACGAATGGACCACAGACCTAAGAACATTCAACACTGTTGTCTTTAACACCGAGACAACAATCTTGTTCAATTCACATTTTACTGTGAGATTCATTTCCTTAGGTGCAGTTATGGTTTTTGCCCACATGATGGCAGTGTGGGGAAATGCGACGGAGAATTAGTCAAATGGATCGGTATGCTTTACATTGTGTATATTCGTGTCAAAGGCGAATAAGACTTCGTCGAGCTTAAGAACAAATTCGACTTATGAACATGCTCCTGGAACAGAACTTGTTTGTAAGTGGGGGACTACCTGTTTTAACAAGCTGTAAGGGAGCATATCGCCACGTATCATAGTCGATATACTTTGGTCAATAAATCCATTCCCCTGCCATGCTTGTATAATGGGACAAGGACAGCAGACCAATTAAAGGGACTAGTTGAGCTGTAGCTGTAGCTCAAATTATCTGTGTGCAAACGTACTGAATGACTAAAGATGGTGCTTAGCTAAAACCCCTGTCAGAGCTGCTGTTATAGAAAAATTTATTTTAAATTTCTAACTAATCAGATTCACAAATTTAACAGTGATGTGCTATAAAGATATTTTACATTCTATATAAACGTTTAACATTCTGAAGTGAGAAAGATTGATTAAAAAAGGCTGCCAAGTAAAATGTTGAATTAATTCTTTAGTATTTTGGGGAGAGAAGATAATACTTCCGTAGTCTTCTAAAGGTTCGAAAAATCCTTTTATGCAATGCAATTCAGCATGCGGTGGAATTCGAATTCACAGTGCGGCAGCACATTTCATATCTATTAACTGCATAAGGGAAATGCCTCTTCCTCTTTTCATTTTTTTTCTTTCACATGGGCTATTATATCTACAGCTTCATCATTCAGCCGTGTCACGATAATGGTCCTGCACCCATTTCTGTGGCAGAACGGTACGCAGCCGCATGGGAGAACCGGCAAGAACATGATGTTTTCATAATATTTAAAACACATTCATGCTAGTGCATTTAGATCCATTTACAGACAGGTAAAGGATGTGTTCTGTAGAAGGGACACTCATGAAATAGGCCAAAAAAAAAAAAAAGAACTGTAGTCATCACTATTCAGTTTAAAATATCTGTACAGTGCCAGGGTGGTGTTACAAAATCATTTTCCTGCTGTTCACTTCAAAGATTAACGGCAGAACCTATCCAACTCATAATAAAAATGGGCATAATATATTTGTGATGAGCCCCCTGCTGTGAAAAGTGTGAGAGACAGTGGGGGAAGCAATCAAAAACACTCAGAGAAAAGACTTGGATAGTAGCGTGACGTGTCATTTAAAGAGATACCAAACAAAACAATATTAATTCCTAATTCACGCGCGGGACTCATACTCCAGTCGCTACAACAAGAGCGCTGAGTGTTTACCGCTGGACCACCAGGGAACAAATATTTGCTGTTCCCCATTGTGTGTGGAAAGCTTTTATGTCCATCCCAGTCTCTGATTAGAACCCTAAACCTGTTATAAACTTAAGGGACCATGGATGTAGTCAGACAGTGAGGAAGTGTCTCCGGATAAATGCTCTAAAGAGAGGTTTTGTTGTTTTGAGTGGCATTTGGGCCAGGGGTAGCTCAGTGGTTAAGGCATTGGACTACGGTTCACAACCACCAAGTTTCCACTGTTGGGCCCTTGAGTAAGGCCCTTGCTCTGGATAAGAGCGTCTGCTAAATGTAAATTTGCAAAGTTGTGCAAGGTTATTTTTTATTAAAGTCTTTCTAACGTTCGATAACAATGTTGTCCTGAAGGAGAACGTTATTACAATGTTGTTGCAACTATTTTATAACGCTCATCCAGTGTCAGCATTCCTGTTGAGTTATGTCTGTTCTTCATAGCAAAATCAGTTCTCTACTCCTGGTGGTCAATAGATATTCATTGATGTTCTATCAATAGAAAGTTGATATTTTTATTCATATTTATATATGTATTTTTGATAGCACTAAACTAGTCAGCTATGTGTAATGAATGCTTTGGATTTTTCTCTGCAAAACAATGAACTGTATACTCGGTGTTTGGTTGGAGGTTAGGAATTATGAGTTACGATGTCAAGTTTTTCTCTGTGAGAAAGTCTTCAGGAAAGTTTTTGTAGTCACTTGGCTTGCTTCTGTTTTATTATTAACTAGAAATAAAAAAGAAAGGCTTTTAGAGAACACACGATGTTAAATGTAATTAAAGACGAAGGTATTTAATTTTGTAATATTCTGCACAATTAAAAGTCCCAGTTTGACTTGAACACCCCTTTCTACTTTGTTATTATGGCCACTTATGTTCATAATGTAAGGATTAAGCTGACAACTTAACAGGCTACAACCTAAATTTAGCCACATCATTGAAACTCAAAACAACTTTAACATGAAAATATTAATTACTATATTCTTATAGTTATTATCGTAAAGGTCTAAAAAAAATTATCAACATTTATTGAACTCATTTACATAATGTACCTAATATTTGAGTAATTCATACAATATGTTCATATAATAAATACATATTTATATAATTTATCTATACCTATATGAAAAGAAATATTACAAAAAAAAAAGTCATATGTGTTAAACGGGAGCTGCAGTCATTTATTAATATACACTGAGGGAAATAAAAGCCTTAACTTTAGCATACATGGTGATACTGTACACATTCTTCTTTTACATAACACTCACATCATTTCCACCAAAACCATGGCATACACACCTGGCCATGCTGAGCTAACGTTCAAAATCATCATAATATCATAAACTGTGATAACAACTCGCCCAGTTACCGCGCTGAAAACAGAATACTGGCACACACCCAAGCCGAAACTAATAAATATCCTACACTCAGATCCTCAGTGTGTGATGGAGAAGAAACAAAGGCACACATCTGTTCTGAAGGGCCCTAAAAACGCCAATAAATTACTTTCTGCGCCGATATTGCTTGAGAAAGGAGCATATGTTCGAGTTTATTACAATCTGGTGCCAGCGTAGATCAAAAGAACATCTCAGTCATAATAATCTGGGACCCGACTGCTTGATCAGAAGTGGAAAGGAACAAAGTCATCACAGTCTGCGAAGTCAAAGTTAATCAAGGAGCTTTATGAAGGATTTCCAATCAACATCTGAAAATAATTCTCTATGCAGAACGCAGTATAATGTGCTCGTTCGTTCTCTGATTGTAATACCATTTATAACAATTACTGAATATTTTCTTTTCTAATTATTTGCCTCAGGTAAGCTGAATACTTTAATAGTTTTAGGAATTGAAAGTTGTGTGTGGTTTAAAATATGATTATAAATTATTATGAATACCGGCAAGATTATTTCAGTTACAGTACGTGTCACGATTTTTCAGTGACATTCTAAACTACTCACATATGGCACATCGCCCCCATGTGGTAAACAATTATTTAGCTTGTTTAGAATTGTAAACAAATCATATATATTATGATATATAAGCATATCATATATTAATCTAAATTATATTAGAAATATATAAAATCTAAGAATATAGCTAGTTATTAAATTGTGATGTTCACAGAATCACAGTACTAGTAGTCCCAGACTTACAAATGAGTTCTGCTCCTGGAGCATGTCCATAAGTCTGATTTGTTCTTAAGTCAGACAAAGTCTTATACACCTTCCACACGAATATACTATTTAAGGCATAAACCAATCCACTTGACTCAACCTTTCTCCACACTGCCAGCATGTGGCCAAAAACCATCAGTATGCACAAGGAAATTAATCTGACAGTGAAATGTCTTTGTGCCTTTAAAATGCGAGGGGAATCTCGGACGCTATTTTGTCTCTGTTTACCACTGTATTAGACGGTGGACACTGTGAGGTTAAGTATTTTTCGAAATTAGGATTATTCATCATCAGGACAGCTTTATAGAACAGACATCCCCCCCCACCCACACATACAATATACTGGGCATATTATACAATCACTTTCACACTGAAAATATTGTATATAATTGTAAATATTGGTATCTGGTTCACCGCATTGTGAGATATTACGGTAATTGAACCAGAAGTAGAACCACGGTTTGTTCGAAACTGCGGAAATTCGTAACTCGATCGTTCATAGGTCGGGGACTACCAGTACAAATCAAATCGCCGTTCTTATCCCTATTATACAGACTGTCTTTATTCAGGTTTAAGCTGTATTTTTTAAAAACTTTTCTTGTTTTTGCATAAATTAGAAATAAATGATCAGCCAATAAAAAAAGGCTGCGTGAAGCTTTACATTACTGCTAAGATGAATAACATTGTTGGATGCAGCAGTGTGCGTAAGTCTTGGGCCCCATTTATTTCTTTATATTTTGCTTCCAAAGAACCAGACGTTCTTGTATTTTAATGGAGTCCTGAGGAATAGTTCTCCAGGCTTCCTGAATGACTTTATCGCTTTCAATTTTTGTCTTTCATTTTTAGTCCTTCAGTCAGTGACCTATAAACCATTCAAGCATAAAAAACAATTTAACTTAAGGCCTGATCAAGGAATCCAGGAAAGACTGATGCTGAGTGCTGAGTGGCTGGACTAGACGAGAGAGGAAATGAGGTTGCTGCTGAGTTTGTCACATAAACAATAGTTTTTAAAGGGGTATTTTTAGGCACTTTACATCCTGTCGCAGTAAAACATTTGTTCACATTTCTTTCATTAATTTTCATCATTTCATTTAATTTAATTTAATATAAAGAAACGAGGGGTGGCTTAAGACTTTCGCACAGAACTCTATTTGCATGCTAAGATTTTATGCTGTGTTGGATTTTGTAAATGGTGTTAATGGTTTCCTAAAAAAAAGTGGCAGTAGGAAGTGTTATTAAAGCTTTAATATTAACAGCCATAATTTATTCATTTCTTAGATGCCTTTTAATTAAAAGCCACTTAGGGTGTTTTTACATATGCCGCGGTTCAAAGCCCCGGTGCGATGCTTTAGGCAGGCGAGAACTCGGCGATCGCACTCTGGTCTGAGAGTGTCTGAGTGAGGTGGTCTCACACTGCTTCAGAGTTAACTATAGTGCAATTTAATTGCAGTGAGAAAGCGAGTCGACTCAGGAAGTCACCCGAGCATCCTGCCTGTTTTGGGGTTTTCAGTATGAGGTGCTAAGCTGACATAGAGGTGCAAACTAAACTGAAGAACTCGCGGTAGCTGTGGTGCTGAAGAAACGCTATCAAGGCCTTGGGAGTGAATTCGACTTACACATCGCATTTGCTGTCTGGTGAATTTTTGAAGCTGTTACATGAGAACTGGCCCATGCATATATGTCCACCTCCAGCCATCTTTTCTAGATGTAGGAGTTACTGAGGTATTGTTTCCTGTTTTAGACGGCAGGAGCATTACGACAGACCAAATAGTATAAGTGAAAACCGCAAAAGAGAACGCTCTCCTTGTCTCTCTCTTCTGATGGAATCCAGCTCTATCCATGCATATGCATGAGTCCTGCGCTAAGAGCTACATAACAGGGAGTTGCCTGGCTGTTTACTGAACCACTACATTCCCTCAAAACCTGAAATCAAATGGATTTGCTGAAACATTTGTTTGAGGTCTTGGGTTGATGCTGTTTCAGAAGAAATGCAGTGGCTCAGAAAATAGCAGGGTAAAGACTTGCAAGATTTGACAAAACCTCAACAAACATGAGATTGCGATCCGTCTGGGTGTTGGACCTACCTTAAGATTAGCGCATGTGGAGAAAAGACACGCGTTCTCGACTGGTTTGACGTCGTTGGTCATGATGTCGGGTTTAGTGATAATGGCAGGATGAAGGTGGGGTTTTTCAGATGGGACGACGGTATGAGATTCGGTGAACGGGAGGAAACCGGCGTCCACTCCGTAACCGAATGCCTGGATTGCGTTTCCTGCAGACACACACAGAGAATTTTAAACAGAATGTGAAAGTGAAGCCTAATGCAAGACGTGCCAATTTTTGTTCTGATTAGTGTGTTATTAAGCGAGGCTACGTGTCGTGTTAATGCCACTCACTTAGACATGCGTTCTCTCTGAAGTCACGCAGGAAAGCTTCACACTCTGTCTCCTGGTTACCGCTTCCACGGCAACTGCACCATGGCGATATGGTGATGTTGGCATGGTTGGCATCCACATAGTTCGGGGTCACGTCTGATCCTGCCGGGGTGTGACATCACAGAGGATCGTGTGTGTTATCAGTGTCAGATTAGCTGCTCTTCACACACATAAGCGCACACGTAATGTATACGCATATTTAACTATTAAAAGTTTACGCTCGTGTTTACACTCTTGTGTTTTTGCACCTTGTACCATCTTGCGTATTGTTATGTTATGTGGACCAACGTGGCTCTTTTTTTCTATAATTAATAGACTGATATTTAACTGGTTATTTGACAATCTTAATTATAGTTTTATTTGCTATAAAGTTCAGCCAAGAGAGCGATCTAAAAAAACAAACAGATAAACTGTTTCTTTGACCCTTAAAACTCAGCACGTAGCAGGGATCCTTGGTGGCCACACACAATTAAACAATGATTGATTTAAAAAAAAAAAAAAGGCTTACAAGGAGGTCCTGCTGGTGTGTGTCGACAGGGGAGGCTTAAGACAGCAAACTGTGCATTTGGGTTTTCAGTTATGTCAAGTAGATCTGAACACGTAAATTTTACCTCTGTGCAAAAATGTGAAACTCACCAAATGTTCATCTTGTTAAATTTTTTTTTGGTCATAAAAACGACAAAAACAACCATAAAAGCATGATTTTATATATATATATATATACAGTCATGTGAAAAAATTAGGACACCCTTTGAAAGCATGTGGTTTTTTGTAACATTTTTAATAAATGGTTATTTCATCTCCGTTTCAACAATACAGATAGATTAAAGTAATCCAACTAAACAAAGAAAACTGAAGAAAAGTCTTTTCAAGATCTTCTGTAAATGTCATTCTACAAAAATGCCTATTCTAACTGAGGAAAAAGATAGGACACCCTTGCCCCTAATAGCGAGTGTTACCTCCTTCGGCTGAAATAACTGCAGTGAGACGGTTCTTGTAGCCATCTACCAGTCTTCGACATCGGTCTGAGGAAATTTTACCCCACTCCTCAATGCAGAACTTTTTCAGCTGTGAGATGTTTGAGGGGTTTCTTGCGCGTACAGCCCTTTTCAAGTCACCCCACAGCATCTCAATGGGATTCAAATCTGGACTTTGACTTGGCCATTCCAGGACTCTCCATTTCTTCTTTTTCAGCCAATCTTTGGTTGATTTACTAGTATGTTTTGGGTCATTGTCATGTTGCATGGTCCAGTTCCGCTTCAGCTTTAATTTTCTAACTGATGGTCTCACATGTTCTTCAAGCACCTTCTGATACACAGTAGAATTCATCGTGGATTCTATGATGGTGAGCTGACCAGGTCCTGCTGCAGCAAAGCAGCCCCAAACCATGACACTTCCACCTCCATGCTTCACAGTTGGTATGAGGTTCTTTTCTTGGAATGCTGTGTTTGGTTTACGCCAAACATGTCCTCTGCTGTTGTGTCCAAATAATTCAATTTTGGACTCATCTGTCCAAAGAACATTATTCCAGAAGTCCTGGTCTTTGTCAACTTTATCTCTGGCAAATGTCAGTCTGGCCTCGATGTTTCTCTTGGAAAGCAAAGGTTTCCTCCTTGCACACCTCCCATGCAAGTTAAACTTGTACAGTCTCTTTCTGATTGTAGAGGCATGTACTTCTACATCAACAGTAGTCAGAGCCTGCTGTAGTTCTCGAGATGACACTTTAGGGTTTTTGGAGACCTCTTTTAGCATCTTGCGGTCTGCTCTTGGGGTGAACTTGCTGGGGCGACCAGTCCTGGGCATGTTGGCAGTTGTTTTGAAAGCCCTCCACTTGTAGACTATCTTCCGGACAGTGGAATGGCTGATTTCAAAATCTTTTGAGATCTTTTTAAATCCCTTCCCAGACTCATAGGCTGCTACAATCTTTTTTCTGAAGTCCTCTGACAGCTCTTTTGTTCTCACCCTGGTGCTCACTCTCACTTCAACAGTCAGGAGCACACCAAACTAAATGTCTGTGGTTTAAATAGGGCAAGCCTCATTCAACATGCAGAGTAACGATCTACTAATTATGTGCACCTGGTGTGATATACCTGTGTGAGATCTGAGCCAATTTAAGAGGGAATACATGTGAGGGTGTCCTATCTTTTTCCTCAGTTAGAATAGGCATTTTTGTAGAATGACATTTACAGAAGATCTTGAAAAGACTTTTCTTCAGTTTTCTTTGTTTAGTTGGATTACTTTAATCTCTCTGTATTGTTGAAACGGAGATGAAATAACCATTTATTAAAAATGTTACAAAAAACCACATGCTTTCAAAGGGTGTCCTAATTTTTTCACATGACTGTATATATATATATATATATATATATATATATTTGCTATTTCTTTTCATTTTCTTTGTATAGTTGGTTAAAATTCAATTCATCATATTGACCAGTTTTTTTTTCCTTTATTTTTGTTAAACAAATAGTCACAAAAGTTGTTGAAATACTGCATGTTGTTGTTTGCCTGAGGTTGTATTTGCCTAATACTGAGACCTGATAAAAATAAAAAGAGGAAGTACTAACTTTTGAACTCTTTATGTTACTGAAAGCAAATAATATATATATATATATATATATATTTTTTTTTTTTTTAGCTTTATAATTTGGCCCTTCGTTAAAGTTTTCCTCCCTCCAATAAATTAACTTCAGTACCAGACTCTGTGCTTTCTTCCTAATACAGTATAATATCCCACTCCTTGTCTCAGTGCTATTGTAACCAGATAATCAATATTATGATTGCAATGTTCTGACTGATCGATGTGTTAACACACAGTACCGCGTAGACATCTCTCTGCGGTGAGGATGTTCGTCTAATCACTTACCTATGAGCCCAACGTAGGACACGAGACAGCCGTGGTAGTTGTCATTAGGACAGCTCGTTATCGAGTGCGGAGTCGTCTGGCAGTTCATGTGGAAGTCTGCCAATCTGGATCTAATCCAAAAAAAAAAAGATGAATGAATGTCAACATGTCTGAGAAACACATTTAAGTAAACAGGAGCAAGATTAAGGTAAATCCTTTTTTACACTGTGGTTCAATAAACATAAACATAACATCTGTGTCCGATAAATCACCGTTCAGTGCAGTTTTGCAGATCATGAATTATATTACGGAATCTCTCTCTCAGTCCACTGATGATAAAGTTATATGGACCAGATTTACTTTGTGCAATATTTATTTATCGTAGATATGTCTCACATCTGTCCTTGCTGATCTCGTAGTGATGGAAAAAACAAAACAAAAAAAACATGGCTTTCTCATGACATGAATTTCTCATTTTCATTGTGGCTGAACTGTTTCGAACATGTGGATTTTTACTTGTCCCAGCGATATGCTTTCAAATTTTATATACATCATCAGTCTGTTTAGTTATGATACTATACATAACTATTTTAAATTTTATAATCACAGACTTATACTGGCAATATTCCTTTAAAAACTGCAGTCATGAACATGATGCTATTTTTGAACACCCTCTGAAACACTAGGGGGCGCTAATATTTTGTTAGAAAAATAACTTGGAACATATAGCAATATTTATAATTGCTATTACATGCGCTTTCATTGTGACTGCACAGGGTGTATTTGACAAAAAAATGCTTGTCTGTTTATTTTTAAGTGGTATTAAACAATATTATCAGGTCATAACTTATGCAATAGTCTATCTAAAAAAAAAAATCCCGTAATTTTTAGATGGGCCTCAAAAACAAACAAAAAAAAACAAAACAGATTTTGTATAACTGGTTTTTAGTTATACAAAAAACTTTTTTGCCTTTTTTAATTTTTGTATTGGCCAAGCAACAAGTCAAAACAAGTTGAAGAGACTTTCCCTAATATGACCTCATGTAAGGGGACCCACCCCCCCATTGCTCAGCTGATTAACATAGACACTAAAACAGCATCGTCTGAAGAGGAGTGAAAAAAAAGGAGTTTGAGGTGATATCTGTTTAAGGTATTTCAGGCGAGGCATTAACACACTTTTGGGGTAGCTCTTAGATCTAATGCAAATTTTTTTATTTTTATTGCTTTAAATGCAACTAGAAACAGATATAAAGTACAATGCGTCACTGATTGATAAAAAAATTGAGAATTTGCTGAGGGAGTAAAAACAGTAATCATGTTCAGGGTGGTAAATGTCAGGTCACATCAGCACATGATTATTATTTTTTTTATCTCAGTATGTTATTTCACATATGAAGACATATACCATATGATGTTGATCTGATTAAAACGAAAACCAGAGCTTTTTTATATTACAAATGCATATTTTCATATACAGTATAAGCAAGTCTATTGCGACTAAGATTCTGAAGCTCTGTGGTCTATGAGTAAAATATCTCAGACTGATAGTGTAGTAATAATGATATTTCTAAAAAGACCCTGTTTATCGTGTCGAGACACACCTATCCAATCCCGAACACGGTATGTGTGGCTGAACTTTTTCATGCACCTGATAAGAGAAAAGGTCAATGTTATTTCTCGGGCAAACTGAGATAAAAATGCATGTTGCATTTGGCTTTGCATTTCATCCTTCTGATAGCAGCGGCACCAACATGCCATCAAAAAAAATCCCTCTATTACAGAACAAACGGTGGCTCTGAAAGTCGGCGCTTTCTGAAGGCTTTCTGGATTATTACCTTGTGCTTTTTCGCACAGCTGAAACACGGCAGACTGATCGCAGAAATGCACTGCTAATTTCACTGAAGTGACTGGAACATATTCAAGTACTGCGCACACTCAGACCTCATCTGCCACTGTGTTTGGAGTGCTGTATGGAGAGTCCTGTTTTCATTCTGTCTTGCCTATGTGCCTGCGAATAATCTGTCGGGCCAGACCATCAGACCAAGGACATTTTAAGAAAATTTCAAACATTAATACAAATCTTCATATAAAAATTTATATCTACATTAATATCCTGCTTACTAAAAGGAAATACATTATAACTAATTTCTACTTCTTTTTTTTTGTAGCTTTTTGTCCCGATGATGTCATTGTTAACCAGCCTCCCATTAGCATGTCCAATACATTAGTTCTCATTGTTCTTGTTTCAGCTGCCCGTATCACGCGGAGTTGCCACGCTGGATCATCTCATCTCATCTCATCGTTTGATTTGGCACAGGGTTTGTGCCGCTTCTGTCTGTCAGTCTTAATAAAGGGGGTGTGACGTCTGTCTGTCAGTCTTAATGAAGGGGTGTGGCTTCTGTCTGTCAGTCAGTCTTAATAAGGGGGTGTGGCTTCTGTCTGTCAGTCAGTCTTAATGAAGGGGTGTGGCTTCTGTCTGTCAGTCTTAATGAAGGGGGTGTGGCTTCTGTCTGTCAGTCTTAATGAAGGGGGTGTGGCTTCTGTCTGTCAGTCTTAATGAAGGGGGTGTGGCTTCTGTCTGTCAGTCTTAATGAAGGGGGTGTGGCATTTGTTTGTCAGTCTTAACGAAGGGGGTGTGGCTTTTGTCTGTCAGTCTTAATAAAGGGTGTGTGGCGTCTGTCTGTCAGTCTTAATGAAGGGGGTGTTGCTTCTGTCTGTCAGTCTTAATGAAGGGGGTGTTGCTTCTGTCTGTCAGTCTTAACGATGGGGTGTGGCTTCTGTCTGTCAGTCTTAATGAAGGGGATGTGGCTTCTGTCTGTCAGTCTTAACGAAGGGGGTGTGGCTTCTGTCTGTCAGTCTTAATGAAGGGGTGTGGCTTCTGTCTGTCAGTCAGTCTTAATGAAGGGGTGTGGCTTCTGTCTGTCAGTCTTAATGAAGGGGGTGTGGCTTCTGTCTGTCAGTCTTAATAAAAGGGGGTGTGGCTTCTGTCTGTCAGTGAGTCTTAATGAAGGGGTGTGGCTTCTGTCTGTCAGTCTTAATGGAGGGGGTGTGGCTTGTGTATGTCAGTCTTAATAAGGGGGTGTGGCTTCTGTACATCATCTTCTTTATTAGAAATTACAAAGAAACCACACTTAATTAGGGAGGTGTGGCTTCCGTCTTAGTTTTAGTAAAGGTGGTGTGGTTTCTGCATTTTTTAGTCTTAAGAAAGGAGGTGTGCCCTCTATAAGTCTTAATGAAGGAGGAGTGACTCCCGCCAGTCACAGTGAAGAAGGTGTGGCTCCCGCCTGTCTGTCTTAATGAAGAAGGCGGGGCTTCTGTCTTGGTTTTAATGAAGGCGGTATGGCTTTTGTCTGTCTTAATGAAAAAGGCGTGGCCTCTATCTATCAGTACTGTAATAGTAAAGGAAGTGTGGCTTCTGTGTCTACCTGTCTCAATAAAGGGGGGGTCTGTCATCTGTCTGTCACTCCTAGTAAAGGAGGTGTGGCTTCTGTCTGTCACTCCTAGTAAAGGAGGTGTGGCTTCTGTCTGTCACTCCTAATAGGGAAGGTGTGGTTTCTGTCTCCACCAGTTCCAGTAAAAAAGATGTGACTGCTGTCCCTGTCAGCCCACACACAGCTAACAATTTTTCCACGATACTGAATCTAGACGCAGTTTATTGTATTCGCATGTATTCAGTCAGCTCCAAAGTCTATTGCACTAAATGCTCAGATACTTACACTGTATCTGTTGTACTTCTGGACATTATTATTGCAGCAGCCGCGCTGCAGATCACTCAACCCTCATTATTTTACACACACTGCAGCTCTAAGCTTTGATTGCTGCTTTAATAACCCAAGGATGAGCATGGTGCGCGTATGAACATTACGAACGGCACAAACAAACAAGTAAGCCAAAACCTTCCTAATTATGTTTGATTACAAACCTGGGGACCATCAACGATTACATGATATTAACGTACAGCTCGGGGCGATTGATTATACATTTGGTGGAGCAGGTTGGAATGGGATTGAGGATTGTAATAGGAAATGAAGCAGGTCATTATGAGGCCCATAATGCAATATTTAAATTTCTTAATTAAGAAATGCCAAAGCTGAATGCCTGATTTACATAGTTAATTACCTGATGACCCTATTAACAGTAGAAAACATGATGTTTTGTGTTAACCTCTTCTCTGGCTGTCTATTTTTAATCTAGAGATCTTTATTTTTTATCTATCCATCCATCCATCTATCTATCTATCTACCTCTTTTTCTATCTGACAGGAGGTCTATACTGTATATCTATGTAGTCAATCAGTCATCAGGGTCAGTACTACATTTAGTGGAAACAGCAGACAGACAGACAGACAGACAGACAGACAGACGATAGATAGTAAGAGGACCCACTTGTTCCGTCTCTCTTCCTCCCCAATGTTAACAGTTCTGCTTATTCGACTTTCCCTCAGCGTGATTTAGCTCTGGGCGTCTATCCTGTAACTAATGTGCTGGATCTGGGTTCATTTGTTTCAGGAATATACCAACAGGCTTCAGAGGAGTGAGATAACAAATGGCTTTAATAGCAGTTTTGCTCTCAGGCCGTATCTTGCGCTTTGTTCCTGCTCACTTCACCGCTAAATTAATGAAGCAACGTTTTTGCTGGTTTTCTATTTCTCTGCTCTTTTTTCCCACTTCGCTCTTTGTAGGTATCTAAGTACTCGGGATATCTGGAGGGAAGGTCAGCCTGAGTTCCCGAACGCTTTGTTTGTGGTGAGGACCGAGAAAGAAAAAAAAACCTTACTGGATGATCAAATCCATCGATGCATCGACACTAGCAGTCAAAAGTTTGGACACACCTTCTAATTCTATAGTCTTTCCTAATTTTTATTTCTTTCTACGCTGTAAAAACAATACTGACGGCATCTAAAATATACAGTAATCTTCTTTATAACGGCTCTAATCTGAGGTGCTGGTTGTTAATTGGTGATTTTTGAGGCTGGTGACTCTAAATGAACTTCTCCTCTGCAGCAGAGGAACGTTTTGGTCTTGCTCTCCTGGGAAGGTCTTCATGAGAGACAGGTTCGTCATGGAGCTTAATGGGTTTTGTAAACGCACTCGACGATACTGTTCTTGCACGAACTGTTCCAGAACAGCTGAGCTTCATGTCTTAAAGTAAAAACTGACTGTTGGTGTTGTTGGTACTTAATTACATAAATCCATATGTGATATTTCAACGTTTTGAAAAAAACAAATCCAGTATTGTGTTAAACTGTGTCCAAACTTGTATTATCTCGTATGTCCAAAGTTGTGCAAACTTTTGTCTGGGACTCTCTCTCTCTCTCTCTCTCTCTCTCTCTCTCTCTCTCTTTCTACCTGTCTATCTTTTGTCCTTTCCGTTACGTATTGTTTTAAACATTCTGGCTGTAGTAATATAAATACTTAAAGTTAATTAAAAGGTAAGTGGGCCTTCTCCTATAGGAAAGCAATCAGTGACTGTGTGGTGTGATGCACCCAGCAACAGAAGCCACTGACATCACTCCTGAGTTACCACCCTGAAGGTGATCAACATCCTATAACAGTGTGGATCAGCCACAAAATGTTATTTCCTCTTATCAGTTACATGAAGAATCAGCCTCCCCTATTTTCCTCTATCTGTGAAATTAATGAGACAGCTCGTCATATTACTGAGAAGCCGCAAAGAGCAAAGTCCTCGTCCCAAAGGAATACATATTCATGAAATACTTTGAATTCAGACGAAAAAAAAAAAAACATTCCTATCCTAGTCGCGCTCCTGAATGTGTGTAAATTTATTCACACGCAGACTAACTAATGTCAACCTCGACTTGATCAACTCTGAATCATATAATTTGCATGTTTTCTTCTTTTTTCACTTTTATATCAGTATTATAATGCTGAGTTGAAATAGCTTAATTTCATAAGATTACAGCATTTAGCAGTCCGGCTTATTAAAGTGCTCTAGAGTCTCTCTCAAAAACACTTTCTGATGCTAGTTCAAAAGATAACGGACTAAGAGTAGCTTTAAGAACCTTTTGTAAAAAAAAAAAGACATGTTTATATTATTGACATCAATTAAATGATACAAAACCAACATATAAATTTAGACATATAAAACTTATTTTCAGTTACGCTTTAGAATTCGGTTATTAAAGGCAGTGTTTAAATGAAGGTAGCGTCGGACTCTTGATGCAGAGCAAGCCATAAGCGAATTCCACTTTTATCCTTCAGCCTTTAACCAGCTGTCTATTTATTCATCCATCCATCCATCCATCTATCCATCCATCCATCTATGAACCTCTGTTGTCCAACTAGAACGCCAATGCTGTCCACTGTATTTATTTCCATTTTGTATGACTGTGAAAAGATCTCCAGTCAACCTTCACACACTACAGGCAATTTAGGAATGTCAATCAGCCTAATCTGCATGTCTGTGAATTGTGGGAGGAAATCAGAGAACCTGTAGGAAACCCACTAACCACTAACCTATACACACCAATCAGCCACACCATTACAACCCCGTCTATTATTGAATAGGAACATGAGCCAGTCCTTCCTTGAATCACTTTTGGTACATCCTGACCACTGCAGCCTGAGAACATCCCACACAACCTACAGTTAAGGACTTGCTCTGACCCTGTCCTCTAGCCATCACAATTTGGCCGTTCTCACACTAGCTATCATTTCTTGTTACAATGGCAGGCTGGGCGTGGGTGGGATATATTATGCAGCAAGTTATTTTTTTTTCTTTTTCTCCTGAAGTTGATGTACTGGAAGCAGGAAAAAATGGACAAGCGTAAGGATTTGAGTGACTTTGGACAAATTGTGGTGGATAGAGAACTGGGTCAGAGCAACCCAGGGATGTTCCAAGGCTGCAGTGGTCAGGACTTCCTGATCCAAGGAAGGAAAACTGGTGAACTAGCGACAGGGTCATGGGCAGCCAAGACTCACTGATGCACAAGGGCAGTGAAGGCTGGCCCGTGCAGCTACTGCTAATAGCTCAAATTGAGGAAAGATTAATGCTGGTTCCACTAGAAAGGTATCAGAACATTATTAGGCAGGGGTATATGTGGGGTAATGTACATGCGCGTACTTGTGTATCACGTGTTAATTAACAAAATAGATTTACTCAATAAATAATATAAGCAATATATGCTGTTTGCTTATAGGTAGACATATGGTAACATATTTTTATACATCACTATATATCATAATGTATATATCATAATATATGTTTTTAACATAAGTGACCATACAGTGTACTGTAGTAACATACTGTATATTGCATCTGTGTATGGGGCGTTACAATGTATTGTCAATGTGCAGTATTTCCCAGCACTCTACCTTACCTACAATATATCTACCTGTCTGTCTCTCTATACAGATGGACAGAGAAATAATCATTAGGGAAACACTCCATCGAGGGGGTACAGGATACATCATAAACTTCAACAGGAAGTCCAGGGTAAACCCCACATATTTATGTGAAATGACAGCACGAAACACAAGACCTGATTAAATTTCTAACACACCTAACTCTAATACCTTATATATTCTCCACTATTGTAAGTGCAGTACAGTTTGTTTTGATTGACTGAAAGCAGCAGAGATGATAACACACAGAATAATGCATTATACTGTGGGAGTCAATATCAGGTGTTAGTCAATGAATCATGATGGATTCATCACAGTTGTAAATAATGGATTTTATATATGGAAGAACTGTGGAGAATTTCGATATTATTTTTCGCAGATTCCTGGATGCGACTCTATCGCTCTCATCCGTCAGCAGGGTTTTGGCCCACTTTATTTTCCTAATTTGAGTGCTATAGCTGTGGGTATTGGAACAGATGGTGCCCATCGTGTCCTGGCATGGTATCAGCGGGCATGTCCTCACACAATAGAGAAATTATATTCGGTGGAAAGAAAAAAGGATCCGCGGCCAGATATCTGAAGCACTTTGAAGATTGAGCATAGGTAGTGTTAGTACAAATCAAACCGGTAGTGTTCAAGTCAAACCGGGACTGTAAAACCGACTGGCAGTTTCAGAAGACTTCAAGCATAGTACGGAGATGAGTCTCTCAGTCGCAGTAAAACATTCGAATGCCAGTGTATTAGACATAAAACAGGCGTAATGAGAAAACATTCAACCTTGATGGTGTCCAAGCACTAGTGCAACGCTGGGATGAGTGCATAAGTGTAGCAGGAGATTATACAGAGAAATAAGGGAAGTTTTTACTTTTACCATTGTGTTCCGTTATTGTGCACAAACAAAAGTCCCAGTTTGACTTGAACACCTCACATAAATATAATTGTATGATTATTATTCTTCTAAAATCAGTTGCACTTATACAGTACCTCCAGCACAAATGGCTGATAAATAACTTTGTGCTTCCATATAAGGTAATGTATGAGCACACACTATTCTATTAATTAAAAACAATCAATTTTTAATTAAGCTGAGTTACTGTGACCATGCCAAAGTTTTCTCTCTATCGTCCTGAAGTCTTTTTTTTTGTTGCTCTTGGAAACAGCAATTACACTTTTTCATGCATTAATGTATGACACATTGTGTATTTTTATCCATTTATAGTTAGTTGAGGAATGTGCTATATCAGCTATAAACTGCGGTAACCTCGACAGATTCTTATTTTTATTAGCCGTGAAGTCAATAATGCAAAGGAATAAAAGTTTATAGAGAAATGCATCCAGTCTCATTGGGAGGAACTTTCATCATGCGGTGAAAATGATGACCTGAAGCATGTTGTCGACGCAGTACAGGAGTTTATCAGGGCAAAACAAGTACAGGGTTTCAGATCGGCCATACATAAGGATATGATACGATAAAACTTCATCAGTTAACACCAAGATCGTCATCATCATCATTGAACAAAAAGTTGTAATCCTGACCAGTTCATCCATTTAACATCTCAACTGATAGAATTCTGGGAAAAGCGGTATTATATTCTCTCAGGTTGTCTCTATTTCTCCTTCCTGGTGGTGTAAAAGTGTGTGCTCGAGCTTTCTGTGACCTATTGTTAGCGATTTTTCTAACTAGTTGGAGTGTGCGCTTCTTCTGCTCCTATTTAAATGCTTTTGCAGCCTGAATGTCAGCAAGTTTTGAGCAGACATTAAACAAGCTGAAAAGCTTTCATTTATATCGTACAGACAGGCTCCAGTACCAAGCAGTTACACCACATAAAAATATGCTTTGAATGACAGAACCGTACAATAAATCAAGGATCTGCTTGCTTGCACTGAATGAGTTTAACCTCTGGAGGAAGTAAATACGCTGCCGCACTGTATTTGTATAGCACAAGCAGCGCACGTGTATCGACCATGACCATGTGGCATCCGTATAAATGTACACGTGTTTGTCTGATTCTACCTGATTGTTTCAGAGGGAATTATTACTGTTGAAGGAAGATACAAGATTTCTACTGTTGGCATTTACACAGCGCTACACATTATAATGTTCTACCTCTTCTACCACAGACACGTTTTTTAAGAAAAGGCTGGTACAGCAAGTAGCTGATTAGTTACATTAGCTGTTCTGGGAACGTAGACACTAACATTTGCATGGCATGGGGTTCTCCAGCACCAGGCTTAGGAACACCTGTGCTTTGCTCTGGACTAAGGTAAGAATAGTGCAACTTGTCCTGCTATGGGTGAGCTCTTGTCTCCAGGAGGAATAGCACACATGCATCCATCCATTATCTTAAAGTATGAGGTCATAGGGGGTCTGGGTTTAGAACCCAGGGTGCATGGAAGAGTTCACTTTTAACAGGATGTCGAAGTCCCAGGGTGAGTCCAAAATTCTCCTTACTCCGGCTGTAGAATTTATTTTACTCAACTTTTCAAGTCCATCTGTCAACAAGCTTTCGTATTCCCTTATTAAAAATTTTTTTTAGCTGCGAGCCACAAATGCACCACTGTCTTCACTTCTTCATCAGAAGTGAATCTTGTGCCTCGCCGGGCTGCTTACAAAAAATCTGATGGAGTGTGATCAGGTTTTAACGATTTAACACCTCAAAACGATGTCGACAGTGTGGTCAGAAGTGTGCAGACGTGCATCGTCATGCAAAATATCGACGCCCTTGAATATCAGTCCACTGTGTTTAATCCTAAGTTTAGTCTTCAGCTTTTTAATAAGCGTCTCACTGTAACAAGCACAATCGATTGTTGGACTTTATTCCTGATAATGTTCCAGTACTGTTCCAGCTGATGGTTGGAACTTTTGAACTTTTTCTCGGTTGGTGATTGAGGATGTTTCCGTTCCAGACTCTGCCGTTTACTCGCAGGCTCGTAGTGATGAATCCGTGTCTCATCACCAGTGATGATTCACTTTAAGAAACTTTAAGAAAAGCACTGATGAGACAGTGCAGCCATCAGAAGTTTTAATATAACCAGATCATTTTCTTTCTCACTCACCCTCGTATAACAGGGAGCTTGCACACTCAATTATAGATGACGAGTAATTTGGAAATGTCAATCAACCTACTATGCATGTTTTTGGACATAAACATAAAATGACGAGCACTGCAAACTCAAAAAACATGGTACAGTAGAATAATTTGGTAAATGAAACAGATGTGTGACATGAGATCGAGGCGCTGTGTGTGTGGGAAGCTGTTACGTCCGTTCCAATCTCTGATCGGAGTTTTCAATTATTCGACGTTATCGCAACATCATTTTATCAACGTCTTTCCAAGTTCCTAGAACAGCATTGTCTGCATGGTGAACATCGTCCTAGATCATTGTATGAGATGGAGCATTATGGAGAAGTGCCAGATTCTTGCCGGGTCACGAAACAGAATTAACGACACACTTAGTGTGACACTCAGCTAAAAATACCGCGTGTTAGGAGTGAGAGAGATTACAAGAGTGGTGCTGGGTTTTTACAGAAATGTTGCTGTCGTCGTCACTCGTAACCCTTTATCCTGTATTGACACACTTCGTCTGCATGTCTTTGGACTGTAGGAGGAAACCGGAGTACCCCGAGGAAACCCACAAAGAACAGGGAGAACAGGCAAACTCCATGCACACAGAGACGGGAATTGAACCCGGACCCTGAAGGTGCAAGGCGACACTACACCACTACACCACCTTGCAGAAATATATGCTGACAAAAAAAAAAAAACAAGGCTTTTGAGCAGCTCTAATATTTGCAGTTGATTCACAGTGAGCGCGTCTTGGTGATGCACCGCAACAATGGAGCAATTTTCTGCAAGCGTGCTTTCATTAAAACATACAAGACACCCTTTGATTACTAAATAACACTGTAAGATGTGTAAAGTTCAGGTATTATTTTTAAGACTCACAGCTTCTTCATCCATGTCGAGCCTCTCACGGTGCAGGAGACCGAGCAGTCGTGTTTGTCCTCGTTTCTATATTTATACCTTTATACCGCGGCGTCTCATCTGTTAGGCCTTTCTTTCTGATTTCTACCTGCTTTATTTGATTTAAGTTTATAATCTGATTAATATCGAGACAAGAAATGTGAAAATACTGATTATTTTATGCAAAAAAGATATATATATATATATTTTTTTAGGTTTCATAGCACATCTGACATCAATACGCATGTGTGTTCTGCTTTTAATTCCCCGACATGGTTCACCAAAGCAACAGGATTAAGCAACACAGATGTGCAGGTTGTGAAACCTTTCCTGTTTGTTTGTTTTTTTCCCACCACACTCTTCTATATTCCCTCAGATGCGATGAGAATGCGATATGACAGCGGCTTATCTTGACAAAGAAACCCGAGGTTTCTCTGCCACGCTTCAACCTCCAGCTTTTTTAACTCGGAGTCCTTCGAGAAGATGATCGGTCCAGAGGAATATCGTGCCTCGTGATCTCGCTACATCCTGCCTCCAAACAGTTAACACACGAATGTGCGGAAACAATCCCATCACCTGAAATGAATTACAGTTAGGAAACGGTCTCCCTCGAGGGAGCTTTCATACTAAAGCTGTGTGTTTTCTGGCTTGAAAAAACATGCTTGTGTGATTGATGTCAGAGCGCAGATGAGGGAAAAAAAATCAGGTATGACATCAAACATTCAGGATGAGAAATCAGTGCCTGCTGATTAACAAAGGAAAAAGAAGGAGGGATCAGATATGGTCTGATGTTTTCATTCTATTACATTTAAAACGATGATTTTGTCTCTGCATGTCAATTTGCTTAGATTGTTTTTTTTTTCTTTTGATAGAAACAACTTTAAGACATTTTAATAGAATATTTTATGCCAGAATATTACACAGCTATACAGCCTTTTTGCTTGCGTGGGTAATTTTCTTGTCTTTCAGCTGAAAAATGTAATGAATTCCAGTCCAACGCGTTATCAGTGCAAGAGTAGAGCAAATTGCATGAATAAACGTCGACCTTACTGACTTCCGATTTTCCCAAATCTGAACATTTCAGAGTATCTTATTCTCTATTGTTGTTGTTGTTTTTGTTTTTTTGGTCCGTCTACTTTCCTCACGCCCTTGTTCATGTCTTGATTGTTAATTCACTAAGTTAACTAATAACTTAAGGCTATCAATATCAATGTGTTATTTGCTTTCTTTTCATTTTAACGCATTACTTTTTCGACTTGAGTTTGACCCTAATGGCTTCCCGTAATCGCATCGCGGTTTTAACATAAACAATAAGATGACAACAATCACAGGTGTACTGCGTGGAAAGTTTATAAAGTCTATAAATAGCTTTTAGATGGAAGTTTATGATACAAGTACATCCGAGTATTTTAAAATTGAGATTAATCGTGATTAATCATATACTATGACTGTGATTAACTAAATTAAAAACTTTAATCGACACCACTAATAATAACTTCACCAAGGTAAGATTCCTTGTGCGCTGATTGTCTGGTTTCTGCTGCTCATAAGTTTCCTAGTTCTGTATTTAATGGCGCTAACGACTTACTTGGTTCTGCATTACGGGGTACCTGCATTCACATGCTGTTTAATATTTTACTCGGATGAATTAGAGCAAAAGGAAACAATTTGCCTCATTTGTCTCATACAGTGTCTGACTGTCAGTCGCAACTCGTAATTCTCAACCTCCAACCAGGAAAAAAAAATCTTACTTGTCATCTGAAGGCAGTGTTTTCAACTATGAACTCCTTCCCCATTTACGATGTGATGTCAAATCAACATGTGCACAGAATTAGAGGTAAACAAAGTGTCGATCCTTATCTTTAAATGAGAGATGGTGAAATCTGGATGAAACTACAAGAGACATTCAGTTCAAACTGAGACTTGTCCATGAGGCCATGAGAATTGTGTCTGCTCACTGATCACAATGTGTGTTTATACAGACCCTAATATTCCACTAATAATGAGAATTATAAACAGCCCAGTCGGAATAAAATTGCATCATGTTGAAACAGTCTGACCCAATCACTCATAATCTATATCTCAGGAGACTTAGGGCATGAGACGGGGTACATCCTGGATGGGTTGCCAATGCAACTCACACACTATGGCTATTTGGGTTGGTCTGATCTGCAGGTCTTTGGACTGTGGGAGGAAACCGGAGTACTCGGAGAAAACCCATCAAGCACAGGGAGGACACGCACACAGCCCTGAGGTGGGACTCGAACCCGGACAATGCCAACCACTACAGTACACCACCGTGCTGCCTGACCCAATCAGAATAAATTTTTTAATCAGAATGAGACGGTTGGTGCAAACCTTCAATAATCAGTTTAATAGGTGAATAATAATCATGTAAACACTTCATCTGATCATTTCCCTTTTGTCTGATTAAATCTATTCTTTCTGCACATTGGGGGGGGGACATTAAGTGACGTGATGCATTCCTAGGAGGGAAATGTTGCTTTATCCACTGTTTACTTTCATCCGCCGAGTCTTTGGATCAGGAAGAAGCGCTGATTGGCTCATATTTTACATTTTCAAAAGCTATCATAACGCAGAAGGTGGGATTTATCTATAAAGATGGGAAGCCTAACCTAACCTCAAAGTTAAAGGAAATCTTCTTCTTCGATTTCTGCAGCTTAAATGCTTCAAAGCAGGAGAAACCAGTTTGCGTATGTCAAAAAAAAAAATTGTGATTAAACGCTCTGAGCATGAAAAGGCATATCGGATCAGCGTCCATGTCAACACACACCTCGCACTTTATCTGTCAAATGCACTGAGGTGAAGGCTTAAATCATTCCGACCTGTGAGTTACCACTCACAAGGTACAATATAAGGCCAAAAGTATGTGGACACGTCAGCCGTTTCTGATTGTACTGTAAGGATAAGGTTATTGATGGAAACCTCAAAGTACTCCTGTTACTCATCCTGCCAAACGCAGTAAATGTAAATGCAACGTAAATGTTTTCGGGCTCTGTGGAGGCCATTCGAGTTCTTCCACCTACAGCACCCTGAGCAAACCATGTCTCCATGGAGCTCACCAGGGCACTGTCATGCTGGAACAGGTCCAGACCTCTTAGTTCCCCTGAAGGGAAAGTCTAATGCTAAAGCATACAAAGACATTCTGTACAATTGTGTGGCTCCAACAGTTTGGGAGAAGAACCACATGTGGGTGTGATGCTTATGTGCCCACGTACCTTGTTGCATTCAGACAGTGTGGGGCCGAAAATGGGTTATTTATGAGTTAGAAATAGAAGAACAGAAAAAAAAACAGAAATAATAATTATTCATCACAATAATTTTTTTTGTTCGTATATCCCAGTTATGAAGCTCGGGTCAGAGCGCAGGGTCAGCCAGGATACAGCGCCCCCTGGAGCAGATAGGTTTAAGGGCCTTGCTCAAGGCCTCAACACTGGCAACTTTCCGGTGCTGGGGCTGGAACCCCCGACCTTCCGATCAGTAACCCACAGCCTTAACCGACTGAGCCACCACTGCCCTACAAAACTTCCAAGTTGAAGTAAAAAAAAAATAATAATACCCAAATAAACAGTAAACACAACCCCTGAGATTAAGACTGTGTTATTTCTTGAGATATTTCTGTTATTTAAGCGTCTGTTTTTCGAGTTATTTTTGGATTTGCTCTTGGTTTCAATGGACTTAATTATTTTTTTAAAAATCCACAATAAATCTACACTGTGTGTTGCTATATCTCGTGTGTGTGTGTGTGTGTGTGTGTGTGTGTGAAATGTGTTGGATGTCCTCCAGTTTAAAGGTGAGTCTGCAGACTGAGACCAGGGGTTTAACTTTTACAGTGACCTTGTGGCCTATAAATCCCACACTATGAGGACAAACTGGTCCCTCTCTCTCTCTCTCTTTCTCTCTCTCTCTCTCTTTCTCTGAATGTCACATAAAAAAAAAACAGAAATACTCTCATCTTACTTATTGCCTATACCGCTTATGCTGTACCGGATTGCAGACAGTCAGGAGGCTATTCCTGTGGACACAAGGAAGGCAACACTCTTGTGCTTGTCACTCCGGGAAATTTGGAAACAGCAATTCGTGTCCTCTGGACGGTGTACCCAGAGGAAACACATCAAGCACGGGTGGAACATGCGAACTGCACACAGACACAGCCCCGAGACAGGACTCGAACCCTCGACCCTGGAGGTGCGAGGCGACTGTTCTCACCACTATGCCACTATTATAGAAACACGTAAAGACAAATATACTTGCATACATACCATATTATTATTATTATTATTATTATAAATGAATTTATTCATAACATCCTAAAATACCTATAATCATGTTCGGCATTTAGATGCGGCTAGTGGGTGATGTGGAAGAATCACTGCAGACTCTGAAAGGAATCGTTTGTCTGACACAAAGCCGATTGATTTTCTTATTAGCTCACCGGATCCGGCTAATTAACATTCTCCACTCAATTAAACAGCTAGTCTGAGTGCTGCTAATCGCCTGTGAGGATTAAACGAGTCCGTGCAATATCAATCATCGATTTCTGCCGACAGGAACTCTGTGAGAACTCTACAGGATGATGAGCTGCACTGTTAAGGGATTGCTTAAAGGTGTACAAGGTGGGCACACTAATGTGCTACTTCCTTTCACTGAAAAAAAAATCGTTACAGCTTACAGTATGTCGTAATGTATTGTCTTATAAATGTTTTATTGCCTTCGTTGATGACTGAAGAAGTATTGAACACTGTTTCGGGGATGTCTAGATGTTTTTGTGGCTGTTTTATACTGGTGTGGTTGACCAGCGCTGAATCCGTACCTGCAGAGTGCATCTGATCGACAGATCCTCCGGAGCTCGAGGCAGTTCGGTTTGGACTTTTCCTCAAAAGAGCAGGTGGGTACGATGGTCTGACGTCGTCGCTCGGCGCACGCTTTGTCCCGGCAAGAGCAGAACAGCAGCGGGTAGCTGAGATCGTTCTGCACGCGTTCGAAGAACTGGCGCAGAGCCCGGTGGCAGCGTTTCCGGCTGCACGGCTCGGGCGAGGGCGCGATGGGCGCAGAACGGCTGCACGCGGTGACGTAGGCCGAGCGCTGGCGCTTACACACGGCGTTCAGGTTACACGCTTTTGCAGCATCCAGACACGGATTGCAGGAATTCACAGACTCGGGACATACGGTGCCTTTGGAGGAGACCGAGTCCATGGCTGCAGAGAGAGAAAAGGAAAGGAGAAAGTATTACTAAAAGATTTTCAGTAGAACTACATGGAGATGAGGTTGTTTTCACATTGCTGTAAATGTAATATAGCAGAATACATTTATTATTTTTTACATAATCATAATACACTGCTTACTTCAGGAAAGTTCAAAAGCAGTAGCAAAAATTATTTATATACAGTATGATTTATATTTTATCCACAAGTGCTGCTTTTACTGCATGCATTCCAAGTTTATCCTGGGAAGACTGGGTGCATGATGGTTATGCCAATCACACCAAACACAGAATTAAGAATCCACATACCAAGATGTTTTTAAATATGGGCCGACTGGACACCCGAAAAGAAACCATTACAGTATATACAGGAAACAAAGCTTCCTGGTGCGGTATTGAAGCAAACATTGCAGCATCCCAACAGTGGACAAGGTCATAATGAAACACTCCTAGTAACAATCCTAACGTTGGATAAGCGTTGCAATGTAGCTGTAATGAAATCGTGCTGATGCCACCATTGGGAGCAAAACAGAGCATTATTTTCAAAACTTAGAATGACTTTGATAACTTTCTAAAAAAAATGGGATTTTGAATGAACAACACAAACACAAGTTTGCAAATCCAACCTCAAAACTATACAATTTTAACCGTCATTTAGAGAATTTATGCCAATTAACAGCCATTCACAAAACAGCCCTTAGGTTTCTAACAAGGTTTAGATTTTTTCTGATCGGAGTCTGGGACGGAGACAACAGCTTCCCGCACACAGCGCATGTATTTAATGTCATGCATCCTTAAGTGTTGTAATGGTACCTCTTTGTTTCATTTTCTTTTAGTAATATTTAATATGAAGTGCATCCTAGCTCCCAAATTACTCTACTCTAACGTGGAGTTTGCACAACGTCCAAGTTAAAGACCTGCTCCGGCTATTATTTTGGTGCTAATATTGTTTTTGAAGGCACATTTGGAAGGAAAGGCAAATTACGACTATGACTAATAGTCAACAGATTGTAATTTTTCCGCTTGAAATACTATGCACCACATAACTAGTGGTTATGGATCGCAACATCATGTAGAAATGTTGTATAAAAGTACAGGTATGTGCGGCACAGTGTAGAGGAGTAAAGGTAAAATTATAGCCTAATAAAACAACTCAAGTAAGGTACATATATGTGAAATATGAACTATAGTAAAGTAACAGAGTTAATGTCCTTCCACCTCTGATCCAATCATCATGCATTCAACATTATTTAGAAGTAATTCTAACTTTAAAAAGCAACCAAATATCAATGTTGATGTGTTGGTATTTGTGCTGGTGGAAAAATAGTCTTTGGCCATGACTAAAGTATGGGAACTAGATACTATGTTGTGGCCATGACTTACTAAGGTGTGGGAATGGAATGCTATACTACGGTCACAACTTTGGTCTCCATCGCTAGATTTCTCATTCATGACAACTAATGGGGTACATTTTTGTCTAACAGTGAAGCCTCAGGAAAGGAAAGGAAAAAGAACAGCATAATCAATCCCCATTTATTCAACATTAATTTTGACAGCCATAATATACCGTATGTTTACACTCCCCCACACAATCTCTGGCTATGTCTGTAACGTTGCCTACTTAACGGCACCACAACATTTTGACAATCAAAAATTCCTGGTGGATAAAGTATGAGGTTATATTACATTGAAATTTACCAAGTTAGGTTTTTTCTGAGATGAAGGAAATTAAAGAACCATGTGGAAACCCACGCAGGCCCAAGGAGGACGTGCAAAACATCTTTCGGACAGTAACCCGTGTCAGGGGACAAACCCGGTAATGTGGAGGTTAAAGTTGGCACTTCGACCCAGTGTGTCAAAAATAAAAAAATTATCCATAATTGACCAATCATAAATACAAGAGTTCAGGTCCATAAGCATAATGGATATAATTTACATTTCAATTATCTGGCAAGACATTTTAGGAAACTTTTATAGTCCATGCTCAATAGAGCAACGGGTAGCCAGTTCTTTACATCAAAGGAGGCAGGAAAGTCGATACCTCCCTTTGGCAGGTGAGTTGCTGTTAGACCATTAGACTTGCCTTCTTTTTTTTTTTTATAACACAGAACCAGAACCCATGAACACCTCTATTACACAGTATTACTATTCTACTGCTTTTTAAAAAGTTCTTTTAGCGCTAATGGAATATCTAACAGAGTTCTATGGTTCTCCCTGTGCTTGGTAAGATTTGGTAGACTTATATAGGACTAGACTAATTGGTGTTCCCAAATTGCCCATAGTGAGTGAATGTGTGCGCTCAGTGATGGATTGGCACCCTATTCAGGGTGTACCCCGCCATGTGCCCTAAGTCCCCTGGGATAGGCTCTAGGCCCCCCATGATGTTGTATACAGGAGAAAGCGGTATAAATGATGAATGAGCATAACCACAAATATTACACAAACAGGGGAGAGTAAAGACCTTTAGTTGGCAGGCAATTTTATAAAAAGTTTATAAAAAGTGACTAGAAGTAATGCGAAAAGAGAGAAACAAATTACTTATTAATTGAGATTGACTGATAAAAGGCAGACGACACAGAGGCTTAGTGGTTAGCACTGTCGCCTTAAACCTCCAGGTTCTGGATTCGATTCCCCTGCCTTGTCTCTGTGTGCATGGAGTTTGCCGTTCAGATGTTCACCGGTGCCTGAGTCTCCTGGGATGGGTTTCAGGAGGAAAGTGCTAACTTCATCCTTCCACATCCATGAGCTCACAGATACCTGTAATATCCTGGAGCAGTGATTGACAAGGAAGAGAGAGAGAGAGAGAGAGAGAGAGAGCATGCCACCGTTCCCACTTAGAGAGCAGGGTTGTATTACTCTCGGTTACGGGTGTCCAGGGGGATCTCCCTGAAATTAGTTTTTTTTTTTTTTTTTACAAGGTGGGACGTCTGGATTGTACATATGTAACCAAACGTCAAGTATGGAGTGTATTATAACATACATTATGATGGCCCCTGAAGAAAAAAAATCCACAAATGATTTCCTTTTTCGCTAATTGCTACCAGGTACCTGTGGTAACGGAACGGATCTCATTGGTGCAACAGACCAGCCAGATTTTCAGCATTTGTACCTCACAAGTTAGTTCTGAGAAAATGAGTTATTAGTGCTTAATTATACGGTGTGTGTGGGAAGAATATGCCTAAAACCTTGCAGCGAATCTTCCGCGGATGTCGCCTCGGCGTTAAACCCGTCACATGTTCTGACCTTTTCAGTTGCTCAGATAACAACTCGCCCGCGCTCTAATTGCATTTTTCCTAAAAGCCTTGCCTTTGTTCTCCGAAGCAGCTTTAATTAGTTTTCGCCCAATGTGAACTGTTGGATAAGCGACTTTCTGTAGTCCCGAGAAACTGCTGATGTAATTCATTTAGACGAGTAAAAAGGTGTGCTTCTTCACCGCTCCTGCCTGCGAACATCATGTTTATTCAGCTTTATGCTTCCGATCTGAGATGCACCAGCCTGTAGGTAAAGCGCACCATTTTCATATTAATGTCATAAATCGAGTTCTACTTATTGTGTTTTTTTCCTCCCCCTCTCTGATTGTGAACTAAATCAGCTGTATTGTATTTTCACCCGAGTTGTTTTTGTTTTGTTTTATTCGAGCACATCGCCCCGGGTTCAGACCCATAAAATCTAATCGGATCTAATCGGAGCGGCCCTGTCCCGCTTTCCGCCTCTTTCTCCGTCACTATACACCGGGAGAGCTTTCACACTGAATCAGGACGAGGCCGCGTGCTGGCCGATGCGTGTCGAGGCTCTGATGTAATCTAAACCTCAGGCTTATTACGCAAGGCCCTAACCTACCTTCCTTTATCCTATTCTCTGTCTCATTGGTCTGTCCTTATTTTCTTCCGTCTTTTTTTTTTATCAATTTTCCATTTTATTCTCTTATTGCTTGTATTTTTTTTTCTATTTCTAACAGATATTTTATCCCCTATTTTTCTTTCTTTTTTATGTTTATTTCATTATGTTTACTTTATCATTTCTTTAGTTTTAACTATTTTGCTGTTGCCTTGTTCCCTCACTCACTCATTCTCTAATCTGCATGTCTTTGGACTGTGGGAGGAAACCGGAGTACGTGGAGGAAACCCACCAAGCATGGAGAGAATATACAAACCCTCGATCATGGAAGTGTGAGGCCACAGGGGTCACCATCAGGGGACATGCCAGCATTGTCTTATTGATTTAATGATTCAGTTTTTCTCTTTGTTTCCCTTCAATGTTTGTTTTCTTCCTATTTCATGATTAATATTTCTTTCTTTCTTTATAAAATGTACTTTCCTAGGTTTTTCTTTTTTCTTTTATTCTTGCTATTATACTAAACATTGTCTTTCTTACTTTTTGTTTCATGTTATGTACTTTCTCATTTATTTTTATTATGATTATTTTTATTTTATTTATTTAATATTTATTTTTACTGCTACCTTGTTTATTTAGTTCGTTCTTTCTTTTTTCTGGCTTGCTTTTTGCCTTTTTCTTTCCTTTCCATGTTTCTTTTCTTCATATGTTGGTGATAACTTCGTTCTTTCTTTCTGGAATATACTTTCCTTATTTATTTTTTTTTTCATTTTTAATCCTTTTTTCTTGCTATTGTACTAAACATTTCTATTATAATATTTATTTGATTAGTTGTCTTACTTTCTGTTTCATGTTATTTACTCTTCAACTTTTATATTATAATTTTTCTTATTATTATTTTATATCAATTTTTTCTGTGACCTTGTTCATTTAAGTTCTTTCTTTCTGGCTTGCTTTTTGCCCTTTCTTTCCTTTTCATGCTTCTTCTCTTCTTATTTTTGTCATAACTTCTTCCTTCCTTTCTGTCTGTCTTTCTTTTATGTATTTTTCTCACTGTTATGTTGATTAATATTTCCATTTGCCTTTTCTTTCTTTCAAGTGATTCATGTTTCTATTGATTTTTTTAGCTGCTACTTTTTATTTGGTTCTTTTCCCACACTTAAATGTGTCTATTTACTCAATTTTTCCTTTAATTCTTACAGTATTTTATCTTGACCTTGGCACGTGCGCTCACACACACACACACACACACACACCCAACGGCAGAGAGCTGAAGGGGACATGTTTTCGATGCTGTGGGACTCTGCAGGACTGATAAATATTCCGTGCGTATACGTGTGCGATGGCCAATTAACACGGCAGCAGAGTGAGCTTGTTATGGCTCTGACAGGAGGGGGGTCTCTCTGTATTTCTGTATCTTCCATCCCTCCGGCAATTCACCGCATGTTTTATTTAAGCGCGGGGAATCAAACGAGGGCTTCAAAACCGAATCGCACAGAGACAGAGGCTTTCGCAAGGTCACGTTAGTGGAAAGCGGAGCCTTGTTTCAAGCAGTACGAAGCTCAGCGCCAAGTCCCTCGAAATCCTGACACACTCAGCGCGGTGAGAGACACAAACACTGCCTCGTTTCATCTCTGAGAGGAGAGAATCAGGGAGGAAATGACTGCAGGGTCTGTTGACATCAAAGTCCAGGAATCTGTAGAGGAGGAAAGAACATATCCAGGTTTGGTTCCTTAAAAGCAACACGCTATGATGAAACGTCATATAACCAGATCTGAAGGTCTGAGCGCATTAACATTTTCATCAGCTAGCAAACGAACGTTACTCATCCTCTATTGTAAAATCAGGGGGGTTGGGGGGCACTGGGTAGCGATGCCACCTCGCAACTCCAGAGTCCCTGGTTCACCTTTACAGTCACTTTGGAACGTTTATCAGGTCCGAATTGAAATTCTCAATCCAAGCTGGCTTTCCTGGATGCAGCGTGTGACGATGTCACAGCAGACGCCTGCAGAGGCTGGATAAAGACATCACGAAAGCGTGTTTCCGAGCTGCATTGTGATGTGGATGAGAATCTGCGAGCCGACAGACAGCAACATCAGGAGGTCTAGAGAGACTGCACTGTAATTCCCTATACTCAGCCGCACATATATTTCTGCCTAAGGGTGTTTCCCTGTGTTTACATTTCTAATTTTGTCATTTTTTATTGTCTTTTGTGCTGCACAGTGCTATAAATCAGTCTTGACTTTTCTTGACTGTACTGTATCCAGACAGTAAATGCGAGTCTCCAACATACAGTAAAGTGCAACTTTGGAACTGATGAAATGGCATACATAAGTGTAGCCTTGTCTGTTTTAGATAACTGTCATCACAGCCTAGTCATAGGTTTGATCAGAAAACACACACAAAGTATACAGTACTGCTACACTGACAACATGGCTATGTAACCGTCTTATGACACAACATGACACAAGAACTTGTCAATCTGATGGCACTGACACTCTCACCGACAGAAATATTTACTTTCTATGTATTTTGAGCAGGTCAGGAGCTTCAGTAGGTAATCCACTGTGTGCTGCTGTTTGTACAAATCCGTTTGAGAATGAGTTTCTCATGTTAGGATGATTTAAGAAATGTTCCAAAGTGACTGTCATTCAGTCCATCTGACTTACTTACAGAAGGACTGAATGACAGACCATCTGACTGACTCAATGACTGAATGACAGACCAGCTGACTGGCCTAATGACTGAATGACAGACCATCTGACTGGCCTAATGACTGAATGACAGACCAGCTGACTGACCTAATGACTGAAGGACAGACCATCTGACTGACTTAATGACTGAATGACAGATCATCTGACTGACTCAATGACTGAATGACAGACCATCTGACTGACTTAATGACTGAAGGACAGACCATCTGACTGACTTAATGACTGAGTAAAACTGTAATGTGATATACCAACCAAAAAGATGAAGTGAAAAAAGTAACCTTAGTGCTTACATAAAAAAGACTGAATTACTGTCTTGGTGGTGGGCTGACTGAATGACTCAATTTCTGACTTACTGACTGACTGATGGACTTACCGGGAGACTGACTGACAGACTGAGTGATGAACTGACAAATGGACTGAAAAACTGAATCACTGACTACCTGGCTGACCAACTGAATGGCTTAATGACTGACTGACTAACAAACTTACTTACAGAAGGACTGAATGACAGACCAGCTGACTGACTCAATGACTGAATGACAGACCAGCTGACTGGCCTATTGACTGAATGACAGACCAGCTGACTGACCTAATGACTGAATGACAGACCAGCTGACTGACCTAATGACTGAATGACAGACCATCTGACTGACCTAATGACTGAATGACAGATCATCTGACTGACTCAATGACTGAATGACAGACCAGCTGACTGACCTAATGACTGAATGACAGACCAGCTGACTGACCTAATGACTGAAGGACAGACCATCTGACTGACTTAATGACTGAATGACAGACCAGCTGACTGACTTAATGACTGAATGACAGACCAGCTGACTGACCTAATGACTGAAGGACAGACCATCTGACTGACTTAATGACTGAATGACAGACCAGCTGACTGGCCTAATGACTGAATGACAGACCAGCTGACTGACCTAATGACTGAATGACAGACCAGCTGACTGGCCTAATGACTGAATGACAGACCAGCTGACTGACTCAATGACTGAATGACAGACCAGCTGACTGACCTAATGACTGAATGACAGACCAGCTGACTGACCTAATGACTGAATGACAGACCAGCTGACTGACCTAATGACTGAAGGACAGACCATCTGACTGTCTCAATGACTGAATGACAGACCAGCTGACTGACTTAATGACT
Organism: Clarias gariepinus; assembly: GCF_024256425.1. NCBI lineage: Eukaryota > Metazoa > Chordata > Actinopteri > Siluriformes > Clariidae > Clarias > Clarias gariepinus. The sequence goes on along the minus strand of NC_071116.1, from coordinate 25,435,214 downwards.
GAATGACAGACCAGCTGACTGAACTAATGACTGAATGACAGACAATCTAACTGACTCAATGACTGAATGACAGACCAGCTGACTGACCTAATGACTGAAGGACAGACCATCTGACTGACTTAATGACTGAATGACAGACCATCTGACTGACTCAATGACTGAATGACAGACCAGCTGACTGACCTAATGACTGAATGACAGACCATCTGACTGTCCTAATGACTGAATGACAGACCATCTGACTGACCTAATGACTGAATGACAGACCAACTGACTGACCTAATGACTGAAGGACAGACCATCTGACTGACTTAATGACTGAATGACAGACCATCTGACTGACTCAATGACTGAATGACAGACCAGCTGACTGGCCTATTGACTGAATGACAGACCAGCTGACTGACCTATTGACTCAATGACAGACCAGCTGACTGACTTAATGACTGAATGACAGACAATCTGACTGACTTAATGACTGAATGACAGACCAGCTGACTGACCTAATGACTGAAGGACAGACCATCTGACTGACTTAATGACTGAATGACAGACCAGCTGACTGACCTAATGACTGAATGACAGACCAGCTGACTGACCTAATGACTGAATGACAGACCAGCTGACTGGCCTAATGACTGAATGACAGACCAGCTGACTGACCTAATGACTGAATGACAGACCAGCTGACTGACTTAATGACTGAATGACAGACCAGCTGACTGACCTAATGACTGAATGACAGACCAGCTGACTGACCTAATGACTGAAGGACAGACCATCTGACTGACTTAATGACTGAATGACAGACCATCTGACTGACTTAATGACTGAATGACAGACCAGCTGACTGAACTAATGACTGAATGACAGACCATCTGACTGGCCTAATGACTGAATGACAGACCAGCTGACTGACCTAATGACTGAAGGACAGACCATCTGACTGTCTTAATGACTGAATGACAGACCATCTGACTGACTTAATGACTGAATGACAGACCATCTGACTGACTCAATGACTGAATGACAGACCAGCTGACTGACCTAATGACTGAATGACTGACTAACAGAAGGACTGAACGCCTAACCAACAGACTTAATCATGAATGACTAATAATCTGACTGAGTATGACAGACCGACCAACTAACCAACTGACTTAATGATTAAATGACTAACCATCTGACTGACAAAAGGACTGAATGACTGAACAAAAGACTTAATGACAGACCAACTACACGACTGACAAACTGACTTAATATGGGACTGACTGACTGATGTATAAAAACTGTCTGAATGAGTTACTGATTGATTGATTACTGTAATTGACAGCCTGACTGATGACAGCCTGACTAACTGAATGACAAACTGAGTTATTATGAATATATATACTGAATGACTTATTAAGTAACTGACTGACAGACTGACTTACTGATTTACTGACGCTAACACATTTCCTGTTATACTAAACTTCCGTTATCGCCCAGATGAGGATGTGTTACCTGTTGAGTCTGGTTCCTCTCAAGGTTTTTTCCTATTACCATCTCAGGAAGTTTTTCCTTGCTACTGTCGCCGTTGTCCTTGACTTGCTCATCAGGGACTGTCTTATCATTTTGATTCATACACATTCACATCTCATACAACTTAAATTCTTTTGATTGTGTAAAGCTGCTTTGCAATAATGTCAATTGTTTAAAGCGCTAAATGACGGATTAACTGACTGTCTGACTGCTGAAACCCACAGCATCAGATTTAAGATTTATTTTAGGTCAGATTTAAGAGAACACATCACACATAGTTTACGTATAATACTAAGCTTTACCAAAAGTGATTTCTTCAATCAAACTAAGTTTAATTATTTCCAATAACTCTGAATTATGGAAAATGAGTGCAATCAGTTCGGATAGTATTAATAAAAGTCTGTTACATTCTAAAATCTCGCAAACATGTCAGGAGTGACAGGAAGAAATAATTAGTACTAGTGGGGTGTGCGATCAGGGCATTGCAGATACAGTACATACATCATGCACCATGTTGACTGTAAGAAACCAAATTGTGCTAATGTAATGCAATCATTCATGTTCATTCAGTGACCTTTTTAGCCTGGCAGGGTGATCTAGAAGAGCATTAGTGTTCACTGATTGACTGACTGGGTCTCATTGTTGAAACGTGCGTGTGTGAGGAGTCTAGCCGAGTTTCAATCTTGTTACTTTTCGCTAGCAAGCAGTGGGTGATGATGATACCAGGGTGTTCTGTCAAATACGTACTGTATGAATTTGGCAAAACCAGACCTGCGTATTTCCCTTTTATTCAGGTTTTTTAAATAAGAGTCTTACAACTTACGGTAGTTCACCTTGACCTAGATTTTTTAATTTTAATTACTTTGATGAAATGACTTTGGAAAAACACTGACCACATGACGATAATGATAGGCCCTAATACGATATTACAAATGATATAATATAAAAAAGTCATTGATTTAGGGTCAGTCGTTATCCCTTCGTCATGGGACAACCCAACATCCGTAATGTTGCAGAATTAACATAACCACAACATTTAGACATCCTGCTGCGTTCCCTATTGTCTTGATAAAGCCACTGTCGCAGATAAAGACATCCTGCCATCACCATGCTTCACTTTTGCTACAGTGTGTTATCTGGGTGAGAGGCTTGCATGTTCTTGTGCCAAACTAATCATTTAGACTTTTGCCCGAAAGGTTCTACCTTGATCTCATCCGATATGGTTTGGTGTACTTTAGGTAATCATCCTTTCTTCCTTTCCCTCTCTCTTCATTTGTTTGTTCCTTTTTTTTTGCCACATCACTCTTTTTCATGCTTTCTTCTCGGGCGCACGAAGCATCATAATAAAGCTCCACGAGCTGATGTGATGAATTCAGATAATCTGACGTGATTGGCTTGCTGTGTGTTTTGCACTTGAAGAGACAGAAAGATGTTTTGAAGTCTGTCTCAGTCACAGCGAGGTCTTCCTTCACTAATCGATTCAAAACACTCCGCTCCTTTCAAACACTGTAATATTCCGCTGCTCTATGTGCGGTGCAGAGTTAAATGTCCTTTAAATGTCATCGTGTCTCATTGGGTAGAAGTGGCCTGGCTGTGCTGCTCGCATTCCGTCACGCCTCCTCACTTCTGTTCACACACGTCTGTCCCCGCACTAAGACATGGCCAGTCCTTCGATTCAATGCAGGTCAATTCAGAAATCTGCCTGTGTTTCTGTGGTTCCCATCCTTAGATTGCACATCTGTCCATCTTACTCTGTCTGTCTGTCTCTCTGTCCTCTTCTTTGTCTCTGTTTATCTATCTCCGCATGCCCCCCCCCTTATTTTTAACTCTCATTCCTTGTCCACCTTCCTGTCTGTCTTAGTCTCTCTATTTATCCCTGTCTAACTGTCCCTCTCTTTGTCTGTCGCTCTCTGTCTTTCTCTCTATATTACTCTTCCTGTCCCTGTATCTCTCCCTCTCTTTGAGAAAGTCTCATCTCTAATCATATTACACTGCCTCTTTGTGCTTTTCTATGTTTATACTTTATTATGTTTATAATTTATCACTTTGATTCCCATTGCTTCTGCTAGCTCCATTTTATGGAGCGTGTTTTGGTTTATTAGCGTGATTAGCGCAGAGCTGGCGGTGTGTTTTCCTTGCTGGGTGTTATCACGGCCTGGGAGAAAATGGCGTTTGAACAATTAAGCCGGCGGCATGCAATCAAAGTTGCCGCAGGTGTCAATGATTCAGCAGAGGAGTGCAGATTTGCTGTGGGATGAAGTTGCGGGGCACAAGAGAATATTATCAGCTTTTAGAATAAACAGCTATACTGCATTGTTTCTACTCTGTTACAAATAAGGCTGTGTTCGAACTAGTTGCTTGTGTGGCTTCTGAGAGCTAGCTACTGTTGTCACTATCGTTTTTTTTTTGCTCACAAGAGGATAGACAACAGTATACAATTTATATGCAATGCTTTCGTATAATATATCCAGTGGTACCTCGGCAAACGAACCCCCCTGCTCACAGATTGTAACCTTAAAAACTTAAATTTTGCAAGGAATTTGCCTCGGCATATTGAGGAATCATAAATTTATGATCATAAATTCACACAAAAGGTTAAGTGAGGTTCAATGTCCATTATCTTCATATTTTACTTTATTTGTGTCTTTCCCAAATGTTTTTTTCCCCCAGATTTTCTGCTTCCCCCTATTAATGCTACTACTACCACTTAGTCGGGAGGGACGAAGACTATCACGTGACGCCAGCCAACTTTTTGAACTGCTCGCTCACGCACCGTTGTGGGCGGCATAACACACTCGGAGGACAGCGCTATCCGCTTGCATGAGCTCGCAGACGCCCCTGATTGGCTGTAGAGCCGTAATTAATGTGGGAGCACGAAGAACCTCTCATCCCTCCCCTCTTAGAGAGCTCGGCCAATCGGCTCTCTCTAGACCTCCGGCTGCGGGAGGTTACAACATCACCCAGGATTCGAACTCGCGATCTCCAGATGATAGGGCAAGCACTTTACCGCTGCTCCACTCGGAGGTCCATTTTATATTAAAACATTTTTATTATAGTTTGGAAATTGGTAACATTGGCAATATTTTTAAGATGCTGGTACGGATTATCTGCATTTACATTATTTCCTATGGGAAAATGCATTTCGCCTCAAGAATTCACCCCCAAAACGGATTACATTTGTTAGCTGAGATACCACTGTATTCATATAATGTAGTTTTATTTACATGTTGCATGCTATATTGCTGACTACATTTACAGCATTTGGCAAAAGCCCTTATTCAAAGCAACTTGCATGTTTATCTGAACAGTTTGGAGTTAATGGCCTTGCTTAAGAGACCAACAGTAGTAGCTTGGTAGTGCTTCTGATCTAGCAAGGTGCAGATCAGAAAGTTCCACGCCTCACCCATTGAACCAGAGTCAACAACCCAGCAGGAACCCTAACATCAGCTGATTATCGTGATACAGTATATTTGTAACACTGTTGAGATGAATTTCACTGTCAGGAAAACATTTATTTAGAAAGTTAGGATGACTTGATGACACGACATTGAGATAACGTTGAACGAACGCCACAAACGCAACGTTGCAAATACCACCTCATAACATCGCAACTTTAACCTTATCCAGATTTGCACAACATCACACAGTGTTGAGTGCATGTAGCTCATGTTTCTTTTAGTGTTGTAGCGTTACTGTACCTCTCTGTTTTATTTTCTTATGGAAATACAGTCCCGATCAAAAGTTTAAGACCACTTGAAAAATGGCAAAAAATCATATTTTGCATGGTTGAATCTTAACAAGGTTCTAAGTAGAACTTCAACATGCAGAACAAGAAGAAATGGGAGTGAGACAAAACATTTTTTGAGCAGTAGGACAGTCATTTGGAATTTCTTAAATGATCCGGAGGGTTATGGAAAAAAAGGTCAAGTGGAAGACCCAAAAAAGTTTCACCAGCTCTGAGCCGGAGGATCCAATTGGCTGTCCGTCAAGACACTGGACAATCCTCGACCCAAATTAAGGGCGTTACTGGTGCTGACTGCAGCCCCATAACCATCGGACGGCATCTGAGACTGAAGGGCTTCAAAAACATAAAATGTCTTCAAAGAGAAAGAGGGGGCATCTTAGCTCCCATATTACTACCCTAACATGTTGCTTGCGTAACATCTTTCTAAACTGCATCACATCCGCTTTAACAAAACAAATCTCAGACATTAAGATTTTTTCTTTATGATTTTGGCTGACTTTCAATGTAATATTTCAGCAAGTTGCTGTTGGCTGTATTTTTCATTTATTTATTTATTTATTTATTTTGTGGGGCTCATTGTTCCAGTATGTATGTGAAGTATTTGGAGTATGGGCTGTCTTTTTGCAAAGAAAACTGAAGGTATGAGCTCTGGCATGTTGTGGTAAATTCACATGGAACTGTGGAATAATGAAGTGTGGACCTGCTCTCACAGAAAGATGCACAAAATATCTGACATGCCAACAATCCATCCAACCGTCTAGATGCCAGGTAGTTGGTCGTACGGGTGAATAATCAGGTATGGGACCTTGCTCGCACAGTACATCAAATGACAACTGATATGATGCTGGGTGCTTATACAATTAGGGGCGACTGATTCTGGGCTAAAATAGGGCCAAATCTCTACCTTTGTCTGGCCTAATAGAGCCAACCGCATGATTGGTGCCATAATAATGAGATAATCAATCAGTGTCATCTATACTGCTTTATCCTGTGTTCAGGGTTGCGGGCCTATCCCAGGAAACATAGGGCATGAGGCGGGGTGCACCCTGGACAGGGTGCTTATCCATCGCCGAGCATACACTACGAGCAATTTGGGGTCTGCAGGTCTATGGACTGTGGGAGGAAACCAGAGTACCCGGATGAAACAGACCAAGCACGGGGAGAACATGCAAACTCCATGCACACAGGGATGGGAATCGAACCTAGCCAGGAATCAAATCCGGATCCTGGAGGTGCAAGGCGACAGTGCTAACCACTACACTACCGTGCCACCATAAGATAATCAATGATTTTCATTTAAGTGGTTTTAACGGTATTATTATGATAACGTACAGTATAGATAGATAGATAGATAGATAGATAGATAGAATTTGGAGTATGGTCTGTCTTTTTACAAGGAGAACTCAGTGTTTCCCACACATAGAGTATGCTTGGGCCAGCCACCCATGTATATTTTCAGATATTTTTTTAAATCTGTCCATCTGACATCTGCGATAGATTAACTAGTAGCGGACAGTTCAGTCTCACGCTAGCAGAATAAACAGATACATTAGCACGGCAGCGTGTGCTCTGTGTATTAAGACACATTAAATGTGGTGGGCGCCAGATGCCGTAAAAAGTATAGGAAGGCAGTAGTGATGGTCGTGCATGCTCTGCAGAGAAAGTGTTTCCCACAGTGCCAGTGTGTGTTAACGGGGAGGCTTCAGACATCACACTGTGCATTTCTGATATGTCATGCAGAACCAAAGTTATCATTACTTTTAAAACGTGTAAATAGTACTGATCCAGGATTATGGAAACAAAGTTGCAAAAATGTAGCATATTATAAAATGCGCATATTATTATTGATCAGAGAAACAATCAAAAACAACCATAAAAACATATGAATATGAGCAATTTCTTTGCCAATGCGACGCTTTTTATTTAATTAAGTCATGTTTGTAAAGTTGGCCGAAAATGAAATAAAATTCAGTTTTATTTATCATATTCCCTAGGCTGTGCACAATCCTAAGCCATACATACATACATAAATATATACATACATACATAAATATAAATGCCTGCTCTTTCTGAGTGCTACAGTACCACCGCAAGAATATTTCAGACCTGTGGGAAATACTGAGAACTGAAGGTATGAGCTCTGGCATGTTGTGGTAAATTCACATGGATCTGTGGAATAATGAAGTGTGGATCTGCTCACACAGAAAGGCATTTACCCTAAATGACAAAAATCCATCCAGTTGTCCAGATGCAGGGTAGTTGGTTGTATAGGTGATTAATCAGGTAGTAGACCTGATGTTGAGATAAAGTCTATTAGTGATGAAAAAAATGGTTTTGGTCTACTCAGCTAGATTTCCCATTTATTAAACACTTTACAAGGATGACTTTTTACGTACCACATCATTTAAAACTACACTGTATAGACAAAATTACTTATTATTAAGTTATACTTATTATTATTATTACTAATTATTAAATTCAGGTGTTTCAATCAATCAGGCCCCTTATCCCCAGTGAAGGTCAATCTTAAAGCTTCAGCATACCATGACATCTTGAACAACAGTTTGAGAAAGGCCCTTTTCTATTCCAACATGACTGGCATGGTTTGATGAGTTCAGTGTGGAAGAACGTGACTGGCCCGCACAGAGCCCTGACCTCAACCCCATCGAGCACCTTTGGGATGAACTGGAACGGAGATTGTGAGGCAGACCTTCTCGCCCAACATCAGTGCCTGACCCTGTAATTGCTCAACAGAATGAATGGACACGAATGCCCACAGAAACACTCCAACATTGTCCTGTGGACAGCCGTCCAAGAAGAGTAGAAGCTATTATCGCTTCAAAAGGGGGACAGACTCTATATCGTATTTGAATACAATGTCACGGCTAGTTTGGCCAAGTACTTTTGTCCTTATAGTGTATGTTAAAGCCATGAAATTATGATTTGAGTGACAGCTACTGTTAATTACAGATGTCAAACCACTAGCCACCACTAAAACAGATTTTAGCTAACCTGCTAACGGAAATCGTTGTAGTTTAACTTACGAGAAGGAATGTAGGAGTTGACACAGGACAGTGTGTACGGTGTGGATGATGGACTCCATTCAAATGCAAAGTAACTTAATTAACATTGGCCACCATAAACCCAAGCTCAGTTCGTTCCGCCCATTCGCCCGATCATTGATTAACCAGGATTTAGGCTCCCGCTAAGGTGGGTGACGACATGACGGGTTTGTCCAGTTTTTATACAGTCTACATACAATCACTAAAAAACTGCTAATGCTATTAAAACATAAACACTTACACATGGTTTTATTTCATGTTCGTTAATGCAGACGAATACATGCACCTGTATTTATCGATGAAGCTATTTCTTCTTGATGATTGCAGCAGTAGTGCATATGGGTCACTAGTGGGTCTGTACGTCCTAAATGTGACACAGGGTGTTTCCGAGTTGTCCAATTCTAGAATAGGAAGTCAGAGATGCTCAAAACAAATAAAACTTTATTCTAGATTAGTTTACGGAACTGTTTTTCTTTGCGTGTCTACGACTTGGCCGATTAGATTATTCGCCTTGTGTCACTATGAAGAAGCTTAATGAATGTTAATTAAAAGTTTTTAATTCTAAGTGCATTACCAAAAAACACATAAAACAGGTGCTTCATACCCAAGTGCATTTTTCCTTACTGACAAAAAAAATTTTCTCCGCTGTACGAACCTCCACACATTTCTCTGCTGTGTGTTTCAGGTGGTGTGTTATTCTCTGATGGGAGTACTGTGTTCCTCTCATATCAGGATCCAGATTACCTTTCGTGTAGTGTAAATAATGAGAAATGTGACGTGGCGCATAAGGAAGGGCGAGGAAAAAAAATAAATGGCTTTTTCATGACAGCAGAATTGAGGATGGGCTTTGTTCCATTTCATCAGTACATGTTATTTCTTATATTGGTGTTCCTTCTCTCGATCTCTCTTGCGCTCTCTCTGTATTTCACGTGGAAAATCCCAGGTGAAGTCTCGTCACTTGATGCTGTCTGCTATCCCACTGTGCAATCAACTTTCAGAGGTGACAGCACAAGAGATAAAAAAAAGCCCCCACTGAGGCTCTGAATCACACCAGCCTTTGCCCAGTGCTGCAATTATGATTCATATGCACTCATTTTCTTCTCCGGTGGTGGCCTGATTGAATTGAGGTTGTAATAGTGACTAATGCAGACCAATTAAAACAAAGTGACGGCAGCACTTCGGTCACTGGAATAAAGTCAGGAAAGACTGACTCATCGAGAAGGAGAACTTCAGTGCCCAAGTTGATTGCCGACTCCTGGAACTTGTTGGTGCGACAGAGGTTAGAATGTAACCATGACAGCGACAGGCTGCGAACAAGATTCGGGAAGCTTGTAACCAGAAAGTTCTACAAAGACACAAGACACTGATGGTCTTTTGGGACAACACAAGCAACTTATGGACCTAATCGTAATAAATTGTAATTTTAAAGAGTTTGTAGTTTCTTTTCTGTAAATGAATGTTCAGAAGGAATGCTTTTTCTGAACCTTATAAGTATAGTGCAAAAGTATTCAACCCCCATAAAAGTCATCGAAGTAATCACTCACTAGCTCATCATCTATACCACTTTATCCTGTATTCAGGGGCGTGGGAGGACTGTAGCTTATCCCAGGAGACTTAGGGCCTGTCCACACGGAGACGCGTTTCGCTGTATACGTATACATTTTTAATCGCATTGGCATTTTGTCCACACGGATCCGGTGTTTTAAGAGCTCGAACCGCTATTTTTTGAAATCGGGTCCCAAAGTGGATAAATCTGAAAACAACACCTTTGCGTCTTTATGTGTACGGCCAATCCGTATATTTTGTGAAACGATGATGTCATCACATCACGTGTCGGCTGCGTCACACGTAACAGCAACAACAATAATGGCGGACTACATGATTGTGTTTGTGTTGCTACAAAGCCTACTAGCTTTATTACAGCAAAATCTATTGCTTCTATGCAACTGTTATGAGCAACAAGCGATAATGGACAACACAATCTTGGTTCGTATACAGCGCGAAGGTTATGCGCATGCTCAAAGTCTTCTTTTCCGTGTATAGTGTATCTCTATGGCAGAATTACAGCGCCCCATACTGGTCTGGCGTATATACTACACCGCTATTTAGTGGTTTCGTGTGTACGCAGATATTTCTTGAGACGACGCCGTGTTCACGAAAAAAAATGATCAGATAGGGAACACACCGGCTTCGTGTGGACGGAGTCTTAGGGCACAAGGCGAGGTACACTCTGGACAGGGTGGCTATCCATCACAGGGTACACTCATTCACACCCTACGGCGATTTGGGAACGCCAATTAGCATAATCTGCATGTCTCTGGACTGTGGGAGGAAACCCACCAAGCACAGGGAGAACATGCAAAGTCCATGATCAGGAGGCATCCAAAATATTCAATAATCTTCTTTAAACAGTTGATATTGATATGTGTCTGCTACTGATACTCTGTAAAGCCTTCCTACATTAAATAATCCGGATTAGTCACATGTACACTCAACATGAACCAAAAAAAAAATAAATCATACTCCAGCAGCGGCCTGTCTGGCTTCACCACACTGCTGAGAAAGTCTGTCCTGTAACGTCAGAATTAATGAAATGTCCATGGAGCGAATCCCATTTATTTACTTCGTAGTGCTAGAAACGTTTCATGATTTTTGCACGTTTGGATGCAACTGCAGAGCTTTTTTAAAGAATAAAAAATTAGGAAGCAAATGAACCAAAGAAAGGAAATTTTATACTGAAGTGAAGCAGGAAAAAGATTAAGGGTAAGATTGAGTTGTTGGTCACATGTACCTCAAAACACAGTGAATTTATATATTTTATTTTTTTGCATATGTCAGTTTGGAAAATGAGGTCAGAGCGCACGGTCAGCCAGGATACAGCGCCCCTGAAGCAGAGAGCGTTAAGGGTCTTGATCAAGGGCTCGAAAGTGGCAGGTTGGCGGTGCTCGCGCTTGAACCGCCGACCTTCTAATCAGTAAACCAGAGGCTTAACTGTTGGAGCCACCACTGTCCCTACAGTCAGCCAATCAGCAACCAAGACAGACAAAGAGATAATCAGGTAAGGAGTAATCAAAATAACAGTTAGTGTTGAATAAAAAAATACATAAAAACACTCCTGTAGCCTTTAAACCGACCAAAGGAACTTTAACATTGTTGCTTCTGAAATCACAGAACATGTTAATGTTTAAATGATGAAATTTAGAAAAAAAAAAAAACCTGGAAAATTATCTGACTGTGGATTTTGGGAAATGGAGATTTGACAAATAGAGGCCAAAGACAAGCTTGAATGTAACAACTGAGTTTCTTTTTTTTTTTTTTGCAAATTTACAAAAAAGCAAAACCAGTCTTTGTTTGACCAAATTGATGGATGCATTAGTAATGTACTGGATGTCCATGGTTGCCAGATCGGCATTAAAATAAACAACAAAAGAGCATTACTTGGGGGGGTTGTGGCGCAGGCGGGGGTTTGAACCATTTTCTCTGAGCATCTATTTTATCCAGTTTTATAATTTTGTCATGAACAACAACAAAAAAATAAATCTTTGCGAGTAAATGAAACCGTTTCTAAAGTGGCTCTCTCCATGCAGCTTTGTGTACAGTATATTCATCGGAGCAAACAAGCAAAGTGCTGATTTACACCTGGAGGAAGAAATAACATGTAGAACTGGCTGTCAGTAATTGTGCGAATTAAGTGCATCAAATGGAATATGTAATCATATACAGTCTGCTGTTTCTTTATTCCAAAAGCATCCCTTTTTTTCTTGTGATTGCAGGCTCAAATGCACCAAATATATAGCATATTATTAGTCAACACGTTTTTGAACACACGCTTTTTCCCCCCTGGATTTCATTGCTTTCTACATTGTAAAACATTGCTGAAGGTCTCCAAAATATTCAATAATTGCATACAGTTGATATTGAGATTTGTCTGCAGTACTACAGTACTTATGCTTGATTAGTCACATGTAGACTCAACATGAAGAACATCATAATGGCTTTAACCTGGAGTGCTGGTTGTTAAGTGGTGATTCCTGAGGCTGGTGACTCCAAATGAACTTCTCCTCTGCATCAGAGGTCAGATTTGGTCTCGCTTTACTGGGAAGGTCTTCATAAGAGCAAGTTTTATCATGGTGCTTGATGGCTTTTTCAAATGCACTCGACACAATACAGTTCTTGGAAGACCTTTTTCCACAATAGCTGACCTTTGTGTCTTTAAAATTGTTCTTGAAAATATGCAAATAAAGGAACATTTTACTTACATTGCTTCTATACAAGATTAAATTGGCGAATTCACAGAATGCATGGACAAACAGCTTGCTACACTGATGTTTGTTTGCATTGCAATCGTTCTGCACTATTTCATGACTGAAGAGTCAATCGGGACACCACGCTCAGCTGGCATTGACAGGAACAGACCATGGTCACCTAGATCGTCTCACACTTTAGGATCAGGACTCAATTGATGAGGCCATAAGGTTAAGGTTGAGAGTGGAGTTAACCTAAAAAGATTTTCTTGGGCTTACGAGAGTCCAGAAACACATTCACCCAATTATCAAGAGATCGTGTGTTGGAGCCCTGGACTCAGCCATCCGTAGTCGGGAGTCTAGAGAGCAAATTCGCTGTGCATACTCCTGGTCTCACATCAATCACGGTGACAGTAGACCATCATGGGGGCATGTGAGCTCACGCAAGTGGAAAGGGGATGAATAGCGCTTTCCTCCTCCGCTCCCTAATGGTGCACGAGCTGCAGTTCTAAAAGATGTGGTACTGTATGTGGCAGGGTCATGTGTCTTACTGGAAGCACGTGATAGCTTTTACCTCCCCGGGTTGGTATCTTTCACCTTGATCAGAGACTGTCCTAAAAGATAGACAGGTTTGAGCTGGGGGGGGGATCCCGTCTCCACCAATAAAAATAATAATAAAAACAAATGTTTAGCACTTCTTTTTCATGAGCTGAAGTGACATTCTTATTTCAAATCCATGCAGCTTGACAGTCTGACAGTAGATGTCTTTAAACAATCCCTTAGAATTCTGTCTATCATCAGCTTTCCAGATTTACGAGTGGTGTTCAAGTCAAACTGGGACAGAATAACAGAACAGTTATGAGAGTAAAAACTTGCTTTATTTCTTTATATAATCCCATGCTGTACTAATGCACTAATCCTAGTGTTTCACTGTTTTTTCAGTATGCCGGAGACATGATCGGGCTGCCTGATTCAAGTCTGAAACCCTGGCCTCCCAGGAACTCCTACAATGGCCCAAACATGTGGAAATGGCCTGAAGCGAGGTCAGGACTGTAGGGGGATGTGGCAAAAACTCCCAGCCAAGTTCCTGTCACGTGCAAGTGGTGTTGGTCAATGATTGTGTGTACAGTTCCCACGGACAGATGCGTCTCTTCCGCAAGTTGGCGACACGGTGTCCATCTATTTTCAATGTGTTTCACTCGCTTGAAGTGGGCTCCGTACACTAGCGTATTGCTTTGTATGCACAATGTATGCACCACTCAGATGTTTTAACACGGCTAGGAGTCTCATCACCGCACTGAGCCTGAGGTCTTCTGTTAAAGTCACTTTTACTGTATTATAAGTTCGGAGCATTACTTTCACTGTAATCACCTTCACACTTTAAAGGGTTAATCACTGTAAGTGGTTCTGTCTCATGTATTTAAATATACAAAGCATTTGGTTTGTTTTGCTGTATCGTTTTTGCCCCTCAAGCTAAGGATTAGATTTGCTAATGAATCATCAGGGTTTACAAATAAGCAAATGCTAAAAATATTCTAATTCAATGCCATATATTATACAACAAATACAGTATAAAGCTGATAAATCTTAAAGCCTTTAATAGTGTTTTAATAAGTACAAATAAGTCTCTGCTTAACAAAAGTAAAAAAAAAAAAAAAAAAGGTTGCTTGATCTCACACACACACACACACACACACACACTGCTTAAGGCTTTATCTGACACAACTATAAACGTGATGCTGAAAAGCTGCTCCCCAGGACACTAACTTTATAGGAAATCACTCGCCATTACAATATTTAGACTGAACACAATTTTAATTAAAAATAATCTCCCGTACCTGAAATAATCGAAGCGAGTCGGAATTCATCTGAGAAATGCATTGGCTCGTAAGGGGACGTCTCGTAAAGTTCTTCTCCTGTAAAGACAAACAATCAAATTTTAATTCCCAGAACAGTCTCCTTGAGAGGCTCTGCAGAATAATGTTTACAAGTAGACATGTCTTGGGTAAGAATTGAGACCCTGCAGGAGGAGCTTTTATAGGAAACTAATCAGTGACAGTGTGGTGTGATGCAGCCTGACGTGAAGTGCAGTCAGTGTTAGCACCCTGAAGCGGAATGTTTTCAGCAGGAGCTGTAACAGTTGGTTAAAATTGCAAACTTTCTGAAAGCCTGACTTGTCACTGAACAGAGAAGTGACTGGACTAAGTAAAGAATAACACCGCAGATTGTGTGGGTAGATGAAAATAACGCATGGGGAGTGAGGCTACACTTCGGGCGCATCAGTCCGAAGCGCATTAGATTATTCCGTGTCTGGTTTTGCACTTACGCCCCACAACGATTCGTCCATGATTATTTCATAGTTACATTTATTAGCAAATGAAAAATTATGCATTTTATTTAAGAGATTTAATGTTGTGGAACATCTGGGAGACAAGTTAGGTCCGGCGCTCACTAAACTGTGACAGTCATTCACTTACCTCTCTCTCTCTCTCTCTCTTTCTCTCTCTCTTTCCTCTATCTTTCCTCTATCTTTCTTTCTCTCTCTTTTCCTCTATCTTGACAAAAAAACTGTAAGGCGTAAACCTCTGTCTTTAAAACATTTTTTTTTGCTTTCAAACGTTATAAAACAATTGCAATCTGAACTAATTTAATAAACTTTAAACAAATGTCTCCTTAGAAAATACATCACCACATCAACATTTATACAATTTCCCCTAATAAACAAAAATAAATATTTGTATTATTGGTCATACACCAATCAGCCATAACTTTAAAAACATTCAAATGAAAACCACCAAGGTTTGGGGTTCCCCTTGTGCCAATAGGGTGGCTCTCGCCCCTGTTGCTGGGCAGGGAGTGATGTGTCTGGCACCAGGACATTGACAGTGGATCCTTTGGGTGCTGTAGTTTGCGGCACATCCCATGGGTGTTCAATCGGTCTGGGATCTGGGGAGTTTGGAGATTGGGAGTTTGGGAATCTTGCCTGCTGGGCCACATGTGGGAAAGCTGTAGTGAATCGGGTGTTCTGATACCTTTCTTTCATGGCCTGGATTGGCTTTTCTGTGGGATCGGACCTGGCACTGCAGTACCCGCGGGTATGGGTGAGCACTGGGTGCCCAGGATCCTGTCACCAGTTTACTGGTGTATAATTAGTGATGTGTCAGCAGACATTCTTTATGGTTGATCAGTTCAAACTATGTGCAGCATCTTCCATACAAACTGGTTTAACAAACTTTACTTGACTGTATAAAATGGACCACTTACATATTATACAGTATATTTTCTTCTGCACTCGATGAGCCTTAATGCTACCTACAGTAGGAATGTAACCCATGGTTAAATTTTAAAGCTAACACGACTGTGAAAACATCAGCAATGACAAAATTTTGCTGTTTTAAGAACCTTTTAGAAGCCAAACAACACTAGTAAGTCATTTCCATAGCTACATTTGGGCAGCTAATGTATGCAGGCAGCAGGCAGCAGTTTACTATGTGCTGCACAAGTTTTTATTATTATTATCATTTTTTTCAGATTAGCGTTTAATGTTTCATTTTAGTGTTTTCCCTAAAAGGAACACTATATTCACAATGTTGAATGAAGCTACAGAACATAACACAACCTGTGAGATGGCGTCTACAGTATAATTAGCTAGCCTTAGTTAGTTATGCAGCTTAGCCCACACAAGATTTAATCATATTTTCAAACCCTTAAAGTGAAATTTCTGCCCAAAAAGAACAGCTGTTACTGCTATAATACAATATCCTGACAACAGCATTTACCGTGATGAAATATCAGGCATTTATCCTGACATCTGAGCGCTCGCTGCTCCCTAAGTGGTGGGGCGTTGAGGGCTAGCCGTAGCAATTCACAAATTAGCCCCGCTGTGGTGAACTACATCATCTGAATCATACAGGCATACAAGAGAGATGTAGGAACCAATAAACCTCTGGAAATATACCGTAAATACACTGTTTAAGAAAAGGAAAGTTTTAAAAATTATAGGAGTGATCATTAATTCTAACAGGACCAGAATTTACAATGTGATCATGTGACGTCATCATGTTTTTACGTTTTAGTGCTACACCTCAACATTTACATTTAGGCATTTACAGTAGCAGATGCTCTAATCCAGAGCGACTAACAAAAAGTGCTTTATAGTTTCCGTCATAAGAAACCTAACAAACGGCTTATTATAAAATACTGGTTTGATTTAAACAGTATCATGGGTTAGCGACATTGCTCTAGCTAGTCAAATGATCTATTATCTAGATAAATTATCCACAGTATTTAGCTTAGTTATTTACGTTTTGTCCAGCAAGTTAACAAATTATTTTGTAAAAATCCAAAACTGCACTTACTGTAGTAAGTGGAAACACCATCTCAGGTTGCGTTGTCAAAAAACCTTTTAAACATTTTAATGTGATCCGAAAATAAATGACTGTCACTCCTGGCTTAGTCACTGATCTTTCAGTTCACTGAAGTAAATTTAAAAGTTTACAGCTAAAGTTTATTTTCATATTTCTTTATATTTCTAATTTGAACATTTCACTTTATACTGTGTAAGACTGTGTATGTGATGAATACATTTTATTATTTTTTATCTATTCTTTATAAGTTACATGTGATCTGATGTACCGTATACAAGATATTCAGGGTCTTATTTACTCTAACAATAAATCTGATTATTAAGCCTCCCGATGGCATGTCTCACACATCACACGTCTCTAAACGAGACCCCTGTCCCTTCATCCGGTGCTCTGTCTTTCACACAGATCTTGTCTCACTCCAGTCACCACCTCCCGGTTTGGCTTAAAGTTAAGACAACACCGACCCAGCCGGTTTTATCCAGCCAGTGACAGGTTAAAGGACAAGATCAATTTTGTGTAAAAGGTAAATAACAGATCGGTTTACAGCTCAGGTTGCAAATTCTTTGTAAAATCGGGTTAATTTTAAGCACATTTCAAACATGTATCGCCTTCACACTTTGCCGCCTCCACTCAAACCTTCCCTGTTCGAATTATAGCATTTTAATTATCATATATAACAAGCAATTATGTGTCACATCTTTTCCAAATCAAGCTTTAATTAGCTTGTGTATTTATACTCTCGTTTTACTTTAAAAACCTCAGCATATCTTCGAACAAAGCGCAGCTGATTTGAACATATTGCACCATTTCACTTCTCCTGGCTTGTCACCTTTGATTTGTGAACTTGTTGCATTTCGCCCTTCCTGAGTTCACATACGGTTGTTTTTGACTCACCCCCCTGCGCATCCCTACTCATCTGTCTCTTTCATTACAACATGGTTGAAGAAATAGCCGTGTGTGTGTGTGTGTGTGTGTGTGTGTGTGTGTGTGTGTGTGTGTGTCTTTTTGTAAGAAAATATTACGGTACGTGATGCTCAGCATCAATGAAATAATTTTTTTGTTGAAAATGAAGTATATTGATATTAAGCATTTGTGATCCATATGGATATTGGAATCTTGACCCATTTGTTAATATGCAAAAGCACCCTTTTCAGTCTTTTAAGTTGTGATGCATGTGATCATGCAGTATTTATTTTAGACACACCAAAAGTCGAGGGGACGACACACATGATAGCATTTGCATGCTGCATTAAGTGCTCAACGTTAGCTAAAATTAAACATAAAAGCCTTTGCCGTTTGATTTCTGATGATGATGCAACAATCATCACTGGCCTGGAGCTACGAGAGAAAAAGAATTAGCCATGCTCTCCGGGTGGGAGGGGCATGCTTCCTCTCTGATGTCAATCAGTGTGACACTGGGTAATTGCTGGCATTTATGGGACTGGAGCTTGGTGCAGAAGATTGGTGCAGGAACAAAGATAATTGCTTTGCATGAGATTTAAAAAAAAACAACAACACAAGTTACATAGGAATTTAATATTCATTAAATACATAAACTAACAGTAATTAATGATTTTGGAGTAATTGATACTTCGAAACCTGTAAGAAAAATAGCTGCTTAAAACATCAAATTAGAAAATAATCATTACTGCTATCAAGTCGAATTGAATTGAAAATTACAAAGCCCAAAAACCTTACTTGTATCGACAGACTACATATCCATAAGAAATTTTACTATAGTATGTACTGTACTCTATTTAACTATGGTAAACAACATTACATACCATACTTTTCCATAGTATTGCCGTGGTACTTTTCCATGAAGGGCACCTTGGGTCTACAAGGTAGTACTATGGTATATTCCCTAATACTTTGGTGAATACTATGGTACTTATTGGGTAGCAGTGTCTACCAGAGATCAGCAGATATCTAATATGATATGTTTGTACATACTGTACCATAATGGATATGTTGGCGCATACAGTATTATTGGTATGCTATAGTCCAGGCAGTACCATATTATGATTAGGAGTTGCAACAGAGCGTAGGGTCAGCCATTATACCCTGGAGCAGACAGGTTAAGGGCCTTGCTCAAGGGCCCAACAACAGCAACCTGGCAGATATGGGGCTTAAACCGCCAACCTTCCAATCAGTAAGCTAAAGCTGTAATACACTGAGCCAAAACCAACCTGTGGAGTTAACTCATTACAGGCAATTCTTGCATTTGCATTCACTATTTTATTTAGTAAATGTTACATACATATATTGGAACCATTATTGTACATAATCATGCATTGTATAACATGTTTGTTTTTTTTAATATCCTGGTCCGTAGTGGAACCATGCTATACAGGTACTTGTAGAGCAGTGGTGGCTTAAACATTTGAGGCTGTGGGTTACTGAGTTACTGATTGGAAAGCCAGAGGTTTCAGCCCCAGCACTGCCAAGTTGCCACTGCTCCGGGGGCGCTGTATCCTGGCTGACCCCACGCTCTGACTAGCATCCTAACTGGGATATGTGAAAAAAAATTCTCTATGCTGTAAGTTACATTACAGTTAGCCAAGCGGCTAGTTCTGCTGGAAGAAAAAACTGGAGAAGCTTCATATGAATCTCAGCTGAACTTAAACCGACGAATATTGAAAGGATGGTTGTGGAATTTGGCCCAGATTACTCACATTCCACTCACGTTCTGGGGGACAAACTTGTGTACAAAGCAGGAAACAACCAGAGCCATATAATGTACTTATATGCACCTCAATTTGGATTTAATAGCTGAACTGTCCCATTAATATAAACCTGCGCATTTGATACAATTTCAGAGCTGCAGTTAAAGACAATTAACCAACACCTTCGGAACAATCAGGATGGATGAGAATCTCAGATATGCTGTTAGATTTAGTTCAGCCTTTATTCTCACATATACCGTATTGCACAGTGAAATAATCGTCTGGGGTCAGAGCGAAGAATTATACAGCACCCCTGGTGCAGACAGGTTAAGGGCCTTGCTCAGGGGCCCAACAGCGTTAACCTGACAAACCGCTGACATTCTTATCAGTACGTTGTAGCATTAAGTTGGTACCCTGAGCCAAAGCCACCCAGTCAATTCTTGTACTTGCATTATATAATGTGGTGTCTTGCAAAAAAGTGTGTTAATAAGGAGTTTGGCCACCAAAAAGCACCTAAACAGCTTCAGTAGCACAGATTCTGCACAACTCTGCACATACTGGCACACTAGCACAATGAACATGATTCTTCCAAAAGATTTTTTTGGCTCAGTATCTTGATAATAGCTATAGAGAATAACAGCAGGCGATTGATATCGAGAGTCATCAAATTCTGGCCCTGCAGGTCAGATCCAGTGAGTTTCTGTAGAATCTGTAAAAGCACTAAACACCTTTTAACCATCCAGACCTCCTGCAATGGGGAACTACATGTAGGCGATGCTCTCTCATGCTGGAAGTGAACATGTGTGCTGCACACAGGTGACATAATGGATGCCAAAAAAAAAAAAAACACTGTTGTTAGCTATCAGTCTAAAAATGATGAGTTCTGTTAGGGCGAGTTTAAAAAAAAAAAAAAAAAGAAGAGTGAGAAAGTAAGTGGGGAAAAATGGTACTGAAAAGTGGAGGCACGTCTCTGGATCGACACTTCAGGGTTAAATTAGACCAACTCGGTACAGAGATTAGTGTAAAACACATCACACAGTGGTGCACTTTTACATAAATTGTACTTAGACCAGTGGTTACTTTTTACTTTTCCTTGAATGAAAAGACAATTTTATCAGTTTTTTTTTCCTGCAGTGTTCATTTATGGCTGAATCTCAAAAAGGGGAAAAAACATCTTTAAGGCTACCAGTATACAAGAGAGTAAAACAGTATGATTATATGATTAACAAAGTGATTATTGTTATATAATAGCGCTGAACAACATGGGGGGAAATGGCATATGGAATTATTTTCACTTCACATAACATCATAAATTCATTATTTTCCTAAAACCACACAAAGTCTATTATTCCTTACCTAATCCTGTGGAGTTCCCATAATGCTACACTGCAATCATCCTTCCTAGTATGAGACGCTTAGGTCTCTGCATAACATTTATGATCGCTCTAAATAAGTCGGCTCTTTTAAGGGATCATCCCAGATCAATGGCCTTATCTGCAATCTGCTTCCTGCCACCAAACACGCCCTAATCCATAAACAGAGTGCTCGTCCTTTAGGGCGAATCAGTACGCGTGAAGAAAGAAAAGTGTCAATGACATGACACGTAAATTGAGAGATGGAGTCAGGTGCTCTAGGTAATATTTATGTGCGTGTGACAGAGACATGCTGTGTACCTCTTTATGTTTTATGCAAATGTTGAATCATGACAAAAACAAAAAAAAACAAAAAAAAAACGCCTGAGCAGAGAAACTGAGAAATTTTAAAAATAAACCTGGTCAGATGTCGTACTCATGGCATGTGTAAAGAGAAGATGGAACAAAAAGGAAATGACAATGGTGCCATCTTGCCATTTATCCTTTGTTCAGAATATTGAACAAAACAGGGACAGATTGAAATGCATACATTTGAATGTCACATTTGCAAAATGTACCAGGGGTGTTCAAGTCAAACTGAAATGAAATTTCTTGTGAATGAAAGTGTAAAACCGATTGACATTTACAGAAGCCTTCAAGCACAGTACGCTGATGAGACTCTTGACCGCGGTAAAACATTTGAATGGTGGAAATGTTTTAAAGACTGTGCATCTGTGACAACCAGGCCAAGGTGACACGGAGCCTACTGCAGCCGTTCCCGAGAAAATTCAGTGAGTGGAACGCCTGATCCTTAAAAATTGAAAAAAATCCTTGAAAATGTTGCCAACTTGACAAAAGGTTCACTTGCTGCCTAGTAACATCTGATTCTTAATCCATAGTGCTTAATATGATGTTGGCCCCGCCTTCTTTGCAGCTACTGTATAACAGCTTCAAATCTTCTGTGAAGGCTTTCCACGAAGTCTAGGAGTGTGTTTATAGAAATTTTTTGTCCATTCCTCCACAAGCGCATTTGTGAGGTCAGACACTGAAGTTAGACGTGAATGCCTCGTTTGCAGTCTCCGCTCTAATTCATCCCAAATGTGCTCTATCATGTTGAGGTCAAGACTCTGTGCAGGCCAGTCAAGTTCTTCACACCAAACTCACGTATTCATGTATTTATGGACTTAGTGCACTGGTGTACAGTCATGTTAAAACAGCAAGGGGCGTCCCAAAACTGGTCCCACTAAGGTGGGGGACCATAAAATTGTCCAAAATGTCTTGGTATGCTGAAGTATTAAGAGTTCCTTTCACTGGAAGTAAGGGGCGGAGTCCAACTTCTGAAAAACAACCCCAAACCAGATGCAACATGGCTACGCACCAAGACCACAGAGCTGGAATAGGCTAAAAGACCATAAGCTGGAAGCTTGGTGAGAAGGAGACAACTGTTGGAGCGATTATTTGCAAATGGAAGGAATACAAAATAACCATCACCATCGGTCTGGAGCTCCATGCAAGATTTGAGAAAAATGAGGGATCAGCCCAGGACTACACAGAAGAAGCTTGTGAATGATCTCAAGGCAGTTGAGATCACAGTCACCAAACCATTGGTAACAGAATACCGTACATCGTCATGGATTGAATACCTTCAGCGCTGCAAGATCCTCCTTTCTCAAGAAGGCACATGGCCTTCACGAATTGTGAGAAAGTGCTGTGGTCAGATAAGACCAAAACTGAGCTATTTGGCATCAACTCGATTCACCATTTTTGGAGAAAGAAAATTGCTGACCATGACCCTAAGAACATCATCCCTACAGTCAAGCACGAAGGTGGAAACATCATGCTGTGGGATGGTGTCTCTGTTTAGGGTAAGGCTGACTTTGCAGTATTGAGTAGCAGTGGATGGGTACATGTTTTGTAAAATTCTGGATTGGAATCTCCTGAAAATGAGTCATGGATAAGTTTTTCAGCATGACAGTGACACCAAACATAGCGCCAAGGCAACAAAGGGGTGGCTCATTAGAAGCACATTAAGATCATGGAGTGGTCTAGCCAGTCTCCAGACTATAAACCTACTGTATGAAAAATTTATAAAGGGAGCTGAAACTTCGAGTTTATTGTTCTCATTAAAATGCAGTCCAATTTATAATCTTTGTATCATTCCGGATTTTTGGTCCATATGCTGTTTATCTCCTTTACAATAAACCTATGATAAAAATTATAGACATTTAATTTCTTTGTAAGTTCTTTGCAACCTTGCAAAATCTGCAGGCGATCAAAGAATTATTTTCCCCACCGTATATAGCTGTGAAATGGTAACAAGAGGTTAAAGTGGTTTAAATGTTTTACCGGTGTAGTGTAGAGTTTAGCACGGTGATAGTTTTAGGATGGAAGTTAGACCTGATGGTAGTGTTTCGGATGTTCCTGTACCTTCTCCTGGGTGGAAGGAGGACAAAAAGTTCTGCACTGAAATATGCAGTATATAAATCACTGGAATCCTTGTACTGTTATTTCTAATAATTATTACAGATTTTCTAACTAACACAAGCTAACCTAACAGGATGTCTGCAAGGATTTTCTAATTAATTGATTTACATTCAACTTCACTTCCAGCACTAATCACCTAGCTAACAGGAGCTAATTAAACAGACATTTCCTTTGTGTGCAATATTAGGAGCTGGGTGCCTACGAAGATACGTCTGTAGTGTCGCCATTGTGTTTTATTCAGTACAGAAAGTGTTAAGATACTGTAAGTGTGTGATATTTCCTTATATCTGGAAGAAGTGTTATTTCTATATATCGGAATACACCTGTCAAAAACATCATCGCATCACGAACCACGCAGGACTGTAACCATGTAACCATGACAACGATTATAAAACAGTGTTGTGAGTAAGGTCTCATATTTACACTCTGCTATATTGCTTAGTGAGATACCCCAACCTCACACACACACGCACACACACACACACGCACACACACACACAGACAGAAAGCATCACGAGCAGCAGAGTGTGTAAAACGATTTTGACATCGCCCTTGGCAGTGACTTTGTGCGTTATTCTATTAAGGGCAGCGCGCCGTCTCAGGACATTTAAGAGTTCAGCAGATGGAGAGACCTTGAATGATGCCAAATTTAGATTCAGAACAGGGACACTCGCTTAAACACTCCTATCTGTCATTTCAGCCGATCGTCTACACACATTTTCCTGTGGCATTTGATGAGCGCTGATAATAAATTATCTGTGAGATTTACGTAGTACGGTGTTCTTCAGTACTGTGTTACATTCAGGACAAGGTTGCCTAGGTACAGTAGTCTGCTACAGTATAACAGTGTTTCTTAATCCTGCTACTTCTTCTAAGTCACCCAATATATTCTTGTTCAGGCTTGTTTATCAGCTCATAATCCAAATCTGTTTTTTGTTTTGTTCTGTTTTTTGGAGTAGAGAAAAATGAAAAACTAACTGATGTGAATGTCCGATTTTTAAGGCCAGCGTGATAGCCTGATTTAATGACCTATTGAAAAAAGTTTTGAAGTTTTATTATGCAATTTTTTTTTTTTTTTGCATACTTGTTTATAGCACAGAGTGTTTGAATTCTTATTTTTGTTGTTGCAGTAAACACACTCTTTGTAATACATTACTGTACATTTCACAAAATGTGTGATTGTTGATTTGGTTGAGTTTTCAGCCTTTATGGAAGGAGTCTCCAGTCTCAGCGTTCTGTAGTCATTCATAGCCAAAGCTGTTTTTCAATTCAATTCAATTCAATTTCATTTGTATAGCGCACAATACAAATGAATATAACAATTGTCATTGTCACCAAGCAGCTTTTCACAATCAAATGAATTATTTAAGTTTGTATGGAATGTGAATGTGTATGAATTAAAATGATCAGATAGTTCCTGGAGTTATGATCTGGGGTTGCTTTTTAACTAAGGCAGGTTATCTTTAATAGAGAGAAGAAAGAAAAAGCGAGGTTAGTGACCGAATGGCTGTTTTTACACTCCCTGTTCAACCAATTTGTGTACTGGAAAACGCCCGTGTGATGGAAATCATGGAATAACCTGATCGTCTAATACATTCAGGTAATCAACTGCCTTCGTTTTATTCATTTAACCCGAGCAACTGAAGAAACCCCTGATGGTAACTCGTCGGCACTGTGCACTACGCTTGTACTTCGCTCTGAAACAGGGTCAATCTGATCTTTTTTTCATTTCTCTAAAGATCTTTAATCTTTATGCTCCCTATCAAACACGAAGCCTTTTTCCTGATGATTCTCACTTACAAGTGGCTTTCTTATCGACAAACAGCTGTGAGTCACAGTCTGGTGAGTTCTCGGCACATTGTGTGTTTGGAAATGCTTTTACGTTCACTATTTAACTTAGCTCTGACTTCTGCTGACATCTTTTTTAGGAAGCATTCTCACCAAGCATTTAAGTGATCTTCGATTACGGTCTTTATGATTTTTCATGACCAATATACCGATTTTATTAAAAAGACTACTATTCTGTGCTTATATTGGGCAACAAAAAAAAAATCATTAATAGTGGGGAAGTTAAATCCCCAGTAGCTTCCCCATACAGTAGCTGCATCATCGATTATTTTCCTATAACTACATATTCTATCATAGTGTTCACCTCATATCATTTCCCCCCTTTTTCTCTCTGTGTAATAAGAATATGTTCGTTCTAAACAGTCTGTTTTAAACATATCTTTGAATAAAAATAAATACATAATAATAATAAAAACATAAAAGCACACACAGACATTATTTTTGGGACAATAACACAAGCGGAATATTGCCAATGAATAACAGTCATCGCTCACGCAGTGTCCAGTCGAGGCCGTGTAAATAGATGTAACGTGCAGACAGATGAGATCTTTGATTTATACTCTGTCATTTGCTACAGCTGACATCTATCTGAGAGAGATACAGGACGCAGGGATTGTAGGTGTATGTACTGTAATATAACATATAAATCATAGTATTATAATTATCTAACATTTATCACGGCTTATGATTTATTAATGTTTTTTAGGAAGATGAACGAGTCGACAAATCCGTCATTTATTTCAATCATTTCAGCTTCATGACTGAGCAAATTCAACTCGCAGTCGTTTCTGCAGAATAGACTTCACATAAATATGGAATAAACCATGACGGCGTGGTGCGTGTGTTTGGTTAATGATATAAGCAAGGGCCTGATTTTGTAAAATTATTATTATTATTATTATTATTATTATTTTAAAACTGTGCCTCAATCAGCATCAAGATGAAGTTCTCTCGAGCCTAACAACCCTGTAAAATATAGCAGTGTAGCAGTGACTCTGTCTAAGATTTCCAGACATACAGTACAGCGTGTACCCTTTCATCCCATCAATCACTCAAAATGCTTATGCAAAATGTACAAACTGTAGGCTCAAATTCCAGATATAAAATCACGTTAAAATATCCTCCATCTCATATAGCCGCTGCTTTCCTTTTTTTTTTTCTTTATTTTAATCAACCAGTTCTAGAATGTCTTCTCTTGACATTGAGAAACACTTCATGAGGGCATACAGGAACCGTCCTGGGGTAAGAAGGACTGTTCTGTTTCCTCACACCTACGGGGCTTGTAGGACACTTTCACCCACACACACACACACACACACACACACACTAATGGATTGGGAATGCTGGTCTGTCTAACGGATTACATAAATTGTCTGAATAACGGATTACCTTCTTAATTACTAATTTAATTAGTGTTAATTACACTTAATAACTGAGCACTTAAATAGCAGACCTAAGGCGTTCGATTGCTCGTTACTGTACATCAAAAAAGTCATACAAGTACTCTAACGCGTACTTTGTAACTCGCTACACCCAACACTGTTTATAAGAAAAGTAAAAGATGACATCATGCTCTGTTTAACACTTCACAGTATTTGGGTAGTACTGTGAATACTACGAGGATGATTTAAAAATATATATATATATTGTTTAAATTCTTATATTTGCAAATCAAGGGCAGTGAAGTAACCATATATACTGTATGAATTCTATGGAATTTGAGTCATTTCTTATTGTTTGGTACTCTTTTTGCATATTTAAATGTGCCTTTAATTTGATCTGCTTTATTATTTCTTTTTCTTTAAAAAAAAACCCCAAAAAAACCCTAGACCAGGCATCACTAAATGGCCGACCGCAGTGCAGATCTGGACTGAGTGACAGTTTTATCTGGACCCTGATGCTTTTCTGAATAAATAAGAATAATTATTATACCAGCAATTTAGCAATTTAGTTTTTTTTTTTTTTTTTAGTAATTTAGCGCTTTTTCTCTTAAGGTAGGCGCCTCTAAACACATCATTCAACAATGTCCAAATAGCTCAGCTGGGAGAGCGTTAGACTGAAGCTGTAAAGGCCCTGGTTTGATCACCGGTTTTGGCGTTCTGAAATACTACCCATATATTTAGGGCAGTGGTGGATCAAACGGTTAAGGCTGGAGGAAAATGGGTTTCTGATCAGAAGGTTCAGGGTTTAAGCCCCAGCACTGCTAAGTTGCCACTGTTGAGCCATCGCACTTCGCTCTGGAGCAGGGTCAATCTGGTCTCGTCAGACCACACAACCTCTTTTCCAACAAAATGAATTTAATCCACTTTAGAATAAGACTGTGACATAACTAAATGTGGAAAAAGTGATGCGCTATGAATACTTTCCGGATGCACTGTATATACAGTACTATATATAACTACAGTATATATTTATAGGTATTTTTCGACCACATACAAAAATCACGCTTTTTTACAATTCGTGGGTGCTCTAAGGAATATAATACCCTGAGAATTTTGGGGGACGACTGTAATAATTCTCCTTGCACACCTTTGTTTTCTCTCTTAGGCAAAAAAAAAAAATAGATGTCATAGATTCCCCCTCTTGTTTTAATACTTATATATATTAATACTTTTAATATACAGTACTATATATAACTACAGTATATATTTATAGGTATTTTTCGACCACATACAAAAATCACGCTTTTTTACAATTCGTGGGTGCTCTAAGGAATATAATGTAATATATACTGTAATAATTCTCCTTGCACACCTTTGTTTTCTCTCTTACAGTGAATAAGGCAAAGAAAAAAAGAAAAAAGAACACCGATTGCCCTGATGTCATAGATTCCCCCTCTTGTTTTAATACTTATATATATATTAATACTTTTAATACTTTAATATGCTGTCTGTTGTTCTGGACTTCGGTTCCCAGTGTGCATTTCACCACAGTCACATGCTCCCGATTGGGTCACCTGTTCCTAGTTACTTGGTCATTAGTAGACGTATTAAAAGCCTCAGTGTCTCAGTTTTTTTCTGTTTTTACTGTGTAAATTCCGCTCTTCTGATTACAATTAGTTTCGCGACTCGTCTCTGCTCCCATGCCTTATTTTTTTTGCATTAACGTTTAACACCTGTAGTCCAGCTGTAGCCTTAGCTCACTTGTTTCTTTTTGGATTTTGTTTGGCTCTTGATGATGAGAAAATTTCATCATTCTCACAGACTTTATACACTCTCCATATAAACGCTAATTAAACATGGCCTTACATAAAACCTTAGCGTACAAACAACATATTAGAACGACCGCTGTAACATGCATGTAATTTACCTCCCGTCCAACATTACAATCAGACCTGTTCTTACCAAAATTTCTGACCAATCAGAATTAAGAATCCCAGGATTTCACTAGTGCTTGGATACCATCAAGATAGAAAATTGTCTAACACACTGGCCTCCCAGGAACTCCTTTGATGCCTCAAACATGTCATCCTATCACATATAAACATCCTATCAATATGGGCCAACATTTCTAAAGAATGCTTTCAGCACCTTGTTGAATCAATGCCACGTAGAACACCGTATTAGTATAGTGGTCCTAATAATCCTTTAGGTGAGTGTATATATATATATATATTATATATACACACACACACACCCAACAGATTTTATCAAGTTGCTAGATGTGTCTCCTCAGCTTTATTTCCTGTTTCCTAATAGTTTTTTAAGCACTATAAAAAGCAAATTCAAGATATAAAAACTCTTCCAGTTCTACTGATATAGCTTATGTTAATACAGTGATGTTAATGACTACCTCCTCGCCACATTATATTGCTGCACTGTAGTCATTCTTTGTGGCTTGTTAAATATTTGCCTCCTGCTCTGATGGACCACCAGTCCTACAGAGACTCTAATGCATCTTTGTGCTCCTATTTTAATTACCTCTGACAATAAAGTCGTCATAATTTCTAATTAACCGCGAGTGTTCTCCTCATTTTCTTCTTAGAGGTCAGAAGCCCTTGGAGGGACGTCACGTTAAGCCACATGTAGCGTCTTTACTACTTAGTAATGTGCACAGTCTTGTCCTTTTTTTTTTTTTTAATTATACCAGGAAAACATAATAGAAAATATCCAGCGCTATTATGAAATCCCATAATTCCCTGCGGTTAATGTCTAAACAAGCTGTCTGACAGGGTACATATTACTACACACAGAATTGCTGTTAGAAAGGGACATATGGAGTACATAGTGAATGGCTTGTGTGGTTTGGGACGGAGCCGCAGTGGATTGCTAATGAGATGTTTCAGATAGTGTTGATGTAACCTATTGTATAGAATAACAGCGGTGAGAGATTTGCTGTTTATAATATACCATTTACTAATGAATTACTTAAATTTACAACAATTAAGATTATTAAAAAAGCAAAGTTTTTTTTCAATGACAAATCAAAAAAAATTAATTTTGCATAATATTCTTCCTTTAAAAAAGTCTTTGCAGACCAATTCGATTTTTCTCCCTAATGTGACCTCATTTAAAAATCCCCTGCCTCGTTGCTCAGTTTTCAGGAAGGGTGTGGTTTAGAAGTAGCTAATTTGCATAGACACTGAAACAGGACGTTTGAAAGAGGTTAAAAAAGTTTCTCTAGGATGTATTTTAACTGGAGCATTACCATGATGAACTTTTTGATGGACCTCTGAGACCATGGGTTAAATAGCATATATGTGTTAAATGGTATAATGGGACCTTTAATGGTGGTAAAGGTCGCTGTTATACCAGCACTTTTGTACTGGCTTGTCTTCCTAAAATGCCATGATTGTTGTCACCTGTCTTTATTAGGTCCTAATTACTGTAGTTCACCTACAGTACAGTGCATAACGCCTGGTCCACACATACAAAGGGATAGTGGTGACCAAAAGTATTTAAACGAAATTGGACATCAATCATTTAATGACGTCTTCAAATGTTTTAAATAATGACATTCAAGATGATTAAAATATTTTTTTCGAGCAATGAACTTGATAAATAACACTCAATATGTTTATATTTATGAAGCCCTTTATTCTTTAAAACCTGCTGGATCCGGCTGAGCATAGAGTCAAAAAGACATACTGTAGAGTCTGCAGCACCCGGTGTCACTCGCTCAGTCCATGCCTGCTTGATTGCTTCTTCAAGATCGTGCACAGCAATTCGCCACAGACAGTTGCAATTCTTTTTCAAGTTTAGACATTTTTGTGCAGACGTGGACACCCCGGCTTCAGTACGTAAAAGTCCTGCCGCATACTGTATGTGTTCCACCCATTCATTTAACCAGCTTATTCCAATAAGCTCAGATCTTCAGCCAGATAGGCGAAAAAATTATTGATTTGGAATTTTCTTGTTTGATCTGACTTATTAGTGTCATCTTTCCAAGTAAAGTGTTTCTTGTAATTTTTACTATATTTCCTGTTGCTTTTTTTCCCTGTTGTATCAGTCTATCTGATTAAGCAGTATGGATTATGGGGCACGAGGACGCAGCCTGAGATGTCACAGCCATGCTCGTACCACACCTCCATTGGGATGTTTCTTTTACACAGCAGTTCCACAAATGCCATTTATTAGCTATATCACGAGCTGGGCTTGGTTTAAGGAATCCAGTTGCAGGAGATTGACAGTGAAGATACGAGAGAGAGAGACAGAGAGAGAGAGTGCATCTCTTTATGGAGGAGGCATGTCAGAGAGCGTGAATGCAGATGGCCGGGGCCACGCATCCCGTCTGCACTGTAACAAGCCAAATTGTTAAACAAAGACACGGTCGAGAAAGCGGGACTCCAGTCAGCGTGGAAACAGAGTCAAATCGTTAGACAGAGCCATAGTGAAAAAGTGGAAGCGTTAGAGCAGTGCTGTGAAATCCGATAGCGGAGCGACAAATTCAAAAACGTGAGACGAAAGTGGAAAAAACGATGGCCAAAGCGAACGTGGCAGCGTCAAAAACAATCCGTGAAAAAAACAAAAGAATTGGGCAAAATCCGTCAAAAACATGCTACGCTTCCATAAATGCTGTGCGTGGGCGGGGCGGTCGCGGGGTCGTGGGAAAAACATGACAGCAGGGGAGGAAACATGACCGCGGCGCACCAAGATGTCGTGGAAATCTATTTGTTTATTTAACCAGTTATTTTACCTTTCACTCCTAGAGAAACTTACGATCTGCGACTACCTGAGCTGGCGACTGACAGTTAGTGTAATTAACAGGGATGAAGTTGGTCTCCCAGGTACTACAGTATGTGGCCAAAAGGACGAGGAGGTTTTGTTCAGCCTCTTGTCCAGTTTAAACCATGCCAGCACTTCTAAGATGGTGGGAAAAATCTCAGCTACCTCTCACCAAACAATGTTATCTTTTTTCCTGTTATGAAAATGTCTTTATTTGGCTTTATTACAATATGTACAGTATCCTGTGTACAGCTACTACACCTAATGTTCTCTGTATTGTGTCAAGATATATGCAATAACAATTGTTCTAATGTTCATACCTAAGGGTAGCTAAACTACATTTACTTGCACTGTACCAGAAC
The DNA here is from genome assembly GCF_024256425.1 of Clarias gariepinus. NCBI lineage: Eukaryota > Metazoa > Chordata > Actinopteri > Siluriformes > Clariidae > Clarias > Clarias gariepinus. Next base: position 25,403,399 of record NC_071116.1, on the reverse strand, counting down.
CTGAGTATGATGGCAATGAAACTGAATAAGATTCTTCTTCTTATTATTATTATTATTATTATCAGTGTACTACATAATGGTTTGGCAATATAGGAAAGACCCTACATGTTAAATGCTCTTTAAATCTCTGCATAAAAGGTTCCTTAAGAAACACAGCAGAGAATAGATTTCCATTAAGCACATAATATCGAGCATTCCTCACCTCCACGGCCAAATCCTACTCAAACTGTGTACAGTACATTTCCTCAAGTTATATATGGGCACTTATATTTCTAATTCAGCCACAATCTATTCAAGTCATCCCTTGGCGAGACGTGCACACGGCGGGCTGCCGTTTCATTTAATCTACGCCTACTTTCTGGTATTTCTCTTTTGTGTTCTCACTCTCTACTGGCTGTTGTTCCAATCCGCTTAAATTCGATTTGTGCGCCGATATGCGCTGGGAGACTGTGTAGAGTTCAGGCAAAAAAATAAATAAATGAATCAAATATTTGATGCACTCTGACGGGCCTGTAGGTCAACCGGGAATCGAGGAATTTGTTGCAGCGCTCTCACGCTTTTTGATTTATTTTTGACAGCTTGGTGATTTAAAAAAAAAATAAAATCACTCTTCAAAGCAAAAAAATGCCATCTTGGCACTGAGTGGCATGAGGTGATATGAAGGAATGAGAGGTTGTAAAGGATTTGTCTCTTTAAAAAAATATATATTTTTAAATGAACCGTTTAAGAAGAGGTTGATGGAACAATTAAATTGGAGAGTATAGAAGCTTTCCAGCAGGAATTTTTATTCATTAAAACGTTGTGGGCACGTTAATTTGGCAACGCCATGGAACAACATTGGGACAATGGTGGTATTTAATTGTTTTGTTAAAGTTAGAGTTACTTTATGAAGGACACGGGAACAGTGGAGAAGGGTTGCCCTCGACTGCCTCCAACAGAAATCTACAAAAATTACATCAAAAGAATATCAATACCAAAACCGATGGTCTAAGCACGGACACAAACTCCGGTCATTGTGGCGAAATTACTGTAATAACTTATAGAGTATGGACAACTAGGGGACGTGTTCAATTTTGTTGTACTAGTGCAATGACAATAAAGTGAACCTTGAACCAAGGCTTCCCACATCGACGCTAAACGAGGGATTCAGCAAATCATGGACTCTATGATCCGTTAGAGATGATCCGTTTTTTGTAGATGTACTTGAAACGAGCCTCTGTGTTATGGGGTAAGGGCTCGACTACCATCTTTTGAGATACGGATCAAATTCGGGAAAGCCCCCCAAATGGGTCACTTTCAGTCAGTCAGTGCTGCCACATGAGAAAGGAGTAAAACATGACCATGTCTACTGCTATGGTACAGCGATTAATCTCAGGGTAGTACTGTATGATGCTGTCTGATGAAAAGCTCGGTTACTACCACCACCTTAAAGTTGATGCTTTCCTATAACAGCAAGACATGACCTTACATCCCACATGCAACATTGCAGGCCTCAGCAGCTTCGAATTGAACCGACCAATACGAATAAATGCATACACAAAGAAGCCATTTATATGTTAGTGATAAGGTCTTATGAAAAAACTACATGGGACTGGGACTAGACGTGAGGCTTGAGCTTATAAAGGGTAAACGAAGAGACAGTGAACAAGGAAGAAGAGGAAAATCTAATAACATGAAAGGATTGGTAGAGAAGATGGAGGTCAAGGAGGTGCAAGATTACTAAAGGCTTTCAAAGGCATTGTGCTGCTTTATGTGAAGCCAGTGCAGATTTTGGAGGACAGGCATAACACGATGTTGGGATTCAGTGTCGGTAAGAAAGGAGGCAGAGGTCTCGACTATCTAAAGCTTGTGGAGCCACGTCGAGCTCAGGGATATTAGCTTCACATCTGGCTTAAAAGTAAATCCAGAGAACGTCAAACTCCACGTTGAGGGTTTTAGCCTTTTGTGCTTTCCACCAATTATATGTTAGCTCATGTGGTCTGCTCGAGTGGACATTAATGCACTTCATGTGGTAGAGTTTCAAAACTGTATTTACATTGCGCTATAACTTGGCACTCATCCACTCAGAGAAAAATGCTGTCATTGTCAGTAAAGTGTTCTTTAAAATAAAAAAAAAAACAGAGTCCATTAGTGCAGAGCCATTACTGTGGCCTGATTGAATAAAACATTTCGAGTTCCTGAAACCTTTCGAAAGAGTAATTACAAAATGGTATATGTACAGTGTTTAGGTTTTATGCAAAACAGGCGAATCTGCATGGGTGAAAAAAGGCTTAATGTGCTGGACTTGAGTGGAAATTATCAAACGATGGCTAGATTTTTGCCACAACAGCAAAAAAAAAAAAAAAAAAAGACAGAGAGACAGCAAAAAAGAGGCTCAGACGTTTTAACGGCGCTGCTTATATATGAGTCAATTCTGTTATTATCACCATTCGAGTGGGTTTTAGTGCTTTTTCTGTCCCCTCTACCTCCTCCAGACAGAAAGCAAACCAGTCAGCAGTAATTGGACGACAAGAAAGCGACGCAAGATTGAACAGGTTGGTGTGTTTTTGAAATTGCTTTCCACCGAAAAAAAAATCAATTACACAACACCAAAACACTGTGGCCGGCGGCAGAGAAGGCGGTTTTATATAAAAGGGTTTTTTGAACGGTTTATTATTTCTCGAGGAAACAAATGTAAAGTTTGTGCAAGTCTGATCGAACCTATGGCTTTCATCATGCGGAGAATATTTTCATCTGCAGGCTTATGATAGGAATTTGTTTCTAACATATACACTATACTGTAGAATACAGTGTAGATCAGAAGGAAGGTGCATGTAGGAAATTATGTCTAACAAGAACGAAAGGAATGAAAGGTCTGGAAAAGCAACCTGGGTTGCTTTATGAAACTGAGGGAGAGAGAATGTAACATGTTTTAGTGCCTGCATTTTATACTGTTTAAATTTTAATCTACTTTAATTCATTAAACTCGTTTTAGATATACTTAATTGAGAATAACAGTAAAGAGAATGAGTTTAATGAATTAAAGTAGATTAAAATTAAATTAAAACAGTATAAAATGCAGGCACTAAAACATCTTACACGCTAACTTCAATTAACTTTATTAACCCACTCACTAGACAGCAGCAGCAACTGACCATGGAGGTGCTTCCTTCGAGACTCGCTGGAAATCGCTATCCACCCTCTTCCACCTACATGAGCTCGCAGGAGCCCACCATTACGTAGTGATTGAAAGGAGACCCAGAGTAGACCATCCAACCCATCCAGAGGGTCAGACTATATATATGGTATGCCTGTGTTTGTAAGATTTTTGCAATCTCTACATGTCAGTCCTGTCCAGAATCCAGTCTTGGACTTATCTGTTTTGCTGTTTCCCACCCAAAATTATTAAGCATCTGTATAAGCATTAAGCCCAATATTGTGTAGGTTCCTCTTGTGCCACCAGGGCAGCTCGGGCCCCTCGGGACCTGCCTCCACAGGAATTCTGTTGGTGGGCTATACTGTTTGGCACCAGGATTTTTGAGTGTTTTAAGTTGCAAGGTGGAGCCCTCCACGGATCGGCCCTGTTAGTCCGGCACATCCATGGATGCTCGGTTTATATTGAGATCTGGGGAAACCGGAGGCCAGATCAACAACCTTGAGCTCTTTGCCTGCTAAGCCTCATACACACCAAGCTGGTAGTAATTTGGCTTTTCTGTGGGATCAGACCGGACACACTGGTCTTTGGTATCCACAGGCATAAATGAGCCTTTGGGAGCCTATGATCCTGTCACCAGTTTACTGGTATATAACTAATAATCAGATCAATCAATTCAACTGTTTTAGTGTTGTGACTGATCGGTGTATAAGCTGTGACGGCAACCAGCACAGGCAGCTTCGATTCTCAATGGTCGCTTTGGCTGTGCTTGTCATCCCTGTGGATCTATTTTATGTGCTTGCTCTGTCAAACATGCTGTGATTGATTGCTCAGATTTGTTGAAATCTTTTTTTGCCAATTTTACAGTCGTGGACGAAAGTTTTAAGAATGTCACAAATATTAATTTTCACAGTCTACTGCTTCAATGTTTTTTCAATCTTTTAGTCAGATGTTACTTTGGTATATTGAAGTATAATTACAAGCATTTAATGAGTGTCAAATGCTTTTATTGACAATTACATTAAGTTTTAGAAGGAGTCAATATTTTACCCTTCTTTTTTAAGACCTCTGCAATTCACACTGGAATTCACGCTGTCAATCTACCTTAACATCTTGACTGATGGCAGGCCTTTCTTGCATAAAGCAATGCTTGGAGTTTGTAAGAATGTGTGGGTTTTTTGTTTGTCTACCAGCTTTTTTGAGGATTGACAACAAGTTCTCAATGGGATTACGGTCTGGGCAGTTTCCTGGCAATGGAGCCAAAATTTTGATGTTTTGTTTCCCATGACTCTTGGTTCTCGCGTTTGCCTCATGGCAAGGTGCTTCATCATCCTGTAAAAGGCATTGTTTGTCACCAAACTGTTCTTGGATGGTTGGGAGAAGTTGCTCTCAGACTATTTCTGCACCATTCTTTATTAATGGCTGTGTTCTTGGGCAAAATTGTGAGTGAGCCCACTTCCTTGGCTGAGACGCAACCCCACAGATGAATGGTCTCAGAATGCTTCACTGCTAGACTGATAGTATCACTCACCTTTGCTTCTTCAGACAAGCTTTTTTTTTCCAGATGCCCCAAACAATTGAAAAGGGGATTCATCTGAGAAAATTACTTTACCCCAGTCCTCAGCTGTATAATCCCTGTACCTTTTGCAGAATATCAGTCTGTTCCTTTTCTTCTTTTTGGCCTCAAGTGGCTTTTTTTGCTGCCCATCTTGAAATGTATGAGGGTGATCGCTACCCCACTCCTGTGTCATGCCAACAGTAAAGCATCCTTAGACCATTTATATGTGGGGTTTTTGGCCTGGGTATACCCTGAAATCATCTCCTGGTGTTCTTGGTATTGTACGCTATTACAATACTAAAATGTACACTGTATATTCTATGAATAACAAAATATTTTACTATCATGGCTCTTGCCTATAAATCCCAGTCTTAAATGTGGAAATTTTCTCTCTTTTTTTTGGTTGGTTGGTTCAATTTCCACATCGAGTCTACAGTATGTGTGTGTACCGCTTGCATGTTTCCTCTGGGTAATCCAGTTTCCTCTCACAGTCCAAAGACTATGTTCCCAATTTCCTGTGGTATGTGAGTGAGAGTGTAAGTGTGTGTGATTGTGCCCTGCCATGGATTCGCACCCCGCGTTGTCTCGTGTTCCCTGAGATAGGCTCGAGCCCTCCACTGTACAGGTACAGGGAATGAGCAAGTGTTTGTAATGAACTCTATTTCTAGAATGCAGTTAGCAAAGTAATGAACAACAAAATTAAAAGAACAGAGGGGCAATGAGTCTTACCGAAGTTTATAAGAAACCCCTAAGAAGCAAGCTCTCTAGTCTGGATGTCCGTGTGGTTTTGTGTGACTGTTTTATAGCAAAACCGTAGATAATGACTTCTGTCCCAAAACCTATATGCTTGCTTAATTAAAACTTTGTAAGGGGCAGGGCCGTCTCCCTACAGAATAATATCTCCAACACAGACCCGTCCTGAAACAATTATTATTATTTTTTTTACATTTAAAAGTCTCTTTTGGTATCCGGGTGCGATATAATCCCCTAATTAACATGGACGGCTGAAAATGAGGATTTGCATAGGAACGTGCAGGCTTGCGGGCTGCACTGTGTCTCAGTAATTACATAATTGCCCTCAGTGCTCGCCCACATACATATAGGAGACGGTACAGGCAAAAGAACTTCACTCTGAAATAATACGACTCTTCCAGGCTGCTCCAGTCAGATAAACATGCTTTAAATGGTTCAGCTTTAAGCACGTACTCCCTGGAGAAAGTCTGCATCCTGTGATCCTCTCATTAATGCAAGGAAATGACAATACGCAAAGACGAACCAGCGCGTTTCTGCGAAATGCTGGACATTAGCGATTAATTAACGTTAGTAAAGAAAGCTATAGGTTAATAAATACTAAAACGCTTTAAAATCTACACGTTAAAACACTTTTTTAGCTCCCGGAGCTGTGTATGTATGTGTGTGTATGTGTGTGTGTGTGTGTGTATGTGTGTGTGTGTGCTAGTACTGTTAGCATGGTGGCTAATTGGTGTCAGAGGTGAAAACATAACGAGAGCACAGAGGCTAAATTATCCTTAAACTGTGTTACAGTTAGACAGGCAGTGTGAAAAATATCAACAGTGGTAAAGTAATACGCAGATTGCAGGGCTGCGTGGCATCGCTAACAACCTGTTGAGGGCGAAGGCTAATGCTAGCGCCTTTCTCTGCTCACTGCTGTGACGTTTTGACGATTCCATTAACGTGGATTAAAAGTTTGGATTTTTAAACTAACTATTTTGTAATCCGATGATTGAGAAGAGTGTTCCTGAGAGTGAGTTTTGGGTAAAAAAAAAAAAAAAACTAGAATGAAGAATTTGCTTGAAGAATCTCCTTCCACCCATTCGTCTTTCTCCTCTCATATCCCATTTCTTTCTTTGATATTTTTTTCAACCTCTTCTTCCTACCCTTCTCTTTCTCCCTGTTCCTCTGTCACAGTTTTTTGTCTCCCCTCCAGCTTTCCGCTGTCTCTGGGCTCTACTTTGCTTACAAAGACAGTTTACTCTCCCCGAGTGTTTCTCCTCTTCTCCAGCTCAGTTTCTATCTCTTGTCACCCTCTTTTTTTTTCCCATTTCTTTTTGATGGAGGAATTCACCCAGTCGGGTATGGACAGAGAAACTCGTCCAGCACTGAGTTTCTAAACTCATAGCCTCAGTAGGTGATTTCTCTCCCAGCATGCCTCTGTGTGTGTCAGGGATCACACTGAGATACTGCTGGTGCTGACAGAACTTTAAAGCACAGAGCGTGAGAGTGGAAGGGAGGAGGAAGAGGAGAGGATAAGAGAAATGAGCAAAGGAAAAGAAACTGACGAGATGGGGGAGCAAAGGGAAATGGAGTAGGAGCAAGACAAAAATGGAGCAAAGATGGAATGAAAAATGAGTAGAGGCATGGAAAAAGAGAGGGGGGGGGAGAAAGAAAGAAAGGAGCTCTAAGACTACGATGAAAGACTAAGAGAGTTGAAAGACGGAGCTGAAAGACTATGAAGATCGGCCTTGACCAGGACTAAAACCTAATCGATAGTGTACACAGTTGAATAACTTTCATTAATAAAATACCTTTTACTACTAAAATGAGAAGAAGAGATGACATTCCAAGAGAAGAGTGGAGAATCTGTCCACCAGAATCATCCCAAGACCTACAACCACAAGACCAATATTTTCTATGATCATGAGGGTCCCTTCGCAGTTTTTACTCTTAAGGCTCTACATTTAATAAACTTAAATTTTCATATGAATACGTTTTCGTATTTTATTTATTTCTTTAATTTCATTTTTATTTGCCTTTACTAGTAATGGGTTAATACTGTTGTAGGCCTACGCTTTAAGTAAAATAATGAATACATTCATTTCTAAACGAAAGAGGAATGCATCATTTCTCTTCAGCAAATAGAGAACTTAACTGTTGGCCATTTCTTTTTGTACCAAATATTTACTATACAAGGGCAGTTCAAGTTCCAGTGTGGAGGGTTCGAGTCCCGCCCTGGGTCTGTGTGCATGGAGTTTGCATTCTCACCCTATGCTTGTTGGGTTTCCTCCTGGTACTCCGGTTTCCTCCCACAGTCCAAATACATGCAGGTTGTTAGGTGGAGGTTCCAAATTGCCTATAGTGTGTGAGTGTCTGTAATTGTGTACTCTGTATGGCTTTTGAGATAGGCTCCAGGCGTCCTGTGACCCTGTAGGATACGCTATATGGAGACTGAGTAAGTCAGTTCTGAAAGTAAGAACACCCTTTATTTTTTTATATAATTCCCTGCTTCACTAATGCGCTTTGCGCTTATTCCTACTGTATGTTTCACTGGTGCTTGGATGCCATCAAGATAAAAAGTTTTATCAAGTTTTTATCAAGAAATCTGCCTGTTTCAGGTCTGAAACGCTGGCCTCCCAGGAACTCCCAAACATGTAGAAATGGCTATAAGCGATCGAGTTCAGGACTGTACAGGGTTGTGGCAATAACTTACAGTCAATGTGCAATTGGTGTAGGTGAATGACTGACTGTGTGTACAGTTGCCACAGACGGATGCGTCTCTTCTGCAAGCCAGCGACAAGATATTCATCAGCGTTCCAGAATCAGGCGTTCCACTCACTAAATGTTCATAGGAACAACTGCAGTGGACTCCGAGCCGCCTCTATTGGTAACGTCATTCAGTCTTTCTTTAATATGTTTGCACCATTCAAATGTTTTACTCTCATCACCCCCTTGCACTTGAAGTCTTCTGTAAATGTCAATCAGTTTTATCTCTTCATTCATGAGAGATCTGACCACAAGTCCCGGTTTGACTTGAACGCCCCTCTTATGTTATATATAAAATATGTGTGGAATTCTTTAACATACTGGAGGTGCAAATTATAGGAAAAACTTCCCTGCATGTTTCAATTGTTTTAAAGGAAATGACTTGTTTTACAGACATTAAATCACGTAATCAGACACGCATCAAAGTATTATTGCATCATCAAATATAAGAGCCAATCAAGTTCTTGTATGCAAATGTAGGCCAGTTTCCCAGATTCAGGGGCGGAGCATATAGGATTTAGGAGCCTTTGTGATTCTTGTGCAACATACAGCATTCTTATGTATTTTTGTGGAAGAACATTTATTACAAGCTTAAAGTGACTTAAAAACCTTCCCATATACTGCAAATTATATATATTACTATATAACACGTTATTGTTTTAAAATCTCTCTCTCTTTCATTATCATTTCTCTTTCTTCCTTATTCTTTTGCTCCCCCTTCTCTCTAATCTTTCTCCGCTCTCCCTTTCTCTCTCTCTCTCACATTCTCTCTCAATCCTTCTCTTTCATTCTGTCAAATATAGTATTTTTTTTCTCTCTCCGGCTCAGTCTCGGTCTCTTCCCAGCCATTTAATCTCCCTCAATCTCTTTCAGTCCATTTCCCCTCATACTTTCACTCTCTTTTTTCACTCATCCATTTTTTTTTTTCATATTCCTTTCTCTCTCTATTTTTTTCCCTCCTCAGACCCTGCACTCATACCGGCAGCAACGTGATACAGCCAGAAGAGCTGCAGCAACTGACAGCAACAAAGTGGCACGGCAGAACCACTGCGGATGACATGAAATGGGCGGGGCTACTCAATATTTATAAATGTGAGACGAGTTTATGTAACTTAATGAGATTAAAAAATCCGAAGAGTAACGGACAATGGGACTCTTTACGCTTGGTTGTCCCAGCTGTTGAACTGTGAAATGATCTCCCACCAGACATCATACCAATATGAAGGTTAAAATTAATATGCATTTTATTGTGTCGAATTTATTTGTTGTGGCAGTCTGGGAAAAGCCATTAGATCGCAGTCAGTGTGAAATGTCAAAAACGTTTTTTGTCCACGTCTTTCCCCCTCCCCTTTGCTTAAAATGCACTTTAAGTGTGTTAACTTTAATAACCCCTCTATTTATTTCACCAATACAGGAGGCGTGTTGTTTGCTTTTTAATCTCAGCTCTGTCAGAAACCTTGCTAGCAAAGAGTGACTTCCTCACACAATGATTGGCAGACTTTGATCACGTCGCTGGATAGGCATGTTGCATACCTAAACAATTCAGTTAGTAATCACAATGATGTTCTGTTTAAATCCCAATGACGCTCCTGCACTGGTGGCGAAATAAAAAAAAATCTTTAAATGCAGAATTGACTCGTTGTCTCATTGCTATGCATTGAAAAATAAAAATATAAATACAGTATACCCTATGGCTAAAACTTTGTGCTCACATGACCATTACACAACACATATGCTCTTCTTCAACATCCCACTCTATTTCCCACTTTGTTATTATAATACCATATAATTAACAAAGTTATACTGTATGTTGTTCATCTGAGGTTGCCTACTACTGAGAGCTACAATCAGATTCTTTTTATTATGTTTTTACACAAATAAAAATATAGAATTAAAAGAATTTCGAACAGGACTGCAGCTCTGATTTATACTGTTAAGTTTTATTGATGCAACGTCACTAGTGTTTAAATGATCATCCATCAAAGTCATTAAAATTTTTGTTCCTGAAGACATTTCTTTTATTTCCACTATCCATCACTATCCTGCCAGGTTTTAATAATATGTTAGAAAGTTTTTAACCCAATTAAAGGAATTGGAAAGGAACCCTAAAAAGAAACCCATCTGAAATGGTGATTTTTTTTTTGCCTCGGCTTCAGAAAATAAAAGTCCTGCCACATATATGTTCCATCCATTTACTAAACCAGCACAAAACAGGTGATTTCGCTAATCAGTTCGAGTCTATCTGGTTGAAGAGTTTAGATAATTAGAATCAGCTGGTTGAATTAATAGATGATATAAATATGTAGCAGGACTTTTACTTTCTAAATCCAGTGTTGGCACGTCCGACAGGGAGTATAATGAGGGAAAAAAAGACAGTTATTGCTTAGAACTTGAAATGGACATACTGGTAGGCAAAGTAGCACAATTTGGTCAATGTAAAGTGAAAAAAAAAAAAACCCTGTTAAGTGAATGCAGGGTCAGTCTTTTCGTCTGGCCTCTCTTCTGTCTGTCTCTTTCAGACAAACATTTCATTTCTTCTTTCATTTTGCCACTCTTTCTGTGCTCCTGTTTTTTTTTTTTTTTTTTTTACGGGGGGGGCAATTTGTGCATTTCTTTAGCAGCAGAAAACGCTAGCATGCCATCAGACAGACGGAATGGCTTGAAGATAACCTTGCTTTTGAGAGCATCCACACAAGCGTGTCTGCACATGAGCCTCCTAAAGTTTCAGATTGTGTGTTTTGTGTTCTCTTGGTCAATTTGATTGAGTTCTGAGGTGCTGTAATCATCGCTGTTCGGTCCACTCGAGAGCCCTGTATTTTTCACAAGCCTTTTGCTTTTCAGCTCAACAGAATGGTGGAATCGAGAACAAAAGAGTCGCTGGGAAAACATCTTAATGACGGCCTGTGCTGATGCCGCCGCAGCCTAAAATAGGAGTCCAACCGTTTGGTGGATTGAAAAGAAAAGAAAAAAGCAATAGCACAAAAGCCACTGTGTGCCCAGAAATGCAGAGAAAGCCAGATGCTGCTGAAATAAGCAGGAGGTTATTAGAGTGTACATGGAAGACCTTTAAGTGAACATCCCACAGGGTATCTGCTAATAAACCTCACTTCATAGCAAAAAAAATAAGCAGAAATCAGCTCCATCTTCTACAATCATGCGTATTAGGCATTAGGAATGTCACAGAACTTTCATAGCTGAGCTTGACTACTGTACGTATTTGTGAAATATTTTTTTACCCTATGATACCACCATCATCTTTAGCTATATTCGATGTTGTCCTTTCCAGAGTCCATGGAGAAAACTACTTCAAACTTTACAGAGTAACCAATCAGACCACAGATTTCTGCAAAATGCCAGTGGAACTAGAAGGGATTGAAATCAGCAGGAACCATCCAATACCATATCATCACAATACCCAGTTGCAGATTTGTTTTATATTGCTATCTTGACCTGAACTGATTTAGTTATTTTAAGACCTTGAACCTTAAAGGGTTATATCTTAGCTTTATCCACTCGCTTCACAACTGATTTAAACTTGAGTAATTAAATATAGCCCATACCTTATAACACTGCACACAGAGACGGGAATCGAGCCTGGCCAGGAATCAAACCCAGACCCTGGAGGTGCAAGGCGACAGTGCTAACCACCACACCACCATGCCGCCTCCTTTATAACACTGGTTTTCCCAATTAAAACAGAAGGGCAATATTTAAACAACATAATGTACCTTAAAATACAAAAATGAATATTTCATTTTAAAATAAAATGAAAAGCGAATCTTTACCTGAGCAGCATGTATCTCTATTATGTCATCCGCCATAACTATTATTTCTATAAAAATAACTGTACCAAACTTAGCAAATAGTTCACACCTACCATACGGGATGCCAATGTGTGAATAGTTTAGTTTGTGCCATATAACCGAAGTTGCAGTTGCATTTCGAGACTAATTTAAGACGGGTGTACACACAGATGTTTGGAAAAAAAGACTTAGCAACATACAAAACTTTTGATAATATAGAACCATAAAAATGCATTTTTGTTCAACCACTCAAAGGCTTGTGTTTTCAGAACAGAATTGGTTCTATCTGCAACAGTACTGTGCACAAGTCTTTGGCACCATATTATATGCTGTACCAATTTTGTTATACTGTATATGTTTATTATGTCTGCATAATTATGTACAAAATCATTCAGTATTTCCTTATATAACTTAAAAAATTTTAAATAACTTACATTAAAAGAGAATATATGCATGACTCTGACAGGGAGTATAATGAATATAATAAGATAAATATATATATATATATATATATTGAGTATAATGAGGAAAAAATATATAGTACAAGACAGACCAGTTTTTAGATGGGAACAAAAAACCTAATGTACGCTCCTGAGATTTGCATAAAAATAGAAAGGAGCGAGTGTGACAAAGTTACCAGAAGAACTCATATTCTCCAGCAAGCTCAGTAAAACCTAACAGCTGTCTTACTTATAGTTCTGTGTAAAAGTCTTGGGCACATACAAAAATTATGGCAAAAGCAAAAAGATGCTTTTGAAAACATTTCTCCATAAAAGAAACTTCTATAAAGAGTAATAAAATAAACAGTAAGTATTTGGGGTGAAAACTCATTGCTTAAAATTAGAAGTTTTAGACAGTGTGCAGTTTTATAAGAGAACATCTGTTAGGTTTTACTGAGCTTGCTGGAGAATGAGTTCTTCTGGTAACTTTCTGATGTTATTTATTTTGTAAATTTATGTTATATCTGGAAATACTGAATGATTTTGTATATAATTATGCAGACATGAAAAACATATAACAAAATTGGAACAGTATATAATATGGTGCTCTCTCTCTCTCTCATATATATACAGTATGTATATATATATATTTATGGAGTCAGTGTTGCGGTAAATAACTCATCACACAAAAGAATCCTGTATCAATAGGGGAATAGGTGAACCAATTTCCCACCGTCTCTAATAAACAGTCACACCACAGGTTCTACCTCAATGCATCTTCCGTTAATCAGATTGCACTTCTTCCCAAAATGTAACCAATCAGATTAAAGTTCATGCGCAAAACATGATGTTTCAATAGATTCCATGAGGTTGCAAGATCAGCAATCAAAAGCAACACATTTTAATCCACACAGCCATTGGATAGTCGGCTTCATCATTGGCTCACTTAAAGTATCCAAGTTGTGCCTATGCCTACTGCCTTATCTGTATACACACATGCCATGATGAAAGGGAGCTCTGTATTTATATGTGTGTGTGTGTGTGTGTGTGTGTGTGCGCACGTTCATGTGCGTGCGTATGCCTTTTACCTTTGCAGGCCTGCCGCTCAACGATATTGAAATGGCAGTGCTGGGAGTGTAACTCACCGATTACTTGCGTCAATACGACTCATTTGTAGCGGCGCTGCTGAAGCAGATGGGTTTATAATCTATAATTCACGCTGATCTTAATGCCCGAACTCCTATAGCGATTCACCATCACTGTGAGGGAAAGACGCCAACACGTTCCCAAGAGCTTCCGCACAATAAAAAGCTGTGCAAATGAAAGCCAGGTAGAGTACATCTTCCTTATCCTGCACTGCATAATCAAACACGCTCAGTGTACACAGTACAGTCCAAATAATTCAGCTGCACTCTAATGCAAACGCTCGGGGTGTTTTACAAGCAGTGTGTCACAACATGCGTTGTGGTTTGTTCTTGTCTTCTCATATATATCATCCGCAGATTCAGTCTCAGGGTACGCAGCGCTGCTCTTAATAACAGTGTGGGAATTTGTTCCAAAATACACCTCGATGCACACAAGGGTTAGGGTGAGGTGGGGTAATGCAATACTCTATGTTTCTGGATCTCTATATCTTAAGTACTTCAAGTATCTACTGTATGTAATTATCTGTATTCAGGTTCTTCGATAGCTCCTTAAAGAGTTAATGGCCATTGGCCCATCTCCATTGACCTTATCTATTGAGACTATGAGTACAGTCGAGTATATCAAACTGAGCTTTCTCTCTCTCTCTCTCTCTCTCTCTCTCTTAAGCGATACAGTGCTCCTGAGTTGCCAGCGATCCAGACTACCTCTGCCCTCCGGACCTCTCTGATTCATCCTAATGCCCTGCTTCTGGTTGGAATTCTCGTCACATGGAGATCTCTGACTCGCTGCTGAGGATGGCCTCGTGTGGTCTGTTCGGGATACGTGTGGTAACCTAAGACGGGTCCACTTGATCATGAATATGATCTGGGACTTAGCTGATGCAGGCACTTTTTCTCTGATTACTTGTGACTGCAGTTGCTCAATAGGGTCAAAACTGAAATTCCCACAAACAGTTTTGTACCTGAGGCACCAATAGCGAAAGAAGACTCCATATAAACTGAAATACCTCTCTTGTTATACTGAACTTCCAGCCTCCTAACACACAGTATGACCGCAAATCAATCCCTGCTATCTAATATCCCAAATAAGGAAGCGTTTTCTGTTGAGTACAGTTCCTAAGAAGTTTTGCTCATCAGGGATAATTATAATTTATACTTATTTCCTCACACTTAACTATATATATATATATATTGGTTTCTACTGGGTTAAGGTCAGGACCAAACTCACACATCCATGTTTTTATGGACCTTTCTTTGTTCACTGGTGCAACGTCATGTTGGAACAGTAAGGGGCCGACCGCAAACTGTTCCCACAAAGTTGGGAGCACAAAATGGTCCAAAATGACTTGGTATATTTCTTTTCTTCGAAAGTAAGGGGCTGAGCCCAACTCCTAAAAAACAATCCTACACTACTTCTAACATGACTGCGGACCAGTGCACAAAGCAAGGTCCATAAAGACATGGATCAGCGAGTTTGATGTGGAAGGACTCGGCTTGCCTCAGCCGATTGAAAACCTTTGGGATGAATTACTGTAGAGCGGAGACTGCGAGCCGGGTCTTCTCGTCCAGCACCAGGGTCTGATCTCACAAAGTCTGAAAGTTGGCCATAAACAAACCTTTAAACTTAGTGGAAAGCCTTACCAAAAGAGTTGAATATATGTATAGCTGTTATATGGAGATGTTACATGAACATGAACCTTTATATAAAGAAAATAAAAGCAGACATATTAAAACCCTTGAAGGTTTGCCTACTTAAAGTGAACTTAATGCACTTTGGCCAATGTTAAGTAAAACCATTTCCATGCATGCCATATGAATGCAGGGTCACTAGTCCCTTGGCCTCCCCTGTTTCTGTCTCTTTAAGTCACAACATCCACTTTATTTCTTCTTTCCATTTTGTATCCACTGCTTCTTTTTAAGGACTTTCTTGAACAACAGAAAACCCCACTATAGATACCTAGATATCTAGTCTTCATTCACAGCCAATAACCTTCATGAGTTCTGTCATGCGACCTTCCTATTGAAATCACGTCACTGTAAACAAATACGGATTGCGTAGTCACAGCTCTGTGTATCACGTTATCTATGTCTTTTTGTACCGAACCACAGGTCTCGTCTGGTTTTCAACAAACCGAGCATACTGGTAAGTTGAGATGATGCTGCTTCAGTGTCCTTGCTCCTGAACATCTGAACGGTCGATAAAACATCCGAACACACGCATCCTGTCTCAGTGGCCCCTCATCCTCTTTCTTTCCATAAACATCCCAAAACCTTCCGTTGCAAAGCCATCAAACATGGGACACATACTGTAGAAACTCCACACACACACACACACACACACACACCAGAAGCAAGATTTTAACCCTAGGAGTGTGATGAGACGATGTCATTCTTTAATAGTTAAATTGTTTAAGCTGGAAAACGAACTCTGATGTATGGAACGTGCTGTTAATAATCAAAAAAAGTCAGGTTAAATAATAAAAAATAACTCATGGTCTTGATCACTTCCTGTTGTTAAATTGAGTTGAGTTAGCTTGGCCACTGAGCTTGTTTCCATCACACTAATGAGGCTTTACATATTGCACAACAGCAAGTATGTGGCAAACTCTCCTATAAAACCTTGAGCTGCGCTAGTCCTAGACATTGTTTTACAAGACACCACAAAAATAAAGACGACTGAAGCACCACAGTATTAAAACAGTACACTTTTCCATTTTGGATCTCACATTAAAACCAGAATAGTAGCGCCTCTACTCACTCTTTGTACAGCTTCTAAATAACTCAGCAGCTCTCTAAAAGTACTTAGTGCTCTTAGGGAAAGGCCTTTCAGCTGTCTGTTAGCATTCACAAGCCTAAAACAGTAGAACACATTACACAGCTGGCGTTACTGTACTTTACAAACAGAATCTCAGAGTCATGTGCCTACATCAGCAGAAATAGCTAAATACCACTGCAGATAAAGCAGTGCCCTGTAAATGAAAAACCCTGACTTGGCGTTAGAGCTTTGAATCTTGACTCTAAACTGTCGATTCAATTTCATTTGGTTTTTGGATATTGGGACTTTTCAATCTGATCCTATTAAACAGCATTTATATTCAATGCCTAGTTTGGTTAATGCAGCTGTGTTTTGTAAAGCTTTAAGTATTAAACACCATAAAAAAAAAATATGTACTAAACATACATACTGAATTGTTGTTTAAATGCTGGATCTCATATGAAGCGATTGTCTTTGTCTTTTTCCCTGCTGATCTTCTGCTCCACACTCCAGTCCAGTAGGTTCCAGTATTGTCCTAATTACTCACTCAATACTCAAAAATATGGGTGTTTGTGGAGGATTGAACTGGTATTTTCTGCTAAGACGGGGGTATGTTTTTCAAGAAATGCATAAATTTTAGAGCAGTTAAGATATTTGACAAAATATTTAAAGAGTGTGAATCAAAAACTGGCTTAGTGCTTAGCCCCGTCGCCTTGTGCTTCCAGGATCTGGGTTCGATTCCCGCATCGGGTCTGTGTGCATGTTGAGTTTGCATGTTCTCCCTGTGCAATCCAAAGACATTCAGGCTTGCCTAATTGGCTGTCCCAAATTGCTCATAGTGTGTGTGTTTGAGTGCCCTGCAATAGATTTCCTCCAAAACCAGGGTCTACCCAACCTTGTGCCCCAAGTCTCCTGAGATAGGCTTTGTTTTATTACCCTGATTTGGCAAAGATCTGATTTTTTTAGGGCTGCCTGAATGCAATTTGCTGTGTTTTAGATCGGATCTGAGTCACTTTTGTATGTGGTTCTAGATCAGATAATTATCCGATACACGGACATGCTACCTGAATGAGAATGACTAGATCGGAATACGTGTTTTAATTCGAGGATTTGACAGCACTGATAGCATTTTTCCTTCTGAACCCTAATAAATTCAGCCGAATAACTGCTTGCCATATTTTTTTCTGAAACATGCATTCATTGTTTAAACTGAACGAGCGGTCGCACATGCTGTGTTTTAGCCCTGATGTCGTGAGCAAAGACGTATCGATGTGCTCGTGCGTGCTGTTTCAGATGACAAACGCGTCCACATTGGAGTCAGTCGCAATAATGAATGTGGATCGTCATGGCACGTAAATCTGATCTGATCACAAAATCGGAATGGAGACAATGTGGTTTGTAATGTGAACGCAGCCTTTAATCGCACAGCTGTACGAGGCCTGTTCAAATATCACTCCTTTATATCACAATAATTACCTAATCTCTTGATACTGTACTTAAAATAGAAGGGTCTTCCACAGCATTTAGATAAAATAGGTTCTTGACAGGTATTGTATTCAAGGCAACACCCATACCTTGTGAACTCAATGCACATTTGCTATGTATATTCACTAGTGCCCACCTGGTCATCAGTCAACATGATGATGGATCCTAAAATAATCGCAAATTTTAACATCAGTCCTGTGTCATGCCAACAGTAAAGCCTCCTGAGATCACTCAAGTGTAAGGTTGCTTCTTAGCCAAGGGAGTGGGATCACTCACAATTTTGTCTAAGAACACAGCCATGAATAAAGAAGGGAACAAAATTATCCTCCGATAGCAACCACAATCAATCCAATAACAGCTTGATAATGCCTGTGTGTGTGGCCCAGAAGGTGATTGACAGCATACCAGGACGAATTGCAGAAGTCTTGAAAAAGAAGGCTCAACACTGCAAATATTGACCCTTTGCATACTGTAATTATGCAATTATGTAATTATGAAATTACTTATTGTAGTTGTCACTAAAAGGCTTCGACACTTATGAAATGCTTTTAATTATACTTTTGTATACCATAGTAACATCTGACACGAAGATCTAAAAACACTGAAGCAGGAGACTATAATATATAAATAAATATTTGTGTTATTTTTAAAACTTTTGGTCATGGCTGAAGGGCACAAATTTACTGTTAGCTTATTAATGTAGATAGACTGGCTAGCAGGTCACTAGCTAGATACGCTACCTACATAATGTTTTCCAGTTAATTTTAACCAGAGATCAATACTGTATATCAAAATCTTCCATATGACCTGCAATCAGCCTCACAGACAATGCACCCAGGTTTGTAAACGTATTGTATTTTTCGAGCAATAAAGCCAATTGTTTTGTCTTCCATGTTTGTCTTTTATGAAAACTTTTAAGATTTGGTGAAAAAAAAAAAAAAGTATTACCGATATCTCTCATAGATCCCTCCTTCATGAGGTGGTTGCCATGACGACAAGCATCATGTGCTCATGTCCGCATTTGTTTCTATTTTGGTCCTTTCTCCACCCCACCTCTAGTCATTAGCATAGTACCTGATTGTGCACACCTGTTTTGGATTAGTTCAGGATTAGTTTCTCCACTCACACCCTGCCGTGCCTGTGAAACGCTGCAAAACATGAACAGGTGGTGCTTGTCGCCATGGGAACTGAGATGCAACTGGAGAATTGTGTGACAATTGCAAGGATTTGTGCAGTTCTTTACTCAAACTTGTCCAAAATAAGGGAACCTGAAAGTAAACAAGCAGGACAAATTTGTCACCCTACGGCCAAAAACTTCCTGAATAAAACGCAGATTTTATTTACATGTTTTCGGTTAGCTGTCTAGAACGTCTGGAATATCACGGAATAGCATGTCTGGAATATACGTGTATAGATATTATTAGCATATACTGCTGCACAATTAATTGCGTAGAGGTTAAAATCACAAAAATGTTGATTAGAATTATCTAATCGCAAAAAGGTGCGATTTATTACAGGTAACGTATGCGTAGTCAGTAATTCCAGTGGAGTTTTGCCTGAAGTATGCTGAACGTGACCTATGGACTCAGTGCTAAAACTGGCCTCAATTATATGTGTGTGTTGTTTTAAACTTGGGTGAATTTAGTGAATTTGAAGGCTAGTTTTATATTATATATTAATTTGTAAAATAAAAATTATGCAAATTATTATAAGCCATGTACAATCATCATGCTGTCAACGAGACAAGAAAACCACAGATGCTGTCACATACACTATATGGACAACAGTATTTGGCCCAACCTGTTAATTATTGAAATCAGGTGGTTTAATTAATTCCCTTATCCCCATTTGAAGGTCAATCTTAATCCTTCAGCATACCAAGACATCTTGGACAATGCTATGTTTCCAGATTTGTGGCAACAGTTTTGGGAAGGCCCTTTTCTATTCCAACATGACTGAGATGGTTTGATGAGTTTGGTGTGGAAGAACTTGACCGGCCTGAACACCGAGCCCTGACCTCAACCCCATCGAGCACCTTGAACTGAACTGCATGAACTGGATTAACTGGAACTGAGAACCCTCTCGTTCAACATCAGTGCCTGAGCTCATAAATGCTCTACAGAATAAATGGACACGAATACCTACAGAAACAGCCTTCCAAGAAGAGTGGAAGCTGTTATAGCTGCAAAAGGGGGACCGACTCCATGTTGAAGTATATGTATTTGGATACAAAAGCATTGCAGGTTTGGCCAAATACCTCTGTATTACTTTTCCAGAAATAATAATAATAACACATGAAATATAAGTTGCCTTCATGCAACTACTTTTACTGCCATTATTTGCTTGCATACTAAATTGTACTTCTAATAGTTAAATATTGTAGTCAAAATAATCTAAATGTAGGACATGACAGAAAGGTTGACGTTTACCTTCGTTGAGGCTCATGTGGATGGTCCAGTAGCTCTGCAGGCACTGCAGCTCCTTCTTCATGCCCCTCTTGCAGTGGCAGTGGTGCAGCGGGCTGTCCTGCAGGACTTCCAGGGCCACCTGACACTCCTTATTCTCCAGCATGGCACTGCGGTCCCGGCCAACTAGGCACTGGCGCATGATACGGAAACGTGAGCTGCACTGCGCGTTCTGGTTACACATCTCGCTCGCACGTAAACAGTCCATGGGCCCCGTCCAATCCACATTCTCAAAAGCAGCCACCTCGTCTGTAGTGGGGAGGAGGGACAAGACATTCGGTCATTCACTACCGCCACACAAACCTTTTTTTTTTTTTTGCATTATATCCTAACAGGAAACACACTGTACTTTGTATTGTAGACTTGACTCAAGCTGTGAAACTCAAACAATAAATGTAAATGACAAAGGAAATACACTGTAACAGCCAAATGCAAAAATGTTCCTGGTGTCCTAGACATTAAGTTTCCTAAAACATTATTTTACTTTTGGACAGAAAGTTTAACTTTAATAGTTTTTCTTGATTTATTGAAAAAAAGTAAAATTGAATGCTCCCATTAGTTCAGTTCAGGCTAATAAACTCATTATATCACTGATGGTTTATCTCTGCATGCCTTCCTCTTTCTAAGACTTTAATTCTTTACCCCGTTTTTTTTTTTTTTTTTTTTTGCTGTTCCCAGGATGTGTTTCCTCGCCTCACTCATTAGCAGTCTGGAGACTGATTTCTGCTAAGCTGTTTTGTGACGATGACTCTTGTTAAAAGCGCTATATAAACTAATTGAAAAATGAAATATAGCTAGTTTCACATTTTGTTAATGACTGCAATTTGTGCAGAAGTAGATTTAAAGTGTGTCCCGGGATTGTGACCGTGATTTGCTCGTCTTTTCAGCTCTGCGGACGTTTATCTACATGACTAAATCCCTGTTGCTGAAAGAACAAGCTTTACTGAGGGGGTTTATTCAGCATCGTCAGAGTCTGTCCTACATTATTCCGTACAAATATTGAAGAACTAACTGACATTAGAGAATTTGGTGTGTATGGGGAAGAACTGGGTAATAACGGAATTACTCAGATCATATTTCCATGACAATTTGCTCCAAATCGACTTACATCTGAGACCAGACATAGCTGAGTAGTTGAATATTAAGGGTCTTGCACAAGAGGCAGCATGGTAGTGCTTGAATTCTGATCAGTTAACCATTCAGGTGCCACTCACTAAATACCTTACATTTTACATTAATAGCATTTGACAGATGTATTTATTCAGAGTGACTTAGATTTATCTCCCTATACCTAAGGGCCTTGCTCAAGGGCACAACAGTGGCATCTTGGTGGTTTGAAACTGGGTCTTTCTGATCAGTAGTCCAAAACATTATGCATTAAACTAACCCAGATTGTACTCATCTGGCTGATTCTCTTATCCAAAGCGACTTACAGCTGAGGAAGTGACAGGAGAAGGGTCTTGCTTAATGGCCCAACAACGTTTCAATTCATGACTCGATACTTTAAAACCACTGAGCCGCCACTGGCCTGTTCCTACTGGACTGTGCTTACGTTGACAATAAGTTTAAAATGACCATACAACAATCATGATTAAATGTTTAACTTTAACAAAGTAACTAAAAAAAAAAGCCACCGGGTTTTAATTATTTTAATCTCCTTTTATCTCAGCCTTTTTTTGTGATTTTGAGGCGTCTGAAGTTTGGGAACAGCTGTAATTGATTTCTCACGTGAACATTAAGTATTTCTGTAATAAAGAATTATGAGATATTTCACAGTAAATAAAATTCATAACAAATATTCGCCGGTTAATAGAACCAGTGTTTAATTAACAGTTTTAGCTTGGTTTTTTAATCCCTGGTGGGTTGCACCTTGACTAAAAATGTGTCAAATGTCACAAATATATTTTAAGCAAGAGTTAGCAAGATTAACTGATGTGGAACAAAACTACAAAGTTTACTTATGAATAATAATAATAATAATAATAATAATAATAATAATAAATATGAGGGCTGGCAAAAAATATGATTGTAAATAAATACAGCCAGAAATCAATATCAATATCAACCATTAACAATTTGTCAGGAAATAAACAGTCTAATGAATGAATAGCCTGCTATCCAAATACTGGTGTTGGCTAACTTATTTGTATTTCTGAATAGTTTAAGAACATCACAGAGAAAATATTAAATAAAGAAGATGCCATGAATTATGACAGGTACAACAGATAATAAAGCAAAATAGTAGTTAACAAATGGCAATTGATTTTTTTAAAAATAAATCATAGTTTTGTCTTTACTGAAAGGTTTTGTGTAGGTTTTGCTGCCAAGCCAAGATTTTGCTACCTTAATTAGCAGTTGACTGCATGCTAGCTACAATGCTTTCATTTTCATAATGGTTTGGTCACCGATTTAATATTGGCAGCTAAAATGTTTAGATTGCCTTGTGTTTAGGCATTATTAAGTTAACCTATAGTCAATAGTGATGGGAGTCGATAATTAATCGAAAGTTTGAGTAAACAAATCAATGATCAATTAGTAATCAGTTTAACTTCACAGTACAATACAGCTTCTTTGATAATTAGTTTTTTTAGATGAAGTACAGTACATACTTTTATAAGTACATTACCTTTATCATTAGGTCTCGGTCACTATAATTTTCCTGCTTTGCATGACAACCGTGACGTTACATCACCCGGCACGCGAGAACAATATACTGTAAGTAACCGGGGACAAACACAATCACACAACCTTGTCCCATGCAAATATGCTTCCAAATATATATATATATATATATTTATAATCAATTACTTAAAATACACAGAACTTCAACTGATTTAACTGATTTCCACTGCAATTTATTATCATTCTATCAAAACTATACAGAACACAATAACTAGAATGCTAGGTGCAATCTATTTTTTAACAGCCAGGGGGCCTGGAGCCTGTCCCACGAGGCGGGGTACACCCTGAACGGGGTGTTATCGCAATGCATACACATACACACAATCATTCACACACTACGAGGAATTTAAAAACGCCAATTAACCTAATCTGCATGGCTTTGAACTGCGGGAGGAAACCCACCAAGCATGGGGAGAACATGCAAACTCCTCGTAACAACAGATGCTAGTTTAATCATTAGGAAGACTCCTTGCGAGGCAATGTTTAGCAAGAGAGCAGTCATAGACTGACTTGTCAGCAAATGCATGTACTTTAAATTCCAATTTTAATTCCATCTCATATTTTAGATATTTAAAAATTAGTATTGCATATTTCGATTTTTTTATATCTAAAATACTAAATGTCATTTTTTACATAATGCTCTAGAATAATCCCAACAATCTTCTTGCGACATGCTAATGACCAGAAGTGACATTAAGGCTAGTTTGTAATTAGCATACCAACTAACAATCTTAACTAGCAACTGCATTTGCGCCACCCTTCTAAATAGTCAAAATGTACATTAATTAATAAAACCATTTAATTAATTAACCTATTACTTATTAATGTGATCACCATTTAAGGTTAAAAAGTTATGTTGGATAAAACATAAAACTTGTAGCAAAAAAATCTAAATAAAATAAACATCTAGCTAATGGCTAATATTCACTGTGATAGTGACAGATTAATTGTTATTGGTTGTCACTGACTGTTAAATGAACATTAGCATACCAGTACTTCATTAACTTCCTTAAATAATATGTAATTTATATTATTTAATTTTAACATGTCAGCTTTTACACATAATGGTTCTAATTTAATTGTCTACTTTGAGCTCTGTAACTAGATTTGTTCTCCTTTTGAATAAGGTTGACATTAAGTCATTTAGGCTAATTAGCATAATGATTAATATTAGTTTCGGAAGACCTGCTAATTTCTCAATAATGGCATTTGCAGATAGTGTGTCTGTGTGTGCTAATAAATTCCCGGAAAACATTTGAGGTACATCATGTGTACCTTTATCTTTCCGTAATTTTTTATATTGGATTTTTTTTTTTTTGAGAAAAAAACAACAATCGAAATGAAACCAAAAAACAATGATTAATGAAATTACGTAATAAGACATTTAAATATAAATATTAAAATAAATGTAGTATCCCTAAAACTAGCATATATATATATATATATATATATATATATATATATATATATATATATAGCTATCTTATAGAGACGATCTGATACGATATCATCATAATACCTGGGTGCCGATTCATTAGGTATCTTGATCTTAAATATTATATAATTATAAATCCTGTATCTTGATCTTAAATACAGTATAAAAAATTTCAGATTTTGTAACAATTCCAAACAAATGTAGCAAATAATTCCTCCTTCCACACCAATGTGTGCCAATGGGTGACTCGATTGGAACACACCACCTGCAGGATTATGAAGAAACTGCGACTTTTTATCACTTCAAATGCGAACACATAAAAGTTAAAAAAAAAAAAAAATTTAATTATATATATATATATGAAAGAGAGAGAGAGAGAGAGAGAGTCAGCCAAAATAATTTTATAAACGTGTTAGGAAAAGAAAAATAGTATGTATAATATTTTAATATAATATTACTAATATTTTTACATAATTTAAAAATATTTTCGTATTTTCGTAAAACTATTTTAAATACAGTGTATATAAAACGTATTAAATTATTAATACACATTTTTCTTTTCCTGAAGTGTGTATGCATTTATTTATAGAGAGAGAGAGAGAGAGAGAGAGATGCGACTTTTCTCCCAGCATTATCAGTAATGTCAAAAAGTTGCATTTTTCGTTATTTGTTGTGTGAAATCTGGTTTAACAGGAAGTTTAGTCTTTTGCTTTAACTTACCCGCTAAAACAAGGAGTGCCAGAATATTTAATAAAATCATGATAAATCCGAATGAAGGTGCGGTGATCCCGGGGTTTTAAAAGAAATTAGACATTTCCATCTCTAATCGCCTTTTATTTAAATTTTTTTCACATCCAAATTCCTGTAGTTCCACTTGACATCCAGTGAAAATCGCACTGTTTAAATGAAGAAAAAGATAGTTATGGATATTTTATTTCTGAGAAGATGACGAAGTCCAGCTCCCTGGGTGAAGAAGATCCGCTGCTGCTTTCCCGTCCATACGGACACAAAACCTCTGCTTTTCCCGTTTAAACTTTTCTTTGTTCCATTTTTATTCCCAAAACGTCTGGTCACAACTTCTGAGACTAATTCAGACTAATGCCTCATTCCAGCGCATCTGCACAACATCTGTAACAACCATCACAATCATAAGCAATAACTCTAATAAAAAAGCTCAATGTGGACACTAAGGTCATGCAAAGTGTGCAATAAATAATGAACTATAAGCCTGTTCTTCCAGGCAGCGTGATGATACCGTGATGTGTCCTCTCTCTCTCTCTCTCTCTCTCTTTGCCTCCTCTGTCGGTTTTGCTCTTTTTGCGCTTGAACCGAAGTGGCGCGAGTCGGAGTCGCTCCGTTTTTTCGTTGCGCTGTGGAAAGCCAAAGGTTCCACAAACGCTACAAAAACGTGCTTGATCACATCATTCACTTCTTCATCTCAAGTAAGTACTTCATCCATGATCATAATGCTGGAATAAGTGCATTAGTGTAGCAAGTCATTATAGAGAGAAATATATGAAGCTTTTACTCTTATAACTGTGTTCTGTTCTTCTGGACAATCAAAAGTCCCAGTTGTAGGTTAAAGTGTATAGTTTAAATGTGATGAATGACTTTAATATCATTGTAAACTACTTCAATTATAAAATCTTATGAGGAGGTTATATTAGTTATATGTAACTATAACTAAATGGATAAATCTATGCCATTGAAACGTGCAGTGGGATAGCACACATGAGCTGGCATGGTCTTTCTGTAACATCTGATCATCTGTGTTAGGAGCCACTGGAGTGTTGTGTGAAAGTGATCAGGTTTCTTTGAAAGGAATGAAAAAAAAAATCAGTTTTTGTGCTAAAGAGATAACATGGTCAATATGACAAATTTGACTACATTTAAGATATAATATTAGAAATAATTCATAATGTTGAATATTAAATATTTAAAATAGCAAAAATTGAGAACAAAAAGAAGGGAAAAAAAGAAAGAAACTTTACAAAAACAATACCCCAAGTTTGGGATCGAGTATATGGAACAATCCAACATAATAAGTCTGTAATTTAAAGTGGCTTTACAGTGTACAACTATCACAGACAAAAATCTTGCATTCTTTGGTCTTTGAATTCACAATGTGGCATGCTCACAGAAGACCAAAGTCAGCTGATGATGATATTCTGGAAGTGTCTGAAAATGCTTACTTGTTATAATCAACTAAAAACCACCAATAAGATGATGGAATAGGGTGATGTAAAACTCACAGGCAGCTAGAAATGGTTTGTGTAAGTAAGCAATTTTATAAAATATTGAGTTGCTTACATTAGATAATGTAACAACACCAGACTCCATGCCTGGCATTTTATCCACTCACTCACTTATTATCTATACTGTTTTATTCTGTATACAGGGTCGCAGAGCTTATCCCAGGAGACTTAGGTTGTGAGGCAGGGTGCACCATGGATTGGTGCCACTCTATCACAGGCCACAAACACATATACACACACACTACAGGCAATTTGGAACTACCAATTAGACTAATCTGCTTGTCTCTGGACTCACTCCCACTGACTCACTCATCGTCTATACTTTATCCTGTATACAGGGTCACAGAGGTCCTGGAGCCTATACCAGGAGACTAAGGGAATGAGGCAGGGTACACCCAGCACGAGAGTGCCAACCAATCACAGGGCACACACATATACACACACTTACATGCTTATTCACACACTACTTGCAATTTGGGAATGCCAATTATATTACTTTGAACTTTGGTGGGAAACCCACCAAGGATGGGGAGAACATGCAAACTCCATGCACACAGACTTGACGCAGGAATCAAACCTGGATCCTGGAGGTACTGTTCAAGACAGTGCTAAACACTACATCACTAGCCACCATGCTTTAGCCGTTAAGATGCAAATCCACTATATATATTAACTAGCAGAAAAGAAACAAATCTTTATTACCACAAGCTCACTCTATGAAATTCAGTGATGCTCTAAAGGCAATAAAGACTCTGAATGGCTTAACATTGACCAATAATGTAAGTATAATATAGAGATTTTTGTTTAATTACATATCATTAAAGAATCTTCATCTCAAAAGTTTACAAGTACTGTACATGTGAGTCTTGGGAACATAAAAAAAAGGGGCTTTACTAAATGAATATGCTCTAAATCGCCTATACCAATTTATTCTGTATACAGAGTAGTGGAGGTCTGGATTCTATCTTAAGGGAATAAGGCCAAATCCACTAGGTTTGGGTGCCAGTTCATCGCAGGGCACACACAGTCACATTCACACACTACAGGCAATTTGAGAACCCTAATTTACCTAATCTGCATGTCTTTGGAGGAAACTGGAGTACCCAGAGGAAACCCACTAAGCACGGGGAGAACATGCAAACTCCATGCACACAGACCCCGAGGTAGGACTCGAACCCAGACCCTGGAGGTATGAGGCGACAGTGTTATTAACCTCAAAGCCACTAAGTCACCTTGCTCTAAATACACTCAATGCAAAAAGGACACAAATCAAACAAAAAGTGCTGGGCATAAGAATGGGGGAAAAAGTTATTTTACAGAAATAATAATAATAATAATAATAATAATAATCGTCATCATGAATCAAAGTAATTATCAGTATTGCCCATAAAACGTTTTATTTCTATAAACCTGGAATAAAACTAAAACAATTTGTTCCTTTTGAAAGGCAACATACAGTAACTGCCTGTGGTTGGTTTTAAGAAGGTTATGGACCATTTGGCTTTCCACACTGCTGCTCTCACGTCAGACTCAGACCGCACGCGGTGAACAAAACTATGCGCGCGCGATTGTCATACACCCGCGCGCCCGCACCAGCTACTGGGGAAGCTTTTAAAACACGCAATTAATGTTACTGTGAGGAGGAATGGTTATTTACATAATCATATTATAAAATACATGGCGTAAGTCTTTTTCACCCAATTTATAGGCGTCAATGGGATATTAAAACTACGCCCCCTGGGCGATAATGTCGAGGTCAGAGATCTGTTGTCTGTGCGACGGTGGCACGTGACCCCGCCCCTACTTTAGTGATATTGCATAATAGCTACAGTAATTAATGCAGTAACAACACTACATGAATGAACAAGGTTGCAAGAATGCAAGGGTGCAAGAACACCAAAACAGCGTTTACAGACAGTTAAAAGATGAAGGATAAAAAATAAGCTGATCAGCTTTAATGTAATCAGTAATATTATTTCAGGTTGAAGCCCACATACGTGTCTCCCTGTCGTTCTGTACTGCAGAATCTCTGCCTAACTTATTAACACAGAGAAATCAACTTTTGTAAGGTTGAGTGGTTAAGTATCTTATGCCTTGTTTACTCTAAGTTGTACTTTCATCTTCACCTAAATATACTTCCAGTTAGGTAATCGGAGAATGAATCACAGATGAGAAATCGAAAAAGTAGATCGGGTAGCGAGGGTTAAACTTCGAGCAAATATCTACAGTAAGTACTGCACAAATTTTATTAAATCTTATCTTATGTTCTGCGGTTGATTTAAGACAGTTTGACACATGTCCACTACGCTGTCAAAAACAGCCACATAACAGCTCAAAACTTCCCTTCTACTCAATATTTTGATTTAATTTATGGTACAGGTTTAACTTCAGGCAAATACTTTAGGACTGCCAAAATTTCCTCAAATTCTGTCTAGCCAGATTTGCATGATGGTGTGACAAAATATGGCTAGACAGACATGCAGACAGAAAAGAGAGAGAAAAGAGACAAAATGTATAGATAAAACCCTCTCTTTTTTATATAAATGACTATTATTTTATTTTGCATGCTACTCCAGTTCCCTCCCACAGTTCAAAGACATGCAGATTAGGTTAATTGGCATTCCTAATTGCCCGTAGTTTTTGTGAATGACAATCGGGCGTTGAGCTGGCAACCTGAACCCTTAAGTAACTGCCACGGAAATGACGGATATCTCCAGTGTTGAGAGTATCTGGGTTGCTAGCTATTTCTTAAGGGGCAACATTTAATTTTACACCTTCATTTATGATAAATTTAGCTTTACACAAGTCCCTGTTTGACTTGAACACTCCTCATATATTTTTTTCTTTATATGTAGTATATCTATATAAACTGTTTAAACTTGTAAAATATTTGTAAAAGTTGTATTTAGCATGCATGTATTATTATAAATAAAACAATTAATATAATTTTCCACTTTACATTACGTTACATTAAGTTTTGTAGTCACATCGTATCTATTGGTTATTGCAGACTCATTTTCTTGTTTGCCCTCATTTAAAATTTGCCTTAACTTGCTAACATTAAATTGTGAAAAGTAATAAGAAATTAAATCTAGTGTTATGTAATTAATGACTTCTTCTTTGTCTTTCAGTTGTTCACTTTCAGGAGTCACCACAGCGAGTAACACTTTCAGCGAGTCACCACCATCATTTGCATCCATCTAACCTTATCCTCTCCATCCTCTTCTCTCACACCAACTACCTTTATGTCCTCTCTCACTGCATCCATAAATCTCTTTTTTGGTCTTCCTCTAGACCTCTCCGCTCTGACTTTATCTCCAAAACATCTAACATGGGTTGTCCCTCTGATGGACTCATACTTGATCCTATACATCCTTGCCACTCCCAAAGATAATCTCAACATCTTAAGCCATGGAGCATCGCTGGTCTCACCAAAGTCTTGCACACCTTTCCTTTCATTCTCGCTCATAATCTTTTAACACACCTGACACTTTTCTCCACCTGTTCCAACCTGTCTCCATACGCCTCTTTACCTCTTTTCCACAATTGCCTTTGCTCTGGACTTTTGACCCTAAGTACTGTACTTAAAGTCCTTAAAATGCAGCTTCTTTACCTTTGCCCCCTGTAGCCTCACTGTTCCACTTGGGTCTTTCTCATTCACACATATGTATTCTGTCTTGCTATGCCCAACCCTCATAACTCGACCTCTCTAGATTTTCCTCTACATGTTCCCTGCTTTCGCTACAAAGCACAATGTCATCTGCAAACATCATAGTCCATGGAGACTCCTGTCTAACCTCATCTGTCATCCTGTCCATCACCAGAGCAAACAAGAAGGGGCTCAGAGCTGATCCTTGATGCAGACCCACCTCCACTTTAAACTCTTCTGACACACCTACAGAACATCTCACCACTGTCTTACAGTTCTTATTTAAGGGCTTAAAATACTGAATTTTTCTGTCTGCATGTTTGTCCAGACAGATTTTTTAGCAGCATCACACAAAACTGGCTGGACAGAATTTAATGGAATTTAGGCAGTACTATGGTATTTGTCCTGAACCACTCTAACATACTTCTGCCACTCCAGACTTCCTCATACAATACCACAGCTACTCTCTCGGCAATGAGGCATTCTCTCTCTATCAATCTAAAAAGACACAATGCAACTTCCTATTACCTTCTCTCTACTTTTTCCTCAGCATCCTCAAAGCAATCTGCATCTATTGTACTTATTTAAGGCCATATAAAATATTTTACAGTGACATAGCAGAGTATGTTAACATAAGTGTTATAGTAGCTTATTTGATAATAATTTAATTACTTGTCACAAGCACCTTACAGCAGAGTTAGCAGTTAGGAAGCTGGGGTATAGCCAGAGTACAGCACTCCAGGACAGATATGGTGGGGTACGGTCTGTCTGTCTGTCTGTCTGTCTGTCTATCTATCTATCTATCTATCTATCTATCTATCTATCTATCTATCTGAGCCAGCACTTCCACCCATACATACTAATAAATTGTGATTATAATAGGTTCATTTATTTTATTTACTAATTCCTTCATTTATTCTTTCGTTGAGCATCAGGACATTACACACTTCCAATTAAAATTGAAAAACTAAACCACTTCACCTCATGGGTATGTACTGTGCACTGATTATATATCACTTTAAACAATTTCACACAAAACGGAGGAATGAAATATTCCTGTGAAACTGTACATTATAGTATACTGTATACTACAGTGTGGTGAGAGTTGTATTGCTTTACGAAGCTTTTTTTCCTGCTCTCATGATTGGCATCCCTAGTGTGAGTAGCACCTTTTTATAGGGAAAGAGTTAATTGACCAACATGGCAGCCCAGTGGTGTAGTGGTTATCTTTGCACCCTTTGCAGACATGCATATTAGACTGATGGGTTTTCCCATGTGTGTGTGTGTGTGTGTGTGTGTGTGTGTATGTGCCCTGTGATGGATTGGCATCCTGTACAGGGCGTACCCTGCCTAGTGCCCAAGGTCAACAACCGAGGTTAGTTAATTAAAATAAAAACTTTTGGTTGAGAATAGTGAATCATAATATATCTACTTGATGTGTCTGTGACTTTGTTCGCATGGAATTCAATTGCACTCTCATAAACACGTTTTAAAAAATGTACAGTGCCATCTGTTGAATTTTGAGAAGAACTACTGATTTTTCCAAGTTAGATTTTATTTGTTTGATTTTTTACGATATAAGGGCGTTTTCCATTTAAAATTCAAAGTAGCATATCATCTCTTTCCGTGGACCGATTTTGTTGAAACAAAGTTTATGTTTTGTTTCATGTTACCTCAAGCTCAGCCAAATGCATATCTGACCCCATTAAAATTCGTTCCAAAACCATATTGATGTGTTCTATTACATTTAAGCATTTGGCAGACGCTTTTATCCAGAGCGACTTACATTTTTATCTCACTACACATCTGAGCAGTTGAGGGTTAAGGGCCTTGCTCAAGGGCCCAACAGTGGCAACTTGGTGGTTGTGGGGTTTGAACCTGTGATCTTCCGAACCGTAGTCCTAACCACTGAGATACACCTGGCCCCTATTACTCATCCTATGTCCCCCAAATGATTTTTTTCCACAAATATCTTCATTGTACAGATATGTCAACTTTACAGTTTTATTATATGCTTATAATAATACATTTATATGGTGCTATATCATCTCAGTATGTACGGGACCTGCCCCTGTTGTACACCACAATATATAATATAATAGTTGTTATTATATCTTTTAAAACTTACATTGTTATCTCTTAAAGATAATATAATGACAATCAATCTTAAGAAAGTCCACACTAAAGCAACCCGAGCTTAGAGTTGGATCAGGGCCTGTGACGCTGCGACACTATAAAGACTGATTCAATTTTTTTATGTTTCATATACAAATGTAGCCATATTAGTGGGAGATGTCACAATATTCGTTATTACATTTTTTAAAACATTTATGTAGTAGTGATTCATTAATCTTAATTTATTGAAGAGAATGACTCATTTTACATCCACTGAATGTTGTGAAATGTCTACTGTAGAAAACAAGTCCAAGTTTTCACGTGCATTAGCTGTAAACAGTTATTTCCTCACCAGGGTCACGTTTCTCTTTCTTTTAAGGTTGAGACAGAAATCGAGCCACTCGTCATGTTACAGAAAAATCATGAAGACTTCACTGTGCTGAAAGCTCGGACTTATAAAGTGCTGACAGTGGAGACTCCTTTCATCTGGTTAAGTAGAGAATACAAGTCCCTGTGTAAGTCTGAACTACAGCTGGAGCTACAGCCTGAACTTTTTCTATCCAGACAAAATAAATCAAGGCCTTTGGTCTAGCCTTAATTTAGACTATCATTTTTTTTTAAATTCTTAAGTACACACCTTTCCACTTAATCCTTGGTCATTTTATTCATACACACACACACACACACAGCTTGTGTGTCTGCTGCAAGAAAGCTAATTAGGGAGCGAAACAGATCCATAACAGCATGTGTGCAATGTAATTGTGCATGTGTGGGTTAAACACTGCTGTGGCAGTGATAAACATTTCCCGATGGAGAACACGAAATAGAGTTTGCAACCAAATTAATTCCCACTAGCCGCAGAGATCAATACACTCTGGATAGATTTCTAGCCCTTAAAGCTAAACTTTGTATGCTACGGAATTTATTTGCTGCAATTCCAAGCAACTGTCACAAGTGCTGTTTCATAACACAAAAGTACTGTAGATTAGTTTCATAGACAATCAGCAAAGGGGTCGAAAAAAGATCTGTGAGGTCATGTCAGAAGTCTCTGTGTGTGTTTTGTGTTTTATTGATTTCTTTAACATAGCTGCTGTACCGTAGACCCTATAAAATCTCGCAGTGCTGGGCCGAGTCAGAAATCAATGACGCCCCGATGCATTCTCAGTAAATTAACTGATGAAAGCCACAACGAGCAAAAGCTAAGAGCTTTTGGTAACAACCGATTTACCGTCATGTTCTCTGATGTATAAATTCCCAGTCGTACAGGAATAGCGTTTAAGTGCCCATTGAATAGCAGCTTTCATCTTGAGACAGAAATAAAGGTGCAAACTCGGTAAAGGCCGTCATGGTTTTACTGAAAAGGAAACTTAATGTCTTTGGTAAATATTTTCAAAAACATTGTTTTAGAATGTCTAGTGGGACAGTGAACAACAGCAGCCGATGTTCCAGTGAGGAAGAAATGGATTTTACGAGTGATACCAAATAGCAACTCAGAGAATATTAAAAAAAAACACTACTCACAATAGCTAAACATGATGCTATAACCTCTTAATTTGAAAGCTAGCAGTGTGTGTGCTGCCCCACTGTACTGTCATATGTACATCATATTATATTTTTAAAGACAGAATAATATACCATATATACCATTTGTGTGTGTATGTATAACATAATATTTATTCACTTCTATACCACTTACGCCGTAGGGTCAGGGTCACAAGGCCTGGAGCCTATCCCAGGGCACAAGGTGGGGTACATCCTGGACACTGTGCCAATCCATTACAGGGGGCACACACACACACACACACACATACGAGGTGGGACTCGAACCCTCAACCCTGGAGGAGCGAGGCAACAGTGCTAAACACTGTAGGCATGGTATAATATATAGTAATATACAGTATATATAGAAAGAGAATTATTGGGGAGTCATGAGCCCCTGAGTGACTATACAGGGCCATTTAAATGCTTCATCAACTCTGGGGGCCCTGTATATCACTGTAGATTTCCAAGAGACACAGAATCTCTGTCAATGATTACGTTACAGCAATGATTCTGTCTGTAGATTTAGGAATTCAACAGCATGGTTTTATAGTGATATTTTAATAATGCTTTATTCCCACAATTAAATCACACTCCTAGGAGACGTAAACATGTGGCTGTTTACAATTGTGACCACTGGGATAACACATGGCTTGTTGAAAACACATAATTAGTGTATAATCGTAAATGTTCATATGCCTGTTCTTAGTAACCATTTCTGAAAAAATATATTTTTTTTACAAGGAGCATAATTTGTGTGTGTGTGTGTGTGTGTGTGTGTGTGGTCCGTCTGGAGTACATATTGTGTATTCCAGCTCCTGGCTCGCTACGTCAGCAGAGCTTTTAGCTGGTTTATTTTGCGCCCTGGCGTTTTGGCGTAAGTGTGTGTGTGAGTGTGTGTGCGTAGGTGGGTGGGTGTATGCATACAGTATAAGAGCTGCCATGTAGGCTGTTATTTAAACCTCAGACACACATAAAGCTCTGGCATTCCTCACTTTTAGCTCACATGTTCAACACAGAAATACTTGTTGATGTCTGTGTGTCAGGGAAAACAGGTACAGTATGTGTGTGAGCTGCTACACATTTTCCCACCTTCACTCAGAGTAAGACCTCAAGATGCAGTATTGTCTCCCTTGACATGGGGCTGCCACACTTGTTTAAAAAACGCCTGGTGAGAACGTGATTGAAGCAAGAAGAACTTAAAAAGGTTGTAGTAATGATGACATCGACCAGTTAATGGTAAAACTAACACCTCTTAAAAACGTTATTGACATCCTACAAGCATGGTGCAGACAGGAACGTTTGGATGGCGTTCTATCTGAGCTGTCCTTGGTACTGTATGTTACTGTGTTGCTACACTTGTACTATCACAATGGAAGGTCCATACCACGTTGTAGAAGACTGCATTAAGTTTATATTACGTTCTTGTGGTGCTTAGCACATTTATGTATCATGCATGCAGCAGTATATCAGTATGTCCATGTCACGTTCAGAGAGTTTAGTATAAATACTGGACCTGGTTCCTCACAACATTGCTGTGCATGTCATGGTATTTATCCCCACCTGCCGGACACAGTGACGACGTAGTAAGCACATAATAAGAGCGCAGTATAATATTACCAGGCAAAGTAATAATGCAATTCGATCTCATTAGACATGGTTAGCATGCGTGACGGCATTTTGATTGCAGAAGTCACATTCTCTACCATGATTGTAAGGCCTTGTTCACACGGGCGTGAAAAAAATCGAACGTTTTTCTTGCGTTCTTAGCGTCCGGTGAGCGCGGATCAAGCAGCGAGTGTTTTCTACACATAGGAGTAAATGAGAGTGTTCACACAGGCTTTGGTGACGTGCGTTTGTCCGGCTGCGCGTTTATACTGTACGGCATCAAAAAAACGTTGCAGGCTACTTTTTCTTGGCGTTCAAAACCCAAAGAACGCAAGGAAACTGCTTCTAGTTCGTTTTCTTCACGTTCATTCACGTTCATTCACTGCATCCAGTGTCTGGGGTTTGGGCATTGGCTGGGAATCGAACCCGGGCTTTCCGCATTGCAGGCGAAACACCTACTGTACCAGTGAGCCATTAATGCCCACAATCTTAACCCCTAACACTAGGTTCCCATTAGCAACCATCAATTGAGTTGTGTGGGTTTGATTCCTGCCTTGGGTCTGTGTGCATGGAATTTGTATTTTCTCCCCATGCTTGATGGGTTTCCTCAGTGTGTTCCAGTTTCCTCCCATGCAGATTAGGTTAATTGGTTTTTCCATATTGTGTGAATGAGCATATGCGTGTACCCTGCGATGGATTGGCACCCTGTCCAAGGTGTACTCCCCCTCATGCCCTAAGTCTTCTGGGATATACAGGATATACAGTACAGGATAAAGCAATATAGAGGAAAAGTGAGTGAGTGAGAACATCTAAAGCTAACGGGCAAAATGGCTTACATGATATGTGCCAGGCTTTATACAGTACTAGCTTCCTTGGCAGATGAACAAAGTTAGTTGTAGTAACTGTACTAACTAACCATGTGCACTAGGATGAAATGAATGATGTCCTGGTTCAGTGTCACATAGAGAAAACAAGGAAAAAAATTTTGGGTTGTTGCTTTACGTTAATGTATGGTCAGGACTTCCCTAAAGAGAATACTGATCTGTAACAGTAGAAATGTTCAACCGACTCCTTATTATTCTCTCTATCAACACTAACAGCTAACAGCTAACAATGGTATATGCCTTTTCAGTGATTTATGGAATAGTCGGCTATAAGAAAATAAAACCCTACAAAGAACTTATTACATTAAAAAGTAAACTATTGCAAGAAAAACCTCAGTCCGGAGAGGGTACAGAGTAAGGAATTGAACTTGAACCTAAACGGCATCTCATAGTGTGTATTCATGTGTTTCCCAGCTATCTCTCTGACAGGGTAATTCTCTCAGAAAGTGATAAAAGCAATGCCATGTTTATAAAGCACATCTGTCACTTTTTTGATTCTCTGAGCTCGAAGTGGTTGACCTCGCCAGATCGGCCTAAAGTGAGATGGAAGAATCCATAAGTGAGCGTTCGGTCTTTCAGATGATGCTTTTCCAAAAGAAAAAGAAGAAGGAAAAAGAAAACAAATTTTGACAGAAGGAAAGAGTGGTGATTGTGATTGCAGCTGAATTCTGGTACTACACACCTGACTGTCTGTATGACTTATTGTCTAGGTTATCAAATCAGTTTGTTTTGGCCCTGTGGAAATCTTTGTGCATTTTTGAACAGTTTCGCAGCAAAATGAGAAGTCTGTTTTGAGAAGTTTTTTTTTTTTTAAATGAAGCAAGAAGTGTAGCGCATTGATAGAGAATATTTCGTGATATGTATTTCGAGTCACCTGAGAGTTAAAAAGCACTAACGCCAAAATATTTTGTCGAAATTGTTTGGGTTATGTAAGTAGAAATTTTGTCAGATTTTTTCCCCCAAAAAAGCTATACAGTATATATACTATTAGTGCAAAAGTTTAGAGTGTAGTATAATTATTAGTAGACAGTCTCATTGCATTTCAGACTGTGTAGTTTTTGTACATGACAAAACTGAAATTACAATTTGGAAATTTGAATATGCAATGTTGTTTTTAACAATTTTTTTGATTAAATAGGTTTCCAGTGGAAAAAAAAACTCAACCTATTTCCTTCCTTTTTTTTTTTACTTTTATTTAACTCTAACAACATAAACAGGTAAAACTTTAAGAAATGGAGTTACAGAATATGTGTGTGTTATTTAATTTGTATATGAATATATTAAAATTATAAATATATATTTTTTTGTGAAATTAAACTTACATTAGAAATTTAGTTTACAAAATACAATAATTATAACTAATTACATAATAGAAATAATTCACTCTCACTCACTTATTAACTATATCCCTTTATTCTGTACAGGGTTGTAAGGGGGTGGGGGGGGGTGACTTAGGGCACGGGGCGTGTACACCCTGGACACGGTGCCAATCTATCACAGGTCACACACATACACACACTTATTCACAGGCAATTTAGAAACGCCAAGTCTGCATGTCTTTGGACTTTAGGAGGAAACAAGAGTACCTGAAGGAAACCCACCAAGCACCGGGAGAACACGCAAACTCCATGCACACAGGGATTGATGTGCAGTGCCACAGTGCTAATCACTAAGCCATCGTGCCACCCAGAGATAATACAAGAAATAGAAATTCAAATTACACAATAAAAAAATACTAACAGAAAGTATAACGTGTGAAAAGTATACAAAGTATCAAAATATAAAACTGGAGTATAACAGATGACAGTGACCGGACAGCAGTAAGCAAGGACTATAAATATGGATGAAAAACAGAGTGTTCAAGACTTTTAGACAGATAGACAGTAATAAATGGATGGATCGATAGAAAGATATCCAGACACAAACACAACTTGGCATTCATCCATCAGTTTATAATGTCATTTATCCAGCCATCCATCTATCCTTCCAGAATATTTTTTTTTGTATCCATTCATCATTTCATCCATTCATCCATCCATAGTGCTCTCTGTAGAGCTCTTTAACTATTTGTTTGGAAATGTTTTAAAATAATAATCATACTGTCATACCCATTCCTACATTCATCCATCCATCATGTATTTATAATGTGATTCATTCACATAGGTTATGTGACAGGTTAGCTGACGACCTGTATGTCCTAAATGACCAGGTTATTGTGGCTGGGGGTATTAGTTGTGAAATAGGTGTGAATTCATTTCTTAAATCTTTAAATCTTATTAAATGTTTTATATAATAATAATATTAATGTTAACAATTAAAATTGATTAAAAGTCTGAAAATACAATCTATCAGGTTTTGCACTCAAACTGTTCAAAATAAAGTTGTGTATATGTACTTATACTCTTATTGGCTCCTAAATGTTCAGGATGTTAGCATCAGCCACCATCCGTTCATCTGTCCTTTAATCCGTCCATCCATCTGTCCATCCATTTGTCCATCCATCCTTTAATCTGTCCATCCATCTGTCTATCCATTTATTCATCCATCCATCCATCCATCCATCTATCCATCTGTTTATCCATCCATCTATTTGTCCCTCCATTTATCCATCTATCCATACATTTATCCCTTCATCCATCCATCCATCCATCTGTTTATCCATCCATCCATCATGTTTAGCTACAGGATACATCCATGCACTCATTTATATATTGCCACATATCAATCTAAAACCTTATTTTATAGTTTCTTTGTGTCTCACCCTGCACTCATCATACATAATCATCCCAAGATCAAGTCATTAAGAACTCACTATTTGGAGTTATAAACAAATGGAATGGAGATTGATCGGTGGAACTGGGACAGTTCTCGGCAGTGGACTCAGACGTCTGGACCCGACTGCATGTGTGTTTTTAGAGAGAACAGCATGCTTTCCATACCGCAGTGATTAAAGTTCACGACGAGCCGTACTGCTGTGTATAGGGAGAAAAAAAATTGGAATTTAAACTGCAGCAATTTATCATGACTGACAGTCCGGCAAAAATGGGGAGAAATCTGACAAACACAATACATGTCTTATCAAAAAAATAAAAAAAAACCTTATAAAGAGTGATTACATCAAACACACTTTTCTTATTTCACATTAAATGCTCACAGGCTCTGTCGACACTGAAAAGTGCACCGTAAAAACTGCACTCAGGTAGTAAACACACTTCTTGATAGTGCACTTGAGCTTGAAAGTGTCTGTATCTTTTGTGATTTCTGCATTGCTCAGGTCCAAACGTTCAATTTATAAGTCTTACTAAAAGTGGACGAATCCTAAAATGCCTTTTTTTCCTAACATGAAACTGTATGAGTGCTTTTCTGCAATTCATTCAGTTTCTATACTGCTTATCTTATTTAGGGTGGCAGGAAGCCTGGAGCCTCTCCCAGTAGACTTTTTTTGGGCAGGCGCCAGGATACACCCTGGACAGGGTGCCAATCCATTACAGGACACATGTACACATTCTCCTTCAATTTGGGAACGCCAATCAGCCTACTCTGCATGTCTTCGGAAGGTGGGAGAAAACCCCTTAACCCTGGAGGTGTGAGGCCACAGTGCTAATCATTACACCACTGTGCCACCTCTATTCAAATCTATTATATTAATATTAATAGTAATACGATATGACCTGGTGTGTTTCCCTTGTAAAATACAATTTTATTTTACATTTTATATCCAAAGTAAATGTTTGTTTCATTTATTTATGCTGTTTTTTTATTATTTTGATTCAAAATTCTTTACATTATTTAGCCTAATGTTACAACATCAGAGTCTAAATCAACAGTTCTTTTTTTTTTTTTTATTAGCAAACTCAAAAGCTTCCTTGTCAACATTTGCCTGTCAATTTATTTAAACGATCCTCATTAAGATGTCTAAGTGCTTAAAAGAGTCAACACAGATTAGGTTTGTTAAAATATTTATATTTAGGACATGAAAAACAAACTGGGATGTGAATTTACTGTACAATTAAACAAATTACAATTACAAAATGGCAAGTCAATATTTAATCTTATTTTTCTTTAGGTAAAAGAGAATGGCTGCACGGTGATGTAGTGGTTAACACTGTCGCCTTGCACCTCCAGGGTCCAGGTTCGATTTCTCTCTCTCTGTGCATGGACTTTTCATGTTCTCCCTGTGCTTGGTGGATTTCCTTACACAGTCCAAAGACCTGCAGATTAGGCATTCCCAAATTGCTCGTATAAGTGTGGAGCTGCATTCCATTCTAAGGTGTACTTCACAGGATGTTCCCTGCTCCATTTGCAGGGAATGTCGGTGAAGGGAACTTCCCTCGACAAAACTCCACCATTCGGGACACCCTGCAAAGTCACCAGCGCAGACGTCACTTCCTCCGTCCGTCCTGCTGCTGTAAAATTTTCACACTATGGACTTTAAATATTGATTATTTATTTTTACCAAAAACTATTACCATTATAAAACATTTTATTGAAACGTGTATAACTGTCAGGAATGACCCCTAGAGGGCACCTTTCCAGAGTGCACCTCGGTCAGGTGATGGGAGCAATGTAGTGTAGAGCAGATCGTCATGTCTTTAGTTTTGATTACAGGTTACTAGCCTATATATTACAATATAACACAATGGATTTCTTGATTAAGTTAATTTTTTTTTAACATGATGTCATCCTCGATAATAATGATAATAAATATAGAAATCCTTTTTCGATCTCCAGCGAGATGCAATGACTTTATGGGAATTTTTTCATTGAAGTGAAGACCTGTTGTTCACTCGTTCCCTTTTCAGAGTAATTGATTCTAAGTCAATAAAAATCTCTTGATTCTCTGTTCATTCTAAGTCAGTCCAAATTGTCTTCAAACCGTCGTTGTTGAGTTTCAAACTTACATTAATGCAAGCTAGAGTGATCAGGAATTTTCTCCAACACTCCAGCAGGTTCATGAGCCACCTCACTGCTTTGTTTACGGCTAACATGAGCTTAAACACTAAATAGTTTCTAACACAAATCTTCAAGGGCACTACATGATGTGAAGGATTATAGACACTACATAGCACATTAGATTTCCATTTTACCCTGTTTGGGAATTAAACTCTTTAATTATAAATTCTTAGCTCTTTTCTCAGATTACCTTCTATCATTTATCATTGTTCCTCCTGACCATTGCTTACAGTGACTAATTACTGTTCTTAGAACTAATCATTTATCACACCAACCAATCACTAATCCTGAACAATCACTGATAACCAAACATCCAATGATCATTACTGTTCCCAGTAAGCAATCATTTATTACAATTGCTCCGATAGACCAATCACTGATCACCATTGTTCCCAATGACCAATCATTTATTAATTCATCACATTATGATGAGTGTTCCCACCAGTGCAGAATCTTTCTACCTTGATGGTATTCATGCACTAGTGAAATGCTGGGATACAAAACAAATAAAGGTATATAAATTACTGACATCATCTCTTTTTTCTACTAACTTTTTAAGCATGCATTCACTACTTTCCATTGGAAAGAGTAAGGCAACAATGGATTGCAACAAAATTCCAGCACTTTTAAAAATCCTGTAAGGAGGTACTTCAACGCATTAAGCACCATCGTTGTGTGTTGGATGCTTATTATAATAATTATTTGCTGTGTCATTAAAGGGTCATTATCTTCTTTTAAATACACACCTGCAATATTTGGTTTCATTTCTTAAGTTGTTTTTTACAGTGCCTTGCCCTCAGCACACACTGCATCTTGCATACGTACATGAACTGAAGAACTGGCTACAAAATTCTTCACCTCCGTGTTTCCTCAAGCCACCAATCGAAACCTCATCGCTGTGCAGGTATCACGTGTCTGTCTGTGTCCTAAATTCCCCTGTCGTGCCTTCCCTCCTTCCTCAGGCTGCGGCTACATTACGTCCACCTTAATGATGGCAATTTCCCCTGCACAGGACATTCACTCCCTATTTCCCTTGTCAGGAGGAATGATATGTTCCAACTATTTCTTTGAAAGTCCTCCGATATGAATACGAGGAGAAGCAGATATTTAGGTTGCTACTCCAGGAGATGTACAACAAGATAGAAAAGTTCTAATTAACAAGCTTTTTTTTAACCTACATGCCTTTGAGTCTTAGATTTAATTGAATTTGGTTTATCTCTCCAGTGGCACTGAAGATAAAGTTAATTATTATTTTTTCTTTTTTACATTTCTATGCACATTTTTTCAAGTTGAATATCTCTGTCAATGTTTCTAGCAGTATGAAGCATATTGTGAGTTTCATGAATGTCTATTAGGAATTTACTCTACTTATAATAAAGTAGTATGAGCATTATATAACAGTTGCATTCTAAATCTGAAAGTCTGGATTTCTGTTACAGTAATGACAATATTCTCGGTCTGATATGTCAACATTTATATGATAACAAAGCAGTTAAAAGCTCAACAGATTAAAAATTTGTTTTATAACAGAAAAAAAGCATACACTTGTTAATAAGACAAGTCAAGTCGCTTTTATTGTCACATCATGCTACTGGTACACTGGTACCGTACATGTGAGTGAAATTCTTATGTTCAAGCTACACAAGCAATAGTGGTGTACATTATAAGAATAAATATACATATGGATAATACAGTAGTATAAATATTGTGCAAGTATTATTGGGGAAAAAAGTGAGTACAAGTATACATATATACACATACAGAATATACTCACATATACACACACACACACACACACACACACACACATATATACATATATATATATATATATATATATATATATATATACACACACATATGCATACTGTACATGCATATACACACACACACACAATTGTGAGAGTGTGCGAGAAGGTTTCGTTAAAGATGCTTATTTAAAACTCTATGGAAGGAGTCTCCAGTGACAGTGCTAAAGAACAGTCAGGAAGAGTGCATTACTTTTTTTTTTAAATCCATTTATTAGCAGTCTTATTTTAAGGATTTTTTTTTTCCATAAAAATGCATGTGGATGAGTTGTTACTACTGAAACTCAGAAGCATTACAAAGAGTGTGTTAATACTACAGCTGAAATTAGCTATGCTGTTATACTTTTCATACCTATATTTTTTACCACTACAATCTTGACTCTAAAAAATAAAACTGTGCTGTACTCAATTTTTTTGGTGAAACATTTTTACACTTAAAAATATTGAGTAAATATAAAAAAATATAAAAATCATGTAAAATATACTTCATGAATTGAGTACAAGTCAGTAAAAAAATTAAGTAGACATGAATAACTATATTTAGTACAATGATGTACAAAATTGAGTAAATGTAATGAAAATTTGAAGTTAATGAAAAGTGAAAATGAGTAAAATAATTGAGTACATATAGTTGAAATGGAAGGTAGAAGATACTTAAAATTATACTATTATTTAATAAACAAATGTGCTACATTTACTAAATATTTTAACTGAATGAAAGAAACAATACACACATTTTAATTTTAATTAAACATTTATTTGCCAAATTTGACAAGACATGAAGTCTAAACTCAACCTGGTTTACTTTGCAAATGACATGTAACAAGATCATAAACAAAGAGCTGAATTTATCTTATTAGTAAACAGTTTCAGAAACAATACTTCTGCCACAAGTATTATACAGTTAACACATGGAAAGTAGACTTTTGTATTAGAATCTGATGAGTCACATTTTACATCTGAAAGATTGCACACCTTCACACTTCAGTTTCCTGCAAACTGTGGGATCCATACTGTACAAATGTGTGTGCAGACCTTCTCAGGTCTTAAAGAAGCAATGACAGTCCAAATGAAGACAGGACACTAAATATCCATGACCAACAGTACCATGCTTCACTCGATAATGATCGAAATTCCTTTTGATGATACGACAAATGTGCAGAGCTTACACCGCCATCCCATAATGCTGGCACCTGAAAAAGGAACAATAGTATACAAGTAAGTACAAGTTTGACTGTTACTATAAAGTCTACCAGACTGGTAAAATAGTACTTCTGTTCAAATACATACTTTTTGGACTAATAGTCTATTTCTATCTTTGATTCAATGGTTACACATTTAATACTTCTGTAACATTTAAAAAAGTTGACATTTACCTCCTGTTTTATCTCTATTCAACTTCTCTTCATTAGTGGTGTTGGTGCTGTGAAAGAGATATAGAAAATATATAACATGTTTCACACAAACACACACAAAATCAATCAGT
Organism: Clarias gariepinus; assembly: GCF_024256425.1. Classification (NCBI taxonomy): domain Eukaryota; kingdom Metazoa; phylum Chordata; class Actinopteri; order Siluriformes; family Clariidae; genus Clarias; species Clarias gariepinus. The sequence goes on along the minus strand of NC_071116.1, from coordinate 25,358,700 downwards.
TTTAGGTTCTTTTACGTACATATCAGAACATACATAATGTCTCACTTCAATATTTTAATTTCATATTACTTTCTCCCAATTCTAATTCTGAGAGAAATGTTGTATTTTCACTAAATCTTTATATTTCATAGCTTTAGTTATTAGTACAATACTTAGCACATTTATTTTATAACATCTGCTGCTGCGTGCTCAGTGTTTAATCATGTTAAAAATACTCATATACAGTAACGGATAAAACACTGCCAGAACCCGGACACTGCACCTCATTTCTGCTGTTTAAACCGGATTTGGTCCGCGTTTCCTCCTTAAAGTGTCGGAGTGACCGAGCAGACTCGCGGTTCAGTGTGTGAGGTGGACCGGTACACACGCGGTAATTATTTGAACATGTTAGTTTTATATCCTCGCCACAGTGGCGGTAGGCTGCGCAAAATCACCGCATTTGGCGGGAGAAATTCAAATATTGCGGCCCAACCGCCGCCGGTTACACCGAGAAACCCGGACATGCACGCGCTGCTGCTCGGTGTTAAATCTCTCCTTTTACACCAGATTTTAAGTGTCCGTATTAAACGCGCTTTAGCTGATCAGTTTGGTGGTTGGAACAAACAAGCTAAATCACAATGAACCCCAGGACTGGCCTGTTGCTAGCTATCGTTAGCTCTGGAGCTCGGCTGTGACAGGATTCAGAACAGTAACTCACACCCTATAAAGTTGTGTGTGCAGGCAGACAGAGTCATTATTACAGTAACTTGTGTTAGCTGTTTACTCACCAGGATTTGTAAGGAATGTTCCAGGTGCTTCATGTCCATTCTCACATCCTCACAGCCTCCTTGTCTCTGATGTTACACCAGACTTCCCATGAGCACTTGCACAGGGCAATTTACTCAATTATTTAAGTTTTTGTTGTTAAAAATAAAGAATATTGAGTTGGAATGAGTGATTATTGTAGTTCTTGAAACTAATCAGTACAATTACTCCATTAACAGATATTTTGATTTAAATGTATCAAAAAATATTAAGGGCATGTTAAAAATATAATTCAGTTAGTCAAATACTGATTTTTACTAGTGAAGTAAACTTAAATTATAGTGTAAATTTAGGACAAAATGAATAATTGTTTTTTTAGGCATTTATTTTGATTTGTCTAACTTAAACAATCATGTATGTGACTATTAGAGATTTTATTAAGGTAACATAACTTTTTTATAACTGTGAAATTTACAAGGCCACAGGATCATTTTTTAGAGTGTTGGCAAATAAGTATAACACTAGCCAGCTGAATATGTGCCACATTAATCTCACAGCTGGCGTCGGTATAACCCGATCCTTCCAAGTTGGAATCGGCTGCACGCTTTTTAAGCAATTATTTAGCAATAATAAGACAGTGGAAACCCGAAGTATCAAATTATAAAGCTAAATTTATAACCTAGAAAGCAACAGCCTCCTTTTCTGACAGTTCAGTTTGAAGCAAAACTCTTTCTACGTGTTAACACTTTAACAAAAAAAAAAAAACAACAACAAACAAACAAAAAAAAACCTCAATTTTCATCTCATTATCCAAAGCAAATCCATGTCCTTGAGTTTGTTGTGAAGATGAAGTCAGTCGAGTGAGGCTTCACATCTATTACTCTGTGTGCCCTTGCTTATGTGTGGGTTTTACACTCTTCATTTCATTCAGCACAATTTTATTGCCACTATATTTATGCACAAGTGCACAGTGTAATTAGTTTCTCGCTACAGTTTTGCAGCAGTAAATGAAGTAAAAAGTGAGCATCAGATATCTAGTTAATGAGCTAGGAGTGTTATGGTATAGCAGTGCAAGAAAATTAATTGGTGGTCTGACAAATTTAAAGACTTCAGTTTTGGACATGGCAGCACGGTAGATTAGCATGGTGGGTGGGTTAGCACTGCCCGGGTTCGAATCCTGCCTTGGGTCTGTATGCATGGGGTTTGCATGTTTTCCCTGTGTTTTGTGGGTTTCCTCCATGTTCTCCGGTTTCCTCCCACATTCCAAAGACATGGATAAGGCTTTTTAGTGTTCCCAAAATGGCCGTACAGTAGTGTGTGTGTGTGTATTGTGATATTGTGTAATGTTTATTCCTGTCAGTCTCCTTTAATAGTCTTCAAACTACTTAAAAATTACCTACCTAAAAGATTAAGTAAAAAGATCTTAAACACAAATCTTTATCTTTATGACAAAAAGAAATAGAATTTATTATAAAAATGGTATTTTTTAATTGAAGTAATAGAATAAAACAGATTTACACTTGATATTAGTAAGTAAAATGTGGTGTTTAAGTCAAACTGTGACTTTTGACTGCAGAATAATAGAATACAGTTATAAGAGTAAAAACTCCCTGTGTTTTTTTATATAATCCCCTGCTACACTAATGCACTTATCACAGTGTTTCACTAGTACATAGACACCATAAAGGTAGAAAGCTTTCTCATACGCGGGAGCCATGATCAGACTGCCTGTTTCATGTCTGAAATGCTGGCCTCCCAGGAATTCCTTTAATAATGAAAACATGTGTAAATCTCTTTGAACAGGGTCAGGACTGTACAGGGGATGTGGCAATAACTTCCAGACGTGTTCCTGTAAGGTGCAAGTGGTGTTGGTGAATGGTTGTGTGTACAGTTCCTACAGTTCCTCTAAGCATCTCTTCCAAGTTGGATAGATATCTGTCGCTTTTTATCATTTTTGAGGGTCTGGTGTTCTACTCACTGAATGTTCATGGTAACAACGGCAGAGGGCTCAGAGCCACCTTGGTTGGGATCATCATTCATGGACTGCCTTCTTTAAAAATGTTTGCCCCGTTTAAATATTTCACTGTGGCTAAGAGTCTCATCACGGTACTGTGCTCGAGGTCTTCCGTAAATGTCAAACAGTTTAACACCTTTATTAACCAGCAACGTCATCACATGTCCCAGTTTGATTTGAGTATGGGAAAAATATCTTTATTTAAGATATCTTCACTTTTGAAACATGTACATTTTTCCTGTGGAATTTGCCACATTGATTAAATTGTTGCATACAAAAGAGCACCGTCTTGTATAATGTTTATCTAGAGTCATCAAAAACTAGGTGATGTAACAGTGGTTTATCTTCTATTCTTTCTTTATCTGTACATATTTACAGGCAGTTAGATTTATTATTTATAAAGATATCTTAAGGTAACATAATGGCGGACATAAAGTGGAGAAAAACAGGCAACATCTTTAGAATTGCTTCTGACTACTAGCTACGTGAAATTAAACAGCATGCATTATTTATGTAATGTCTTCCGATATGTAAATATAAACATTGGACAATGTTTTCCCTAAAGATTTTAATCTAATAAGCAGCTTTGAATAATTAAGTAGCTACAAAATTTGCTTAAAATATCGCTAGCATTTGAAATTGATTACATTTCAGTTTAAGCATACTTAATAGTTTGTCAGGGATAACCCCTGGAGGGTGCCTTGCACCCAGAGACTCCAGCCATGGTTAGACTTCATTTCCCAGAGTGCACCTGTGTATCATGTTTTTTTTTGTGTGCCGTCACCTGTTGCTTGTTTAGTCTGGTGTGTAAATAGCTCTTGAGTTCAGTCATTCTTTGTCTCACATCTGTTCAGATTAGATTTAATCTGATTTGTTTTGTTGTGTTTCTGAACAGTAATATTTGCTAATATGATATATGAGTATTGAAAATAAGCAATTAGAATAACAGCACAGAATATAAGTAGATAACCTGAAGTTTTTTATCTAGATTCTCTCTAATGGCTACTTTCTACTTTACCTTTATCATGAGCAATATCTGTTTCTATAGTTACGCAAGGTGAAAATCTCACTTAAGGCGTTTTGTATATTCTAAGATTATCATAATTAGATAAACAATTCCACTTCACTGCAGCAAGTGTTAATGAAGCATATTAGTCATTGCACTGATATAATTTAGGAATAACTTTCTATATGTATATATGGAAAGTTAACATTTTAAATTCTATGACCTAAAGATTAAAATAAATAATAAAAAATAATAAACACAGAAAAGGGGGTTGGAGTTACCAGCATCACTCTCACACACACACACACACACACACACACACACACTGCCAGTAAATGCTCCATATCAATATAATTTGTGCAGAGTTTACTCAATACCATAAATAAAGATCCAAAAGAACAAGGTCAACATGGTCTCACTCTTTTACACAGATATTGACATTTCATTCAGTTGTTTTTAACTACAGTTTTGCTCAAAATTTGTGAATTTTTAAAGTCATCCACCTGCCTCTGGATTCATAAATTATTCTAATTTATATCTTAGCAAAGTATTATACAGTATGCAGCATTTCTTTTTTCTATTTAACCAGAGGAATTAATCGAATATATTGACACATCAACCCAAAAAGACTCTATTCTGCTACTCTTAATGCTTTATTATAAGTTGAGCTCAAATGCCTTGTGTATTTTTATACTTTTGCTTACCTATTCCCTAATTGCAATTGTCAAAAATTTATATATATATATATATATACACTCAGCAAAAAAAGAAACGTCCTCTGCCTTTCAACTGTTTTTACTTTCAGTAAACTTAATGTGTAAATATGTGTATGAACACTGAAAGAGTCAACACCATAAGACATAAACTAAAAATGTTTCCCAATGTGTCCCTGAATGAAGGGAGGCTCAAAATCAAAAGTACCAGTCAGTATCTGGTGTGGCCACCAGCTGCTTGAAGTACTGCAGTGCATCTCCTCCTCATGGACTGCCTATTGCGGACAGTCTGAGCACTGATGGAGGGATTGTGTGTTCCTGGTGTGACTCGGGCAGTTGTTGTGGCCATCCTGTACCTGTCACGCAGGTGTGATATTCGGATGTACCGATCCTGTGCGGGTGTTGTTACACGTGGTCTTCCACTGCGAGGATGATCAGCTGTCCTTCCTGTCTCCCTGTAGCGCTGTCTTAGGCGTCTCACAGTGCCGCAGTACTTTTATTAACACTTATTTATTATTTCAAATAATAAAATAGTTAAATGATGTACAGAATGTTAAGATATTAATAGTATGAAAAAAATTAGTTCACACACTTACCATTCTGAACATGATAATTAATTAACTCACCAGCTGCTTTTCCTTTATATTTGCAACTTTAAGAACATCCTTAGGTTGTCTTTGGCCTTTCATTATTAAAATCTTTGCACATTCAACATGATATATTGGTGCTCACTCCCTTTTGAGCTTAAACTCAAAACTGTTTACATTTACATTACATTTACATTTAGGCATTTGGCAGACGCTCTTATCCAGAGCGACTTACATTTTTATCTCATACTGTTTAGAAGAGGTTTAGTGCATAACATCTTTTTAAAATGTTTTTTTTTCCCCTTTTAGTTTCAACTTTCTTTCAAACTATTATGATTTATTTAAGCTTTGGTCAACTCAGATTTTGTAATAAGATGCCACCCATAATAATAATAATAATAATAATAATAATAATAATAATAATAATACAGGTAATTTGGTACCAAATAAAGGTTTGCTATAATTTGTGTTTTTGTGTCACACTGAAGGGACTGTTGCTCTGAGATCCCGAGCTTCATGAACATCTAATTTGCTTATGATTTGGTTTAGGTGCCTACCCATTTCTTATATATGATTAAAGAAAATCATTTTAGAAAATCTTGAGTGGTACTGTCAGTCTTGGGATTTTTACCAAATCCATTGGATCTTTGATAGAGAAACATTTACAGTATTTCAATAATCCATTGTCTTTGCTTGTACATACAGTATTTCACATGTAAGAGCAGTTTGCTGTGTTGTGTGTAATTACTTATCACAGCATTACAGGGAATCGGCCTTGCACCTACTTGCAATCTCCACACTTGCTGTTTCTCACCAGGTGCCACGTCTCATCCAAGCCACCCTGACAATGAGTTGCACCTAATGTAAAATGGAGTCAACAGGCAATTTCACATTGTGATATACACTCACTGGCCACTTTGTAAAGAACTCCTACACACCTTGGTATTCATACAGTTAACCAGTCAGCACATTATGTGGCAGCAGCACAATGAATAACATCACCCAGACACCAGTCAGTGAGTGTGCTGCACTAGCCACGAGTGCACCAGGGTACACTTTTATGAACATATTATTATTACAATCTATCATAATCAGATCAATTCAAAGTTCTAATTTATCAAAAAAGATATAAAAGAGTTATTACCCATAATAAATTTTACCATAGTATAGGTACCCTGCTAGTCAATACCTGGTAATCTGTACATGATACTTATTTAAATATATAGTATGATAGGATACTGTCAAAAATAAACTATTAAATATTATACATAATGGTTATATAATATTGTGCCACTAGATGTATGTAACATTAATTATACGCCACACTGTATGTTAAAAGGATTAATATTACATACAATAATATGGTAGTGTCGGTAGTATATCACACCAATAGCGTGTACTAACATACCTAATATGTTACAGTATGTACAAAATACCATATTAGATACCTTCCAAACTTTGGTAGCCACTGTGGCAACCAGTAAGTACCATTGTTTTCACCAAAGTATTGTGGTACATACCATAGTACCATCACAGGAGACACAGCACAGACCTGGTACTCTGTTAAGACTTATGGTGCCTACCGTGGTAATGTCTGAAGTATCATGGCAATGCTATGGTATATTATGATATGTACTGTAATATAGCTAGACATGGCGTGATACCATGGTAATGTAATTATGAGTAACGGCCAATATTGCCCATAAGAAATTTTACCACATATAGTATTTTTTGCCTCTATCCAAAACAAATATTTCATTAGTAAAGTATGTAATAGTGCTTGAAAAGATTATACTGAAAACTCTATGATTTGACTTTTAAATGCTATTAGCCTTTTTTTTTTATTCAGTTAAAAGCAGTGTGTGTGTGTGTGTGAGAGTGTGTGCATGAGAACTTTATTAGAGCAACCATAAAAAAGACACACACACACACATGCACAACAACTAGAATTGAAAACAACAATGTAGATACTAATATAAGGAACACTTACTGCAAACTTCAAACTATAACCATAAAACACAAGAACATAACTGCCGCAACACAAAGACACATTGCCAAATGGAACCTAAATACACTGACTGATCCAGAACAAACTCTTAAACAGGTTAATAGGATCATAACACAATAGGGAGATGATAAAATGATCGAAGTAGAATGTTTTTAAATTGGATATTAAAATCGTACAGCGAAAAAACCCACATAATCTTCAGCTGCCCCTACATTCATCCTTGGTCATAGGGTAAAATACCAACACTTTATATCTAAATGCTACAGACAAACGATAATAGGACTTGGAAAGAGACCAGACTTGAATCAAAACATAAGCATTTGGCAAAGTATGCTCTACAGATGATGCTATCTCTCATCTTCTGCATACATCTCTCACTCACCAGGACACTAGAAGGGGGAATTATGTTAAAATGCTTTTCATCGACTACAATTCAGCATTTAATACCATAATTCCTTCCACACTCACCACCAAGCTGGAGCACCTGAGACACAGCTCACCTCTGTGTTAGTGGATCTCTAATTTTTTGACTGGCAGTAAAGATGGGTGGACATGTCTTATCCTCTCTCACTCTCAGCACTGGAGCCCCCCAGGTTTATGTTCTGAGCCCCCTGCTGTATTTATTGTAAACGCACGACTGCGTAACCTCTACCAACTCCACCACCATCATTAAGTTTGCTGATGACACCGTCGTGGTGGGCCTGATCACTGAAAACGATGAGACAGCCTACCTGGAGGAGACCTGAAATGAACCTGTCACATCAACACCATGGTGAAAAGCGACCTCAGACGCTTGAGAGACTTTAGACTGCCCTCCAGGATGCTCAGGAATTTCTATTTCGCACCATAGAGAGCATCCTGACGGGAAACATCACGACCTGGTTCGGGAACAGCACCATGCAGGACAGACGAGCTCTACAGAGGGTGGTGCGATCAGCTGAGCGCATTATCCGCACCAAGCTCCCTGACCTGCACTCAATTTTAGCAAGCGGTGCTGGAACAAGGCCAGAAAGATCGTAAAGAACCTCAGCCACCCTAGCAATGGACTGTTCTCTCTGTTGAGGTCAGGAAAGCGATTCCGCTCCATGAAGACCAACACAGAGAGACTGAGGAGGAGCTTCTTCCCGCAGGCGATACGGTCTCTCAATCAGTACACTACACAGTACTGATCCATTTTGCACAGCCACACATAAAGTTCTTGCACTCACTCTGGACATTCATTGACACTAGTGGCCACTGCACACCTGCACATTTGTGGACATTAGTTACTTACTCTAACATGAGTCGCTTTAAATGTGTTACAAGCATTTTTGCACACCCCCTAGACATTCTGTTTCCCTGATGCACAAAGGCCCTTTAAATATGTGAATCATGACACTTTTCATATTTCTATTTTGAACAGATGTTTTTTTTATTTTTCAAAGTTTTCTATATTTTTCTTATATTGTATTTTTCTTATATTTTCTACTGCACAGTTATTTTACTCTTTCTTAGTTAAATTTACCTTCTATTTTCTTTTCCATATTTATTTCCTATTAATAGTCTTTTAATTTAAGGTCACGGGCAGTCGTCTAAGCACTATACGGCATATCAAACTGTGTATGACTGTATGTATGTGACAAATATAATTTGAATTTGAAATAAATGAACACCACTGTAGACAACAGAAAAGCCACAGCATGCAGTGGAGAGTGTGAAGGTAAATCCATGACAGAACAGAAAAAAAAGAATATCCGGGTTACCAGGTGCCTTCAGTGGGTTACCCTAGACATTCATTGGGACATATTCATTATAAATAATACATTTACAGGAGCATAGGTCATCATGAAGCCAAGGTGAAGCGAAGTTCAATATAGAAGAGCTGGAAGTGGCGAACACTGTCAAGTAAGTTGGAGCCCAACCTCCATGGAAGCAGGTGGTATAGTAACATCTTTTACTGAGCAGAAAGCCTGGATGGTCCTTGTGAGACAATCCTATTGTCATTTGGTTTCAGCTAAGTTTGGCTGAAGAGGCTGTCTGGTCAAGCTATTGCAGGGGCTTGAATGTGGAGGCTGCCTTGTTGGAAGCTCAAGATCTGCTGACTGGTACTTATTTACTCTTATAGTACATGTATGATACTATGGTACATGCTTCTGCCCATTTGGTACATTAAAACATGTAATATAGTATGATACATGGTTCTGCCATATTCCATAATATGGTACTGTGGAAAACAAATCAGGATACTGTGAAATATACATCATGTTAGATATGTTTACATACCTCATTGATATGATTATGATATGCTTCCAATAAAAAAAAAGAAAAATGAAATAAAAAATTAATTAAATACCATAGTGGTTGTTGAAACACTTAATAATGTATTACATTAAATAATATGGTACTGCCTGTAATATACCACACCAGTAATATGTACTAACAGCTCATCATCTGCTGACTAGGTTTGGCCAACATCCAGATTCTTATATCCTTAGGTGAATTGGCATGCACACATTTCTCACTGTGTGTGAATAGGTATGTGTGTGTGTCTGTGCATGCTTGTGCCCTTTGATGCATTGGCACCCCATCCAGAGTGTACCTCATCTAGTTCCCTGAGTCCCCTGAGAGGCCTTGTTAGGGATAAGCAGTATAAAGAATAAGCGAGAGTTTTTGACCCATTTTTGTTCATCTTTTTTTATTTTTTACCTATTCACCCGTCACTCTGCTGTGCTGTTTATTAAGTGGATGAGGTCACTGTGTGTGTGCTCACACCAGTTTTTTTAAGCCATTTAATGCATATGATGAAACTGGTGTGATTAAAAAATGTGTATCTGGAGTCATCTTAGAAAGAAAGGTTAAGACAGGCAGTATATGTGAGTTAAATATTATTTAGCACTCATTGTGAATTCAGTAGTTGGTTTTCAGCCAGAATCATTTAACAGGTGCGTGCGGGCACACACACTTAGGGTGCTGTGCTTATTTTTCTTGATTCTCTTTCTCACTCTCTCTGCCAATGCAAAAAAAAAAAAAAACACCAATAAATAACCTTGATAACAAGCCACAGGTGGAAAGCATTGCATGTTACTTGCAGGTGATGTTCAACCATGCCCCTGCCAACAATATAAAATAAAATCTATATAATTTAAAACTTGAGCAACAATTTAGCCTAAAATACAAGAAGGTCTATAATGCTGTCAATAACATCCCGACAGCACCGGCCCAATTTAACTCCAGCTAACTCATGTAGTCTAAAACGGAACTAAAGTCCATCACTTATACTGGATATTTACTGTGGTAAAAGTACTGCATATTTATGCGAAATGCCTCAGAGATGTCGGTGAAAAACAAATATTAAAATTTTGACATTTGCCACCCCCATATACATGCAGGGAATTTGCTTAACCTAATTGGTGCACATTTAAATATCTCTGCTTCCAACTTGAAAAACATGGTGGAAAAACATGTCAAAATCCTATTTTCTCAGATTTGCATGTCCTTAAAAAGTATACTGCTGTAGTATAAGTTGCAAAAAATCCTGTCTATAAAAATTCAGAATGATAGAATTATGAAAAAGGAACCGGTTCACACATTTTTATAATGGTACTGTATATTTAAACATTTTTAACCCTGATAGTTTGCTTTTTTACATGTAAACTGTTTACACATTTGCTCTAAAATCTACGGTATTGCTGTTTCTACGTGTACTATTGTATTATGAACTTGTGTCTGCTATTGACTACAACTTCCTCCACTGAATTCCTACTTCTGTGGCTTAATGAACCCTTTCTGATTACTGTAATGGTAAGTCATCAAAATGTTTTGGCTTCATGTTACAATGCTCACTGTATGCTGTAGTTACTAATAGACACACAGGTATCTCATGTATGTAAGATTATTATGGCATAATAATAATAATAATAATAATAATAATAAAAATTTGAGTTCGACTTCTTTTCTCAAAACTGAATATTTTCCCCCTTCAGCCTTCTGATTTTATTAAATCCGAATTTAGAGTTGCAATTTCTTTAAAAAAAAAAAAAAAAAAAAGGGTAAAAAAAAGGGCAGGATTTTTTGGGAAAAAACTTAAAAAATGTTGTTTTTAGAGTTTAGAGTCAGAAATCTAGGATTAAAGTCAGAATGCTGGATTAAAGTCTAAATTCTAAGGACAAAGTCAGAATTTTTGGAAAGATTCAGAAATTTTTAAAGTCAGAATTCTGATAAAAATGGAATTTTGATTAAATCTTGAATAATTTTTTTTGGATTAAATTTTAAAATCTGAGTTTAGAGTAAGAATTTTGGGATTAAAGGCAGAATTCTGAGATTGAAGTCAAAGATTTATTTATGGTGACCCTAATCCTCTCCATACTCATATAAAATCCAAATAATGGAATAGAAATATTGGAGACCAGACATAAAATGCTGTACAGGACGCACCACAATTTTTTTTTTTTATTTATTTTTTTTATAACAAATAAATCTGTTAAAACTAAAGCTATGTTTCCCCCTAGTAGCATTTCTCATGCTGCCTCTGATATCACAATAACCCTGGTCACATACAGCAGTAAAATTACCGCACTCCCACCCTGAAGAATGAAACTCCTTTGTAAAAAGGGAGATTCTGGGGTGTAAGGGCGTGTGTCCAAGTTCTACAATTACTGAGGAGTATAAGAAGAGAAGAAAAGAAAAGGACCGGTCTCTGATGTGTGCCTGGACACCCCAGGCCACTAAATAATCATGGCTAAAAAAAAGCAAAGATGTAATGTACTAGGGTGCAAAGGTACAGCAAAAGCCATGTGCCAGGAAATATGATATCCGCCTGTGTTTCACATCCAGTAGCAACTGCTGCTAAGGGTTACATACAGAATAAGAAATCAGAGCATGCTTCAGCAAGAAAGAGAAACAACGACTCAATACCCCACATGAGCACATCCAGACACACAGAAACATACATTCTTGCACATATACACATGCACACAGGCTTAACAATAAACACACAAACACAGACTAAATATTTATTTATCATTAAATATCAGTGTCAGGTAATGACCCATTTAAAAAAAAAATTCTCCTCTCCTCTCTTTGGTCTCAGTTACAACAACCACAATTATTTTTAAGGTAAAGTGCAAGTTAATTTGTTTTACTTTTACTTTCCAGTTTGTATAAATTATTTTTATATAAATATGCTTGGGTTGTGGAACGAATCATCATCAGTTTCCATTATTTCTTATGGAGAAATTCACTTGGATATACAAGTGCTTTGATATACAAGCATAAATCCAGAACTAATTATGCTCTAAATTTAAGGTTTAACTGTAAATTTTACCGCTACCAGAATATGGGGATGGCGTTATAGGAATTTACCCTAATTTTTAAAGAATTAAATGATTTTTTGCTCTGTGCATGCATAGGTAGGTTACAGACATCAATCAGTACTGGTAGCATGGGGAATTCATAGCAGTGCTAGCAGTAGGTGCTAAAACAGCTAAAGTGATGCATCTGGCTTTCTTCCTCCCCCTGGACCTCAACAAATACAGCCAACTAACATAATCACATCCGTTGTTTGAAATAAATAAGTGGTCACACAAATACTGTGTGTTCTATCCCAGATGCAAATTCGATCTGACTTAAAGAGATAAACAATGTTGTTTGTAATGTGAACATAATCAAATACATTAAACTAGATTTGGGTTAAAAACACAACTGAACATCCATACAACAAAAAGGTCCCAGGTAGCAAATATAAAAACACACTAACTATAGTCCATAGCAGCTGTAGCTGCATGCCTCTAGAGGGCAACCCTGGCATTCATTAAATAATCGTCTATACCACTTTATCCTGTGTACAGGGCCACAGGGGACTTGGAGCCTATACCGGAGACCCCAGGGATCCTTGGAAAGGCTGCCAATACATCACACACACACACACACACACACACACACACACACACACACACACACACACACACACAGAGACTATGGTCAATCTGGAAATGGCAAAATAATTAACCTAATCTGCAACCTAATCTTTGGACTGTAGGAGGAAACCGGAGTTTCTGGGGGAAACCCACCAAGCATGAAAAGACCATGCAAACTCCATGCACACAGACCTGAGGCAGAAATCGAACCTGGAACCTGGAAGTGTCAGGCCACAGTGCTAAGCAAGCTACCGTGCTGCAAACACTGACATTAGCAATAAACCTTTTTTTTCCATGTTCCTTTGGGGGCTTCACGATTTAGGGGCTACATAACAATCGGCTTATTTAATGTGTTTTTTTTTATTTTTTTTATGGTGCTTCTTTGTTGCATCTCTAGCACCTATATATACACACACAAAATGTACATGCCTAATGTGAGCTATATTTAACATTAATTAACTGGGGTGGTGTGTCACATTTAAAAAAAAAATTTATTATGAAACATGGTAGCACCAATTCTACTGTACTAGTGTAGAGAACTTTGTGGAGCTCCTATACTAAACATATGAAGGTTTGCAAATTAAGTAATTTAATTCTAATCTAAATCTTCCACACAGTTCAAATATATCTCTGCTTTAATGTGTGCTTTCATTAACAAAGCAATTTGATTCTTACTAGGAATTGCATTAAATGTCCAGAAACCACAGGCAGTTCTAAACTTACAAACCTGCATTCCTCACTCTAATAGCTTCGTAACTATGCCTTTAACTTTTCTGCATTTTGTAATGGCCCACATTGTGCCATAAATCCAGATGTAATATCCCTTGATATTGGCGTTTAAGAGAAAAGCAATACAACTTCAAAATTCACTCACTCAATCTATATACCACTTATCCTACACAGGTTCATGCGAGACTTGGAGCCTTTTTTAAAGGAATCTGGACACTAGGCAAGGTACACCCTGGGCAGGAGGCAAGTCCATCCCAGGACCCCTGCCCGCCCGCCCGCTCGCCCTCACTCACTTACTCACTCACTTACTCACTCGAAAACTCTTCCAGAGCATCACAAATAAACACCAGTTACACAATAATCAGGCCAACTCACCATTTTTAGAAGTTGCTAAACTCAAATGATTTTAATCTATTATCTTACTTGTATTATCTAAAGAGGAAGCAAAATAAGGGTTGGCATTTCATCGCACGATCAGTACACACCGCATACAAAATTATGCCAGTCATTGTGTTTACTCAAGACATAAAAACTAATAATTTACATGGCCAAATAAGTTACATCACCAACGTACCAATATATTTATACCTAGCACAACACACATTCTACTAACTGTAATTTCCAGAATTGTCCTGTCTGTGTACTATAGGGCGAAACATTTGTGCACATTCATTGGTTCATATTGAATATCCTATTCTGGATTTCATCGTCTTTTGCTGTTATAATAAACTCCCTTTTTATGGCTGTGGGTATTTGAGATCATTGAGCCATAAGGGCATTAGTGATGTCAGGGACGGATGTTGGGTGAGGTTGCCTGTGGTGCAGTCAGCACTCCAGTTCATCCCAAATATGTTCAGTGGGTTTGAGGTCAGTGATCTATGCAGGAAACTCAAAGGCTTCCACTCTAACCATTGCAAACCATGTGTTCATAGAGCTTGCTTTGTGCACTCGGGCATCATGATGCTGGAACAGGTTTAGGACTCTTAGTTACAGCGAAAATCTTCACTGCCTTTTGTGCGTAAATTAAACCTGCAAAGGCAGAGGTAATAATAAGAAACATTCAACAAGAAGCTTTTGTTCTGGTCTTAAAACAGCAGAGACACAAACAGCACAACTTCTTTTCAAAACCAAAAATGTTCTTTGGTAATTCAATAAAAAAAATTCAACCCATATTCTAGGTTCACTACATGTGTGAAATATTGTCTGTTTTAATATTACATTTAGGCATTTGGCAGATGCTCTTATCCGGAGCGACTTACATTTTTATTTCACTACGCATCTGAGCATGTTAACGGTTAAGGGCCTTGCTCAGGGGCCCAACAGTGGCAACTTGTTCATTGTGGGGTTTGAACCTGGGATCTTCCAAACCATAGTCCAATGCCTTAACCACTGGGCTACCCCTGAGCTTTTTTTTTTTTCAAAACATTTTTTAAAAATTTTAGAATATTTCATTTTGAGTTCGGGTAAATTACTGTTCATACAATATAAATACCATATTTATTACATGCATGGGGAAGACTGCTAGGTTGACAGTTGCCCAGAAGATGATTGTTGACTTTCTCCACACAGAAGGTAGGTGACAGAAAATGAAAGCAAAGCCAATTCAGGAACTTTACATAGCTTTACAAATAACTGAGTGAGGGTGGAGTCAGAGCATCAAAAGCCACCATGCACAGATGTCGTCAGGAAATGGCTACAACTGTTGCATTCCTGGTATCAGAAAGTTCCTGAACCAGAGACAACATCAGATGCCAGTCAAGGTCCCAAAGTCTGGAGGAAGAGTGCAAAAGCACAGAATCCAAGTTGCTTAAAATTTGAAGTTTTCATGGTCATTTTATATATAAGAATATATAACTTTTTCCACCATATCGTTATTTATTTAACAAACATTAAGCCAAAAAAAGTTTGAACAATACTACAGTAAGTAACCCCATAATTCAATAGCTTGATGATCTATATTTAGCAGCAATACCTTAAAGTAATTGTTTTCTGTATGACTATCTGTCTTTCACATCACTGAGGAAGAATTTTGATCTGTTCTTTACAACATCGCTCGAGTTCATAGTGGTCATCATTTCAACTGAGTTGAGGTCTGAACTTGGCCATTTGAAAATTTTTATTATTTTATTTTTTAGCCATTCTGATGTACTGGTGTGCTTCAGATCACTGTCCTGTTGCATGACCCAATTTCAACCAAGTTTAGCTGTCTGATGGAGATGGCCTCACATTTCTCTCTAGAAAAGTCTAGTATACAGAGTTCACAGTTGACTAAAAGACTGCAATGTGCCCAGAGGTGTTTCTACTGAAATGCTGTTTGATTTTAGAAGACATGGGATTAGTTTTCATTGTTATGCTGATGATACACAATTATATATCTCAACAAAACCAGACGAAATACCTAAGTTGTCTAGATTAACCGAGTGTGTCCAGGACATAAAAGATTGGATGACCAATAACTTTCTTTTACTAAACTCAGACAAAACAGAGATATTACTCATCGGCCCAAAAGCCAGCACACAGCTTTCACAATTCAGCCTGCGTTTAGAAGGATGTACTGTTACTACCAGCTCAACAGTAAAAGACCTGGGCGTGATATTAGACAGTAACTTGTCCTTTGAAAATCATATTTCCAATATCACAAAAACAGCCTTTTTCCATCTTAGAAATATCGCCAAACTTAGGGGCATCTTATCCGTATCTGATGCAGAAAAGCTAGTTCATGCATTCATGACCTCCAGACTGGACTATTGTAATGCATTACTAGGTGGTTGTCCTGCATCCTCAATAAACAAGCTTCAGTTAGTTTAAAATGCAGCCACCAGGGTTCTCACTAGATCCAGAAAATATGATCATATAACACCTATATTATCATCCCTGCACTGGCTACCTGTTCAGTTTAGAATTAATTACAAAATAGTACTACTTACATACAAGGCTTTAAATGGTTTAGCTCCCACATACCTAACCAGTCTTCTGATACGCTATAATTCACCACGCTCCTTAACATCACAAAACTCTGGACTTCTTGTAATTCCCAGAATTTCAAAATCTACAAAATGGGCTAGGGCTTTTTCATACAGTATTTAGCTCCAAAGCTTTGGAGTAGCCTTCCAGACAGTGTTCGGGGCTTAGACACAGTTTCCCAGTTTAAAAGTAGACTCAAGACGCATCTCTTTAATCTGGCATACGCGTAACTCTCACATAAATTCATACTTCAGTACACCTATCCTGAATGGCAACTACTCTAATTCTCTGTATCTGTTCTGTACTTTTCTACCCATCCCCAAGGCATCTTAAGATTGTACCAGCTTCAGTAGACAAAGGCCAACCCTGTGAGGATCCTGAGGCATCCAGAGAAGGACCAGCTCCAGCTGGATTCTGCCTTATTATGGTTGGAGCTACACATCCTGCTCCTGTGCTCCCAGTGATCCAGACCCCATCTGCCCTCTGCACCTACTGACTCATCCCTATGCTGAACTGGACTTCATGTTAATTTAAAGAATTTCTGTTATATTGTACTTTCAGCTGCATAACACACATGATGTTATATCATCTCTATCTGTTATCACCCAAATGAGGATGGGTTCCCTGTTGAGTCTGGTTCCTCTCAAGGTTTCTTCCTATTGCCATCTCAGGAAGTTTTTCCTTGCCACTGTCGCCGTCACCCTTGGCTTGCTCATCAGAGAAATTTCATTCATTCATCTCGTTATTATCTAGACACATTTTTCTCACACATACACAATTTATTATTATTATTATTATTATTATTATTATTATTATTATTTTTATTATTATTATTATTTTTTAATGAATTTCTTTTATTTTTGTGAAGCTGCTTTGAGACAATGACCATTGTTAAAAGCGCTATATAAATAAAATTGAATTGAATTGAATTTTACCCAAACATGGTGGTGGAAATTAAGGTCAAAGAACTCCAAGTTGATATCATTTGTCCATAGGACATTGTTCCAGAAGTCTTGTGCCTTCATTAGATGCAGTTTTGTGAAATTCACTTGTGCTTCTGTGTTCCTTTTAGACAGAAGAGGTTTCTCTTGGCACCCTTCCAAATAAACAGTACTTGTTCAATCATCTCCTTCTGCTGTCATGAACTTTAACATTTAACATGCTTAGTGTGGCCTGAGATGTAGCTCTTGTTTTTTTTTTTTTCTTTATTTTTTATTTCTCTGAGCATTGCATGGTTTGACCTTGGGGTGACTGTGCTGGGACGTCCATTTCAGGGAACTGTCTTAAATGCTTTTCACTATTTTTATATTTCCATTTTTTAATTTTTTGGAAATAAATTTATAACAGTTTTCAGATGTGCAGTAACAACTGTTTCTTTAAGACCATTGCTTATGTCTTTAGATCTTGGCATTGTGTAACTAATTTTGTTAAATAAATAAAGGCATGTCCATCTAAAAATTAAATAATCAATTACTAAACAAAACTGCCACTAACTGGTTTGGTGACCTTGATATTAATGTACTTAATTGGTCAGCCAACGTGCCTAATCTGAATGCAATTGAGAATCTATGGGGGAATTGTCGAGAGGAAGCTCAGATCAGGTGAATGCTGATATTAAAGCCATCTGATCTTTAGTAACTCCTTAGCAGTGCCACAGGTTGATTGCTTTCATTGCCACATTGATGTGGTAATTCTTGCTTAAAGATCCCAGACCAAGTATTTAGTGCATAATTGAACAATTCTTTTCAGGATTTTTGTATTGTAAATTTCTTTTATTTTTTTAGAATTAAGAATATTCTAATATTTTGAGTCACTGGATTTTTTATTTTTATGAGCTTCACTTTAGAGATCTACCTTTCGAATGCAGCACATGTCCACCTGACTTTTTTCTTTGATTTCTTGTCACGCTCTCAGCGCGCCGCGCTGATCAAAGACCGCTTTCGTCTGTTGACATTTCCTTTCTCACGCTGTCATGCTCTTCACCACGCTGGTTTGTTTTCCCACGCTGTCATCTCTCCTCACACGCCCCCGGACAGCCCCGCTGGCACACCGGTTTCTCATCTGGCGCTGATTTCTTCCGGTTTATAAGGAGGTGCAGCGCGCCAGCTCGCTGCTGGATTATTGTGTGTTTTTTGCCGCAGTTTTCTCACGTTCAAGTGAGGAGGGCCTTCTCAGACCCTTACCCATACCTTACCGGCCCTGGTCGCACATCTCACTGGATTTCATAACGGGCCTACCCTCATCTAATGGGAAAACCTGTATTATGACCATCGTTGACCGTTTCTCCAAGTCCGTTCACCTGGTTCCACTTCCCAAGCTTCCCTCCGCCAAGGAAACTGCTGAGCAGTTAATCCTCCATGTTTTTCATCTCCACGGTCTCCCCACTGACATAGTATCAGATCGTGGCCCTCAGTTCACCTCACGCTTCTGGAGAACTTTTTGTAAACTCATCAGGGCCACCCCTAGCCTGTCTTCCGGCTTTCAGCCCCAGTCCAACGACCAAACGGAACAAAAGAACCAAGCTATGGAAATTGCCTTCCTGTGTATGACCACCCAGGATGTTACTACCTGGAGCAAGTTCCTCCCATGGACCAAGTACGCTCACAACTCTCTGCCATCTGCCGCCACAGGCCTCTCTCTATTCCTGTGCTGTTTGGTCTACCAACCACCGCTGTTTCCCACTTAAGATGAGGAAGTAGAGGTTCCCTCATTTTGTCCACCGCTGCAAACGGACGTGGTTACGAGCCAGATAATCCCTACTGCAAGCGTCCAGGTCGTACAAGAGACAGGCTGACCGCCACTGCTCCAAGACTCCCAGGTATCACGTGGGAGTCATGCTCGCCACCAGGGACATCCCCCTAAGGACACTTTCACGCAAGCTCTCTCCACATTTCATCGGGCCATTTACAATAACCAAGTTAATCAATCCGTGCGTCGTCCGACTTTTACTCCCTTCATCCATGCGACACATTCATCCCAACTTCCACGTGTCCCAGCTACGACGCATCGCAAACTGTCCTTTAAGCTGATCACCTCTAAACTGTCCTCGAACACTGATCACAGACTTCTACAGACGCTGCCCTAACGCACCCCGCGTAACACCTGGAGGAGTTCGTTAGAGGGGGGGTACTACTCGTCCCTCCACTACGACCCAGCTTCGCCCCCGTTTCAACTCGATGCCCTCCGCTGACGGATCGTACGGTTTTGAACTCTCCCTTTCGCCCTACTACTACGACACTGCCTCTCATCTCTTCTCGCCGCACAGCTCGCCCAACGCCTCACATAACCACCTGCTTCTCTGCACCTGGATCTATCTTTCTGCCCTCTCATTTTGACCTCCGTGACATTTCTGTGGTTTAACGCTGCTATTACTTTGCAATAAGGCCAATTTTTTTTTACAATATTATGTTACAAATTTTTTTTACAAGGCATTAAGCATTTAAACTATTTATAGTAACATTTAGTTTTGTTTATAACTATCTTCTATAAGCAATCATTCCCTCGCCAGTAGAAAAAAAAACACGGCTTGTCATTTTATTCAAAAACAAGAAAGGGAAAATTCCCATTCCCATTGCAGAAAATTTACTGGTGGAAACAGCTGATACTAGAGACTTCTTTCATAAATGCCAAACTAACATGTTCTTAAAAAAAAAAACATATGTCATCAACACTTTTATGTATAGTGCCCTGTAATACAATGATTTAATTTTTCTTCCCTCTTGGTAAAAAGACCAAGAGTCCAGGAAAAAACTTCAGATTGCCTGTGGCCATGAGCAATGCAGTTGACTCAGTAGGCTAAGGCGCTAGATTGTTGAGTTGGGGAAATCAGTCAGTAATCTGGACTAAATACCCTTAAGTATGTTTGGCATGCTAGGATTTAATATAATTGGCATACTTTTTTTCCCCCTTGGGTGTACATAAAGTAAGTATGCAAGGTAGTGCAAGTAGACATAGTGTGCATCACATATACTGTAATAGGAATTGCAAATAACAAGTAACAGTAATGTGCAATACGATGTAAGGAGTTTATAAGAAGCATGTTGGTGCTTTTACACATTATACAGTTCCAGATCTTCGATTGGCACTAATAACAGTAATGTACAGTATAATAGTTTTGTAAAAAGCATATTGGGCATTTTAATAAGCAGATTGCATACAGTATAGTCCAGTTCAACTGTTTATGAGGGTCATTGCCTGCAAACAGAAACTGTTCCTTTGCCTGGCAATTTTAAAAGTGAGGTTAGAAAAGGGACAACTTCAAAATGTTCTTGAAAAGGGTAAATTCCTCCCATTACCAGTAAGTTTCTCTGGTCTTCTAGCCTTACATGTTTTGTGCGCATAGTACTAAGGGATGCTGTCAGAAATCAACATCTTTTGGCTCCAAAACTTAGTATTATAATTGGACCATCACTAGAGGTCACCGTTTTGTTTTTGTAGGTTTTGTTTGCAGACTTAGTTTTCTAGAAGGCACCTCGGTGAGGTGATGCGGATGCGCACCTGAACCGAGGTAGCTCATTAGATCATCTATAAATAGCTGTTTAGTCTGGGAAACTGGGTTGAGCATTGTTCTCACACTGTGAGCATTATACTGTCACTTTGTGGGCATTTTGTTTTGATTAGTTCAATTTGTATTTTGATTTAGGTTCTGTTTTGTTAAGATAAAAAGGCGCTAGTGTTGGCTATGTTCGATGTTCAGTGTGTGTCTATGTTTGTGGAGCTGACTTGGTCAAGTGAAGTGTGGTGTATGTTTAAAGTTTATGTAAGTATGTGTCCTCCTGTTGATATTTCCCCGTGTGGAAAAACATAAACATAAGCGCTATGGTGAAACACTGGTCCCCCCGGAGACCCACAGGTCTCTCCGTGCCTCCGGTCCCCCTGGTCTCTCCGTGCCTCCGTGTTTCTAATCTTGTCTTGTCCTGTGTCAGCTCAACAATGTTTGTAAGGTCATAAGCCTGTGTTTCGCCATAGCGCTTATGTGTTGTGTAACAGGTTTTAGAGCCAGTATATGTCATCAAGCCTGTGTTGCGCCATACACCTTTAGGTATAGTTTGAGTTTGTTCTTTTGTTTTTGTTTCTATATTATTTATATTTTGTTATTGATGTGATTAAAAGATTAGTTGTTTACAACACCCCTCTGGGTTTATGTCTGCTCTTTGTGCCCAGACGACGACACCAGCAATACCTCCCAATCATGACAAGTATGCTGTATTTTTTTATACAGTGGGGAAAAAAAGTATTTAGTCAGTAAGCAATTGTGCAAGTTCTTCCACTTAAGAGAGATGAGAGAGATGAGAGAGGCCTGTTTTACATAGGTATATATAGGACAAAATAAGAAAAAAAAATCCAGAAAATCACATTGTAAAATTTGTAAAGAATTTGCAAAATATGGTGGAAAATAAGTAGTTGGTCGCCCACAAACAAGCAAGATTTCTCGCTCTCCCAGACCTGTTACTTCTTCTTTAAGAGGCTCCTATGTCCTCCACTCATTAATTGTATTAATGACATCTGTTATCAGTATAAAAGGCTGAAAAGACTGAATTTGCAATTAGTTAAGCAGATTGGTATGAAGAAGTCAACTGTGGGAAAAATTATTAGAAAATGGAAGACATACAAGACCACTGATAATCTCCCTCGATCTGGGCCTCTCACAAGCTCTCACCTCGCGGGGTCAAAAAGATCATAAGCAAAAATCCCAGAACCACACAGGGGGACCTAATGTATGACCTGCAGAGAGCTGGGACCAAAGTAACAAAGGCTACCATCAGTAACACACTGAGCCACCAGGGACTAAAATCCTGCAGTGCCAGACGTGTCCCCCTGCTTAGGCCAGTACATGTCCTGGCCTGTCTGAAAATTGCTAGTAAGCATTTAGATGATCCAGAAGTGGATTAGGATAATTTCATATGGTCAGATGAAACCAAAGTAGAACTTCATGTTTGAAAGAGAAAGAATGCTGAATTGCTTTCAAGGAACACCATACTACTGTGACACATGGGGATGAAAACATCTTGCTTTGGGGCTTTTTTTTTTGCAAAGGGACCAGGACGATTGATCCGTGTAAAGGAAAGAATGAATGGGGCCATGTATCGTGAGATTTTTAGTGATTTTCTGGATTTTTTTGGTCTTTCTTATTTTGTGTCTCATAGTTCAGGTATACCTATGATGAAAATTACAGGCCAGAAAATTTCTTTTTATCTTTTTAAGTGGGAGAACTTGCACAATTGGTGGCTGACTAAGTACATTTTTGCCCCGCTGTACCGTCAGGCGTTTAAAACTGGTTCTGAAGCAGGTGAAATTTTGACTATGCTGAACAGCTGGCAGATGTTCTCACCGACATCTTCAACATCTCTCTGAGCAGCGGCGTCGTTCCCACATGCTTCAAAGCCACCACCATCGTCCCCGTGCCCAAGAAGTTTACTGTGTCCTGTCTCAATGACTACCGTCCCGTTGCACTTACACCCACCATCATGAAGTGCTTCGAGCAGCTCGTCATGAGACACATCAAGACCCTGCTGCCCCCCCCCACTGGACCCACTGCAATTTGCATACCATCTTAACCGCTCAACGGACAATGCCATCTCCACTACACTCTATCTTGCCCTTACACACTTGGACAGGAAGGACACATGCGTTCGAATGCTGTACATAGATTTCAGCTCAGCATTCAACACTGTCATCCCCTCTGCAACTGGATCCTGGACTTTCTGACCGGAAGGCCTCAGTCAGTACAGATCAGGAACTGCACCTCCAGCACCACCACACTGAGCACTGGGGCCCCACAAGGCTGTGTGCTCAGTCCCCTGCTGTTCACATTACTGACTCACGACTGTGTAGCAACACACAGTTCGAATCACATCATTAAGTTCGCTGATGACACGACCGTGGTGGGTCTCATTAGCAAGAACGACGAATCAGCGTACAGAGAGGAAGTGCAGAGGCTAACGGATTGGTGTAGTGACAACAACCTGTCTCTGAATGTTGACAAGACAAAGGAGATAGTTGTTGACTTCAGCAGCACACGAGGCGACCATTCTCCGCCTAGCATCAACGGCTCCTCTGTGGAGATTGTGGAAAACACTAAATTTCTGGGTGTCCACCTGGAGAAGGACCTCAACTGGCCCCTTAACACCAGCTCCCTACACAAGAAAGCCCAACAGCGTCTTTTCTTTCTGAGAAGACTGAGAAAGGCCCAGCTTCCACCACCGATCCTGACCACCTTCTATAGAGGGACTATCGAGAGCATCCTGAGCGGCTGCATCACTGTCTGGTTTGGGAATTGTGCCATATCGGACCGCAAAACCCTACAGCGGATAGTAGAGAAGATCATCGGGGTCTCTCTTCCCTCTATTGAAGACATCTACACCACACGCTGCATCAAAGCCACCAGCATTGTGGCAGATCCGACACACCCCTCTTACACACACTTTACACTCCTGCCACCTGGAAAAAGGTACCGAAGCATTCTGGCACACACATCCAGACTGTGCAACGGTTTTTTTTCCACTAGCCATCCGTCTCCTCAACAAAAAGGGACTGAACTGATACACACACACACACACACACATAAACATTATCACTCAGCTTAACTCAACTACATTAAAACATTGAGACTGGACTGACTAATCAACACAAGCGCAGACACACTAACCTACACTACCAAACTACTGTACACACAAATCTGTATATGCTTCACTGTTTATCTCCTTTGCACAATATTCATTACTTTTTGCACTAATTCCTCAATTCTTGCTGCTGTGTTTACTACCTTAACACCAACACCATGTTTTATGTCGTTGTCGCACTGTCACTTTGATGTTGCTCGTTTGCACATTTGCACATGCACTTAATGTTGTCTGTTGTCTGTAAAACCTGTAGATTTTCTCTGTTAATTTATGTTGTAAGTTTATGTTGCATGTAGCACCTTGGTCCTGGAGGAACGTTGTTTCGTTTCACTGTGTACTAACTGTATATGGTTGAAGTGACAATAAAGCCTACTTGAACTTGAACACTTATTTCCCCCACTGTATACTTACAATAAATTATCAAGCCCTGGTTACCTTCCAAAAACAGGAATAGGTGGACTGGCTATTTATAATTAGTTTTAAATAAATGTGTGTGTGTGCATATACTGGCCTCCCTTCTGGATCCATTGCATCCCGTACTTGGTTAAGTTGTTACAGAAGAAGAGTGAATGATTGATAAATAAATGATATAAAAATAAAAACATATGCACGACATATGATTAACATGTGATTAAATATATGTTAAGTGTGTATTTATTTATTTTTTAAGGACAAAGACTAGTAGGTGTTTTCAGAGCAGGTGTGGCGAAATGATTTTAGTTAAATAATGGGAAAAAACCTACACAGAGTTCAGAGAGTATCCAAAGATAAACCTCCTCTCCGATGACACTAGCATCACAGATAAACACCAGTCACACAATAATCAGGCCAACTCACCATTTTTAAAAGTTGCTAAACTCAAATTATTCAAATCTATTATCTTAGTTGTATTATCTAAAGAGTAAGTAAAATAAGGGTTGGCATTTCATCACATGATCAGTAAACACTGCATGCAGAATTATGCCAGTCATTGTGTTTACTCAAGGCGTAAAAACAAATAAATTTACATGGCCAAATAAGTTACATGACTAACGTACCAATATATGTATACCTGGCACAACACACATTCTACTAACTGGTGGAGACTATTAGTTTTTTTCAGAGCAGGTGTGGCAAAATGATATTAGTTAAATATTGGAAAAAAAACGAGGCAGAGTTCAGACAGTATCCAAAGATAAACTTCCTCTTCGATGACACTAGCAACCTTGGAGTAAGGTAGCAAATTACTCTGAAAGCACACCTCTGAGGATGTACAAGGACCATTACTCCCACTTTAAAACACGGTGACCTATTTTGGTAACAAATCTGCTTGGTGCTGAAGCTGTACTATTTTAAACCTTTTGAATATGTATTGGTCAGCATGAATATACACATGGATACGGATTATGAAAGTATGAGGGCCGTTTAAGTCAACCCAGAACTTTTTATTGTGCAGAATAAAAGAACACATTGAAACCACCTTTGTTTCTCTCTCCCTTCTGAAAAAATATACAGTATGGTAATATATTTAAATAATACATTTCCATATATATATAGGAAACTAGTGCTCATATTTATTAATATATCTCAACATATGAATGCACAATGTATTCATATACTGTATATTTTGCAATGACAAAAACCATTATACTTATTTTATTGAAACTTTATGCATGTCTAGGAATTATACACTCTTACGTTGTCGCTGTGCTCTGATTAATGCCTATAAAATCCATTTCGTTTAAACTACAGTAACATATAATATCATATTGCAAAATAAATAAGTAAATAAATAAGTTAATTTAAGTTAAAGAAGTATTTTGTTGTAATATATATATATATATATATATATATATATATATATATATATATATATATATATATACACATACACTGTATATAGATCAGAACATCAAATAATTTAATATATTTACAGTAAGCGATAAGCGAATTATTCTTATCAAAAAACAAACAAACAAAAAAACAGTCTTTTTCTTTTAGGTGAAACACCTACCACAGAGCCACCGTTGCCCTTGTTATAAAACTCTATTATTTATTCTTTATTATTATTACCAGAGGTACAATTTTCGGTATACAATTAAAACAATTGGGCTTTTGGATACTTTTTGACTCAGTTACTGCCTGAATTTAGGATACACCGAATACAATATGGTAATACTTCTAAAAGTGAGCATGATATGTGCATGCTGTAAAAAAAATGTTGTAACACAACAGGTGCCACAGCTGTGAGCTTAGCTACAGTAAACAGGCTTTTTAATATCAGTTGCCAGAGAACTCCATCAGTCAGGTAATTGGTGAATTGAACTACAGGTGAAAATGAACCACACCTGGTTACTGTTTATAAACTCTCTGTGTGCTTCATTTAGACCCAAAAATCTTTTTTTTCTGGTACAAAAGAATAGACCTTATTTAGGCACAGTAAAGCTGAGTTGTCTGCCAGAGCAACTTTAGCACAAACTTTCTTCCCTTCCGTTTATTAGTTTACATTCCAAACTGCACTGTGTACAGAATCTTCTACTCTTTACTACCAGAGGTGGGTGGAGTGGCCAAAAAATGTAAGAGTAGCTGTAATTCAAAAAAATAGAAGTCAAGTAGAAGTAAAAAGTAGTCATCCAGAATATTACTCAAGTAAGAGGAAACCAGAAGAGTATATTATGTATAATTATAGTATGTATAATTATAATAATTATATATGCTAACATTGCAACATTCAATGAAACAGATGTCCCTGCTAATTTTATGTTTTCCTTCCCTGTCTACCAAAGATAAAGATTGTTCCCCGCTATGCCGCCAGTGTGTGTGGTGTTGTGATTACATATGACTATTGTTACTGCCGCTGATTGGTGAAACACAGTCATGTGGTAGATCCACCGGCTGCATGTGTACTGTACAATAAATGGTTAGAAAAGTAACGAGTTGCGTGTAGCCGAATGTAGTGGAGTAAAAGTAGCTTTTCTTCTTCAAAAATCTACAAAAGTAAAAGTAAAAAGTATGGCGCGGTAAAACTACTCATAGAAGTACATTTTTACTGACCTCTGTTTCCTACTAAGTGTGAGCAATGAATAAAATATACCTTTGTGTATCTAATGCTAAAAGGGTATACAGGTAATGTGAATTTATAGGCTTAGAATTCTAAGAAGATTTAGAATTCAATTTATATAATTTGTTGCTGAAATTGTGTAGTGGAAATTTTTTAATATATGCAGTATATGCTATTATTGCTTGGTTGAAGTTAAAAAAAAGTTAGTTAGTTAGTTAGTTAGTTAGGACTTTTTCTATGAATCTTTTTCTTTTGTAAAGAAAACATGGGAAGAACATGCATTCTTCATGCACACAGAGGTAGGGATTAAACCCGGACCCTGGAACTGCAAGGCGATAATGCTAACCACTAAGCCACTGTGATGCTGTGAAAACATGACATTTTAAAAAACAAAAATTGTCTACTGTGTGACAAACAAATGGATGCTGAATTATTCTAAATAAAAGACAATATTTAATAGGGTTGTTGTTGTTTTCTTTTAAATAAAATGTGATTAATGTCCTAAGGTTGTGAAAGCATTACTGTATTGTTAGAATACCAACATTAAATCAACAATGTTGGTACGGCAACATTGTTCCAACATACAAACACAACCAAATATCAATGGTTCATACAACATTGTTCAATAATCTTGCTGCAATATCAATTCAGCCATGTAGCATTAACAAACACTCTTCAACAAGCACATTCTACAAGCGCATAATGAGTGAATTAAACATTTCTACTTATAGCTCAGTTTTGTAATTTGCACAGTTTTGACAAATTTGAATAGTTATTAAAGAAGATTATGCTTGCTATTATAGCCAGCGTTTTAGTTCAGAACCTATTCATATCATTTTCTGTACTTTATCCAGGATTGTCTTCTATTAAACTCTAGGGCTTAGCCTGTTTATTGTATCATATATATCACCATATAAAACTCAGAAACTGTATTTTAAGTCTGAAATGCTTTATTGTTGGGTCATCATTGTATTATTTTTGTGCTTCTGATTTTTTATTTTTATGATGAACCTCAATTCAGTTCATTCTAAAAATCACTTTCCACTAGCGCTACATGAAGTACCGTTATCCAGAGGAACCAGTTCATATGTACATGTTTCATAATCATATTTAATGCTGCAACCTCCAAACACCCTTGTTGGCCATCTGTAAAATAACATAAAAGATCACTACAAAATAAATGATAAAATTGTTAGAAATATTAGACCATTTAATAAATTTGCAGTTAATAACCATAGAATTAGCAACAAAGCACAAAAATGACTAAAAATGCTCACATACAAAATATCACCACACTGGCATCAATGACCTACACTTTCTTTTTTACAGTTTGCATTTTTTGTTTTGGTTGCGATTATTACTATGCAAAATAGTCACACTACAATGTATTTAAAGCATTCTTGTTGCAATGTTGGGGACTGCCAGCGACAACTTTTGAATTTAGTTTAAGTTCGTTATAACACATTATCCTATCAGTTGGATAACTGATAAGACACACTGTTATACCGACTTTTCTCATAATAATGTACTGTATATAAAAAAATGTCTTGTTATTGGGTAATGACCAGTGTTGGGGGACATTACTTTTTAAAGTAACTAATAACATTACAAGTAATTAATTACATTACATCGCTACTTTCTGACAAAAATAACTAGTTAGAGTACTTTTCCAATGCAGAAAATGAAAACTCCTTTGTGATTCCTCATGCATGTTGTTTAAGTCAAGACCGTTCTAAATATTCTGCCATCATCACTCAGCGAAGTTTGGCTTATAATCTGTTAACTAATAATACCCCATCTCAGCTGTGCGGTGGCCGTAAATACGGTTCATTATGATTTACTGCAGTTTTAGTGCTGTGGTTAGGTTTCCATCTTTCCACGCGTCGGTCCTTGCATAGTCAAACCGCATAGGTAAGATAGGGGTATTAGTAGTTAACAGCAGGAATAACAGAAAAGGGGAGGTTATCGGGGCGGGGATTGTAGGACGACTTTCTCTCTCTCTCTGTCTCACACACACACACACACACACACACACACACACACACACACACACACTAACTTTAAGGTGGCGCCACCCCAGCACCCCCTTTTGTCACTGGTAATGACACATGCCTGGGTTGCTAATGACACATGATTTGGATATATTAATATCTGGGGAAAAATACAATGTATAAAAAGTATACTTTAATCACATCTTATTTTACACAGGTTAAGTCCCCTCTGGTACTGTACAAAAGAAGCTTTTGTACACTACCAGAAGCATCACTATCAAAAGTGTCACTGTCCAAATACTTATGAACCTAGCTGTAGTTGTCTGGGATGGAAAAATGTATAGCTTTGGTGTCCTGAATTAAATTTTTGCCAACTTCTTTTTGTTTGACATCAGATTTAACGAAATCGATTGTTTAAAAATTATATTAAGTGCTACTGGCAGTCTTAGAGTCTCAATAACGTCTCGGGCTACTTTGCTGTAACCCTGTTCCCTGAAAAGGCGGGAACGAGATGCTGCGTGAAAACGCTATGGGAACATCTTGTCATGTTGCCGGTTGTGAAGCATGTGTGTACCAAACACGCCAAATTTTTGGCTTTTATAACCTCGGTCAGGTGACGTCATCTGATAGGACGCACCTGCAGGTTATAAATAGGAGTGAACCGGAAACATTCCTCAGATTGATTTGTCTGAACAGACGTCCGGTCACATAGGCAGTGCGGCATTGGGTCGCAGCATCTCGTTCCCGCCTTTTCAGGGAACAGGGTTACAGCAAAGTAACCCGAGACGTTCCCTTTCAAAGGCTACACTCGATGCTGCGTGAAAACGCTATGGGAACGAGAGTGCCAACGCCGCCGCACTGCAAGTGTCTGGACTCCAAGGTTGTGTAGCGTGTGCGCACAAGGCCGAGAAGGTCTCAGAACTATGTCTGGGTAGCTGACTCGAGGACCCGTGGGCCCGGAGTAGCATGAACATCCAAACTATAAATGTAATAAATGTGTGCGGAGAGGACAACCCTCCGTGTCACACACTTGCTGCAGGGGAATACCTCTTGCTAGTGCAATAGATGAGGCGATCCCCCTGGTTGAATGAGCCCTGATTCCTAGAGGCGAAGTGAGCCCACGCGCCTCATAGGAGAGGGCAATAGCCCAGTGTAGTGGGGGCCACCCCCCGTTGCGGCCCCAGACCATGTAAAAGCTGCTCTGACTTACGCCACTAGCTGATGCGGTGGACGTAAATCTGAAGAGCACGTACTGGACAAAGTAAGTGAAGTCTTTCCTGCTCCGAATCCCATCAAAACAATAGGATGCATATTGGCAAATGTGTGCGGAGAGGACCAACCCTCCGCGTCACAGACTTGCTGCAAGGGAATACCTCTTGCTAGTGCAATTGATGAGGCGATTCCCCTGGTTGAATGAGCCCTGATTCCTAGAGGCGAAGTGAGCCCACGCGCCTCATAGGAGAGGGCAATAGCATCTCTCACGCCGCTTGCCGCTTCAAAACATGTAAAAGCTGCTCTGACTTACGCCACTGGCTAATGCGGTGGACGTAAATCTGAAGAGCACGTACTGGACACAGTAAGTGAAGTCTCTCCTGCTCCGAAGCTGTAAAGGCGGAGGACAGAAGGCTTCAAAACAATAGGATGCATATTGGCAAATGTGTGCGGAGAGGACCAACCCTCCACCCTCACAGACTTGCTGCAAGGGAATACCTCTTGCTAGTGCAATTAATGAGGCGATTCCCCTGGTTGAATGAGCCCTGATTCCTAGAGGCGAAGTGAGCCCACGCGCCTCATAGGAGAGGGCAATAGCTGTCCGATCCTTTTAGAGAGGTAACACCATTTAGAAAAACCATCTTAGAATAGTCTTAATTACGCTGGCTGGAAGACCAGCTTGACTTAGAGTCAGAGAGTAGTAAAGGGGACATTTGCTGATCTTGAGAGGCAAAGAGGTCCACCTACGCTACATGAAATTTTCCCAGAATGTAAATCGCCCTGAGGGACAGGAATCTGGTGCGCTAGCTATTTAGCGGCGCGAGCACAGTCCGCCCTGGCGATTAATATATGAGACTGCCATAGTGTTGTCCACCCGCACTAGGACATGGTAGTCTCAACTGCTGGAGGAAGTGCTTTAGGGCCTGAAATAGAGCCATGATTTTGAGGCAATTTATGTGCCGCGCAAAAAGATGGCCTCTCCAGCTACCTTGGGCTGGACGGTCATTTAAGACAGCACCCCAGCCCATGAGGGAAGCGTCTGTCGTTAGCATCTGCGACGACAAGACGAACTTAGAGTGGGACCCAGAGTCAGAAACCGGGGTCTGAACCACATAGGAAGGGTACGAAGCACCTGGCGCGTAGCCCTTATCGGGGATTGGCCCTAGAGTAAAATCCCCTGGTTTTTAGCCACAACTGAAATGCTCTCATGTGCAGAAGGTCCAAAAGTGTCACCGTGGATACAGCTGCCATGAGAGCTAAGATCCCTGAAAGTGATGGTCACTTTCTGGTCTAGCTTGATTTCCTTGACGGTGTTGAGAATGATTTCGACACGAGCGGGAGACAGCAGTGCCCGCTTACGCTTAAATTCCATGTGACACCCAAAAATGTTGTCCTCTAAACAGGAAAGAGCATGCTTTTATGGCATTGGATCTCAATCCTAGGAAACAAAGATTAGCTAGGACGACATGCTGATGTCGAAGCGCTAGCTACTGAGACTGGGCCAGCCAGTCATGTAATTCAATACAGATGCTCTGGAGTCGTAAGAGCCAGAACTACATCCATGTATTTTGTGTATGTGCGGGTAAAAGCTAGACCAAATGGAAGGACCCGATACTGGTAAGCTTCGCCCCCGAAAGCGAACCTCAGGAACCTCCTGTGTTGTGGCAATATTTCCATTGATTTATTTTTAGATAGCGGTAAAGCCCGCAAAGTCTAAAAAAATTGGACGCAGCCCCCCGTTCCTCTTGCACTTTCCGGTTTCATGGAAGTGGAGACCACGCCATTGAAACCCGGAGGGTGATGTGAAAACTGAATCCTGTAGTTTCTTTGTACAGTGCTTAGTACCCAAGGAGATATACTTGGCAGTAGCTTCCACGCTGCCAGTTTCTCAGAAAGGGGCAAAGCTCAGCGGCTTGGTTAAACGGGGGGGATGTTAGATGTTCGGTTCCTGAAACACGGCAGGAAAAACCCGAAGAACTAACATTTTATTGGAGACTGGAGTTGCCCGAAACACCAGTGGTGGCGGAGCAAGAACACCAACCTCCTGGGGGTGCCAGGGAGAACACTTCATTCTTTAAAAGGAATTCTGTGTGCCTCTCCCAATTGGGGGGCCACCCCCCACGGTCCTGCGCACATGAACCTCAGGGCTTCTTTGTGAAGACAATATGCCAGTCTGACCTCTTTTGAGGCGGATTGCGTGACGCACCCCAATCTTGCGAGGGGGTGCCCAGCTCAAAAACACTCTCCTTGTGTGTTTCATGCCTCGCAACAGTCAGACCCGGTCGAGACTGGGTGGCCGACAGTCCCGACTCTTGAGCAAGGCGGGGAAGGAATTTCCCGAAGGCTTGGTACCTAGTGGCGACATCGCCAAGTAGGCCGGGAGGCGAGATGGGGCATTGAGGAGGAATACATGATCCTTCTCCTTAATGCCCCTGAGATTCAACCACAAGTGCCTCTCCGCGGAGACTATAGCAGCCATAAAACGGCCGATAGCACAAGCCGTCTGCTTTGTTGCACGAAGAGACAAGTCTGTGGCCCGGCGTAAATCCGATACGCCCTACTTTGCAGAGCCCCGCCAGTACTCAAGTCTCTCGGCAGGTCAGCCTGGTAGGCGTGCAAAACCGCCATGGTGTGCAATGCGCCAACCTGACCTGCTGCCTGAAAAGCTTTTCCCTCCAGGGAAGATAAAAAGTCTACACAGCTTAAAAGGAAGTAATAGCTTTTCAGGAAGGATGATGTCCCAGAAGAGAGATAGCCTGGAAGCGTCTCTTCTATCTGGGTGTCATCATATAACTCTGCGTTTCTACCTCAATTATATTTAAATAAATAAATAAGTTGATGGCAGGAAAACACGGGATAAATACAGCTTACTCCATGAAAGGGTTAACTCATATGGAGATTGCTAAGAAAAGGGGAGAGAGCGTCGTTGAGGCTCCGCCCCCGGCCACCCGACAGAACCTGCCGTCTATGTTTTTATTTATTTTGTTTTAAGTGTATAGAGGCTATTACCACCGCGTAAGCAAGAGAGGATGTTTATCCTTGCCCATTCACAAGAAGCGCGGCGCGCGCTTGAGAGCGGACAGAGGGATTTCCCGATCCGATGAGAACACAAAAGAAAGGAGTTTTAAATCCGTCTCTCACTGCTCTGCCGGATGCACGAGTTTAAGCCCCAGGAATGCGCGGCGGCTCGGAATGCGAGGCGCGCGCGTAGCACTTAATTGAAGCAGTAAAGTGTAGTGGTCGCCCTCCGATATGGATTATACACACGGAGGGACATCTCGTTTAAACTCTGCCATTATCGGTGAGTTAAACACTTATTTTTGCTGGTTAGACACACACGCTCACAACTAGGTGAAGACAAGAATCTGAGGAATGTTTCCGGTTCACTCCTATTTATAACCTGCAGGTGCGTCCTATCAGATGACGTCACCTGACCGAGGTTATAAAAGCCAAAAATTTGGCGTGTTTGGTACACACATGCTTCACAACCGGCAACATGACAAGATGTTCCCATAGCGTTTTCACGCAGCATCGAGTGTAGCCTTTGAATGGGAACCCTAAATGTGTTCTTCCCCTTATATATGTTTCAGCATTTTGCTGTGCTGTGTATATTTACCCATCACAGCATTCCATGGAATCAGCTGCGCACGTGCATCTTTGACACTTCTTGTTATTCCAGGTGGATCCGACTGGATGCCACTTCTTATCCAAATCATCCTTACAGTGAGTCATGCCTTAAACAGAGTCAGTGATCAGCATTACAGTGTCATACGAAACTGGACACTTCAAATTCAAATTCAAATTTTATTTGTCACATACACAGTCATACACAGTACGATATGCAGTGAAATGCTTAGGCAACTGCTCATGACCTAAAATAAAAGACTAATATGAGAATTAAAATATAGGGTAAATAAAACTAGAAAAGAATAAAATAAAATATAAAAACTAAAGTAAAAAAAATAAATAAATAACTGTACGACAAAAATACCCAATATAGAAAATATTTGAAGAATGTATAACGAAATATAAAACAATAAGAGCAGCTGAACGGGTAGGTATATTTATGTAATTTTTGTATGGAATGGTAGTTGTAATGGTAATGTAATGTCCACTGTTTGTGCAATCCACATATTTAAAGTAGCTAGTGCCATGCAAAAAATGCTTAAAAAGTGATTTATTTAAAGTGACTTGTCACTTGTGACCACCAGGTGTAGTTGTGCAGTGGCCACTAGTGTAAACGAATGTCCAGAATGTCCAGTGTATATGTGTAAAGACCATATGTGTGTCAGTACTGTGTGGTGGTGTGATTGAGAGACCGTATCACCTGTGGGAAGAAGGTCTTTCTCAGTCTCTCTGTGTTGGCCTTCAGGGAGCGGAATCGCTTTCCTGACCTCAACAGAGAGAACAGTCCATTGTTGGGATG